>NC_090439.1:56630350-57236949 GCF_031143425.1 Pleurodeles waltl | reverse complement strand
ACTTATCCACAAGTACCTGGAGACCCATAGGAGTTCTGGAGATCAGGAGGGAATCGTCAGCAAATAGCAAAATTTTAATTTTGTGGTTATTCAGGGATGGAGCATCATTTTGGCAGTTGGTAACGACTTGCACCACCTCGTTAATAAACAATGTAAATAAAGTTGGAGCAAGAACACAGCCCTGGCGCACTCCTCTCCTAATATCTATTTTGTCGGTGAGTTCCCCCCGATTGCCCCATCTAACTTGTGCAAATGTTTTTTCATGTAACCTTTGAATTAAATGCACCAAGTTTCCTGCGATACCGATTTTGTTTAGTACTCCCCATAGTTTCTCTCTTGGGACAAAGTCGAACGCAGATCTTAAATCTACAAAAGCAACATAGAGTTTTTGCTTAGATAGGGTGACATACTTCCAAAATAGTAATGACATCCTGAAGACTTGGTCCATGGTGTTAGTTTTAGGCCGAAAACCGGCCTGTAAGGGGGATAGAATTTGATTATCCTGAATCCAATCAGTAAGCCTATCGAAGACTTGCTTAGCAAACGTCTTCTGAAGGATATCGATAAGGCTGATTGGTCGATATTTGCAGGTGAACCTACATCACCCTTTTTGTGGATCGGAATTATTTCTGCACCACGCCAAGAATCTGGAATAGGGCTACCAGCTGCTATGGCATTAGACAATAAGTTAATGTACCATGCCCATATCTTTGGTTCTGATTTAAACAGGTCCCCTGGAATTTTATCTGGACCAGGGGCTTTAGCTGGCCTCAAAGAATTAATTGCAGCTGTTGTTTCGGCTAAGGTAAAAACAATGCTCTCAGTTGGAGTCTTGGTAACAGCCCAACACTCATTATATCCAGGGACCTCCAGAGCTTGCGGTGCAGGCAAAGCATAAATTCCAGAAAAAAAGGACACCCATCTTGAATTTCATTTCATTACCATCAAAGTAGGTATGAACAAACTGTACACTATCATTAATCCTTAACTCATTTTACATAACACTCTGTTACACTACTCCAGTCTTAATTCATGCAGTTTAAAATACATTCTAATTTTAGGCAACTTTTTAAGTCAGGAGAAATTGTACTCCCAACTTTGAAGTGCACAATTGGCTGATGATTACAGTTGTGCTTTTCATCAGAAATGTTTACCCTTTAACTCACATTGGACTTTTAATCCTTATTTTTTTTATTTCAGAAGCAGCAACACAGCACTGCTTGTAAACTCTCAGGAAAGCCACTTACTCTTACTATGGCTGCCTTGACTGTTACTTTTGCAGACATGTTGGCTTTTAGATTATGTCATCCAAAAATGTTTTCATGTAGATATCTGTGTGAAGTTATGACCCTCCTTTACAATTTATTTGCTTTTTTTTTAATCCCATTGAACATCTTATTTTTCTGGTAAGTGGCTTATTGCCTAGCTATTTCTCTCAACTCATGCTAGGATCTTTATAACCAATGTACCATTTAGTCATTTTCCAGACTCAGTTGCAGCGAAGTCTATGTGTCAGACGGCACATCCCTATGCTCTGATGAAGGCTCAGCAATGAAATTCTGCTTACCCAGTCAAAACATTGGTAATACATGTGTTTGGACTTTATATACACGGAGTTTATTTACAATCCCCTCTGCCCCACTGTGCCATGGGCTTTACAGTGGGTGTTCCCACCGTAGATACAGCGCATTCCTGCCCTTTTCTTTTAACACAGGGCAGCAGAGCAAGAAGGCTTGCAGTGCTTCCCTTTGCCAAAAACATGTAAATATGCCTCATGACTGATAAAATTGCAGATAATTATGTCTTATACAACTGATTCTCTTTGAATACTTTGAATGCACTATATAGTTAATGATTTCATAATGTTTGAGTTGACTCTTCGATATTTACCGTTCGCCATTCCTCATGTACACTGCTCCATTTCCTAATCTTGGAGCACCACTAATGTATAATAATAATATGAAAATGCATAAATAAGCCATCATCTGCTCAATTTGGGCTATAATCTGTTCATATGTTGTGTTTTGATGTATCATCTCACAAGGACTAAATACAGACTCTGCAAAGATTTCGAAGGCAATATCAAAATAAGACTGAAACTGTTGCTCATACTGACAAGAATCAGGCAGAAGTCTGATAATCTTCCTGAGAGTGATGAGTCTTGGTCTCTTCTATTTATCAGGGTCAAGAACATCAACGAAAAAAGGATCTTCAATAAAAGCACTGTGACATTAAAAGTTAAATAAATACTCTCTCGATGGAGGGTACATCTGATGCCAAAGATTGTTTGAGTTATATGTTTCATGACGTTACAGAATTAGCTTAGCTGACTTTGGCAGGCATTTTAAGGAGTTTGTGAACTATATCTCTCAAGATCTATAACTGTGTGTAGGTCTCCCACACAAATGAAAATGAAGTGCACATTTCTAGCTCTTCCCCATAACTTCCACGTAATTCCCTGTCTCACCAAGGTGTACTAATGTACATTGCCCAAGGTCATTTGTATTAACTACAATGCCTTATATGATATAAAATGTACCATCTGTGCAGGAGATCACATACTCATATGGCCTACAGAGGTGAGAATGAGCATAATGCTACCTTCCAAGTTTGTACTGTACAAAGAAAAATGCTAATGACATCCTCATATTTTGGAAAAAACTGTGTATAGTTCATGACAGGTGACTTTTCTTAATCATTGATGTGTATACCTTTTGACTCTCTGAATAGGCATTTACCTTCATCAAAATCATTAATGTCATAAACATTACAGACAAGAATATTGTTATTTAATACAGATTTAGCCTCACCCATCATATCCCACAATAGATTGTTGCGTAGCTCTAAGTGTTCTCCAGTCATGCAATTAAGATGGCGGACCATGCAACCAGTCTCATAGTAACTATTGCAAAAGGTACATGTTACAAAACTCAAATCGGATCACTGACAGAATATTGAAAACAACAATACTGTGTTACAAAAATATTTTGTCAAATATATTGTTTACAAAAATATGTGTGGCTACATTTATAATGGTAATTACAAAAATATCAAAAAATAAAATATTGTTTCACATTAATGTTGATACAAAACACACAAAAACATTATTTTGTAATACATGTAAAATTAAAAAAAGTAAATCTTAAATGTTTTAATATATAACATTAATATAATGTTAATTAAATACAATTAAATTATATAAGGGCAGGTAGCAGTGTGTCATCCAAGGGTCAGACTCCTGAAGAGTTACAGGACAGACAGGCAGAGAGGGGTCACAAGTTGGAGTTGGAAAAGTGTAGGATGCAAAGGGAGATGGAACAGAGGAGGTTGGCCATAGAAGAGAAGAAGATACTGCTGGCTCATGAGCTCAGCTTGAGGGAGCTGGATCAGAGGAGTTCAGTAGGGATGGAGGTATCAATATCAAAGTGCAGCCTGAGAGGAGGGTGCACATTCCTAAGGACCTTGTGAAGGACTACAAAAGGAAGGATGACATATTCTTGTGGTTCAAGGGGTATGAGTCTGCTTTCCATATGAATCTGGTCCGTGAAGCACATTGGGGAATGGGTCTGTGGAAGCACTTAGAGGTAGAGGGGAGGGATACTCTGACATCATTAGGGGATCCTCAGGGGCTCACTTACTCTATCATGAAGGGCAGTCTACTCACCAGGTATGGTCTCACCCCTCAGCAGTATAAGGATAAGTTTAGGTCCTGTAAAAAGAAGGAATCCTAAACATAGTTGGAATGTGTTGATTCTTCTTGCAGGTCATTGGATGGTTGGGTGAAGGGCAGTAAGGTGACAATGTATGAGGGGCTTTAAAATTTAATTGCTTAGGAGCACGTGTAAAGTTTATGTTCTGCAGAGCTGCACCAGCACCTGATTGACAGCAAGCTGACTGACCCCAGGAAGACTGCACAAGAACGTATCGTTGGGAGAGCACCAAGGTCCGGAAGAGGTATGGGGGAGACCGCGCTGAGGTTGGGCAGGGTCCATCTCAGAAGAAAGGGGGGATAAGGGTAAACAGGGGAAATTCTCAAAAGGGCCCCAACCTAGTTCCCAGGGTAAGGATTCCCAGAACCCCAGAGAAAAGAATCCATGGTTCTCCAAAGGGAAACCTGTGGAGGGGGGTCCTCAAGTGTTATGCATGTGACCAGGTGGGTCATGTGAGAGGGGATCACAAATGTCCCAATGGTACACTGGCACCCACTGGTGCTCAGTCACAGGGTTTGGCCAGTGTAGCGCTTGGGGAGGAGTTGGTTCCAGATGGGTGGGAGCCAGCTGAAATTACCCTTGTCTCACCAGGGGACAGTGAGATGGTCCAGAGGACCCTAGTGCCTCAGAACACTATAAAGTACAGGCAGTGGGTGACCATAAATGGGCAAAGGGTGGAGGCTCTGAGAGACACAGGAGCCAGTGTGACTTCAGTGAGGAGTCACCTGGTGTCTGAAGAGCAATTAGGTCCCCGTGTACTTCACCAAGTAGTGCAGTGGACAACTCAGAGCGCCTGTGCAGAGTGGCACAGGTTCCATTTGAATGGGGGGCAATCTCAGGTTCCTTGAAGGTAGCTTTGAGTCCAACCATGCCTGTGGATTGTTTGCTTGGCAATGGCCTGGAGAATTCCCCTTGGAAGGAGGTGGAACACAGGTCACACTTGGAGATGTTGGGTCTGTCTGAGAGGGTATGCGTATCCACCAGGTCAATGGCAGCCCATCAGGGTGGTCAGAAGCACCAGGGTTCTAAAATAGTGGCCCAGGAGACCGCCAAAAAGAGGAAGGGCAAGGGGTGTAGGAACCCAGCCCCAGACGTTCCCATGGTCTGGGAGGAGGCAGAGCCTGAGGGTGACGCCCCAGAGCCTACAGGGGAACAGGTGGGTGAGCTGGAGGAGGTCCCTGAGCAGTCACAGTGGCAGCAGAAAGGGGGACCCACTGGGGGGGCATTCTGTGAGGCACAGGGGACATGCCTTACACTAGTGGGTTTGCGGCAGAAGGCTGCAGACCAGACATCTGGCAAGGAGCCAGTATCTCATCTGATTTACTGGGAGGACGGCCTCCTGTATAGTGACCCTAAGGTTGCCGAGCCTGGGTCAGCCTGTGTGCTGGTGGTACCCCAGTGCTTCAGAGCCTTCCTACTGTGTCTGGCTCATGATGTGTTTTTAGCTGAACATTTGGGGCAAGACAAGACCTCTAAATGGCTTGTCATCCACTTATATTTACCCCTAATGCGCAGGCACTCAGATGCTCATTGTAGGTCTTGCTCAACTTGTCAGGCAAGTGGCAAGAGTGGGGGGAAATGTAAGGCTCCCCTTCACCCTTTTCCAGTGGTTAGTACCCCCTTTGAAAGGGTTGGTATTGACATTGTGCAGCCTCTTGATCCCAAGACAGCCATGGGCAACAGTTTCATCCTGGTCTTGGTGGACCATGCCACCCGGTACCCAAAAGTCATTCCTCTGAGATCAATAACTTCCCCTATGGTGGATCGTGCGTTGATGGGGATTTTACCCACATGGGTTTCCCACGGAAGTGGTTTCTAATAGGGATACCAAATTACCTACTTATATGAGGTCTCTGTGGAAGGAGTGTGGGGTAACGTATAAGTTCACCACTCCTTACCACCCCCAAAGCAATGGTCTGGTTGAGAGATTCAACTGCACCTTAGAAGGCATGATCATGGGCCTGTCAGAGCCCTTGAGGCAGAAGTGGGACATCCTGTTGCCATGTCTTCTGTTCACCTACAGGGAGGTGGCTCAAAAAGGGCTTGGATTTAGTCCTTTTGAGATACCCTGTCAGGGGGCCTTTGAGTCTGGTGAAGGAGGGCTTAGAGAAAGCCCCCAGTAAACATCCCCAGGATGCATTTAGCTACGTGCTGGACTTCAGAATCCAGATTGCCCGCTTTAGGGCTCTCGCACAAGAGAACCTGGAAGCAAGCCAGGCAGACATGAAACAGTGGCATGACCAGAATGCCACTCTGGTTGAGTTTCAGCCTGGGCAAAACGTGTGGGTGATGGCACCAGTAGAGCCTAAGGTGCTCCGGACCAAGTAGACTGGGCCATTTGAGGTGGTAAAGCACAAGAACAAAGTCACCTACCTGGTGGACTTGGAGACTCCCAGAAGCCCCTTAAGGATCCTGCATGTGAACCGTCTCAAGCCACACTTTTAGCAGACTGAATTGTCCATGCTCTTATTGACAGATGATGGGATGGAAGAAGAGAGCAAGCCTCTTCCTGGCCTCCTGTCTGCTGGAGAGAAAGATAGGTCTGTGGAGGGAGTGAACCAATCCCCCTCTGTGACCTCAAAACAACAAAGGGACTGTTGCCAGGTATTGAGTCAGGTTGCCTCCCTGTTCTCCTTGATCCCAGGGGTCATGCACCTGTGTTCACATGATGTAGACACTGGGGACAGTCCACATATTAAACAGAAGTTTTACAGCGTGACTCATAAGGTCAGGGCTAGCATCAAAGATGAGGTGTCTACAATGTTATCCCTAGGGGTCATTGAGTTTTCTAGCAGTCTTTGGCTAGCCCTGTGGTCTTGGTCCCAAAGGCTGCTGCTCCTGGTGCCACCACAGAACTCGGTTGTGTGTGGACTACTGGGGTCACTAAAACTGACACACACCCCATCCTGAGCTGATGAGCTCATTGATCGGTTGGGAGTTGCCAAATACCTCAGCACATTTTATTTGACGTCTGGATATTGGTAGATTGCCCTAACTGAGGGAGCCAAGGAGAGGTCAGCATTTTCTACCCCAGAGGAGCACTTCCAGTTTAAAGTGATGCTATTTGGGATGAAAAATGCCCATGCCACATTTCAGAGGTTGGTTAACCAGGTGTTGACTGGGCTGGATGTCTCCAGCACAACCTACCTGGATGACATTGCAGTGTTAAGCTCCACTAGGGAGGAACACATGTAGCACCTCTGCAGAGTGTTGGAGACCCTGCAAAGGGCAGGCTTCACTATTAAGGCCAGTAAGTGCAAAAGAGGGCAGGGTTATGTGGTGTATTTAGGACACCAGCTGGGGAGTGGCCAGGCGGCACCCCTACAGCTACAAATTGGCACCATTCTGGCTTGGGAGCCTCCCAAAACCCAGACTGAGGTGAGGGCCCTTTTAGGCCTCACTGGCTATTACAGGAGGTTTGTCAAGAGATATGGCACCATTGTGGACCCCTTGAATGAGCTGACTTCCAAGAAGCAACCAAATAAGGTGGTCTGGACAGAGGCTTGCCAGACCGCTTTTGATGCCCTGAAGGCTGCCATGTGCACAGCACCTGTGCTGAAGGCATCTGACTACTCCAAGGAGTTTGTTTAGCAAACAGATGCCTCAGAGCATTGTATAGGATCAGTACTCTTACAGCTTAATGAAGAGAGCCTAGATCAACCTGTAGCCTTCATTTGTAGGAGGTTACTTTCCATGGAATGTAAGTGGAGTGCAATAGAGCGTGAAGCTTTTGCTGTGGTCCAGGTGCTGAAGAAGCTAAGACCCTATTTGTTTGGGACTCACTTCTGGGTTCAGACCAACCACAGGCCCCTCAGGTGGTTAATGCAGATGAAGGGTGAGAATCAAAAACTGTTGAAGTGGTCTATTTCCCTACAGGGGGTGGACTTTACGGTGGAACACCACCCTGGTACAGAACACAACAATGGTCTGTCCAGATTCTTCCGCCTTAGTCATGAGAACTCCCATAAGGTTGTGTAGTTGCTCCCCACTTTCAGTTGGGGGCGACATGTGCTAGACTTGGCATTCTTGGCATGGTCTCCCCTAACCTTTTGCCTCTGTTTTCCCAGGTTATTGAGTGTGCTGGACTCTGTGCTGCTATCCACTGCTATCCAGTGCTAAAGTACATGTACTCCTATGTAAAATGTATGTGTAATTGGCTTTCCATGATGGGCATATTTGATTTACTAGTAAGTCCCTAGCATAGTGCACTAGAGGTGCCCAGGGCCTGTAAATCAAATGCTACTAGTGGGCCTGCAGAACTGGTTGTGCCACCCATATGAGTAGCCCTGTAAACAAGGCTCAGACCTGCCACTGCAGTGTCTGTGTGTCCAGTTTTAAACTGCCAATTCGACTTGGCAAGTGTACCTACTGGAAAGGCCTAAACCTTCCCTTTTCTTACATGTGAAGCACCTCTAAGGTAGGCCCTAGGTAGACCCATGGGCAGGGTGCAGTGTATGTTTAAGGTAGGACACATACTAATGTGTTTTATATGTCCTAACAGTGAAATACTGCCAAATTTGGTTTTCATTGTGCAAGGCCTATTTCTCTTCTACGTTAACATGGGGGCTGCCTTTAAATAGTACTAAAGTGCAGATTCCTCTTGGGAGTGGATAGAAATGTGGAGTTTAGGGTCTCTCAACTCACAATTTAAATATATATATATTTTGGTAACGGTTGTTTTTAGATTGTGTGTTTGAAAATGCCACTTTTAGAAAGTAGGCATTTTCTTGCTTAAACCATTCTGTGACTCAGTCTTTTTGAGGATTCCCTGTCTGGGTCAGATTGACAGTTGAGCTCTTTGCACCTCTCCTCTAGACAGTGACACAAAGTGAGCTATGGTGTATCATGCATTTCCTGTTGAGCCATCTGTGCTAGCAGGGAGGGGAGGAGCGGTCACTCACACCTGAAAGGGCTGTGGTTGCTCACACACAATGCAGTCTCCAACCCAATGGTATGTGTCTGGAGCCTGGCCTGGGCAAGGCAGGTTCTTATAAACAAGAGAGACTTTCCTTTGAAGTTTGTCTACTTCAAAGGCAGAAATGGGTATAAGTTGTGGACCCAAAACCCCTGCAAATTAGATCATGTCTGGAATCACGAGGAACCTCTGCCAAGGAGAAGAGCTGAGGAGAAATGTTGCCCCTGCCTGTGACTGTGCTTTGTTGGGCTATCCTGCAGTTGCTGTTTCTGCCTGTGAAATGGGACAAAGACTGGACTTTGTTGAGCATTCCTGCTTGAGAAGAATCTCCAAGGCCTCCTGTTGTTGAAGTCTCAGGGCCCTCAAAGACTTCCCCTGCCAGTATCTGGGCTCTCTGCTTAAACTCCTGCCCTGCCAAGTGGTGCCCTATCCAGTCCCTGGGCCCTTGAAAGGTGAAGTTGCAGACAAGAACTGAAAATCCACGCACAGAACGATATGCGGGTAAATTTTTGACACACCTTCCGCAACACGGCTGATAAATGATGAGCCGCCAGTTTTGTGGCAGAAATAAATGCTCCACCTGCATTGCGGCTGTGAGATTGATGCATCACAGCTGGAGAAACTACGTGCAACACCCGCTTACCGAGGCTGATAACGAGGCAAACCCCATGCAGCACGGTTGTCTGATACCGAGCGACCGGATTTTCCACGCAATGTCCCTGGGCATCCAAGTCAGCCTGACTCTGCGTGAATCCAAGGTTCTCCATCTGGAAATCGATGCATCGCTCTCTCGCGAGGGAGAAACATGACACATTGCCGACCCGACCAGAGGAGAAACGATGCACGGCCTCACTTTTGAGTAAGGAATCGATGCATCGCTACACTTTTCCGATGCACGCTCGCACATCCGGCTTTAGCTTTTGACACTAACCAGGTACTTTGTGTAACAACAGCATTCTCACTGTTTTCTAAGGATTAAGACTCTTATTCTTTAAAAAAAATCATATCTTGACTTGTGTATGTTGGTTTTTGTCATTTTGGATTTGTTTTGTTTGGATAAATATTACCTATTTTTCTAAACCTGTGTTGTATCATTTATAGTGGTTCACTGTATTACTGTGTGTG
Source organism: Pleurodeles waltl (assembly GCF_031143425.1). NCBI lineage: Eukaryota > Metazoa > Chordata > Amphibia > Caudata > Salamandridae > Pleurodeles > Pleurodeles waltl. The sequence continues at coordinate 57,227,199 of NC_090439.1, read as the reverse complement.
TTGGTACAAATACTTTACACATTGCTTCTAAAGTGAAGCCTGCCTGTTCGTGCCAAGCTACCAAGGGGGTGAATGGGTTTATCTGAGCGTGATATCCTTTACCCTGACTAGAGTGAGGGTCCTTGCTTCTACAGGGGTAACCTGACTGCCAACCACATACCCCATTTCTAGCAGTTCTTTTACTTTTAAATAAAAGATTTTGGCCCTCATCACAACGCAATCACTGCGCGACCGCCAATGCGGCTGCACTCCCGCGGTGGCCATTTCTACATCCCAGCTGGGCCAGTGGGCGGAAATAGAGTTTCCGCCCGCCGGCTCAGCGGGGATGACAGCCGCAACATGGGAGCCAGCTCCAAATAGAGCCAGCGGTGTTGCAGTGGTGCGACGGGTGCAGTTGCACCAGTCGCGCTTTTCACTGTCTGCTATGCAGACAGTGAAAAGCTTCATGGGGCTGTGCCAGGGGGCCCCACGACTCCCCTTTCCGCCAGCCTTTTCATGGTGGTTCCTACCACCATGAAAAGGCTGGCGGGTGGGGGGCTTGTAATCCCCCCTGCAGCGCTGCAAGCAGTGCTTCCCTGGAGGATTAAATCAGTCGGGACCAACATGGCGGAAAACTACCGGTCCCGGTGGTGCGACTGCAGCGCTTCTGCCGCGGTCGTAATTCCCAAGATTGCACCACCAGCCTGTTGGTGGTGCAATCGACAAAACAGCCCTGGTGGTCTTTGACCGCAAGGGTTGTAATGAGGGCCCTAGTCTCTCTTCTCGGTTTTCTGGTTTTGGAGATTTTAAATATGGCTAGTGCATCTTCTGAGCAACATTGGGAGGAAAATTTAAGCATGGAAGAGTAGAAAACTAGAGGAAGCTAGAAGAAGGCAGATGAAGTGTGGCAATTCTTTACAATTTCTGCAGGACAAAGAAAAGTGCCTGCAAAATTTGTCACATGCACCATCTGTTAAAAGCAGCTGTCAAGAGGTACCAGCAAAAAGTACTCTCAAGGGACATCTTCAATGTGGAAGCACCTTTGCACAGTCCATGAGAGAACATACAGAACGATGATACAAGAGAGGGATTCTGTTGAAGGTACGTCATTTTCAGCTGATGGACAAGGAGAGGCAACAACTACCATCACTCTACCATTATTGTCATATTGGTTTTGCAAGAATTAGGAGGCACTGTGACATATTGTGCAACTTGCCATGTCCTCCTTACTGCAAAGGAGTCATCTGTTGCAGAGTTTTTAATGGTCTCCGCAACCACCATTACCAGTCGTTTTGTTCACACTTTTCAAATAATGTTTATTGTTTCCATAGACTGAAGAAAGTTGCTTCTTCCTTTATTCTTGGCTGAATCATTTTAAAGCCACCTTTTCTCAAAAATAAAAAAATGACAAAAGAATTGTTACAAAAACTTTAAAAAAAGGTTAGAACCATTCCATTTATTTTAAAAAGAGCTGTGTATGTATTATTCAGTGATATGATATGTGACAGTGTAATACAGTGTATTTCTATCTGTTACTGTATACATAAGTGTGTCTTTGGGTATGTTAATGTATGCATAAGTATTTGCTTGGGCATGTCAGTATACATGTGAGGATGCGCCTGAGTGCGTAAGTGTATGTGTAAGGAAATGCCTCCTTGGCATGGTTGCCCCCTGACTTTTTGCCTTTGCTGATGCTATGTTTACAATTGAAAGTGTGCTGAGGCCTGCTAACCAGGCCCCAGCACCAGTGTTCTTTCCCTAACCTGTACTTTTGTATCCACAATTGGCAGACCCTGGCATCCAGATAAGTCCCTTGTAACTGGTACTTCTAGTACCAAGGGCCCTGATGCCAAGGAAGGTCTCTAAGGGCTGCAGCATGTCTTATGCCACCCTGGAGACCTCTCACTCAGCACAGACACACTGCTTGCCAGCTTGTGTGTGCTAGTGAGGACAAAAGGAGTAAGTCGACATGGCACTCCCCTCAGGGTGCCATGCCAGCCTCTCACTGCCTATGCAGTATAGGTAAGACACCCCTCTAGCAGGCCTTACAGCCCTAAGGCAGGGTGCACTATACCATAGGTGAGGGTACCAGTGCATGAGCATGGTACCCCTACAGTGTCTAAACAAAACCTTAGACATTGTAAGTGCAGGGTAGCCATAAGAGTATATGGTCTGGGAGTCTGTCAAACACGAACTCCACAGCACCATAATGGCTACACTGAAAACTGGGAAGTTTGGTATCAAACTTCTCAGCACAATAAATGCACACTGATGCCAGTGTACATTTTATTGTAAAATACACCACAGAGGGCACCTTAGAGGTGCCCCCTGAAACTTAACCGACTGTCTGTGTAGGCTGACTAGTTCCAGCAGCCTGCCACACCAGAGACATGTTGCTGGCCCCATGGGGAGAGTGCCTTTGTCACTCTGAGGCCAGTAACAAAGCCTGCACTGGGTGGAGATGCTAACACCTCCCCCAGGCAGGAGCTGTAACACCTGGCGGTGAGCCTCAAAGGCTCACCCCTTTGTCACAGCCCAGCAGGGCACTCCAGCTTAGTGGAGTTGCCCGCCCCCTCCGGCCACGGCCCCCACTTTTGGCGGCAAGGCTGGAGGGAACAAAGAAAGCAACAAGGAGGAGTCACTGGCCAGTCAGGGCAGCCCCTAAGGTGTCCTGAGCTGAAGTGACTCTAACTTTTAGAAATCCTCCATCTTGCAGATGGAGGATTCCCCCAATAGGGTTAGGATTGTGACCCCCTCCCCTTGGGAGGAGGCACAAAGAGGGTGTACCCACCCTCAGGGCTAGTAGCCATTGGCTACTAACCCCCCAGACCTAAACACGCCCTTAAATTTAGTATTTAAGGGCTACCCTGAACCCTAGAAAATTAGATTCCTGAAACTACAAGAAGAAGGACTGCCTAGCTGAAAAACCCCTGCAGAGGAAGACCAGAAGACGACAACTGCCTTGGCTCCAGAAACTCACCGGCCTGTCTCCTGCCTTCCAAAGATCCTGCTCCAGCGACGCCTTCCAAAGGGACCAGCGACCTCGACATCCTCTGAGGACTGCCCCTGCTTCGAAAAGACAAGAAACTCCCGAGGACAGCGGACCTGCTCCAAGAAAAGCTGCAACTTTGTTTCCAGCAGCTTTAAAGAACCCTGCAAGCTCCCCGCAAGAAGCGTGAGACTTGCAACACTGCACCCGGCGACCCCGACTCGGCTGGTGGCGATCCAACCCCTCAGGAGGGACCCCAGGACTACTCTAAGACTGTGAGTACAAAAACCTGTCCCCCCTGAGCCCCCACAGCGCCGCCTGCAGAGGGAATCCCGAGGCTTCCCCTGACCGCGACTCTTTGAATCCTAAGTCCCGACACCTGGGAGAGACCCTGCACCCGCAGCCCCCAGGACCTGAAGGACCGGACTTTCACTGGAGGAGTGACCCCCAGGAGTCCCTCTCCCTTGATCAAGTGGAGGTTTCCCCGAGGAACCCCCCCCTTGCCTGCCTGCAGCGCTGAAGAGATCCCGAGATCTCTCATAGACTAACATTGCGAACCCGACGCTTGTTTCTACACTGCACCCAGCCGCCCCCGCGCCGCTGAGGGTGAGATTTCTGTGTGGGCTTGTGTCCCCCCCGGTGCCCTACAAAACCCCCCTGGTCTGCCCTCCGAAGACGCGGGTACTTACCTGCAAGCAGACCGGAACCGGGGCACCCCCTTCTCTCCATTCTAGCCTATGTGTTTTGGGCACCACTTTGAACTCTGCACCTGACCGGCCCTGAGCTGCTGGTGTGGTGACTTTGGGGTTGCTCTGAACCCCCAACGGTGGGCTACCTTGGACCAAGAACTAAGCCCTGTAAGTGTCTTACTTACCTGGTTAACCTAACAAATACTTACCTCCCTTAGGAACTGTGAAAATTGCACTGTGTCCACTTTTAAAACAGCTATTTGTGAATAACTTGAAAAGTATACATGCAATTTTGATGATTTGAAGTTCCTAAAGTACTTACCTGCAATACCTTTCGAATGAGATATTACATGTAGAATTTGAACCTGTGGTTCTTAAAATAAACTAAGAAAAGATATTTTTCTATACAAAAACCTATTGGCTGGATTTGTCTCTGAGTGTGTGTACCTCATTTATTGTCTATGTGTATGTACAACAAATGCTTAACACTACTCCTTGGATAAGCCTACTGCTCGACCACACTACCACAAAATAGAGCATTAGTATTATCTATTTTTACCACTATTTTACCTCTAAGGGGAACCCTTGGGCTCTGTGCATGCTATTCCTTACTTTGAAATAGCACATACAGAGCCAACTTCCTACAGTATGTATATGGCTATGTCAGTGTATGCATGAGTGTTTGCCTGGATATGTCCATCAATGCATCAAAGTTTGTATGGGTATGTCAGCAGAGATGTCAGGGTGTGACTGGGTGTATCAATCTGTGTATAAGTGTGTGTCTGGGTGTGTTAGTATATGTATAAGTGTTTACCTGCTTGTGTCAGTGTATGCATCAGTGCTTGTCTGGGTGTCACACTTTATGCACCAGTGTCTATCTGGGTTTGTCATTATCTGGATTAGTACGTCTGTGCCTGTATTAGTCTATAGATGACTGAGTTTCTGGGTGTTTCAGGATTTATATTAGTGAGTGCCTGGGTGTGTCAGTATGTGCACAGGTGCGTGTCTGGGTGTGTTATAGTATGTATCAGTGTTTGCTAGGTGTGTTAGTGTATTTCTGAGTGTATATCTGAATGTGTAACTGTACATGTACCAGGAGTTTAGAATTATTTCTTTTTCTCTGTGGTATATCTTTGTTCTGATTTGTAGTTTGTGTTCTATATTTTTAATTGAGTGGTCTGTCTGATGTTTCCTTGTAAGGGCAGCCACGTTTCAAGATCTGGAATCCATTGTGAAGACATCACCCTTGTAAGGCCGCATGATGTCTTAACTTGTTGTATTAGAAATCCCAGAGGTGTACTAATCCATTTTTTCAGTAGTAATCATCATTAGAACCTTGCTTCTAGAAAGAGAAGGTACGAATTTGGTAGTTTATGTAGTAATCGCTGTTTGAATGTAAGGTTGCTATAATTACACTCTGTCCATCCAGTTCTATAAGTAGATGGTGTAATGTTCAGATGTAAAACTTACTTCTTCTTGAACAATAATGGCTATGCAGGTATATCTTTTACCAGAAATAGAGATTTGTATAGTTTTAAAATGTGTAATTTGAGTTTCTAATTTAGTTCCATCTGCAATGTATCGCTCTAGCATTAAGATGAAGTACTTGCTTGTTCTTCTTATATCTAAAGTTGATAGGAGATCTGACTTTCATTTTGTACAGGTATTGTTCTGTGATGCATCTTTAAACAATATTTCAGAACTGACAGTTTTACAGTCTGATAGAGTTAGATAGATAAACCGTTCTGAATCTATTTCTGTTCTTCAAGCAAAGGAGCACTTTTCACAATCATGCTGCCATGAGTAACTTAGTCCAAATAGCTGATCAATTGGTACCGTCTCTTCTTTTAAGATACCGAGTAGAACCATCAAGAATTCTTGTGCATCTTCTTGAGTGTTCTGAGTGAACTGTCCTGATCAAATGCACAGATCTGCAGCATCTCTAATACAACATGCAGAGTGTGTTTTTGTTCACTGCACAAGCATTCTAACAAGCTAAAGAGTGCAGAGCATACTCTTTTATCCTATTTCTTTCTACTTACACAAATCAGTGTAGGTAAAGAGAATTGTACATTGAGAACAACATTAGCATAGCACTGGACTATAGAGATGTTTGATAACTGGTAATCCACAATATTTTCTCTTATTTTTTTTAGGAATATCACTGTAATCCTTTGAAATCTTTGTTTCTCTAAGATTATAGGCTTTTTGTAAACTGGGCACTGCCCTAGATGAGGAGCATACAGGCTTCTCAAATGATCGTACTCCACTACACAACTGGAATCAGCATTTACTTTACTGTCATCAAATTCTATAAGATGCAAACCGAACAAAGTTGTACCTCATGACAATGCTACATAAGACAAACCTTCCTTGAATATAGTGCTAACAATATTAAAAAATGCTATATCTACACTTAGATCTTGAGACTTATGTACTGTTTCAGCATATGCTAGAAATATTGAAAACTGTTTTCTGTGAGCAAAGAAGTATTTTACAAAAATGGAACATGCAACAGACCTTGCTATCTTTTTTATACTTTCAAGATCATCAAATTGAGTTGCTAGATATTGAACCTCATTTCTGTTTGGATACAAAATTAAATCAATGACTTTACCCAAGGCCCCATTAACTAATCCTTATTCAACATTTAAATAGGCTGCTAAATCACCCGACAATTCTTGCAAACAGGTACATACTGTTTTAATCCTGCAGTGTTAGAAACAGACTTTTCCAAAGAATTAAGTTTTGATTGTAGTTTTTCAATCCAAAGTTTTAGCAATTGATATTAATTCTAATATTTGTTCTTTCTCCAGTTGTAATAATATTTCATTGAAAGAGGTACATTCAATCAATCAGGCACTTTTATAGCACAGTTTATCACCCATGTGGTCTCAATGTGCTGTTGTGAGCGTGCTGTTCACTTGAAGAGCCAGGTCTTAATGTCCTTCCTGAAGTACTTCAGCGAGGTGGCCTGTCTGAGGTTGAGTGGGAGCTTGTTCCATGTCCAGGCTGCGAGGTAGGAGAAGAGTCTGCCTCCAGCTGTGCTCTTTCTGATTCTGGTTGCGAGGGCAAGTTGGGAGGATTGGAGCTTCCTTGTGGGGGTGTAGAAGACAGGCCTTGGTTGAGGTAGGTTGGTACGATGTTGTGTAGTGCCCTGTAGGTGTGTGTCAGACGCTTGTAAGTGATGCGTTTGTCGATCGGGAGCCAGTGCAGTTCTATGAGGAGGCAGATATGTGGCTGTGATGGGGATGTCCAGGATGAGTATGGGCACTGTACTATGGATTCTCTATAGCCTTGTTTGAAGCTTCTTAGTGATGCCAGCAGAGAGTGCGTTGCCATAGTCCAGTTTGTTGCTGACAAGCGCGTAAGTGACCATCCTTCTTGTCTCAGTGGGTATCTACTCGAATATCTTCCAAGGGAGGTGCAGGGTGTGAAAGCATGATGACGAGACAGTGATAACTTGACGGATCATGGAGATCGTGGAGTCCAGGATGATGCCCAGGTTACGTGCATGGTCAGTGGAATTGGACGTGTTTCCTAGGGCGGTTGGCCACCAGGAGTCATCCCAGGCGGATGGAGTGGAGCCAATTACGAGAATCTCTGTCTTGTCTGAGTTGGGTTAGAGGCAGCTGGTTTCCATCCAGGCGGCAACTGCTTCATTCAGTTGTGGAAATTTCTCTTGTCAGTTGATGGGTTGTCGGTCAAGGAGAGGATCAGTTGGGTGTTGTCGGCATAGGAGACGATGTTTAGACCATACTGTCTAGCGGTTTTGGCGAGCAAGGCCATGTAGATGCTGAAGAGGTTCTGGCTTAGTGGGGATCCCTGTGGTACTACACAGCATGTTTCTTTGGGTGTTGAGGTGAACACCAGGAGTCTGACTCTGGGTTCTTCTGGCGGGGAAGGATTGAATCCATTCCAGTGCTGTACCACGGATGCCAGCATCATGGAGTCTGGTGCAGAGAGTGGAATGGAAGTCTGTGTTGAACGCGGTAGAGAGGTCAAGGGGGATGAGGGTGCCTGTGTCTCTGTGGTCCAATATGCTGCAGATGTCGTTGTGGTTCCAAGGAGGGCCATTTCTGTGCTGTGGTTGCTCCTGAACCTGGACTGGGAGGGGTCTAGGATCTGGTTTGCTTCGAGGAACTCCGTAAGTTGTATGTTGATAGCCTTTTCAGTTACATTGGCTGGGAAGGTGAGCAGAGAGATGGCTCTGTAATTCCTGAACTCCCTTGGGTCAGAGGAGGTTTCTTTAAGGAGTGGGTTGATCTCAGCCTATTCTTGAAGAATATGCATTAGACACACAACAGATTTTTGTTTGTTAAATAAACTTAAACATTAGCTGCTGTATAGATGATTTGGAAGCAAATCTGTTCTTTATAAGGCACGTTTTAAAGCACTCTTTTTCTACTTTTGACAGTATTCCTACTCTTATATCCTTTAAAATATCTCCATATTGCACATCAGATGCTTGATGCATGGAAATTCAATGAAATGTTGATATTTCCAGCACTTCCCAAACAATTGAGAGTTTCTTCATATAAGAGTGTCTTTAACACAGGCTGTCCTTTCACGGGGGTAAGTTGTAATAAAATCACCAAAAACAATGACATGCTTTCCTCCAAAGAAGACACCATACTCTGTCTTTAATATCTGTTGCATTCTGAAAGGTACAAAGGTGAGCATTAAGTTTGAGACCATGCTCACCTCATCGATGATTAAAAGCTTTAGGCCCATATTTCTACTTTTTTTGCGCCGCGTTTGCGCTGCTTTTTGATGCAAAAATGACGCAGACTTACAAAATGCAATTGTATTTTGCATGTTTGCACCGTTTTTGCTTAAAAAAATGACGCAAATGTGCGCTAAAAAAGTATAAATATGGGCCTTAATTTCTTGAAGACTCTAGAAACTTTGTGACAAGCTTTTCCAGATAACATTTGGTACTCCGGTTTATTACTATGCTCAACAGGGAGGATCAATGTAGGCAATGTAAGTAAATTCATTTGATAGTTTGTGCAGCCAATCCAGTAGGGGCTGTTACCACAAATGACAACATGGAGTGTGTAGTCTTTTACAGGTAAGTGCCTAGGACTTATATGAGAAACATTTTTCCAGTGCCGGCTTGTCCACTGATACACAAAAGAATTGGCTTAAAACTTGAACATTTACATTTTTTTGTGTGGAGGAATGTGTGTACTATTTTTTCTTTAACTTCCAAATATATTTCTTTCTGCACTTTATTGAGTTGTTATATTAAATGTTCCAGGTCAACATGTTCTTCCCTTGCTTGTTGCATTGCTGTCTCCACCTCATTCATTACTATGGCAGCTTCATTTTCAATTATGAGCTGTCCAAGTGGATCTTGACTGAGAGGTCAGGAACTCTGGCTGCTTGGAGAACTATCCTTTGCTTTTACAGTAGCAATTATTTCCTCTTGTTCAATTCCTTCATTTAACATTTTCAGGTAGTTCTGAAATATTGGACACTCTATGCTGTCTTCTATGCATTGAAACAGTCTTCATAACAGTCATACTGTCCAAGTAACTCTGTTTTAGAACGCCAAGGTTTGAATAGCTGGAGACGTGATAAGAAAAAATATTCTTTTTTATCAGCAGTTTGACAATTCAGTTTTCTATGGTTTATTAAGTTACATTTTGCATGCCAAACCAAACAACTATCGCAACAAACTACACCATATTTGCCTTCATCAATGTTTTCCAAAACATTATGGCCCTCATTACAACCCTGGTGGTTGGTGATAAAGCAACGGTAATACCGTCAACAGGCCGGGGGTAACCAAAATTGAATTATGACCACGGCGGAAACCGCTCAGACAGCCACTTTAAAACACCGACCGCTACGGTGGTATCAACAAGCACCACGGCGGTAACTGCCAACAGCCAGGCGGAAGACAACGTACTGCCCACACTATTACAACAGGCCTATCCACCACCTTTTTACTGGGTGGTACCAATGACATCAAAAGCATGGCAGAAGCAGAACACAGAAGTCAAAGGACTCACCTGTGGAGACTCAGATAACACCCACAACGCCATGGAGCCAGAGCTGCACATATTTCCCATGCTTGTCTACCTTTTCCTGCATTATGAGCATCAACACCGGTGAAGACGACCACAGTGAGTACTACCGCCTAGCACACAAGGGAGGGGGGAAGAAAAAGAGAGAGAGACGCAACACGCAACACCCCCACCCCCAACACATACACACAACCAGATGCACAAACATTACATATTCACCCTGTACCCCTCAGGAGTAATGAATGGACAAAATGATTTGAAGAAAGTGAATGTAATACGATAAAATAACATGAACAAGTGCATCAAAATACAAACGTAAATACATATTTACAAATGTAGGGACACTGCCCAGTCCTCAATGTCTGTGGGCCACAGGGCCATACCTTATAGGCCAAGGCCCCACCTCACTCCTGCAACAACATGGAGAGAACACTGCAGGGGCATCAGATCGACAATATACAGGCACCTCAGGGGGACGGGGAATGGGTGGGCATCTCAGTCGGAAGATGGTACAACACCATTGGTCCTGGAGGGGGCAACATGCCCTGTGCACTGTCCTGGGGTGTGCAAGGGCACAGTCTCTCAAGTTTGTGGTTTGCCCACATGCTCTGGAGGGGGAAACATGCCCTGTGTGATGTCCTGGGGAGTGCAAGGCCACAGTCTCTCAAGTGGGTGGTTTGCCCACTGCTTGCTCCTGGGGAGTGCAAGGCCACAGTCTCTCTAGTGGATGGCTTCTCCACTGATTCTGGAGGGGGCATTGTGCCCAGTATGCTTCATCCTGGGAAGGATGGGGTGAGTGGATGACTTTTTCCACTAGTTCTGGAGGGGGCATTGCGCCCAGTGTGCTTCATCCTGGTAAGGATGTGGTGAGTGGATGGCTTTTTCCACTGCTTCTAGAGGGGGCACTGTGTCCAGTGTGCTTCAGCCTGGGAGGGATGGGGTGAGTGGATGGCTTTTTCCACTGGTTCTGGAGGTGGCATTGTGCCCTGTGATGCATATCGTGGGGAGAGCAAGGTCACAGTCTCTCACCTGGGTGTCAGACCCACAGGATTTGCAGGGGCCAGGACACACAACAGTCCATGGAGGCAGGACTACACACTGTCCGCCGGCGGTGACAGCTGCTCAGTCATGGCATTGGTGGGGCTGGTGGCAGTGCTGGCAGTGGTACTGGTGTCGGTGCTGGCAGTGGTGGGGGAGGCTCCAGCCCATCCCCTGCAGCCTCGGACGGCTGCCCACTGGGTCTGCTGCTGCTGGCAGTGGTGCTGGTGGTAGTGCTGGCAGTGGTGGAGGGGCTCCAGCCCATCCCCTGCAGCCTCGGACGGTTGCCCACTGGGGCTGCTGCTGCTGGCAGTGGTGCTGGTGGTGGTGCTGGTGGCAGTGCTGGCAGTGGTAGGGGAAGGCTCAAGCCCATCCCCTGCAGCCCTGGGCGGCTGCCCACTGGAGCTGCTGTTGGCAGTGGTGCTGGTGGCAGCGCTGACAGTGGTGGGGGGAGGCTCCAGCCCATCCCCTACAGCCTCGGACGGCTGCCCCCTGGGGCTGCTGCTACTGGCAGTGGTGCTGGTGGCAGTGCTGGTAGCAGTGCTGGCAGTGGTGTGGGAGGCTCAAGCCCATCCCCTTCAGCCTCAGACAGCTGCCCACTTGGGCTTCTGCTGCTGGCAGTGGTGCTGGTGGCAGAGCTGGCAGTGGCGGGAGGAGGCTCCAGCCCATCCCCTGCAGCCTCGAACAGCTGCCCACCGGGGCTGCAGCTGCTGGCAGTGGTGCTGGTGGCGGCGCTGGCAGTGGTCGGGGAGGCTCTAGCCCTTCCCTTGCAGCCTCGGATGGCTGAACCACCATGGTTGGTGGTGGGGGCTCCGAATGAGTCCCAGAACCAGGCCTCCTGTCCTTCATGCCTGCTGGTGCAGGCCTCTTGCCCTTCCTGGCAGCAGCCGGGGATTGCCCATTGCCCTTCACTCCTGCAGCTGGTGGTGCCTCTTTGCCCTTCCTAGATGCTGCTGGTGGTGCCTCCTAGCCCTTCCATGTTGCAGCTGGTGGTGCCTCCTTGCCCTTCCTTAATGAACCTGGTGCAGGCACCCTTTCAGTGTGGCTGCCTGGTGCCTGGGATCCTCTCCCACCTGCAGTAGCTGTCGACAACACTGTGGCCGTGGACTGGGTGACTGAGGTGCTCGCCTAAGTGGGACTGAGGGCGAGGGGACCACCATGGCAGAGACTGGATGAGACAACACAGACTCAGATACTCCTCAGATGGAAGCTCCCTGGTGATGGCAGACACCTCTGTGACTACCCCAGCTACAGGTACAGACGCCACCCCCGTACCAACACCGCCCTCACAGTAACCAAGCAGCATACACACCTCACTAGCAGACACCTCCACAACATCCAGCCACTTGTCCCCTGTGTCCCCTCCCACTGTGTCTGTCCCCCCTCCTAAAGGACACAAACACAAGCACTCAGACACCCAACAGCCATCCACCTCACACATGCACAGTGCCCAGGCACTTGCACCCAAGTCCAGCAGACGTACACCTCCAACATCCACTCCCTCAACCTCCACTCCCCTCCCTCCCCCTCCTCTCGCCCGTGTCCCTAAAAAGCATTTCCTTGCCCAACTTGACCTCTTCCCTACCTCTCCCCCGTCCTGTTCGGAGAACCAGGTTGCCAACCAGCCAATCTGGCACCTCAGCCAAATAGTCCACAGGGACAGTGGAGGAACCTCCTAGTCATGGGGGCAGGACTGTGAGGGATTCCACACCAACAGCCAGAAAGGGGAAGGAGCCCACAACACCTACAGCCAGGAAAGGAAAGGCGCCCACAACACATACAGCCAGGAAGGGAAAGGAGCCCACAACACCTACAGCCAGGAAGGGGAAGGAGCCCACAACACCTACAGCCTGGAAGGGGAAGGAGTCCACAACAACTATAGCCAGGAAGGGGAAGGAGGCCACAATACCTACAGCCAGGAAAGGGAAGGAACCCACACCTCCTACCTTGGAGGGAATGAAGCCCTCAACTCCATCAGAGGTGGGGAGGGTGAAACCACCACCTCCACCACCACCACCTGTGTTCACGGAGCCCTCACAACCAGCAGAGGCAGCCCAGGAGGCACCGTTACCTGTTGCCACAGAGCAGCACTCCCCACCAGCTGAGGCAGTGCAGCTATCACCACCAGCAGAGGCAGCCCAGGAGGCACAGTCACTTGTTGCCACAGAGCAGCACTCCCTACCAGCTGAGGCAGTGCAGCTATCACCCCCAGCAGAGGCAGGCCAGGAGGCCCCGTCACCTGCTGCCACAGAGCAGCACTCTCCACCAGCTGAGGCAGTGTAGCTATCACCGCCAGCAGAGGCAGGCCAGGAGGCACTGTCACCTGTTGCCACAGAAGAGCACTCCCCACCAGCTGAGGCAGTGCAAATATCATCTCCAGCAGAGGACATGTAGGCCACCCACCAAGGACTGCTGCACAGGGGGTCCCCTCCAGAACCATTGGGCATGTTCCCTACCTGAGATACTGTAACCTTGTACTCCCCAGCGTTGGGAAATGGGCATGGAAACCCCTCCTGAACCAGTGGGCATGTTTCCCATCTCAGAGACTGTGACCTTGCACTCCCCAACACTGAGAAATGCGCATGAAGCCCCCTCCAGAACCAGTGGGCATGTTCCCCAGCTCAGAGACTGTTACCTTGCACTCCCCAACACCGAGAAATGGCATGGAGCCCACTCCAGAACCAGTGGGCATGTTCCCCAGCTCACAGACTGTGACCTTGCACTCCCCAACACTGAGAAATGGGCATGGAGCATCCTCCAGAACCAGTGGGCATGTTCCCCAGCTCAGGGACTGTGGTGTGCGCTCCCCAGCAAAGAGAAATGGGCATGGAGCCCCCTCCAGAACCAGTGGGCATGTTTCCCAGCTCATAGATTGTGACCTTGCACTCCCCAACACTGAGAAATGGGCATGGAGCCCCCTCCAGAACCGGTGGGCATGTTCCCCACCTCAGGGACTGTGGTCTGCACTCCCCAGCAAAGAGAAATGGGCATGAAGCCCCCTCCAGAACCAGTGGACATGTTCTCTAGCTCAGAGACTGTGACCTTGCACTCCCCAGCAAAGAGAAATGTGCATGGAGCCCCGTACAGAACCAATGGGGAAGTTCCAGTATTCAGCTGAGGTGCACCCCCCAATCTCCCTGAGGTGCCTGCCCACTTGCTAATTGTGTCAGGATACAAGTTGGGCCTTGGACTGTGTCCTGTGGCCTTGTGTGCCCTATGACTTTGGACTAGACATTGGCCATTTATGAACATTTGAACATATTTGGTTTGTGTGGTGGATTTTGCTATGCTAATACACTGTCAGTACTTCTGAAATATGGTCTTTGTTTGATTATGCCATGTGTCGAGTGCCATTGGTTTATGTGTACAGCTGGTTGTATGTATGGTGTGTGTGTGTGTGGTGAGTGTTGTGTGTGTGTGTGTCATTCTCGTTTTCCTCCCTCCCTCCATTGTGTGCCAGGCGGCTGTACTCACCATCGTCATCTTGTCAGCATTGGTGTTCCAGGTGGAGCATAATGTAGAAGATCATCAGGAAGACTTGCAGTTCGGGTTCCATGGCGGCATAGTTCTTCCCTGTGTCTCCAATGGTGAGTCTTTTCAGTTCTGAGCTCTGTTTCTGCCAGGGTTTTGATGGCGTTAATGCAGCTCTGGAAAAGGTGGTGGTTTGCAGAGTCTAAATATGGTTGTCTTCTGCCTGGCTGTTGGCGGCTACCATCGTGGTGAGTGTTGTTTCCGCCCTGGCAGTTGCTGTGGTACATTGGCTGTCTATGGGAGTTATCACCGCCATGGTCATAATTTGGCAGAATTTACCACCAGCCTGTTTGCGGTATTACTGCCACTTTATCACTCACCACCAGGGTTATAATGAGGGCCATAGTGTATTGAACTTGTATATCTCTTTTGCAAAATGTTCAATGTTAATCTCTCTATCCTGTTGCTCTACACATCCATTCACTACCTCCATGTTTTCTTTATTCTCTTCTTCCGTACCAAAGAAATGGAACAGAATATCTCCACAAACATTCTCAATCTCTGCTACAATACCATGAAACAAAGTTGTATTCATTTTTTCCTAAACATAAAGCTGGTGTTATTACACAATAAAGTCTTCTTACTAAGTTTTTTATTGTAGAATGATGCACAGCTACCATTCTAAAGTGATGAAAAGTACTTTTACTAACTTTCTTCGAAAGACTTGCCAGTAAATATCCTTATAAGCTAGTGTATTTTCTAACTTTGCATGGATCTAATTCTTGAAGCAATCTAATTTTCTATTTCAGACTTCTCTATGAAACTTCTCTCAGAAAACATTTGAATTTATTTATTGATTCAGGACAGACACTACAAATACTGATACACTTCAGTTGTACACAGGCCTCTGTTTATGCCTTCCTTGCACTTCTTCAGCTATCACTTCTTCTAGACTCCTATGAACTATTTGTTCTTTTTCTACGAGACAACCATCTTTTACTTCATAGCAACAGCCATTTATGTCAACTGCATGCACTAATGTGTTCTCTTGCAAGTATCTCTCTTCAATGAAAAAGGGTTCTGAGCCAGATGTGTGCATCCATTAACCTTTAAAAAATTACAAAAAATAATTTTGTTAATAAGTCTTTTCTTTAATGCTCTTTTTCTCATGCACAGTACTGTTTCCTCTAGTGTCTTCATAATGTTCAATATTAACAGGAAATGCTTTCTCAATTATACTCTCAATATGCTGCTTTTACTTTAGAACAGCTCTTTTCATCCTATACTTCTTCATTTTCTTCTACAATTTTTGAAGTCTTCTGTTTTGAAACATTTTTACTCTTAGGCCCTCATCACGACCATGGCGGTGGGTGATAAAGTGGCGGTAATTCTGCCAACAGGCTGGCGGTAACTACTACCAAATTATGACCATGGCAGTGACATCTCCGATAGACAGCCAATGTACCACACCGACCGCCAGGCGGAAACAACAGGCACCACACCAGTAGCCACCTACAGCTAGGCGGAAGACAAAGTACAGCCCACCATATTTTGACCCTGCAATCTGCCACCTTTTCTGGGGCGGTACCAACACCATCAAAAGCCTGGCGGAAACAGAGCACAAAAGTCAAAGGACTCACCATTCGAGACACAGAGAAGAATCAGGCCACCATGGAACCCGAACTGCAAGTCTTCCCGATGATCTACGTTATGCTCCACCTGGAACACCAAAGCTGGCGAGGATGACGACGGTGAGTACCGCCGCCTAGGAGAGAGGGGGGGAGGAAAACGAGAGTGACACACACACACGTACAACACACACCCGACCAAAACACACCATACACACAGCCATATGCTTTACAAAAACAATTTGATTACGAAAATCTGCAGAATAATGAAAAGGCAACAGGAATTCACGAAAATGATTGTAATCAGTCAAACAATAAATTCAACAATCTGATTAACATATTAAACAGGTCTGTATACGTGTATAAAAAAAGGGACACTGCCCAGTTCATAGTTCACAGGGCCCACATGGCCACAGGGCAACATCCAAGGCCCCATTTCGAATCTTGCCCCAATAAGGAGAGAACACTGCAGGGGCATCAGTTGGCACATAAGAAGGCACCTCATGGGGGTGGCACCTCAGCCGGGTGTGGAAACAAGTCCACTGGTTCTGGAGGAGGCAACATGCCCTGTGCTTGGTCCTGGGGAGTGCAAGGCCACAGTCTCTTGAGTGGGTGACTTGCCCACTGGTTCTGGAGGGGGCAGACTGCACAGCAGGCCTTGGAGGCTTGACTATATGGTGTCCACCGGCGGTGACATCTGCACTGTGGTAGTGATTGTGGGATGCTCCTGCTCATCCCCTGCACCCTCCGATGGCTGCACTGTGGTGGTGGATATGGGAGGCTACTGCTCAGCCCCTGGACTCTCTGATGGCTGCACAACCACGGCTGGCGGTGGGGGATCTGTGACAGCTGCTGGTGCAGACTCCTTCCCCTTTTCTGCAGCTGATGCAGGCTCCTTCCCCTTTTTTGTAGCTGGTGCAGGCCCCTTCCCCTTTTTCGCAGCTGGTGCAGGCTCCTTCCCCTTCTTTGTAGCTGGTGCATGGTCCTTCCCCTTCTTTGTAGCTGGTGCAGGCTCCTTCCCCTTCTTTGAGGCTGGTGCAGGCTCCTTACTCTTCTTTGTGGCTGGTGCAGGCTCCTCCCCCTTCTTTGTGGCTGGTGCAGGCTCCTTACTCTTCTTTGTGGCTGGTGCAGGCTCCTCCCCCTTCTTTGTGGCTGGTGCAGGTTCCTCCCCTTTCTTTGTGGCTGATGCAGGCTCCTTCCCCTTCAGAATTGTTGGCCTGGATTCCATTCCACCACAATTAGTTGCTGCTCCACTGGGCCCGTGGACTGTTTGGCTGAGGTACTTGGGTGGGTCCTTGCTACCCTTCCCATACGTGCAGGACGGGGGTAGAGGGGTAGGGAAGATGTCAATCTGGGAAAGGAAAAGCTTTTTAGGGATGTTGGGGCAGGAAGAGGAAGGAGTAATGGGAGTGGAGGATAAGGGAGTGGTTGTTGGAGGTGTTTACTGGCTTTGGGTGCAGGTGCATGGGTTGCATGCTGTTGTGAGGTGGATGGCTGTTGGGTTTGTGAGTGCTTGCGTTTGTGTACTTTAGGAGGGGGGGACAGACACGGTGGGAGAGGACACAGGGGACATGTGCATGGATGTTGTGGAGGTGCCAGTGAGGTGTGTGTTCTGCTTGGTGTGGTGATGATGCTGGTAGTGGACATTGATGTAGTGCATGCAGCTGCAAGTCCTCCCAGCCCTTTCATTGTAGATCCTCTCCTATGGAAGGTCAGGAAACAAATGATGAATTTGATAGAAAATGGCAGTCACGTCTGTGTTGGTGCATACCGTCACCACCGGCGTAGATCACCATTGGCCACTGAACCCCGTATGGCCCAATTATAACCAATGAGGAATTGCACAGTGGTTCACGACCACCTACCGCCATGGCGCACAACGTCAGCGGCAATACCTCAATTCCACCAGTCCCTCCACACAGGACAGGTGGATGCCATTACAGGGGGGGACAGGCCTATGGATTAATGCTGCGTCACGGGATCCATAGGCACATACTCCACAAATTACACTGTCCCATAACAAGTTTGCAGATTGCGGACTGCTGTTGTGGCTTAATTGTTCAGTTTGTGATAGCCTTCTCACTCTTTAGTCCCTTAGATATCTACCACTGTGGATGAATAGGAGATGGAGACATACCCCCATGTACAGACCCCTGGTTGACTCGGCTACACTGGAGGACAGGCACATAACACTCACCTATAGACTGGACAGGGCCACAGTCACAGAGCAGTATGCCCAATTGGAGCCTGACCTGATATCTGCTAACCGTCACCCCACTGGGTCTCCCCTCTTGTGCAAGTGCTATCAGTTCTCCATTTCCTGGCAACTGGTTCTTTCCAAGTCACAATGGGCTTGGCAGCAGGAATGTCACAGCCAAAGTTCTCAAATGTGCTGACAAGAGTGTTGTCTGCCCTGGTAAAATACATGTGCAGCTACATTGCATTCCCCTAGGTTGAGGATTTGGCCACTGTGAAGGGCAGATTTTATGCAATGGGACATATCCCCAAAATAATTGGTGTTATTGACGTAACACATATTGCATTTGTACCCCCCCCCGCCAGAATGAACAGGTGTTCAGGAATCGTAAGAGTTTCTACTCCCTGAATGTGCAGATGGTGTGCTGGGCGGACCAGCACATCTCCCATGTCAATGCTAAGTATCCTGGGTTGGTACATGATGCCTTGGTCCTCAGGAATAGCAACAACCCAAATGTGATGTCCCAACTACATAGGCACAGAGTGTGGCTAATAGGTGAGCCCTGGTTCCCACCCAGTATATTTTGGTGTATGCCTATGCTGTTGGCCATATAGGATAGTGTGTGGCTAAATGTTGTCCCTCATTCTTTGCAGGTGACTCTGGTTACCCAAACCGTTCATGGCTGCTACCCCCATGAGGAATGCCAGGACAAGGGCAGAAGAACTTTATAATAAGGCACATGGGTGAACCATAAAGATCATTGAAAGGACCTTTGGCCTCCTGAAGGCCAGGTTCCGGGGCTTCCATCTGACAGGTGGATCCCTGTGCTACTCACCCAGGAAGGTCTGCCAGATAGTAGTGGCATGTTGCATGTTGCACAACCTGGCCCTCAGATGACATGTACCTTTTCTGATGGAGGAGGAGAATGGAGATGCCCCTGTGGCAGCAGTGGACCCTGTGGACAGTGAGGATGAGGCAGAGGATGAGTATGTGGACAACAGAACATCTGTGATACATCTGTGCTTCCAATGACACACAGGTGAGACAGTGCAACTTTACATTTCTATGACTTTGGTTGTATTCTCTGTGGCATTGGCATGACGGTATTTCCCACTTGTTGCCCACTTACTGTTACCTCTGGATATTCATTTTGCAGATGTTGGTGATTTGACAAATACTCCTTGTATAATGTGGTGAGCATTGTTCTGTTGCTGTAACGGTGTAGGATTTGGGACCACCAGTGTATCACTGACCTTTGGTCTAGCAGATTTGTGTATGTGGCTGTATTCTGTCAGATCGGTGTGTGTGTCATAATATGGTGAATGGATATCCACCACTGTGGCGGTAAGTTGGCAGCCGTCAGCATGGTGGTAAGCGGGATTTACCGCCAGTGTCATAATGAGGGCCTCCATTTCTTAAACAGTTTCTGTCTCCAAGTCCCTGTTTTCTTTACAAATTTCCTAATATTAACACCACACACTACATTTTCTTTCTTAGTACATTTCAACCTTCTGTTTTTAACTGACATCTTTCTCTCATTTAGCATTTTACAGCACATTTAAAAAAAAAAAATCCTTAGTACTCCTACCAGGGACTGTTTTTTTCTCTGCACATTTTCCACCTTGCTTGTTTTGTATTGTCCATTTTAACCAGCTAATACTGCTGTTCCTGTTATTTTCTTCTTTGTGTTTCGTTAGACGTTGTGAATCTTCTTATATAAATGCAAGTAGATATCTGGAAAACAAATAAACAATACATTTAGGTCTATTAAAGAAAACGTATAATTCAGGTTTTCTAATTTTACATCAAGTTTAAATTTAATGCATACTAGGACATACGGACATACAGATCTACACTCCATAGCTAAGTCAGTTAAACTGAGAAGGACATCTTTTACCTTGTTTACCACAAACCAAAGCCTGCTTAAGAGGCAGGTTTTCTGTAGAAAAAGGGAACTGCAACACTTGTCAAGCACATTTTCTAATTACACGTCGAGGTGACAGTAAAAGTAAACCCAAAGCATGTTTAAATGATGGTTTCTTTGAATCACTGACTAGGTTTTAAAAGTACTTCACTACATATCAGAGTGACTTTATTAGCTACTAACTAAGGCCCATATTTATACTTTATGCACCGCATTTACGTTATTTTTTTATGCAAAAGCAGTGCAAACTTGCAAAATACAATTGTACTTTGTAAGTTTGTGCTGTTTTTGCGTCAAAAAGCGGTGCAAATGTGGCCGTAAAAAGGTATAAATATGGGCCTAAGTCTGATGGTACAAGATACATAGCTTCTATCTGGATGCATGCATGAATTTATAAGTGGCTTTTCTCTGTGTTAGTAGATGTGTGAGTCATCTACTATTTCTTAATAACAATATGAGTTGCAGTATCAGTGGCAGACTACACCCATGACTAATAGTGTCCAGTTGCACATGTGTGGTACTTAAACTGACAAAGCACTATTTTCACCTTTTAATCACAAACTTCCCGGCTGTATTCCAACCCATAAGCTACCTATGAATTAAGTTCTCTGTACTAAAAGGGGTGTCTAACAATTCTGAAGCAGGTTTTCTAATAACAAATGAAGCCCACAGAAAAACTAAAATCTCAGAGTCACCAAAAGTAGGCCCAAAACATGTTTAAATCACTTTTTCTCCGAATAAACAAGTAGATTATCACACGTTTTGACTAGATAGTGCAGTGACTGTATCACTTGGTAGGTAGATGTGTGCATGAATATATAAATGGCTCTTCCACTGTCTGAGTCTGTCTGTGACTTGGGTATAATTTTCTTAATAGACATATAACTTGCAGAGTGGTAGGCAGACTACATATATATGTAAGCGTACTGCTCTGTAGGTGCATATGTAAATCAGTTACATGGAAAAGGATGTTTCATCATTCAATCAGAAACCCTTCTGCTCTATACCTACCAACAATCTGTATAAGGAGTACGTTTTCTGTACAAAAATGAAAGTGGAGCGGCTCATCAAGCAAGTTTGCTAATGGCTTCTTCAGGTGACTGCAAAGCTGGTCACTGAGACTCACCACTGGTATGCCCAAACCATTTTTAAATAGTGTTTCCTTATATTACTGAGTCGGTTCTAAGAGTACTTGACCACATATCAGCATGACTGTATTATTTGCTAACTATGTCTGATGCTACAGCATATCCATCTGCTCTCTGCAAGCATACACAGATCCATCTGCGGGGCACAGCACGGCCCCAGTGTAAATCTGCGGGTTGATCCAGAGATTTTCGAAAACATAAAAAAATATTGTTTATGAATTTTTCACCACAAAAGTCTCACTAAGCCACATTTATAGGCTCTCCCTGGGGTCAGGGACCTTCTACCCTGACCCCATCATGTTTATTTCCACCCTCATTTCATCCCCGGGGACCGTTCTCCACTAAAGAAAATGGCAGCTGCAACTTCCCTATCAGGTTGCGGCCAGTCAATCAGATTGTTCCTGTGGTTCGCGGAGTCACAGATTGACCCAAGGTGGATCTGTGGCGGATCCGCATTCCTATATAGCTATATATGTTGCCCTTCAATTTCTGCTAAACCAGTCAATGCATTTATACCTGACCACAGAAAGCACAATCTGTGTACCAAGATCGAGCTTCCTGCCAAATTTCGTGTAATTCTGTTCAGCGGTTTGGGCTTTAGACGTGTCTAAAGACTATATGAAAAAATGAACAGGGAAAATGCATTTTGGGACCCCCAATTTCTTTCACCACCCCCACTAGACAGATCACTTCAATATTTTCAAGACAGCAGCTGAACTGACCAAAATATAAGTTTAATTTCCTATGGATACTAGGTCCTAACTATAACTACCTACTGGTGATATATGAAATATATTACCTGCTGGCAGTCGCAAGTAGGAATTTATAGTTTGGACCATGTTTTCATTGAAAAAGTGTTTTTTGACTTGCCTGTATTTTTGGTGGCATTTGACAAATCTTCATGAAATTAAAAAAACAAAAAATGTGTTCCCATGAATCTTGTTGTACATAGGACGTTTTGGGGTGATCCACCATGCAGGGCCAGAAAAAAAGGTGCATAAAAAAAAGTGTGTTTCCCATTATAATTCCCATAGAGATTTTAGACATGACTACAGCCCGAACTACTGGAAAAAATTATACCAAATTTGGCAGAAAGGTAGCTCTTGGTCCATAAAGAGTACTTTTTAGGTTTGAGTGCACAAGCTGTTGTAATCTCTCTATGGGCTTTTAACCACACCAATGTTGCGCCCTTTACTTTCATTGGTTCGTGGGCTTGTCTTTCAAAATTCGCTTGCTTTCATTAGTGAAAGGCATGCATATGTCATGCCTTTTCCGGTGTTTAGCATTCCCCGAGCACACTGGCCAACTAATAAAAACATATGAGGCTCCATGTTTTCAGAGTGGTTTCTGGACTACTTTCTCTTTTTTATTTCCTACACAGCACGATCGCGCTTGTTCTGAATACTGTGAGAAAATACCAATGGTCAGACCCCTTGCTCTAGTTTTTTCTCGTTACAAGTGTTGCTCAACAAGCTGCTGGCTTGTAAGTCCCCCTCTCTTTGCTGCGCAAGGTTGTGTGTCTTTCATGATGCTGGACTTCTAGTTTCTGAGTCGTACTTCTAGCTCTGCAGCACTCAGGCTCCAATAAAAATTAAAAAAAACATGTCAGGCAAATGCAAAAATCTATTAAAAAACATAATTTTCACCAGCAAAACCGGCCAGCTGCTGAAGTAATTTAGGCCCTTATTACAACCCTGGCGGTAAAGTCTGCTGACCGTCGTGCAGACGGCCGCCTGCATACCATGTCTGGGGTGGAAATCCGCTACGGGTATTATGACCCACACTTAGAAATCCTCCACAATACAGACACCCACACAAGTCCGCCACACCAAATTTCAGTGATTAACTGGTGGTAACAAAACCCACACCGTTATGCCAACAGGAATACGCCCACACTATCACGACCCACGAATCAACGCAGCGGTCATTCAACTGTGGTAATCCATTGGCGGTACATACCGCAGCGCTCAAAATACACACACATTTACAAATCACAACCACATTGGACAATTCAAAATACACACACCACACCCACACACCACTATAGAACACACATCCACATTACCCACAACCCCTTACAACAACATTTTTGGAAGAAGCAGAGAGACAGAAAAGCTACAACAACACCAGCATCCAGAGGCACACAACACCATCACTCATACACCATCCACCCACCTCAAAGAACACACCCCAAAACATCACCCCACACATCACATCACACTTCACCTCACACATCACTCACACCACATCATGGCACCACAAAGACACCCCAGGTTTTCTGAGGGGGAGCTCAGGGTCATGGTGGAGGAAATCATCAGGGTAGAGCCACAGCTATTCAGATCACAGGTTCAGCAGACGTCCATTGCAAGGAAGATGGAGCTATGGAGGAGAATTGTCGACAGGGTCAGGACAGTGGGACAGCATCCAAGAACACAGGATGACATCAGGAAGAGGTGGAACAACCTACGGGGGGAAGGTACGTTCCGTGGTATCCAGACACCAGGTAGCCGTTCAGAGGACTGGCGGTGGACCACCACCTCCTCCCCCACAACTAACAACATGGGAGGAGCAAGTCTTGGCGATCATGCATCCTGAGGGCCTCCCAGGATTAGCAGGAGGACAGGACTCTGGTAAGTCATACCTTTACTACTATATCCC
The DNA here is from genome assembly GCF_031143425.1 of Pleurodeles waltl. NCBI lineage: Eukaryota > Metazoa > Chordata > Amphibia > Caudata > Salamandridae > Pleurodeles > Pleurodeles waltl. The sequence continues at coordinate 57,203,443 of NC_090439.1, read as the reverse complement.
TCACCCTACCTGCATGCCAGCACCAACTTCTACCCCTTCCCTCTCACCCATCACCCCAACACCACAGATACCCCACTATCACAACCAACACATCCCAGTACCAAGCCCTGCATGTCACAACAATGCATGGACACCCATCACAGACCTGCATGGACACCCATCACCACATCATGTCCAAGGGAGAGACTCACCCAGGGCGCACAATCACAATTCACACAAGGGCCAAGGCGATAATGCAAGCACAGTAGTATAGGGCAACACACCTATTGCACAAGATGGCACACACAGATACAATAACAATGCATTTACACCCCAACAGGACCCCTACACAACGTTACCGGACAGGAGGTGCCAGCCATATCCAGTCCCCCCACAGAAGAGGCCCACAGTGATGACAGCAGCTCTGCACACCTGGATCAAGATGACCAGCCCGGCCCATCAGGGACCTCTGGACAGTCGGTTCCCCTGCCACAGTCTCAACCCATCACAGAACCTCCCCCCTCAGGAAACAGCACCATAGCATCCTCCCAGCGGGCCCATGCCACTGTCCCCGGGACACGTCAAACAGCAGTGTGTCCACCACTACAGGGACCCCAGGCAAACCCACTAACACAGGATGATCAGGGACCTGGGGTCAGTGGCAGTGGGCACACGGTTCAGGGGACAGAGGCACAGGACAACAGGGAAACTGGGAGGACAGGCCCAGGAAACCGACTCTCCACGAGGCACTCTCAAACATCATGGGAGCATACCACCATTCCCAGGAGACCATGGGCATGGTACTGGCCAAGTTTCAGGAGACCCAGCGGCTGCAGGAGGAACAGTACCTGGGGATCAGGGAGGACTTGAAGTCCATTAACACCACCCTGGTCCCCCTTGCAGGGGTACTGGCAGACATGGCCAACACCATGAGGGAGACAGTGGCATACCACTGGGCCCCTGACACCAGCCTGAATGATGAACAGCCTTCCACGTCCGCCGGCGCGAGGGGACAGGAGGTCCCGCCACAGGAACAGGCCACCAGCACCCCACCCCTGCAGAAGGAGAACCACCCTGCAAATGGTCCCTGCGATCCAGACACAAGACAGAGAACATTGCCAAGACCCCCACCAAGAAATAAGACTCTCCTGATTGTCACCCTTCTGTCCCACTATGTCACCCTGTCCACCTTTAACTGACATTGCTCCACTTCCTATGCCCCATTGGACAATGCACCTGTGATACAAAGAGACTGGACTATACCATGGATATTCCTCCACCAGCACCCCAGCCCATTGCACATCCCCCTCTACTTATTAGCACTTAAATAAACACCCTTGAATCACAAAACAATCAGGAGTAAGTCTGTACTTTCACAATTGTATTATTACAACCTCTTAGACAAATATCAATCTAAATGTTCATTTGCACATACCAAAGTATGACAGTTATTGGGCAGCAGTAAACATAGCAGAAGGCAGAATGTGGTACCCAGATCTGTGAAAAGGAAAGCCAAAGTGAACTGTCAGGGTCCATACACAGAGGTAAAAAGGCAGACTTATACAATGTCCTACAGCAGTCAGATATGAGATGAGCAGTGCCAGTCTCTTACCTGTGTGTCACTGGAAGTACTGTATGATGATGTTGTTTCGGTTGTCAATATCTTCTTCCTCTGCCTCCTCTTCCTCACTGTCCACAGGCTCAGCAGCTGCCACAAGACAAACATCAGGCCCATCCTCCTGCAGAAAAGACACCTGGCATCGCAAAGCCAGGTTGTGCAACTTACAGCATGCCACGATGATCTGGCACACCTTCTTGGGTGAGTAGTATAGGGAGCCACCTGTTAGATGGAGGCACCGGAACCTGGCCTTCAGGAGGCCGAAAGTCTGCTCAATAATCCTCCTGGTTCGCCCATGTGCCTCATTGTAGCATTCCTCTGCCCTTGTCCTGGTATTCCTCACTGGGATCAGTAGCCATGAGAGGTTGGGGTAACCAGAGTCACCTGTAAATGTCAAGGGATATCTGTTAGACATACAGCAACCCTTAGAGACTACCCCATGCCCAGACACCTATTCATACTGTGTGGGGACCATGGGCTCACCTATTAGCCACACAGGGTGCCTCTGGAGTTGGCCCATCACATAAGGGATGCTGCTATTCCTCAAAGTGTAAGCGTCATGCACAGAGCCAGGATACTTGGCATTCACAAGGGAGATGTACTGGTTTGCCAAACACACCATCTGCACATTCATTGAATGGTAGCTTTTATGATTTCTGTACACCTGTTCATTCCTGCGGTGGGGGACAAATGACACATGTGTACCATCAATGGCACCAATGAAGTTGGGGATATGTCCCAGGGCATAGAAGTCAGCTTTGGACAAATCCTTCACCTGGGGGAAAATGATGTAGCTGCACATGTGTTTCAGCAGGCCAGATAACACTCTGGACAACACGTTAGAGAACATCGACTGAGACATCCCTGATGCCATGGTCACTGTTGTTTGAAAGGAACCACTGGCCAGGAAATGGAGCACTGGCAGGACCTGCACTACAGGGGGGATACCTGTGGGATGGCGGATAGCTGACATTAGGTCTGGCTCCAATTGGGCACACAGTTCTTGGATTGTGGCACGATCAAATCTGTAGGTGATAATGATGTGTCTGTCTTCCATTGTCGACAGGTCCACCAGGGGTCTGTACACCGGAGGATGACGCCATCTCATCATCTGCCCCAGCGGATGTGCCTTATGGAGGAGAATGGTGAGCAGAGGATCATGTACCACATAGTTTGCACAAGGGTTTTTGTACTAATGTGATTAAATCGGTATGTGGTGTTGTCTGTCCGTATTTTTGTGCCCAAATGTGCTGTGACACAGTTAGGTGCCCTGCCATGTGCCACCCTGAAATGGCGGCTTCCTGACCTGTAAGGAGGGACAAGGGGAAATGAGGTAACTGCACTGGCGCTGTGCAGCGTCGCGGTAGGCGGTCAAAGACATTTCAGCATTAGTTATCATTGAGCCCTATGGGTTCCAGGAGCCAATGACGATGTACGCCGGCGGTGACGGTACGCAGCGCCGCAGACGTGACTGCCATTTTCTAGCTGTTCACTCACTTGATACCTAACCTTCAACAGGAGAGGACCTACACTAGAAGTGCTGCTGTGACCTCAGTCTGGAAGTGACAGTGGCTCAAGTGTCTGGAGAAAGGGCCCCGGCCTTCACTGTGGAGGAGTTGGAGAGACTAGCGGCTCTACAGTCCTCCAGACAAACAGGTGAGTAAACTGTGAGCATGATGCGTGGGACATGAATTTATGGAGTGGTATGGATGGAAGATACATGTTGAGGGGGGCTGAGGCCTGCATGTGAGGATGGTGAGTGTATGTGTATCAGGGCATGGGTGGGAACTGGTGGCCAATGAGTATGACGAACCGGACGGGGGAGTAAATTCCTTTCATACTTTACCTTTCCTCTAGGTCAGTGCCCACCAGAAGAAGGGTATTTGGCGTGCCATCGCCAAGGAAGTACGGACCCTGGGGGGTCTATAAAGACGGAGCACCCACTGCCGCAAGAGATGGGAGGACCTGCACCACTGGAGCAAGAAGACAGCAGAGGTCCAGCTGGGGATGGCCTCCCAACGTGGAAGGGGTGCCTGTCGCACCATGACCCCCCGGATCCTGGTGGTGGCATATCCGAAGTTGGATGGGCGCTTGAGGGCATCACAGCAGCCACAAGGGGGTGAATACAGTCTCATTCAGCTGACTCTGCACGCTTTACGAGGTGTCTGGGTGGGGGGTGTGGGCTGTGGGTTCCCCTATGCCAGTGTGAACATGCTAGGGTAGGTCCCTGGTTAGGCAGGCTCAGTGGCACTCCAACCACAATAGTGCTAATGGCCATCTACAAACAGTCAGGCTCCTGTGGGTTCCAGTAGTGCAGCAAATGGGGTTAGGCATAGTCCCCCATGGTCAGGTGATTTTCCTATGAACAGTTAGTGCATGGCCTAGTGCATACGGCTGCTCCCTGTGTGTTGTATCCATCGGTAGTGGTGTTCCTGGCATTGACCATGTGTCTCCTCTGTCTTTCCCCACCTTTTTGTTTTGTCAACCTGTCCTTGTGTGCATTAGCATCATCTGGCGGAGGAGCAGGTGCACCGGAGCAGGAGGGAGCTGCAACCCACATGGCCCAGGAGGGTGAATGTACGGAGTCTGAAGGTACCACTGGGAAGGAGGGCGAGGGGAGCTCCACGACGAGGACAGGCGGGCCACCAGTGACAGCGACTTCTCCTCTGATGGGAACTCCCTTGCGGTGGTGGGCACCTCTGTGCCCAAAGCAGCAACAGGTACAGCCGCCACCCCCCTTCCAGCACCACCCTCCAAGCAGTCCTTCAGCGTGTGTCCAGTGCCCGCTCACCCAGGAAGGTGGCCATCTCCTTCTCCCCAGGCACCTCAGGCCCTTCCTCAATCAGCCCTGCTGCCCTCAATGAGGAGGCTATTGACCTCCTGAGATCCCTCACTGTTGGGCAGTCAACCAATTTAAATGCCATCCAGGGTGTCGAGAGGCATTTGCGGAAAACAAATGCATACCTGGAGGCCATTCATTCTGGCGTGGCAGCCCAACAGAGAGCATTTCACGTTCTGGCCTCAGCATTGATGGCAGACATTGTCCCTGTGTCCAGCCTCCCCCCTCCAACATCCACTACCCAGACCCAATCCCCTCTGACTCAGCCTATCCCAAGCACACCATCAGACCAGCATGCACACACATCAACACACAAAAGTGGCTCAGGCAAACATAAGCACCACACATCTCACAGGCACTCACATAAGTACCATCCCCATGCAGACACACCAACATCCACAGCCTCCACTGTGTCCCCCTCCTCCACCTTTTCCACCTTCCTCCCAGTCTCGTCTCCACTCACACCTACATGCACTACATCCTCAGCCACTACCTCCATCACCAGCACGTCCATCACTGCACAACGCTCACGTGCAATCACCACCCCCACTACCATTCACACATCCCCTGTGTCCTCTCCCAGTGTGTCTGTGAGCCCTCCTCCCAAAGTACACAAACGCCGGCACACACCTACTCAGCAGCTATCCACCTGGCAACAGCCTCCAACCCATGCACCTTCACCCAAACTCAGCAGATGTACACCTCCTACAACCATTACCTCTTCCTCCACTCCCAAATCCCCTTCATCTTCCTGTCCCAGTGTGTCTAAAAAACTTTTCCTGGCTACCATTGACCTCTTCCCTACACCTCCCCCCGTTCTTCCTCTAGGGCCAGGTTGTCTAGAGCCCAGACCAGCACCTCAGCCACAAAATCGTCATCCACTCTGGTCCCTGCAAGTCCAGGAGGATCGAAGGGGGCACCCATCAGGGCTGCCAGTGTGCCACCTACTGAAGCCAAGGACCACCCTATTCCACCACCTGCCAAGGTAAAGAAGGGGCCAGCATGCAGAAGAGAAAAGCCGCACCACCCACCCAGCAAGGCCTCATCCAGAACCAAAGAGGACAGTGCCAAGGTCCCAGCAGTGACTTCCAAGGTGGGGAAGGCACACAAGAGCAAAGGAAAGTCACCTCAGGACACGGAGCCTCCGGGTGAGGGACTGGTGACCCCCATTTCTCAAGACAGCCCAGCAACCTGTACAGCGGTGAGCACCGCCGCCAGGACCACCACCTGCACCACCACCTGCACTGCCATCTGCACCGCCACCTGCACAGCAGCTGCCACAACTACAGTCACCAGCATCATCCCCAGTGGGCAGCCTTCCGAGGCTGCAGGAGATGGCCTGGTGTCTCCCTCCACTACTGCACCACGGGCACCACTGGCAGCATCTCCTCTGCAGCCACCGCTGCAGCCACCGCCACCTGCCCCGCGATGTGCCCAGGCAGTGCCACTACAGTGGACATCAGCACCATCCACAGTGGGCAGCAGTGCTACATGAGGCACCACCATCAGCACTGGCTCTAACAGCAGTTTGCAGCCTAAGTCGTCGAAATGTGGAGTGTGGCTCTGCCTCCATGGAGTATCATGTTACCTGCTACCGGAAAATCTTGTGGCTCAGACACCCAGGTGAGGAAATGGGAACTGCCACACTGGCCACTAAGCCCCCTCCAGAACCAGTGGAGAAAAGTATCCACTAACCCAGTCCTTAGCAGGATGAAGCACTCTGGGCACCAAGCCCCCGCCAGAACCAGTGGAGAAAAGCATCCATTAACACAGTCCTTAGCAGGATGAAGCACTCTGGTCACCAAGCCCCCTCCAGAACCAGTGGAAGACACCACCCACTAGAGAGACTGTGGGTTTGCACTCCCCAGGACCATGCAGTGGGCAACCTACCCAATTGAGAGACTTGAGAGACTGTGGCTTTGCACTCCCCAGGACCATGCAGTGGGCAGTGCACCCACTTGAGAGACTTGAGAGACTGTGGCTTTGCACTCCCCAGAACCAAGCAGTGGGCAGTGCACCCACTTGAGAGACTTGAGAGACTGTGGCTTTGCACTCCCCAGGACCATGCAGTATGCAGTGCACCCACTTGAGAGACTTGAGAGACTGTGGCTTTCTACTCCTCAGGACCATGCAGTGGGCAGTGCACCCCCTTAAGAGACTTGAGGGACCGTGGTTTGCACTCCCCAGGACCAAGCAGTGGGCATGGAGCCCCCTCGAGGAGCAGTGGCGTCATCCCATCATCTGGTTGAGGTGCCCCCCCCCTTCCCCCTGAGGTGCCTGTGTTTTTTCGACCTGATGCCCCTGCGGTGTTCTCTCCGTTTTGAGGCAGGTGTCATGTGTGGGCTTCACCCATGCTTTTTGGGACCAATGGTCCACGGACATTTAATGGGACTGTGTACGGACTTGTGTACTTGCTGTTAATATTTGTATATACTGATGATATAAAGTTATCTTGGGCTATCTGATTGTTTGAATATTACACTCGTTAAACTCATTTCATTTGGTCCTTGCTTTCTTCCAGGGGGTGACGGGGTGTATCTGTGATGTGATTGGATATGTGTGTGCGTGTTGTTGTGGGTGTTGGGTGGGGGGTGCAGGTGTTGCGTGTGTGTGTCACTCTCTTTTCCCTTCTCCCCTCCCTGGTGTGCTAGGTGCAGTACACACCGTTGTCGTTGCCGCCGCCTTTGATGTTTCTGGTAGATGAGGAGGTAGACCAGCATCAGCAGGACCTGTAACTCAGGCTCCGTGGCATCCTGGTTGTTCGTTGTGTGTTGAGAGGTGAGTGGTTTCCCTTCTGTGTACTGTTTCCGCAGGGCTTTTGATGGCATTGGTACCGCCCTAGAAAAGCTGGCAGATTGGTGTCTTGTAATAGTGTGGGCAGTACATTGACTTCCACCTGTATATTGGTGGTTACCGCTGCGGTGTTTGTTTCTACCGCCGTGGCGGTCGGAGTGTAAAGTGGCTGTCTGTGTTGGCGGTTTCCGCAATGGACGTAATTCCATTTTTTTCCACTGGCCTGTTGGTGGTATTACCATCTCTTTATCACCGACTGCCAGGGTTTTAATGAGGGCCTTAGTCTCCTCCCACTCCCGTCCTAGTGCTGTGTAGCCAGGGCAACTTAACAGAATACTCAGCACTTGCACCAGTCTTTTTTAGCTGCTTTTGAATGAAAACGTTTAAATCTGTGCACTTTGTACACTTTACGTGACTTGATGTGCTGTCAGGGGAAATAATCTTAAAACAATTTGTATTTTCCAGCAAGCAGATGAAAAGGCACAGCTGTAAAGGGTTTGTAATGGTGAGTGCCTGTATTTCTTTTTACACGTAGCAGTACTCCTTAACACGTGTAAAGTGAAGTGAACACCGGGTCAAATGAGCTTCAGGCCCAACCAGTGCTCCTTACGTTTCCTGTGACTTTCTTGGAAAGGTCACAATTTTACTTTCTGTGCGGAGAGCTGACTGCCGCTGATATTGCGGGGCTCATGACTTTTGATTCATAGGTTTCCATATATTTGATAAGAAAGTGGGCTGCGTTTGACCCTTAAACAATATTTGAAGTCACACTCCTTCTGACTGGACTTACTCATATGGCCCATTACCATGACAGATGGTAGCTTTGCCGAAATGTCAGCTATAATTTTAGTGCAGTGGTCCAATCAGTCCCCTGCGCTTAGGTGTCACAGGAGCTGCTGCTCTAATGAAAGTTGCACTTTTGCTCACATGTCTTCAAGTTCCCCTTTTTGCCTGTCTTTAGGAGGAATTCTCCATACCTCTCTCATTTCCTTCCTCCTGCCCACACCCTACACTCTCTGCCTTTCTTCTCGCTCCCTGACCTCCCGTTTATGTCGCTCAGTCTTTCAAGATTCCTTCCTTTTCTCCTGAAATCCTTATTCGGACCCCTTTATTTTCTCTTTCCATGCTCTTCCTTATCTCTTCGACTTACTCCTACTCTGAGCCTTAACCCCCTCCCATTCTGTTACTTCCTATCCTCTTCTCTGTCTTCCACCTTCTAATTTATCCCTTTTGTCTCCTCAATTACTCCCTTATCTTTTATTCTATCAATACCCTTCCACCTTCTTCCTACCAAAATAGTAAACACAAAGCCAGGCCCCAGGCAGGCTATTTGTTTGAAACATTCTGAAAAGGAAGCCTCTAAAAGAAATGGAGCTGCTACAGGGATAGTGGACCCGCATTTGCCAATGAACATTGCCCCACTAAACCAGCTGCACTATTGATAGCTGCGCTCTGATTAGAGGCATCCTTAATGTCACTTGTGTAGATGGTGCACAGCCCCCATAGCTTGCTTAACTAATTCATAAAGGACCTGAGAATTGAGATCTATGAACGAATACCAGTTGTTTAAATAAAAAAAAAAGTTATAGCTGGGCCATTATCAAACGGGTAAGAAATCTGTGACTGGGATTTTGTTAATAGCAAATGGGCATGAATATTGTTCAGATTATCGATAGATATGCATTCAGTGGAACAATTAATCTATTGACATTTTATGGCAAGGGCACTGATGAACGAGCATTCTGATACACAGTGTTTAATGCCCCAGGACCTAATGCCTCCTTTTTCATTTTACCTTTTACTAGTCCATACCAAGTCAGGTTTACCTCATCCTAGTGAAAGGTTTTACCTATCCAAGACCTTAAAACACTTTCTTTCAACAAAAATCCCCTGGTCCCTACTTTTGACCACTTTCACAAAGATGACCTTTCAACAGTGACCACGCCTTAAAGGCGTCCTGTTTTTTAAGGTGGAGGCTGTGATAGCATTTGCTAGCACATGCATTTCGCTAGCGAGATGCTGTTGTATGTAGAAAAGGGCTTGGAACCCCTCTGTGGCTTACCCTTTGTTGGCTGCCGCGTCCCTCTTCTCAGCAGCCTTCTTAATTGGCCACTTCTGTTTTCTATCAGTGGAGCAGGGTCCAAGCACAGATTTATTAAACTTAATTAGTGCCCGTCCGCTGCCCACTCTACGATTGAGGTACACTCTCCACTTTCCTCGATCTAATGTTTGATTCTTCAATATCTCTAACTCTCTAACCTATTACATTGCAAATGCTAGTTGTTATTTAGTGTAAATCCGTTCAGTAATTTTTAAGATATTAAAGGAAAAGGAAATATAGATATCTAGAGGCCTGAAGGGTTTGTGGATAATAATGAGAATGTACAGGGAAATGCAGATCTCTCATTGGCTGCAACACGTCAACCAGGAACTATTGTCAGCCATCTTGGGAATCAGCTTCAGCCGAGTCCCACAAAAAAAAGATTTTAAAGAAGGCAAAGCGCTACGGAAGGGACACTCTGACCCCTTAGCTCTGGTGCTGAGGTCCCAGAGAAACACCCAAGAGGCAAAAAGTATTTTTTAGAAAATCTTTGCCGCAAATTTGCAATGGATCCCAGGATTCAGCAAAAATTATTTAAAAAATGATTTTAAAAAAGGGCCACCTCCGCACTTGTTTAAATGGAGCCCCTGGTTGGGTTAGGTCTTGGGGGCATGTAAAAAATAAGGAGGGGGAACACAGGGCACCCCTCATAGGGCATTTTATGCCCCAGGGACAACTACCTTCCAGGGGAGAGGGGTTTATGTTTTATTGTGGAGCAGACCCACTGGACCCACCAGCTGTCCTGGGGACCACCGTCTCCTTGGGGCCATCATCACATTGAGGGCAGGGGACGTGGTGCCCCCGCAACCCCAGGGACTGCCAGCTCCCTGTGGCTTTAATTTTAATGAGTGTAGGGGGTGCGCCCCCAACAGCCTCGGGGGCAGCCACCTCCCTGGGGCTAACTTCTAATAAAGCACGGTCGGACTGCCCACCCCGCCACAGCTCCAAGGACTGCCACCTCCCCCGGGCTAAGAACTAATGAAATGCGGGGATGGCTGGCCCCCCTGCAGCCTCAGGGACCACCACCCATCTGGGGCTAAGAACTGTTAAAATGTGTGGGGGCACCCAGCCTCTGAAAGCCCTATGGACGAATTAAAACATTGGAGGGGGCAAATATTATAGTTACGCTTTCAAGGGCAGCCGGCCAGGGTCACTTCTGGCCTAATGGTAAAGCTCTTGGACTGTCAGTAGGTTGAATGTTCAAATCCTAATACCATGTGTCTGTTCATTTTCTTGTGGTTTGACTGTTAAATATTCCTAGTGATGGAACAGTGAAGGATTTTTCCCCTCAAAATCAGTGGGTTGAATGTCATAGCTGAATCTTGTCAGTGTACAGTAAAGAGTCACCTCTGGCCTAGTGATTAAAGTCTCCGAAATGCACACTGATGGTTAAGGGTTCCAGTCTAGGTAAGTCTATGGTCATTTTCTGCTTTAGTTTCTTTTCAACCATAAATATTTAAGTTACATACTGAAAGGTTATCTCAGTCTTTTTAATTGACAAAACATTTTTCTTGTCATTTGATTTGGAAAAGTCTAATTCTAAGTATATAATTCATCAAAGTGTTAAACAAAACTAACTCTCTGTCTCGCTTTCTCTCAATTTCTCTCCGTCAAATCTTTCTCTAAATTGCCCTCTCTCTTTCAATCACTTTCAATCTCTCACTTTCTCTCTCTCTCTCTCTCTGGGTTTTGTGGTCATAAGGGATTGGCTGCAGGGCCTGGCCACACGCCAAGCCCTGCTGCCAACCCACATGGTGCACAGATGAAGGCTCAGGGGATTTGGATTTGGGGAAAAAGCAAGGCCCTGATTGGCTGGCCGCAACCTGACAGAAAAGCTGAGGCTGCCATTTTGTTTGTCACATAGACTGGCGGTGGGTTGGGAAAGTAACATTGCAAAAACACATAAGGAATCAGGACACAGGTAACCGGACCCCATAGGACACATAGAGGGGTCTCTTAGGGACCCCAGCTGGGCAACAAGCTTTTTTCGGAGCCGCTGATCCACAGAGCCTTGGGTGGGTCCACGGATCTGTGGACCTGTGGTGAATCCGTGGATACAGAAAAAAAATGAAAAAAATACCACACAATACCCACTGCATCCAACCTCATGCTGCATGGCTGAAGGAAGTGTGGTGGTTGGGTTTTGGTGCATGCACAGCCACGGCACTGATTTTATTTATGTATAGAAATTCACTGAAAAACACAATGGTTACAAGGACGTTATAGTTAGGTTTTGAATTTACTCGCACAAGACCATTGAAATTCAGCAGTTATAGTTATGGTTAACTGAAGTAACTGTAACTCACACCCTAAGACAACGATAATTCACACTTTCGCCATGCACATCTTATTGGTCCACATATTCCATGATTGAATTCATCTTCTGTAGTATCTTGATATTATCACCGCAACATTTGCAATAACATTATTGATGAGAAAACTGTGCATGGCGGGGGCGTGAGATATAGTTATCTTAGGGCATGAGTTATAGTTACTTGAGTTAACCATAACTATAACTGCCAAATTTTTGTGCGAGTAAATTCAGAACGTCCCTGTAACCTTTGTTTTCTTTAGTGAAAATATATCTACACATGCACACATATATATTTTATATACATATACAGGTATGTGTATATACATATACATAAATATACATAATTATATATGTATGCATATATGTATATGCATATATGATGTCATATAAAATCAAATAGACCTAAGCCACTATTCAGCCCTTTGAATACAACAATATAACAGCGCTCTTTTAACACATGAAACAGAAAAGAAAACAGTTTTTGCTAATCAAGCTGCTATAGAAACGCATTCAATTTTTATTTTATGTTAACTAAATTGGGGTGGTATCATTGTCGTAACTCAAGTACAATAAACCTGAAAATATATACATATTTTCTTGAAAGTTAATTTCTTCAATTTGTTTTTGTGTGGTCATTCCAACCTCGGCGGTAAAAGGCGCTTACCGCCGTTCAGAAGACCGCCATAACACCGCCGCGGCCGTGGTAAACCGCCACGGTCATTCTGACCCACAACAGGCAAACCGCCAAAATACAGACATCCACAAAAGTCCGCCACACCAAAGGGCAGCAAGAAACTGGCGATGACCAAACCTCCACCGTCACGCCAACAGAAATACGCCCACACTATCACGACATACGAATCCACACACACTTCAAAATACAACCACATTGGACAATTCAAAATACACACACCTGAGACACATACACACACCACTCCCACACACCCAATTAAATATAAAATACACACCCACATCACCCACAAACATCCACTCCTAGAGATTCGTGAACACGCACCGAGAAAAGACATCCGAGCACCCAGACGCCCAATTCACTGTCACCCTGCAATATTTGCACGCACTTCACACAACACAACAATACACATCACCACACTTAGCACCACACAATCCACCCTACACATCACCCACACCACCCCATGGCACCGCAAAGACACCCCAGGTTCTCTGATGATGAACTCAGGGTCATGGTGGAGGAAATTGTACGAGTAGAGCCACAGCTGTTCGGGGCACAGGTGCAGCACACCACCATTTGCCAGGAAGATGGAGCTATGGAGCAGAATAGTGGACAGGGTCAACGCTGTGGGACAGCACCCAAGAAATCGGGACGACATCAGGAAGAGGTGGAACGACCTACAAGGGAAGGTGCGTTCCATGGTATCCAGGCACAACATCGCGGTGCAGCGGACTGGCGGCGGACCCCCACCTCCTCCCCCAGAATTTACAACATGGGAGGAGCAAGTCTTGAACATCCTGCATCCTGAGGGCCTCGCTGGAGTAGGCGGAGGAATGGACTTTAGTAAGGCAAATCTTAACTACTTCTTCCCCCCACCCCACCTGCATGCCAACTCATACCCCCACTCTCACCCTCACCCCCATCACATCCTACTCCTTGCAACTGTCTCACCATCACAACCCACCCATCCCAACACCTAGCCCTGCATGCATCCACAAAGCATGGACACCCATCACCTAAGCATGCCCACTGCACATACACATACAACCCCCCCAACCACCGTCACAACAGCCCCCACAAAGGAATGCCAGCACTGGGGTACACGGGCACCCACCCATTGCACGCTATGACACACACAGAAGCAATAACCATAATTTTATACCCCTGCAGGACCCGAACGCCACGTCACCGCGCAGAAGGGTCCACAAATGTCCACTCCACCCCCAGAAGAGGCCCACAGTGAGGACAGCAGCTCTGTCTCCCTGGATCTAGATGACCAGCCCGGTCCATCGGGGACCTCGGGACAGTCGGTTCCCCTCACACAGCCACAGGCCACAGTAGACCTTCCCCCCTCTGGGAACACCAGCACCTCACCCACCCAGCGGGCCCATACCTCTGTCCCCAGGACACGTCAATCAGCGGTGTGTCCACCACTACAGGGAACCCAGGCTAACCCACCACCCCAACAACAACAGGGACCTGGGGGCAGTGGTAGTGGGCACACGGTCCAGGGGACAGAGGCCCAGGGAAACAGGGGAACTGGGAGGGCTGCTGTGCGACAGGGGGGGGACAGGCCCAGGGAACCCACTCTCCACGAGGCCCTCTCCTCCATCATGGGAGCATACCACCGCTCCCAGGAGACGATGGCGACGGTCCTGGCCAGGTTTCAGGAGATCCAGCTTCTGCAGGAGCAACATTATATGGGGTTCAGGGAGGAACTAAGAAACATCAGTTCTGCCATGGGTACCATCGTAGTGGCCCTGAATGAGGAAGTCATGACATTGCGGGACACTGTGGCACCTCAAAGGGCCCCTGACACTAGCATGCACCAAGAACTGCCTACCACCTCCGCCGGCGCTAGTGGAGATGAGGCCCCGACACAAGACCAACAGGCCACCAGAACCCCGCCCCCTGCAGAAGGAGAACCACCCCGCAAGCGGGCCCTGAGATCCAGGAAGAAGACAGAGTAAGATGTCAAGACCCCCACCAGCAAAGGGTACCGCCCTGATTGTAATCCCACTGTCCCTCATTGTCACCCTGTCCAACCTTAAACTGCCCCTGCTCCACTTCCCACAGGCATTTGGACAATGCACCTGTGAAACTGATAGTCTGGACTCTGCCATGGACAATCCTCCACCATCACCCCTCACCGATTTGCAACCACCCATCCAATTTAGAGCACTTGAATAAAAACACTTATTGCACTAAACAATCTGGAGTCTGGCTGTGATTTAGAAAAAATGTATTAGACATGACCGTGCCAAAATGTTCATTCACATTGTGATGCTAACAAACCGCTGTCACACAGCTGTAGTCTATGGGGAAACAAAGCAGATGTCACGCAGTGGGGCCCACATCTCTGCAAACGGAAGGGAAAGTCACAACACAGTTACCATACACTGGGGGAAAAAGTCAGACAGTAGAGAGGTAGGAGTCATTAAGTAAATGTAATATGCCGGTGTCTACTCTTACCTGTGTGTCACTGAAAATACTGCTGTATTACTGTGTTCCTGTTCTCTATGTCGTCCTCTTCGGCTTCCTCCTCTTCACTCTCCACAGGCTCTACAGCTGCTACAACACCACCATCTGGACCATCCTCCTGCAGAAAGGGCATCTGGCGGCGCAAAGCCAGGTTGTGAAGCATACAGCAGGCCACGATGATCTGGCACACCTTCTTTGGTGAGTACATTAGGGATCCACCTGTCATATGGAGGCACCTGAACCTGGCCTTCAGGAGGCCAAAGGTTCGCTCGATCACCCTCCTAGTCCGCCCATGGGCCTCATTGTACCATTCCTCTGCCCTTGTCCTGGGATTCCTCACTGGGGTCAGTAGCCAGGACAGGTTGGGGTAACCAGAGTCCCCTAATAGCCACACCCGGTGCCTCTGGAGTTGACCCATCACATACGGGATGCTGCTATTCCGCAGGATGTAGGCGTCATGCACTGACCCAGGGAACTTGGCATTAACATGGGAGATGTACTGGTCAGCCAAACACACCATCTGTACATTCATGGAATGATAACTCTTCCGGTTCCTGTACACCTGTTCACTCGTGCTGGGGGGGACCAAAGAAACATGTGTCCCATCAATGGCACCTATGATGTTGGGGATATGTCCAAGGGCATAGAAATCACCCTTCACTGTAGGCAAATCCCCCACCTCAGGGAAAACGATGTAGCTCTGCATGTGTTTCAGCAGGGCAGACAACACTCTGAACAACACCTTGGAAAACATAGGCTGGGACATCCCTGATGATATGGCCACTGTTGTTTGAAACTACCCACTTGCTAAGAAATGGAGTACTGACAGCACCTGCACTAGAGGGGGGATCCCTGTGGGTTGGCGTATGGGTGACATCAGGTCTGGCTCCAGCTGGGCACACAGTTCCTGTATAGTGGCTCGGTCAAGCCTGTATGTCAGTATGACATGTCGTTCCTCCATTGTCGACAGGTCCACCAGCGGTCTGTACACGGGAAGATTCCTCCATCTCCTCGCATGTCCCAGCGGACGGTGCCTATGAAGGACAACAGCGAGCACAGAGTCAAGCAACCCACAGGTACGTAACCACAGCTTGCACATAACACGATTCTCAATGCATTGAATGGCTTGTATGAGTGTTGGTGCATGGCCTAGGTATGTGTGACGCAGTTGGTAATTAGGCCATGTGGGCCCTTGAAATGGCAGCTGCCTGACCTGTGAAGTGCGACAGTGGGATGTGAGGTCAATGCGCTGGCGTGACCGCCATTTTCTATCTGCTTAATCACTCGATACCTGATCTTCGACAGGAGAGGACCTACACTGCAAGTGCTGATGTGACCTCGGTCTGGAAGAGACAATGGCTCATGCGACTGGGGAAAGGGCCCCTGCCTTCACTGCGGAGGAGTTGGAGAAACTTGTGGATGGGGTCCTCCCCCAGTATGCGCTACTCTACGGTCCTCCAGACCAACAGGTAAGTACACTGGGGCCATGCTTAGTGGGCAATGCCTGGGTTGAGTGGGGTGGATGAAAGATGGTGGGGAGGGGAGCGATTGAGGCATGCATCAAACGACAGATGAGAGCATGTGCCACATGGCAAGGGTGGGGATGGGGGGCCACTCACATCGAGCATGCAGAAGGTGATGACAATTTTTCTCTCCCTGTACATGTCACATAGGTCAGCGCCCAGCAGAAAGTCGCGATTTGGCGTGCCATCGCCAAGGACGTCTGGACCCTGGGGGTCCACAACAGACGGGGCACCCACTGCCGGAAGAGGTGGGAGGACATCTGACGCTGGAGCAGGAAGACGGCGGAGGCTCAGCTGGGGATGGCCTCCCAACGTAGGAGGGGTGCCAGTCGTCATTTGACCCCCCTGATGTCCCGGATCCTGGCGGTGGCCTACCCCGATTTGGATGGGCCCGTGAGGACATCACAGCAGACACAAGGGGGTGAGTACAAATACATTCTGCTGACTTTGCGCGCAGTGGAGGTGTCTGGGTGGGGGAGGAGGGCTGTGGGTATCCCTAGGCCAGGGCGATTTCTGTAGGCTAGGCCCCTCCGTAAGGCATGGCCCTGTGCCCCCGCCCCCCACCTCTGTAAGGTGCCAAGTACAGGTATCCATGGCCCTGTGTCATCTATGTGTGCAGTTATCGTCCATAGGCTTGTAGGCCGTGTCCCAAAGATTGCTTAGTGGACCCCAAGTGCACAGCGTAGTGCAGGGGGCTTCTGTGTCTGTCTTGTCCGCCAACGGTAGCGGTAATCCAAGCACTCAACATGTCTTTATTTCTCCTCCCCCCCTTTTTTGTGGTCTTCCTGTTCATGTGTGCATTAGCATCATCAGGCAGAGGAGAAGTGGCATCGGAGCACGAGGGAGCTGCATCTCACATGGCCATGGCGGGCCATGCAACTGACTCGGATTTCACCAGTGAGACGGAGGGCGAGGGGAGCTCCAAAGCGGGGACTCGTGCTGATGTCAGTGACAGCGACTCGTCCTCTGAAGGGAGCTCCCTTGTGGTGGCGGCAACATCCGTGCCCCTCGAAACAACAGGTACAGCCGCCGCCCAGCACACCAGCACTTCCCTCCCAGCAGCCCCTCAGCGTTTGCCCCGTGCCCGCTCACCCAGGAAGGTGGGCATCTCCTTCGCCCCAGGCACCTCAGGCCCTGCCCCTGTCACCCCTGCTGCCCTCAGTGAGGAGGTCATCTACCCTTTTGAATGCCATCCAGGGTATACAAAGAGAGGTGCACCAGAGTAATGCATACCTGGAGGGCATTCATTCGGGTCAGGCTGCCCATCAGCGATCGTTCAACGCTCTGGCCTCAGCACTGACGGCAGCAATTGTCCCTGTCTCTAGCCTCCCCCCTACAACTTCCTCCACCCAGACCCAATCCCCTGTACCTCTGCCTATCCCAGACACACCTACAGACCAGCCTGCACACACCTCAACACCCAAGGGAAGCTCATCCAGACATAAGCACCACACATCACACAAGCATTCACACAAGCAACATCCACATGCAGACAAACCAACAGCCACTGCCTCCACTGTGTCCCCCTCCTCCTCATCTCCCTCCTCCCTCCCTCTGACGTCTCCACTCACACTTGCATGCACAACATCTTCAGCCACTTCGTCCATCACCAGCACACCCACCAGAACACTCTGCACACGTGCAGTCACCACCCCCACTACCATTTACACGTCCCCTGTGTCCTCTCCAAGTGTGTCTGTCACCCCCTCCTCCAAACTACACAAACGCAGGCAGCCACCCACCCAACAGCCATCCACCTCACGACAGCCTCTAGCCCAAGCACCTGCACCCAAAGACAACAGACTTCACACTCCTACAACCACATCCTCTTCCTCCACTCCCATACCCACTACATCTACCCGTCCCTCTCTTTCCAAATTGCTTTTCTTTTCCAAACTTGACCTCTTTCCTACAACTCCCCCACCCCGTCCATCTCATAAGGCTCCAATCAGCACCTCAGCCACCACAAAACCGGGACCTGTGAAGACTGTTGTCCATGGACTGTGGAGTCCCCCACCCTCAAGGGCATCCAGTTCAGCTAGGAGCCAAGGCACGGCCAGCCCACCACCGGAAAAGCATCCTAAGATTGCCAGTGCCCGGCGCGAGCGACCAAAGACCCCAGGGACAAAAATCCCTACATTGGCTCCGGCAGGAAGTCGGGTGCCACCTGGCACACCACCAAAGGTGGGAAAGGGCCACAAGCGTGCAGGGAAGGGTGGGAAGGGCAGCACGTCCGACAAGTCCGGCAGCAGGACAGCTGGCCAGGAGGGCCCCACCAGCCCCATCCCAGGTGTGCAGGAGGACAAACACAGGCCCGGTACTGCAGCCCAGGAGGGCCCCGCAAGCCACGTCCCAGGTGGGCAGGAGGACACTCACAGGCCAAGAACTGCAGCCCAGGAGGGCCCCGCAAGCCACCAGACAGATGGGCAGGAAGGCCCCGCCAGCCACATGTCAGGTGGCGAGTGACATCCATGCCTAGGCCGGATCCGCTGACCAGGACACTCATGTCAAGCACCGCTCCGCTAGGCACCGCCGTCTCAAGGACCGCTGAACAGGGCCCTTCATCTCAAGCACCGCTCCGCTGTGCACCGGCGTCTCAAGAATCGCTGAACTGGGCCCTTCATCTCAAGCACCGCTGAACTGGGCCCTTCATCTCAAGCACCGCTGAACAGGGCACCGCCGTCTCAGGAACCGCTGAACTGGGCCCTTCATCTCAAGCACCGCTGAACAGGGCACCGCCGTCTCAAGCACCGCTGAACTGGGCTCTTCCTCTCAAGCACCGCTGAACAGGGCACCGCCGTCTCAAGCACCGCTGAACAGGGCACCGCGGTCTCAAGCACCGCTGAACAGGGCACCGCCGTCTCAAGCACCGCTGAACAGGGCCCTTCATCTCAAGCACCGGTCCGCTGGGCCCTTCATCTCAAGCACCGCTCTGCTGGGCACTGCCGTCTCAGGAACCGCTGAACTGGGCCCTTCATCTCAAGCACCGCTGAACTGGGCACCGCCGTCTCAAGCACCGCTGAACAGGGCCCTTCATCTCAAGCACCGCTGAACAGGGCACCGCCATCTCAAGCACCGCTGAACTGGGCCCTTCATCTCAAGCACCGCTGAACAGGGCACCGCCGTGTCAAGCACCGCTGAACAGGGCCCTTCATCTCAAGCACCACTCTGCTGGGCACCGCCGTCTCAGGAACCGCTGAACTGGGCCCTTCATCTCAAGCACCGCTGAACTGGGCACCGCCGTCTCAAGCACCGCTGAACAGGGCCCTTCATCTCAAGCACCGTTGAACAGGGCACCGCCGTCTCAAGCACCGCTGAACAGGGCACCGCCGTCTCAAGCACCGCTGAACAGGGCCCTTCATCTCAAGCACCGCTCCGCTGGGCACCGCCGTCTCAGGAACCGCTGAACTGGGCCCTTTCCTCTCAAGCACCGCTGAACTGGGCCCTTCATCTCAAGCACAGCTGAACAGGGCCCTTCATCTCAAGCACCGCTGAACAGGGCACCGCCGTCTCAAGCACCGCTGAACAGGGCCCTTCCTCTCAAGCACCGCTGAACAGGGCACCGCCGTCTCAAGCACCGCTGAACAGGGCCCTTCATCTCAAGCACCGCTGAACAGGGCACCGCCGTCTCAAGCACCGCTGAACAGGGCCCTTCCTCTCAAGCACCGCTGAACAGGGCACCGCCGTCTCAAGCACCGCTGAACAGGGCCCTTCATCTCAAGCACCGCTCCGCTGGGCCCTTCATCTCAAGCACTGCTCCGCTGGGCACCGCCGTCTCAAGCACCGCTGAACTGGGCCCTTCATCTCAAGCACCGCTGGCCCATTGGCGGAAGGGGCAGACCCGCATCTGTGTCGGGCAGGGCTGCACGAAGCACTCTGGGCACTAGTCCCCCTCCAGTACCAGTGGAGACTGTTATCCACTTGAGAGACTGTGGCTTTGCACTCCCCAGGATGGCACAGTGGGCAACCCACCCACTGTAGAGACTTGAGAGACTGTGGCTTTGCACTCCCCAGGATATGGCAGTGGGCAAGCCACCCACTGTAGAGACTTGAGAGACTGTGGCTTTGCACTCCCCAGGATGGCACAGTGGGCACCCCACCCACTGTAGAGACTTGAGAGACTGTGGCTTTGCACTCCCCAGGATGGCACAGTTGGCAACCCACCCACTGTAGAGACTTGTGAGACTGTGGCTTTACACTCCCCAGGATGGCACAGTGGCCATGGAGGCCCCTCGTGGATCTGGTGTCGTGGACTCATCTGGCTGAGGTGCCCCCCCTTCCCTTCCCCCTGAGGTGCCTGTAGTTTTCCTATCTGATGCCCCTGCAGTGTTCTCTCCGTTGGAGGCAGGTATCCTGTGTGGGCTTTGCCCATGTGTTTTGGCCCAGTGGCCCACGAACAATGGCTGATAGACATATCGGACTGGACAATTTATGTATATAAAGTTATAGATGTGTGATATATTTTATACTCAGTCTTACAATATAATTCTATATTTAAAATCATTTCCTTTTGCCTTTGCATTCTTCCGGGGGGTTTGGGGGTGTAACTGTGATGTGTTGCTATGCATTGATGTGTGTGTTGTAGTGGTTGAGGGTGAGGGTGGGTGTGTCGCATATGTGTGTCCCCGTAATTTGTTGCCTCCCCCTCCCCTGTGTCGTAGGTGCAGTACTCACCGTTGTCTTCTGCGCCGGCGTTCGTGCTCCTGGTAGAGGAGCAAGAAGACAATGGCTGGTAGGATGTGTAGTTCGGGTTCCATGCTGTCCAGATTCCTCGTGGGGTGTATGGAGGTGAGCGTTTTCCGTTTGAAATGGCTGTTTCCGCCGTGTTTTTATCGGCGGGGCTACCGCCCCGGAAAAGGTGGCAGATTGGTGGGTTGTGATAGGGTGGGCGGTACATTGTCTCCCGCCTGTCTGTTGGCGGTGACCGCCGCGCTGTTTGTTTGTCCCGCCGTGGCGGGCGGTGTGTTAAAGTGGCGGTCTCTGTTGGCGGTTTCCGCCAGGGTCGGAATTGCATTTTTTTACCGCCAGTCTGTTGGCGGTTTGGCCGCCGCTTTAACACCGACCGCCAGGGTTGGAATGACCCCCTTGGTCTAACAAGGAAGGCCACTCTTTAAAACTTCAGGGCTGATGATGAACTAAATAGTATCTGTTCATTTTCATTGTTTCCTGCATGTTTTGAAGGGTGATAGTGCTTGCATTGGGCTATGATGAAGAGTGTTAGATTGAAATGCATTGTTACCTATGAAATATATTAGACCTCATTTCTGGAGTGCGAATTGTTTATGTCAGGATTGGTATATATATATATATATATATATATATATATATATATATATATATATATATATACACATATATATATGTGTATATATATATATATATATATATGTACATAGTATACCTTACAGCCTTAGAGCGGTCTTCCCGCAACTTTTTGCCTGCCTCCCTCCATTTTTCTTTTCTTGTTTTTGCTGGTTTTAGGACTCTGAACACATTTGGAAAGAGAGGGACGGGTAGATGTAGTGGGATGAAGAGTGTTAGATTGAAATGCATTGTTACCTATGAAATATATTAGACCTCATTTCTGGAGTGCGAATTGTTTATGTCAGGATTGGTATATATATATATATATATACATATATATATATATATATATATATATATATATATATATATATATATATATATATATATATATATATATATATATATATATACACATATATATATGTGTATATATATATATATATATATGTACATAGTATACCTTACAGCCTTAGAGTGGTCTTCCCGCAACTTTTTGCCTGCCTCCCTCCATTTTTCTTTTCTTGTTTTTGCTGGTTTTAGGACTCTGAACACTTTACCACTCCATGCTGATGGGTCTTCCTGGACAAGAAGAGTGGTGGGGCACTCACCTACACTTCAAAGGTTAGTAGCCTAACCTCACACACAGGACTGATAACCCCCCACAGATCTCTTGGCGGACAGGACTCTGTTGAAATGGGAACTGGTGCACTTCAAAACCTCTCTTTTATAGTTTTTCCACTTCAAAGGCTCTTTTGGATATGTATGCTGGGTCTGTGACACCATCAAATCAGACACTTATGGACCTACATCTAGATTCTGTCAGAAGGACTGCCATGCAGCCCAAATAACTTGTCTGGACTGCTTTTCTGGAAGAACTGCTCTCCTGCTTGTATCCTGCTGCCTGCTGCTCCCTGACTCTGGTGGAAGGATTTTGCGTTACCCCAAAAGTGAGCTCCTTGTGCTTGGACTGAGCTTGCCTCCAGTTAGGAAGTCTCAAGGGCATCAAAGACTTCACCCGAGGGAGAAAATCCACCACACTCGAAAAATCGGAGCACTGCCTGCAAAATCAATGCAACATCCGTTGAATAGGCACAGCACCTGTCTTGCGGCTGAAAAATCACTGCAGCATCTACCGAATCAATGAATTGATGCCTCACCTCCGCCGTGCAGGAAAAATCATCACATCATTTTACTTCCCAATTAATTAACTCCTCTGTGGACCCCTGCATTGTTACTTTTGATGCATTCCAGATGCTTTGTGCTAAAGAGATACATCCATTGATTTCTATGGATTAAGACTTACTTAAACCTCTAAAAAGTGATAACCTGACTTTTACATATTGGATTTGTGTCATTTTGGTCTTGTTTTATTCAGGTGAATTGTATATTTTGTTCTAAACTGGTGTGGTGTACTTTTTGTGGTGTTGTCGCTGTGTTACTGTATGAGTTAGTGCACAGATACTATACACATTGCCTTCTAAGTGAAGCCTACCTGCTATGTGCCAAGCTACCAGAGGCTGAGCACAGGATGATTTAGGTTGTGTTGTTACTTGCCCTGACTAAGATTGTGGTCCCTACTTCGACAGGGTGCATACCACTGCCAACTAGAAGCCTAGTTTCTAACATTCATGGCAGCGGTAGGATAGGACTTGTGTTTGTGCAGTGCCATACAATAGCTACGTGTACACTACCTACCAACATTTAAATATCATTTAGATATTTTCTTCTTCTGCAGTTGTTCCTGTTCTGCATTTTTACTGCACCCTACACATCATGTCTCAGGCTAGTTCTACAAGTCGAGCCATTGAGTTTGAGCTGGCTAAGCTGACCGGTGAACCAGTTGAAAAGCTTTTTCAAAGGGGTGGGGGTACCTGCCTGGGAATCCACCAAGAAGGTGGAGGTTCAAATGGCACAGAGGGCCTAGGCAGAGTCCCACTCTCAAAAGCATGATCGGTTGGGGGAGCACATGAGTGGCTCTTTTGAGCTACCTACAGCGGTGGAGGGGGAAACACCTTGATTTGTGCTACCTGTGTGGCAGGAAGCAGTGTTTCTTGTCATGGCCTGATCCTAGAGGAAAGAAGAGAGGGGAGAGAATTCCATCTGCAGTTGGCACAATTAAAAATGGAGGCTGAGGAGAGGATGGCTGAGACTGAGAGAGCCTTGCTGAGAAGAAACCTTTGTTGGCTTGTGAACTGAGTCCGAAAGTGCTGGAATTCAAGACCAGGCAGGTGGGTTCCAGCAGTGATGATGGCAGCATACATGCAGTACCTGATGGAGATAAGGAGGTTTGTACATCCAAAGATTTAGTGCCCAGTTATGTGGAGGGGATGATTACATTGGTAAGTTGTTCTCTGCTTATGATGTTCCACTGAGGATAAATGGGGTTCTGGAAGAGCACTGGGAGGGAGGGGCTGTCGAAACACATGGCAGCACTTGAGAGGGACACACTTCTAACATTAGAGGTTGGGTACCAGATCAAAGTCTCTCCCATGAAGGCCATTTTGACTCTCAAATTCATACTGAACCATGAGAAGTATTCCCAGAGATTCAGGGACAACCAGAAGCTCCCCAACCAATCCTGGGTAGATGTCATTGATTACTCCATTATGTCACTCACTGGCTGGGTGAGGACAACAAAGTCAATGATTATGTTGGGCTTGGTTATTTAATCTTGAGAGAAAACATGCCTAGTATTTTTTTTTACGAAGTTGCACCAGCACCTAGTTGGCAGTAAGCTGACTGATCTCAGGAGGCTTGCTGAGGAGGCTGACCTCTGGGCTAGCATCAGAGTGTCCAAAAAGGGGGGGAGCACCCACAAAGGTGATGAGGGTTCCCACCAGAAGAATTATGGGGGAGAAAAACTTAAAAATAAGGAGTTCTCCAAAGGCCCCAATATAATTCCTCAGAGAGTAGCGGTAACCAGTCCCAGTCTGATCCTAAAAAGAAAGGTTTCTATGACCATAAGACAGGAAGGTTTGTACCCCAATGTACAGAGTGCTCCAAGTATGGGCAGATACCTAGGTTGGTCAGTGTAGTGCTCGTGGAGGAGATAGCCCCAGCTAATTTGTAAGAACAGACAGAAGTAACCCTAGTGTCCCTGGGGGCTAAAGATATGGTGCCAAAAACCCACATGCCTGCCAATTCTTTCAAGTGTAGTCAGTGGGTCACCATTGATGGCCAACAAGTGGAGGCTCTGCATGACACAGGAGCCAGCATGACAACTGTCAAGTGTCAGTAGGTGTCCGCAGAGCAGGTCCTCCCAAACACATTTCACCAAGTCATAGTGGCCAAAAATCGTAATAGACATATACCGGTGGCTCTGGTTTCCTTTGAGTGTGTGGGGGAGTCTCTGGTACCCTGAAAGTTGCTGTGAGCCCTGCCATGCCTACAGATTGTCTGTTAGGCAATGACCTTGAGCTCACTATCTGAAGGGAGGTAGAGCTCACGTCTCACTCGGAGACAGTGAGATTGCCTGGGTGAGTTTGTATGACCGCACGGTCCCTGGCTGCCTGGTAAGGGAATATAGGTCATGTTGAGCCTGGAACAATGTCCCAACAGCTGTCGAGGAAAGAGGCAATGGGTGCAGGAAACCAGTCCCTGAAGTTCTCACTGTGGAGGTTGCTGGGGTCCCTGAGGAGGAGGCCCTAGGCCAAACAGGGAGGGCATTGCCACCCTAGAAGACCTATCGGAGCTTGCCGGCTGGCTAATTGAGGGTGGGCCCACCATGGAAGAAATCTGCAAAGTGCAGAGAAAGTGTCCCACTCTTGAGTGCTTGAGGCAAAAGGCCTCAGTCTATGTAGAAAGTGAAGCCTCTGGGGATCACCTAATCTACTGGGAGAATGATCTCCTCTACAGCGTGCCTAAGGCTCTGGGTACTGGGGCAGCACGGGTGCTGGTATGACCAGAAGACCACTCTAGTGGAGTTTCAGCCTGGCTAAAACGTATGGGTCATGGCGCCCATAGAGCCTAGAGCTCTCCAGGGCTGCTGGAATGGCCCACATGAAATCAAGGAGTGTAAGGGAAAGGTCACTTACTTAGTAAACTTCCAGACCTCCAGGAACCTCCTAAGGGTGCTCCACATCAACAGGCTCAAGCCTCACTTTGAGAAGCCCGAAGTAAGCATGCTCATTGTGACAGATGAGGGTGTGGAGGAGGAGAGCAAATCTCTCCCTGACCTCCTCTCTGCACAAGAACATAGGCCCTCATTATGAACTTGGCGGTTTGGCCCGCCATACCGGCAGTGGCGGCTGAATCCGCCAGCCGGCATGGCGGGCCAAACCACCATATTATGAACACAGTGAGGGGCGCCAGTGGCAGCCCTCACCCACCACCAGGCTCCTGCCGTCAGGCAGCCTGGCAGCGAGTTGAAACACCATCCGCCAGGGTAGCAGCGATACCCTGCGGATAATGTTTCATTTCCCACCAGCCTTTTCCCGCCTGGAAAAGGCTGGCAGAGGGGGTGCCCCGGGACACTCCTGGGGGCCCCTGCACTGCCCATGCACTTTTTATGGGCAGTGGAGGGGCCCCGGTGCAGAGCTCCGTCGCGCAGGTCACTGCCCAATTTTCGGGCAGTAATCTGTGCGACGGGTGCAACTGTACCTGCCGCACAGAGGCATTGACGGCGGCTCCATGTGGAGCCGCTGTCAATGTCCCAGCTGAGCCTTTCTGTGAGCCGGCGGGCAGAAACAATGTTTCCGTCCGCCGGCCCACAGAAATGTTCATTATCTGGCCGGCGGGGTTTCGGGGTTGCTGGCGGTCAGTGTTTTAACCGCCAGCATGAACACAGGGGTTGTTTCCGCCGTTTTCATAGTGACCACCATATTGAGTCAGTGGAGGGCGTCAGCCTCTTTGTAACCCGGCCCCCAGAGCAGCAAGGTGACTATTACTAATTGCTAGGACAGTTTGCCTCACTGTTCTCAGTCATCCCTGGACTCACAGCTGTGTGTCCATGACATTGACACAGGAGACCGTTCGCCTGCAAAGAACAAAATCTACAAGTTGTCAGACGGTGAGAGCCACTATCCAGAAAGAAGTCCTTAAGATGGTAGCCTAAGTAGTAATTGAACCCTCTAGCAGTCCCTGCTCTAGCTCCATGGTGTTGGTACCAAAAGCAACCCTGCCAGGCACCAAACCATAACTTTGGTTCTGTATGGTCTACAGGGGCCTCAGTTCCATCACCAAGACTGACGCACACCCCATCCTCAGAGCTGATGAGCTCATTGACAGGCTAGACACTCCCAAATTCCTCAGTACTTTTGAATTAACATCGGGGTACCTACAGATCGCCTTGACTGAGGGAACAAAAGAGAAATCAGCATTCTAAAATCTTGAGGGTCATTACAAATTCTGGGTGATGTCCTTTGGCTTGAAGAATGCCCCTGCTACATCCCAATGGTTGGTTAACATGGTCCTGGCTAGCAAGATGGATTTCTGTGTCGCCTACTTAGAGAACATTGCCCTTTACAGTGCCAGCTTGGAGGAACAGCTGCATCACCTCCAAGAGGTGTTTCTAGCCCTGCAACAGGCAGGCCCAATAATCAAGGCCAGCAAGTGCCAGAATGGGCAGGGTTTAGGGGTGTATTTGGGACACCTGATATGTGGGTGCAAGGAACAGCACCTCCAGGCCAAGGTTGAAACCATCATGGCCTGGCAACCACCTAAAATCCAAACCAAAGTGAGAACCTTCATAGGCTTCTCTGGCTATTACACAAGATTTGTTATGGGCTATAGCACGATTGTTGCCCCCTTAACTGAGCTGACTTCTAAGAAGCAGCCCAGATTGGTGATCTGGAAAGAGGCTTGTCAGAAATCCTTTGATTATCTCAAAAAAGCCATGTGCCCAGCATCTGTGCTCAGGGCCTTTGATTAGTCAAAGGAATTCATTGTGTTGATGGATGCTTCAAAACATGGCATAGGAGCAATCTTAGCACAGTTAAATGAGGAGGGCCTAGACCAATCAGTAGCCTTCATGAGCAGGAGGTTACTTCACGAGAACAGAGTTGGAGTGCCATTGAAAGAGAAGCATTTGCTGTTGTGTGGACACTGAAAAAGCTGAGACCATACCTATTTGGAACATACTTTTGGGTTAAGACAGACCACAGGACTCAGATGACCCATACAAAGGAGGGTTGAAAATCCTAAACTCTTGAGATAGTCCATCTTGCTTCAGGGACTGGACTTTACAGTGGAGCATCACCCGGGGACTGACCACACCAATTCTGATGGCCTCTCCTCGCTTGATTCTTCTGCCTTAGTGAAGAGAGCTCCCAAGGTTTTGGGTAGCTCTTCCCACTTTCATCTGGGGGACACATATTAGAACTGACAGCCTTAGGGTGGTGTTCCCCCAACTTTTTACCTGCCTCCCTCCATTTTGCTGATCTCGTTTTTGATGGTTTTAGGACTCTGTGGACTTTACCACTGCTTACTAATGTTAAAGTGTTTGTGCTCTAACCCCTATACATTGTGACATTGGCTCCTACCCCATTGGCATATTTAATTTACCTATAAATTAAATGCTACTAGTGGGCCTGCAGCACTGATTGTATCCCCCTCATAAGTAGCCGCTTAACCATGGCTCAGGTCTGCCCATGCAAAGCCTGTGTGTGCAGTTTCACTGCCACTTTTACTTGCAGTTTGAAACTACTTGCCAAGCCTACAATTCCCCAGTTATTACATATGTCACCCTAAGGTAAGTCCTAGTTAACTTAAAGGGCAGGGTGCTATGTAAGAAAAAGGCAGGACACATACTTTTAGGTTTTACATGTCCTGGTAGTGAAAAACACCCAAAGCCATTTGTCATTAATGTGAAGCCTGCTCCTCTTATAGGTCAGCAGTGGAAATTCCCTATATACTTTTAAGTGAAGTATTTTGTTCTGATCTGAAAGGAGTGGCATTTTCTTGTTTGATATTGCTGGAATGATAGTGAGGAATCCTACTTACTGGTGGAATTGGATTTAACATTACTATTTTAGAAATGCCACTTTTAGAAAGTATGCATTTCTCTGTACTTACTGCTGTCTGAGCCTCACAGCCTGTCTCCAGTCCTGGTCTGGTCTGTGCTGGTTGACAGCTCCCCTTGTACATTCTACTCAGACAGCCATAAACATAGGACACTCAGCTGCAGTTGCATTCAGATCCATAC
Source organism: Pleurodeles waltl (assembly GCF_031143425.1). Taxonomy (NCBI): domain Eukaryota; kingdom Metazoa; phylum Chordata; class Amphibia; order Caudata; family Salamandridae; genus Pleurodeles; species Pleurodeles waltl. Next base: position 57,174,656 of record NC_090439.1, on the reverse strand, counting down.
TGAAGTGGCTCTCACTTACACTTCAAAGGCTAGTGGCCTGACCTCACACAAAGGACTGCTAGCCCACCACAGATCTCATGGCAGACAGAACTGGGTTGGAAGGGTAACTGGTGCACTTCATGACCACTCTTTGACGTTTTTCCACTTCAAAGGCACATTTGGGTATATATTCTTGGTCTGTGACCCCCTAAAACAAGACACTGCAATTAGACTCTGTCAGAAGGAATGCCTTGCTGCACAAATAACTCATCTGGACTGCTTTTCTGGAAGGGCTGCTCTCCTGTTTGCTACCCTGCTGCTCCCTGACTCTGCTGGAAGGAATTTGCCTTTCCCCACAAGCAATCTCCAAGGGCTTGAACTGAGCTTGCCTCTGGTTAAGAAGTCTGATAGCCATCAAAGACTTCACTGGTGAGAGAAAATCCGCAGTGTGAGAAAAATTGATGCAAAGCCTGCAAAATCGATGCAACGCCTGCAGAATCGAAGCAGCACCTTTCTCATGGCTGCAAAATCACTGCAGCACTTTCTGAATTGATGAAGCATCTGTTTCATCATTGCAGTGCATTTGGATTTTCCACACATCATCTCAGGGCATCAAATTATCCCTGCACCTCAGTGAGGAATCAAGGCGGCATGCCCGGAAATCAATGCATCACCTTGTCTGTGAGGAAAGAATGAACTCATCACCTCAACCACGCCGAAAAAACTAGTGTATCGCTTTACTTTCCGACACATCACGTCCTCTGTGGCCCCCTGCGTCTTTATTTTTTATGCATCCCAGATACTTTGTGCTAAAGAGATCCATTGATTCCCATGGATTCCTATGAATTAAGACCTAGTTAAACCTCTGAAAAGTGATATCTTGACTTATTCATTTTGGATTTTTGTCATTTTGGTTTTATTCAGTTAAATATTATCTATTTTTCTAAAATGGTGTGATGCACTTTTTGTTGTGTTTTCACGGTGTTACTATATACATTATTACACAAATACTTTACACATTGCCTTCTAAGTTAAGCTTACCTGATCTCTGCCAAGCTACCGGAGCATGAACACAGGATAATTTAGGTTGTGTAGTGACTTACCCTGACTAGAATTGTGGCCCTTATTTGGACAGGTTGCATACCTCTGCCAACTGGAGACCCAACTTCAAAGCATTTTTTTTTACTTGCCTACTTCTTTGGCACTGTTTGACAAATCTTCACAAAATATTCCAAAAAAAGTGATTCTTGTTCCGTAGGGGGGAGTTTCGGGTGATACGTCAACCTGGGGCCGAGAAAATGGGGGCTCAAATAAACATTGCATTTCCCATGTTAATTCCCATTGGACCTGTCAACAGATCTACAGCCCGAACCACTGGATTGAATTACACCAAATTGGGTAGAAAACTAATTGCTGGTACGCAGAATGTTCTTTTTGTTTTTTGGTATAAATCTGTTAATTGGTTTTGGAGGTATATAAGGGCAAATAAATGTATATCTTCCTGGCCACGATTAATCGCAAAATTCATGTGAAAAGAAGCGTTGCAATTGGCTGACCACAACCCGACTAGAAAGTTGTGATGACCACCATTTTATTTCATGGGACACGGTCCCAGGGGGAGAAAATTGAAAATGAAAGAGGCATAAGGGTTCAAGGTGAATATACCCAGATCCCAGGGGTGTGATATAGGTGTGTTTAGGAGTAAAGTATAGGTTTAACATGATTTAGCATCATGGTGTGCAATATTAATGAAAACTTGTGAATTTTCACAAATTTTCACAATTTATTAGAAAAATATTCACAATTATGGAAACATTTGAAAGAAAAACCACAGACTCATTCATACAGTAATTCTTTGACTCATATGTGCACTCAGAGACTCATGTGCTCACACACACCCACTCAGACACTCATGCACCCACTCAGACCAACTCATAGATTCACACACCCACTTTTTAGACCCACTCAGTCACTCACATACCCACTCATACATCCACTGACATAGACAGGCCCTGAGACCAACCTACGCTATGCACGTCCAAAAGCCATGCATGCCAAGGTGTTGGTTGCTTATAAAGGCTTAGCTGCGAGGCCTGGCAGAAAGGCCAGGTCTTGCGACTAACCCCTGCCACAAATCACTTATATTAATTAAAATTACTTTATTTTTAAAAAACGTAGAAATTCACTGAAAAAAAGAAAGGTTACAGGTACATTATCATTATAGTTAGGTTCTGAACATACTCATACAAAACTATAGAAAGTATAGAAATTCTGCAGTTAATGTTAGAGTTCTGTCAAAGAACTATAACTCGTACCCTAAGGTAACTATAACCCACGCCTTCACCATGCGTAGCTAGGTACTCCACATATTATGTCACTGATGAGATCTTGTGTGGCATCTTTGATATCACTGCAATGTTTGCGATAACATTATTGCCAAGAAAACTTTGCATGGCAAGGGCGCGAGTTATAGTTACCTTTGGGTGCGAGTTATAGTTACTTGAAAGAACTCTAACTATAACTGTTGAATTTCTTTGGTTTTGTACAAGTAAATTCAGAACCTAACTAAAAAGTCCCTGTAATCTTTGTTTTTATCTGTGAAAATTGTATATACTCGCACAAAACCGAAGAAATTCAGCAGTTATAGTTATTTCAAGTAACTATAACTCACTGCTAAAGGTAACTCTAACTCGCCATGCACTGCTAATTACCTCAGATATTACAGCACTCATGACAACTTTTACAACATCAATACAAAAATCAATAAGATATTAGAAGACAAATTATTGAAGAAACAACTGGACTTCAGAGGGGTTAAATTTACTATTGACACTCCAGTCTGTGCAACAGTAGTAAAAGTGTTGGACTTCAAAGAGATTACATTTACTATTTCCACTCCATTCTATGCAACAATAGGGAAAGTATTGGACTGCAGTGGGGTAAGATTTCGTATTCGCAGTCTAGTCTGTGCAACACTAGGGAAAGCGTTGGACTTCGGAGGGATAAGATTCGCTATTCCTACTCCAGTCTGTGCAACAGTGGGGAAAGTGCTGGCCTTCGAACGGGTAGTATTTACTATTCCCACTCCACTCTGTGCAATAGTAGGGAAGCGTTGGCCTTTGGAGAGGTAAAATTTATTTTTTCCACTCCAGTCTGGGCAACAGTAGGGAACGCAGCCCATACTTAAAATATAACTAAAATTGATATGTATAACACAATTTACGTAATTGACAATCAATTAACTAATTATTTACCAATTAATAATTAATTATTACTTAACAGCCCACGCTACACCCCTACAAAGCTATCGAACCACAACTAAAAAAAATCAGTATTATATAATGTACATACATAATCATCAAATACATATTTAAAAATAAATACATGATTGATAATTATTGCACACTTAATGAACTCCCCACCCTGTAACGCTATGAACCCAACAGTCTACACCTAAAAATAAATTACACAATTTGCATAGTAATCAATTAAATAATTAATTAGAAATAAAACAATTTTTGCCAACTAATTATTACTTACTTAACTTTCCTCCTCATACCCCTACAACCCCTGCAGCGCCCACCTAAAACAACTCAAAAACATAAATGCTACACAATTTACATTATCAATAATCAATTAAATTATTAATAATAAATTATTAATTAATTATTCATTAATTATTATGAATTCACTTCTCACCGTTTATCCCTGCAAACCTAGCAACCCGCTTCAACACTATAAATTACAATTACGCGCACAACTTCTTTCCTGGGCGGGAGCCCTTTAAACTTTGCCGGAGGCAGCCTCAGCTGCTGACAGGGCGGGAAGCCCTTCTTTAATTCACAGCGCGCCCGCAACCGCGGGACGCGCACAACTTCTTTCCTGGGCGGGAGCCCTTTAAACTTTGCCGGAGGCAGCCTCAGCTGCTGATAGGGCGGGAAGCCCTTCTTTAATTCACTGCGCGCCCGCAACCGCGGGACGCGCGCGGGCGGCGCCCGGGCGAAGCCCGGGCAAAGGGCGGGCCCGTCCTTTGCCCGTCATCGACCGGAAGAGGCCGGGCTGGGCCCCCCTCTAACGCCTTCTCCTCTCTATAGTGTCATTTATACTTGTGTGCTGCGCCAGGTACAGTGCGATCTCTTATTAAATATGGGGAAAAGGAAAATTAATGTTCAAAAGGGGATAGGTGGGTCCAGCTCCCTCCAGTCCTCCATTACCAGTTATTTATCCTCTGTAATGGGGGCCATTGAGTCTGAACTAGAACATGTAGAAGAAAGGATTGGGGCTGTCCAAAGTACTGTCCAATATCCTCCGCTGGAACCTTCTCTGGAACTTATCAGCCACGCTCCTACCCCCTTAAGTACTGGTCTTTCACCACTGTCCTTAACAACAAACTCCAGCCAGTTGAAAGAAGACAAAAATCCTACTTTTGATCGTACTACTTCTTCTCCCCTTTTAGTTACTCCTCCTTCTGAGGGTTCTCAGACTGTTTCTCCACCTACGAAGAAGAGGCGAGCCGGGAAAAAGCCAAAAAATGTAAAAAAGGTCACAGGTTTTAAAAAGAACTTACCTACCCATTTGATCCAAAGTAACAAACCTTCAGCCCCCTTGGTTTTTACCTCTGAATGTCTTCCAAGTACGATCATTTCTGAAGATGGCTCTAATAGATTTGACTCGACACTTAAATTATTTTGTGCAACTTTAGAGGCTAAAATTACAACTTTGATTACCGAGAAGCTTGATTGTTTTTTTAATGATGTAACTAGGCTTTTATCTAGTTTCTCTAAACCTGGCCCACTTAGCTCGGGAATTCTCCCTGGCCCCGAATCAGTTTATTTACCTACTCCTCCCCCTACATTGGCACCCCAAGGAGCCGGTAACTATTTGTCTGATCTACAAGTTGTCCCTGGCCAAGGAACCCTTGTGGATAACCCTGTATTATGTCCAGCAAGGAAGGCTCACTCCTGTAGGTTGCAAGACAATGGCTCCAACTTATTCACTAATCATGCAGACTTTTTACATTTACCTCCGGACTGTAATCCGTACGTTTTGGTTCTTTCTAACGTTCCTCCTTTGGAGTGCCGCAAACTAGAAGATACCCACTCTTTAATTAGGAAAGCCGGCCATTGGTTGAATTCTAAATTTAAACCAAATTCTTCAGGCTTCCGTAATGATAAGATTCTTATGGCCCGAAGGGTGAAGAGGGTTGGCTTCTCAAAGGAATTGAAGGAGGGCGATTATGTTATTTTAAACTTTGCCAATCCTCAGTCAGTAGATTTTTTTTTGACTAAATCGGCCTATTGTAATATGTTAAATAACAAGATTCAAATCCATTCCCTGCACCATTTTTATGACCCTGTGCTTTTACCAAATCGTCCTATTACTAATTTAAGCATGCACAGCCAAGAGCCAGATAGGTCTCTCTTACAGGTCAACGTTCCAACTAGCAATAGATTCTCGACCCTTAGTCACTTTGATGAGAATGATTGACTATCGGTGACCCACCACTGTTCTTCTAATTTAGAGAGACGGATGGTTGGGACCGTCCAAACCAAGCGTATCAGGGGCACAGGAATGTGTACTACAGATTTACAAACTCATCTAAATACCAAAGTCTCATCATTATGTTCTGCATTTAGACCACTAACCCTGCTCAGTTGGAATGTAGCAGGGTTGCGATCTAAAACTAACAATTCGGACTGGAAGAGTTTCATTTCTTCTTATGATATAACTTGTCTACAGGAAACTTGGTCTAAAGATATGTTTTTCTTGAATGGCTTTACTTCTTTTTGCCAGCCGGCACGGAGTTCTCACATGGGGAGAGCTAGTGGTGGCCTTTTAGTACTTGTTTCTGTAAATCTTCCGCTTTTAAATGTGTCCCTAATTTGGTCTTCCCCTTATTTTATGGTTGTTCTCGTCTCTATAAGCGGGCAAAAGGATATTCTAATTTTAAACTTTTATAATAATATCCCTCGGGGCTTCCTTATGACCCATCTGGAAGAGGTAATGGATTTTATAGATTCCTCACATGCTTTACAGTTTAGTGATTTAACTATTTTCTGGGTGGGTGATTTTAATATTCCCTTATGCTGTAAAGAACACACGGACTTGTGTGCCTTCCCTGTTGAGGGTAGAGAGTCACCAATTCATTTTAATCATACCTCTGAAGGAGATGCCTTAAATTCTTTTATTTGTAAATTTGATCTGGTTCACGTTACAGAGAAATTGGCCCCTGATGCCCGTAATACGCCCACTTACACCGGGAATTTGAAGGGGAGTACCATTGATTTTATACTTATCAGCTCTTCTGATTTTTATCTAATTAGAAATTTTAAGATTACGCCTCATTGTGCAAGTGATCACAACCCTCTTAGTATTACACTGGACCTAAAAGTAAATCAGGCACCCTTGAACAAAAATTTGTGTGCTGCTACAGTTTATAATTTAAATAGTGGCATTCGTTTAAAATGGGATAAAATTGACCCTAAAAAGTTTAACCAAGAAATTGTAAGAAGTAGGTCTGATACGATTTATACGTGTTTGTCTCAGCAATTAGACTCTGACTGTATTGTGCGAGAATTCGAATCCTTAAGTAGTGATATTTCACGCGCCCTGGTGATGGACAGGCCCGGGAAGGGGCCGGTGGTCCATAGATGGTTTGATTCTGCGTGTTCTTTAGCCCATAAAAAACTTAAAGAAGCTCTTAAAGCAGTTCCTCCCGCACGTCAATTAGTAAAATCAGCGAGGACTGACTATAAGGTTGCCCTTGATAAACGGAAATCCGAAATTAGGTCCAGGGCTTGGAGCGATCTTTTGGCCGCATCTGAATTTAAGGACACTTCCAAATTCTGGAAAGTGATAAATCACCCTTACTTTTCTGATAAGAACTCTTTGGCCAATGAATGTTTTATTACTGAGGATGTCTGGATAAATCATTTTAGGAAAGTTTTCTGCTCTGAAACTTATGAGAATTCGCATGTGGCAGTTACTCCTGCTACACATTTTACTCCAGATTTTAACTTTAAGGCCCTAAATATTATTTTTGATCTCCATGAGGTCAAAGGTGCCATTGATAGATCAAGGCAGGGAAAGGCCCCTGGACCCGATGGGGTTCCTGTCGACCTTTTTAAATCAGAAATTGAGCTCTGGGGCCCTTTGGTTACAAATGTGTTGAACAACGTGGTAACTAGTAATGTGCCCTCTTCATGGAAATCGGCTATTATTGTTCCCATCTTTAAAAAAGGTAATAGACAAGACCCCTCTTGTTACAGACCAATCTCCCTTATTGATTCAACGGCAAAGATTTTAGGTAGTGTGATCTTGTCCCGTTTAGAAGATTGGGTAACAGATGCCCAGATTTTATCTCCCATCCAATTTGGTTTTAGACCCGGTGTGGGCACAGTTGAGCAAGTTTTAAACTTACAATTGATACTTAATAAATATGTGTCTGTTAAGAAAGAGTCCATCCATATGGCTTTTATCGATCTAACCGGTGCCTTTGATTTGGTTAACAGATCCAAGTTATGGCAAATCCTAGAAGTTCTAGGGTGTGACCCGGCTCTATTGGAGCTTATTAAACGTCTACATACAGACCTAACGGTTTCTGTTCAGGTCGGCTCATTTGGGCAGAGAACCCCTCCTATTCCGTCAACCAGGGGCGTAAGGCAAGGATGTATTTTAGCCCCTTTTCTTTTCTTGATTTATATAAATGGGCTCTATGATTTTTTGGTTAAACAAGCAAAGGATGTACCGAAGATGGGCCAAAGATTACTTCCAGTTTTATTATATGCGGATGATGCAGTTTTAATTGCTTGTACTGCAAATGGCTTACAGGGCTTATTGGACATATTTTATGAGTTTATGTCGAGCCTCGATTTGAAGGTCAATTACCCCAAGACTTTTGTCATGACCTGAGGCCCACGTAACACAAAATCCAAACAATTTACTATGGGAGGGCATTCTCTTATTAAGGTCAAAGATTTTTGTTACCTAGGCATGTATTTGAGTTCCTCTCTGTCCTGGAAGACTCATATTAATTTTAAGCTCCAACAGCTGATAAGGAACACCGAAGCGATCTTTCGCTTCTCTAATAAACTAGGCCATAGACCCCCCGCACAGATGAAAACTCTGTATAATTCTAAGTGTACCGCAGCTGTGCTCTACGGAGCAGGCGTCTGGGGCTGTGTAAAGGTACCATCTCTCCAGAGGGTCGAAAATAAATTTTTGCGAAGATTACTGTTGGTTCCAAAATGTACTGCAAATATCATCTGCCACGAAGAACTTGGTCAGTGTTTTTTGGAGGATAGGGTTTTTTTTGCGCCATTATTGCTTTGGATTAGATGTTGGCTAAACCCAATGGCAAAATTGGTCCAAGATTGTATTTCCGAATGCTTACAATTGGAAAATTCAAATAGGATCCCCTGGCTTATGTTTCTACGAAACTCTTTTGAGAATTTAGGTCTTAGATATATGTTTGATGAACCTCACCTATTAACTATAAATTCTAGGTCCGTTCTGAAGGCTACTTACTCCGAGTACATATCAGACCTGAGATTTTACAGTTCTCTGAAATTAAAATCCTTTGATTCCTATTCTCAGGTTGTGACAGCCCCATGCCTTGAACCTTATCTGACCTGGTTTTCCAGTTTTAAGATACTTTCTTTTTTAACACTTTTTAGACTTAATTTAATTCATTTTAAAGTAGCGTTTCCTGAACCATGTTTTTGGAAAAGGGATTTACCTCTTTGTCCCTGTGATTCTAGATCAACCCAGAGTACTTTGCACTTTTTTCTCTTTTGCCCTTTTTATGCTGCTCCTAGAGGGGTTTGCATTTTACCCACTTTACGTTCTGTTAGACCCATCCATTACAAGGAAGCTTTAATATATTTTCAGAGATTGCCAGATAGACAAATTTGTCATTTTGTATTAGATTTTGTTACAGCTTCTTTAAGCATTAGGAAAAGGCTCATTTCATTTTAAATGTATATGTATGTATAGTTTAATATTGTAAGTTAATCTTTGTATTCTGTTATTGTGATTTTTCTTATGTTATGAGTTTTATTTGTTTCTTTTATGAGATTTTAGACCGGATGTTTACGTAATGTTTTAGATATGGTACTATTTTATTCTTCTATCTATTTACTGTAACGTAATTATTGTGTGGTATTTGTGTTTTTGTCTGTACTTTTATGGCATTTGCCGAATAAAGTTTTGTGACTGACTGACTGACAATTAGCAATTTAATTAAAAATGACAAATCACTTAAAAATACATACTATATTTAGAAATATTATTAACAATTATACAAACAATAATAACATCAAATAATATATGAACTGAACACATTAATATAATTAAAAAACTATACTTTCACAGCTATTTTCCTGAAAATGATATTAATACAATATATTTTTTTTAATAGATTTTAGTATTTTTCCCTTTACAATCCAACACATGATTGTTTATGCTTCTCTTCAGCAGCATATCATTACACAAACTATGCATATGATGTATACAGTTGCAGTAGTCCAGTGACACCGGTTAAGTACACAACACACTGGTATTTGCACCCATGAGAATTACGATATACTAATATTGCCCACCGCTTCACAATAGCTGCTAGCCTGGGGAAGAACTGTCTGAACATGAGCTGGACCCTCATGCAGGATGTAGCTATATCTCTAAATACACATCCATTGTCAGTTTGTCTGCTGGATAGCAATGGCAGCCCTTTCCCCCATTACCTACTGTCTTCCAGAGAAGGGGCTTCCTACCGTGGGACTCTCACAGAGTAGAAATACACCTGGTAGGGACCCCAAATATCTTTTGAACGACTGCATCTCATGGTATGTATCAAACTGAATATTACAATATGTCATGTTCCTGTGCCATTCAGTTTTTGTGGGGAGGAGACCCATTGCCACCAAATGTCTTACTGTTTTTGGTATGTATTTGAGAAAGTTCAGCAAGGTTTTAAGTGGTCTACTGTCAACATCTCGCCAGTTATGACCTCAAGCACAGTGAACACCTCCTGTCAATAAGTCTGCAGTACCAGGCCAAGTTTGCAAACCCAACACCATCTATTCTGCAGTGTCTGCACTGGGCATTATACCATAGGCCATAGCAACAAATGTGCTCTGGAGTGTAATATACTCTATTTTTGTATTTAAAATGCACGAGTCTGTGTCTAATGTTCAATGATATTTTCTTGGTCATTCCGCAACAAATTGCCATCATTGATCGGTTATTGAAATCCCAAGATCTTGTTGCCACTCCAGCCTGGTTCGCTGCACTTCTGGCCTGCAAGCATCCTGCGTGTAAGCATAAAGCCAAGACTGTAAGGGCCACAAAGCCCTTGTGGCAGACTGTGCCACCGAAGCATAATTTTATTAATGCTCTGGTGGCGCAGTGTGCCATCCCATATTCACAAGGCCACGCAAAGCCACCTTGCATGACTTTTCATAGCCTTGTAAATATGGACCCCTTTCACACCTAACACTGCATGAAAGGTGCATTCCATGGGTGTTGCTTAGGGTGCTCCCACGCAACACCCATGGACCCAAAGGTATTTGACGCATTCCCAGATATTCAAGGCTGGTAATGCATCAGATTCCTATGGCACCTCAGGGATGGCATAAGAATGATGCAACGGGGAGAAATATCTTTATTTCTTTCTGTTTTTTCTTGTGGTTTTTTATGTGCAGGAAGGTGTCCCTTCCTGCACAAAAACAATCATCCCCATGAAGCCTGGGTTAGCTCTAGGCAGCAATTTGTGTGCCAGTGCAGGGGGAGAAGACAGAAATGTGCTGTATCTTGTAGATACAAGGCAAAAACAACAAGTGATGGACGGAATGCTGAACATTGTCAAACACTCAACCCCAGTCATAGATCTGGGTTTAATTCATCATTCTTTTGCTCTCCATGTCACCCCAGTTTGGACCCAGCCATATGCAAATCAGTCTTGACCCTGTTCCTCATGGGAACAGTCCAGACCGAACTGCCAAGCCAGGTCCTCACTGGACCGGAAACAAGCATCCTGGGACCGGTTTCGGGGTTTCACCCCTCATCAGCCAGGCTAGCTTGAATCCAGTGGCATGGGAAGCATGGGACCCACGTCTGGGCATACCCTTCCCACTTAGGGCGACAAAGCAAAAACAACAAGTGATGGACGGAATGCTGAACATTGTCAAACACTCACCCCCAGTCATAGATCTGGGTTTAATCCATCATTCTTTTGCTCACCATGTCACCCCAGTTTGGACCCAGCCATATGCAAATCAGTCTTGACCCTGTTCCTCATGGGAACAGTCCAGACTGAACTGCCAAGCCAGGTCCTCACTGGACCGGAAACAAGCATCCTGGGACCGGTTTCGGGGTTTCACCCCTCATCAGCCAGGCTAGCTTGAATCCAGTGGCATGGGAAGCATGGGACCCACGTCTGATGGACGGAATGCTGAACATTGTCAAACACTCACACCCAGTCATAGATCTGGGTTTAATCCATCATTCTTTTGCTCACCATGTCACCCCAGTTTGGACCCAGCCATATGCAAATCAGTCTTGACCCTGTTCCTCATGGGAACAGTCCAGACCGAACTGCCAAGCCAGGTCCTCACTGGACCGGAAACAAGCTTCCTGGGACCGGTTTCGGGGTTTCACCCCTCATCAGCCAGGTTAGCTTGAATCCAGTTGCATGGGAAGCATGGGACCCACGTCTGGGCATACCCTTCCCACTTAGGGCGACAAAGCAAAAACAACAAGTGATGGACGGAATGCTGAACATTGTCAAACACTCACCCCCAGTCATAGATCTGGGTTTAATCCATCATTCTTTTGCTCACCATGTCACCCCAGTTTGGACCCAGCCATATGCAAATCAGTCTTGACCCTGTTCTTCATGGGAACAGTCCAGACCGAACTGCCAAGCCAGGTCCTCACTGGACCGGAAACAAGCATCCTGGGACCGGTTTCGGGGTTTCACCCCTCATCAGCCAGGCTAGCTTGAATCCAGTGGCATGGGAAGCATGGGACCCACGTCTGGGCATACCCTTCCCACTTAGGGCGACAAAGCAAAAACAACAAGTGATGGACGGAATGCTGAACATTGTCAAACACTCACCCCCAGTCATAGATCTGGGTTTAATCCATCATTCTTTTGCTCACCATGTCACCCCAGTTTGGACCCAGCCATATGCAAATCAGTCTTGACCCTGTTCCTCATGGGAACAGTCCAGACCGAACTGCCAAGCCAGGTCCTCACTGGACCGGAAACAAGCATCCTGGGACCGGTTTCGGGGTTTCACCCCTCATCAGCCAGGCTAGCTTGAATCCAGTGGCATGGGAAGCATGGGACCCACGTCTGGGCATACCCTTCCCACTTAGGGCGACAAAGCAAAAACAACAAGTGATGGACGGAATGCTGAACATTGTCAAACACTCACCCCCAGTCATAGATCTGGGTTTAATCCATCATTCTTTTGCTCACCATGTCACCCCAGTTTGGACCCAGCCATATGCAAATCAGTCTTGACCCTGTTCCTCATGGGAACAGTCCAGACCGAACTGCCAAGCCAGGTCCTCACTGGACCGGAAACAAGCATCCTGGGACCGGTTTTAGGGTTTCACCCCTCATCAGCCAGGCTAGCTTGAATCCAGTGGCATGGGAAGCATGGGACCCACGTCTGGGCATACCCTTCCCACTTAGGGCGACAAAGCAAAAACAACAAGTGATGGCCGGAATGCTGAACATTGTCAAACACTCACCCCCAGTCATAGATCTGGGTTTAATCCATCATTCTTTTGCTCACCATGTCACCCCAGTTTGGACCCAGCCATATGCAAATCAGTCTTGACCCTGTTCCTCACAATGCATTTCTGCCCTTTCCCAGTGGCACAGGGGGTTGCAGCAAGGCACTTGCTCTGCTGCCCTACGCCAGGCGCCTCGTAAATGAGGCTTTAAGTGTTTGGGTGTTGCTGATTGCAACAAGGAGGTCAGAGCAGGCATATTTAGAGGTTCTAGTACTTCTTCCCCCAGCAGGTCTCGCAGGCCAGCTCGCATTCTATGATATTGAAAGAGCATTAATGCAGCCGGCCTGGCTACCCTATTACTGACAGCTTCCCATGTGAGCATGGACCCATCTTCAAACACATCCCCCCCTTAAGTGCATGCTCAGCTCTCCTAGCACACACAGCACACTCCAGTCTTGTCTTAGTGGGAACCACATACACTATGATACCGGTAGTAAAGGGGAACACAAGTGCAACCCTGCTTGCTACTCCAGGAGTCTCTGCCATGCTTACACTGTTGTGTTCAAAGAGTCAAATATGTTGTACCATAGGACAGGACTGGTTTAGGGAACAACACCCGGGGAAGGGACAGTGGTGCCCTTGCGTCCCTTTCCAACCAAATATACTAAATGTCCGTGGAACCATGTATCAATTAGCATGACAACGCACTGTTGCCGATCTGTAATAAGTTTCAAGGTCAAAGGCATCCATGCACGCCCTGGTCATATGGGTCGTTTTCTGTCCCAGGCCAGCCAAAGTGTACACAGCTGCGCAAAAAGCACGTGTGGGAGCAGCAGTGGTATCTTGGTGAATGGGTATAGAAACTTGGGCAGCACCATGAGTTTCATCAGGGCAATATGCCCTACAAGTGACAATGGCAGTCTGATCCATTACCTGATGGTTTCTGTCATTTTTTGGACAACTCTGCCATATTTCTCCCTCATTACTATTGTTGGGTCAGTGTGCACCTGAACTCTTAGGTAATTCATGAAGTCTTTGATCCATTGCAGTGGAGACAGTGCCTGCACAGGCTTCGTGGTGGCGGTGAGTTGAAAAATTATTGTTTTGTCACAGTTTATATGTAACCCCAATAGCTTACCAAATTGCAGTACTTCTCAAAACACCGGAGTGAAATTGTGATCTGGATCACCTATGTATAACACCATGTCATGAGCGTAGGTTGAAATTACCACTTTGCAATTTAGTGAATTGAAGGCCTTGATGTACATGAATTTCCATCAATGCACATGCCAACGGTTTAGCTGCTGTGGCATATAGTAGGGGAGAAGGAACAGCCCTGTCTTCTGCCTTTCGTGATGCTAATGGGGGCCGTGACGGATTCATTGACTCAGATATGAGCTGAGGGTGTGTTCCATAGTACCTAAACTAGCTTGAGAATGAGGTTGCCAACACCAATGCGGCAAATCACTGCCAACAGGAAATCCCATTTGACCGAGCCAAACTCCTTTTCTGCGTAAAGGAATACAGCAGCCTTGTGCACATCTGAATCCAACTGCTTTATTACACCAAACTGCATTCTGAAGTTGAAGGCTGAGCTGTGGCCCAGGCAAACCAGATTGTTCCAGGGCTAACACGCCAGGGAGCAAGGGGTACAAACTATTGGCCAGACTCTTAGCATAAATCATAGTTTCCATGTTTAGGAATAACATGGGTCGGTAAGAGGAGCACTGACTAGCTGGTTTACCCAGTTTCAATAGGGTCATCAGCAATGTGTCTGACATGGTGGGTGTCACCATCTCCTCATTCAATGTAATCCAGTGTGGTTTAAGTTGATCCTGAAATGCCTTGGAAAAAGCTACAGTCAATGTCCTTAATGACTGCTTAAACCTACCCAAGATTCAATTCACTTTATTCACTAGCCATTTCATCTCTCAATGAGTGAGGTAGTCTGTGATAGCATTGGTGTCTTGATCTCTCCAGTACTCACGTAGGGTAGAGTAGTAGCTGTAGAAACATGACAAAAATGGCTCTGCTCATCCAGCACCTCAAACATCACATCATCATTACAACAGGGATGCAGCGAAGCTGCCAAGACCACGTCTGGGTGATCCCCCTAGCAGTACATTCTTTCTACTGTGTATTTTCCAATGTGAGACAGTTCGCTTTGCTCTGTGTGCTTGATATTCATCCAGTATGCCCAGGTGTTTAACCATTGTGACGCTCCTAATGTAGGATTTGAATGCTTCCCATACCGTCACAAACTTTTCCACTGTGCATTCGTTGGTAGCGAAGTACTCGATAATCGCTTGAGCCATCTGCTCCTGAAAGACATCATCACGAAGGGAGTATGGTGGGACCCTCCAAAGAAATGCCGAGAGCACAGAAGAGTGCAGTGTCAGTTCTAGCAGTCCTTGGGAGTGATCTGAAAAAGTGTGAAGCAGTGGCTTACAGGGTCTCACATGGGGGAATAGCCACCTTGACATAAAGCAGCACCATAGCAGAGATTTCACAGGGTCCCTTTGATTGATAAAACTCTGGATTTAGCACAGAGTTAAAGTCTCCACCCCAAAGTTGGGGCAGTTCACCCCAGTGTGCCACCCTGGTCTACAAAACTTTGTAAATCTATAGATTTTCATGATTTAGTCCATAGACCCCCAACAGGAAGACCAAAAGATAATCCTTGGTGCATTAGGCTATCACATATCTGCCGCCTACATCAGTGCACAATTCACTCACCCGTATACCAGAGCCCCCACGCACCAATATGAGCACAATGCGTGCTTGTGAGGTGGAACCAGCTGTAAAGTAGTTCCCTGCAACCATCTATTAATAACCATTTTACTCTTAGGCACTAGATGCATCTCCTGTAATATAGCCAGGCCTACTTTGCGCACGTGCGGATATGCTATTACTTTGGGCAGTTTCCTGTAGTCATTTAGTCCCTGCATGTCAGGCATTGTAGCCGAGCTGTGCAGTAACTTCTCTTCACCATCACTTGTTAGTCCACACTCCTCCCCCGCAACAATATGTTGTCCGTTTTTGTTGTGTCACATTGTCTGCAAGTTCATACCCCTATGGTGTAGTTCCTGTGGATGACACTCAAGTGTGATCAAAACCTGCTTCCCTACCCACACCTACACAGTGCATTCCCCCAACTTATGCAATATAATCTGGACCCCCTTTGTCCCTCCCTTTTCCAACCTTTAAACACAACTGTCATACAATGTGGTGCACACAGGGGTGCGGGTGCTGCCTTAACCAGCTTCTCTATCCACGTCACACAATTTCCAACCACTAGCAAATAAGCAAAACATAGTACATGCAAAAACCTGTGTTGCAAACTGACTGATTGCTGGCATTCCAATACTTTAGTCAAGTTACAAGTGATGTCCCTCCAAACCCTAATTCCACTAGAGGGCAGAATCAATTATAGCCCGTATAACCAACAGATACTACTCACATGCCCTGAGTCTGCACCCAGGAGCTGTCCAAATGGCCAGACTGGGAAGTCCATAAAGCATTACACTGAACTCCATCCCTCCAATGTCAGGCATCACCCAGCATGCTGTAACAGAAACAGCACTAGGCCGTGTGGTGGCATGATCATTAAGTATTGCTGTAGTGGAGCCCTGGGCACTCATTTATCCATCTCTTATGAGCGCTCATTTTTACTGACATCTGATGCTGGGGAACCACACAGCAGTTCTGTGGATTCCACACTTTTGGGGTGTTGCTGTAGTTGCTTGAGAAATGTGAACCTCTTTGGTTTGCCATCAATCATTACACGGAACGAGCAGGGCACATCATGTTGCACTCCACCTGTAGGTCTCTAAGGCATTTCTTAAGAGGAACAAACAGAATCCTTGCCTCCTGTAAGTGTTGTGTAAATTCAGGATATAGCGATATGGTGAAGCTTTCATATCTGGGCTCACAGAGTTCTCTGACTTGGTGTAGAGCAGCATCTCTGTCCCTGTAGTTCAGTATTCTGGATATAATGGGCCTAGGCTTCACCCCTGGGATTGATTGAAGGCACCAGCAAGCATTGGCATGCTCAACAACAAGAACTTCTGAGAAGGTGTCATGCCCCAGGAGGTCTGTGAGGAGTTGTTCAACAAATCGCTCCATATTCAAGATGTTGGTAGAATCTGCGATCCCCACTATTCTAAAGTTGTTTCTTCGATTATGAAGTTTGAGGTACTCAACCTTGGCTTGTACAGCCTGGAGGCCTTTGTCTATTCTTTTTTGCACTGTGACCACTGTGACTTCTGCTTCGGACACTCTCCTCTCGACCATTTCTAATCTTTTGTCATGCTTGTCCAGATGTTAAGACATTTGATCCATTTTGTACGTCAGTGCATCAATCTTACCATCAATCGTGGTGAGACTATGCTGCATGGCTGCCAGAATTTGCTTCAGTTGAGTATTTTAATCTGTTTCTGAGGTCTCCTGCATGCTCACACTGCTTCTCCACCTGTCAACACCAGAGCAGTATGCGCTCTATTGGCGACAAAAATACAAAAACCCAGCACTCTCAAAACAATTTAATTTATACATTGTGCTGATATGTTGTGGTTTAACCTTTTGCATTGCAGAGTTCAATCCTGAGAATGTATTTCTAAAATGCTTACAAATACTGTTCCTTTGCAATGTATTGCTGCAGGTTTTCAGAGTGTGTTAGGGTGTGGCCCCTTTCCAGGGCCTTCCAGAGACTTTCCCTGCAACATGCCTGGGCGTGGTTCTGGGCTGGGCCAAGACTCTACTGTATAAAAGAGAGCCAGCACAACTCCAGGTGCTCACTATGCAGAGGTCCCAGTGCAGAGCAGCAGCTTCTTCCTGAGCTCCTGTCCCAGCGGCCTATTTGGATCTTCCAGTATTCTGCCCTTCATCCTTCATTGGTGATCATTGTTCCAGGCGGTAAGACGGTGGTTGGGCTGTCCCGACACCGCTATTGAGATTTTTCATATTCTTGGTTTAATTCTTAAATGAGTAACAGATTACTTGCGCGCTACCATTTCTTGACATTTATATGGTAGTTTACAAATAGGCAAGACGCGCAATTTGTTTTATAAAGGTTTGACTTTTTTATTCATTGCGTGCTACCATTTCTTGACATTGGTATGGTGGCTTAAGAATCGGCAAGACGCGCGATTCGTTTTATGGTGTTCAAACATTGTTGTCCATTGCACGCTACTATTTCTTGACATTTACATGATGTTTTACGAATTGGCAAGACGCGCAACTCGTTTCATGGGGATTTAACTTTGTTGTTCATTACGCGCTACCATTTCTGGACATTTACATGGTGGCTTAAGAATCCGCAAAAGAAGCACAATTCGTTTCATTGTACTTTGATCTTGTTATTTATTGTGAGCTGTTATTTCGTGATATTTACATCATGTTTTACGAATCAGCAAGACGCGCGATTGACTAAGCTTAGAATCATAGTCTAGTATTGATTTCAGGAGATATAATTTTCATATTTTGTGTTCTAACCTTTTTCTTACTACAGGTCTCCTTCCCAGCTGTTCCCTTCCTAATCCCCTCTTCCCCTCTTAGACTCTCTCAGTCTCTGTGATTTATCCATCAGAGTCTTGGTGCTGTTCAGTGATGGACGTGTTGGGAACGTGCACAGACCCCGAGGATCTGGTGACTCTGACACCACCATTGTCCTGAGGCTTGGTGGACTTTCTGAAGTGAAGCTGCAGTGTAGACTGTGTGCAATCCTCTTTGCCCATGATTGCTGGAAGGTACCTTCATACTTGGTGCAAGGAGGTCTGTTGCTTGCCTCCTTGAAGCACAGGGAGATGCTGTTATGAATGAGAAAGGAGGAGCTGTGTGTGTCCCAGCGCAGAAAAGGCTTCTGAGGCGAAATGCCCTGCATAAGCAGTTTTGTGGTTCCCACTGTTGGTCTTGCACATTAATGAAATAACATGCGGCCCTACCACCCCCAGAGTTATAATGACCAATCCTGGAGCTAAATACGCTGGTCCATCAAGTGGGTGGCCAGGTTAGCCATGGACAGCGGGTCCCCAGTGTCTTGAAGCATGTCACTGGCAGTGAAGAAAAAGTGAATCTTTACTTTGCAGTATCTTGCAGCAGAGAGTGACTCCTGTGCCTTTGCAGATTCATATAGGCACAGCAACTTGGCGGTGATTCACAAGTAAACCTCCCCTCCAGGGTGTTAAAAGGCTCCTCCTACGCAGGTTCCACACTGTCACAGCAGTAAAGCTATTCTCCCCTTGCCACAGATTGTACCGTCAGTGTGCTACGATCCCCCTACACAAAACAACCGGTGTTCTCAATGTATGCAGCTTGCTGTTCCTACTGCTGACTCTCTGTGGCACCCTGGATCAAGGCTGCCCTCTCCCCGCATCTACTGAGTGCTTCCTCGCACTGCAGGCATAGGCTGCTCCCAGCGGACCAGGCCGGCCCTGGCAACTTCAGAGGCCCACCCCACGTCCAGGCCAGATTTCCTACCTCCGCAACACACAGCCCAGTACCCATGATGTCCTGTAAGTAACAGGAGGGGGCGGTATCCTTGATCACCTTCACAGCCACATCTGCGTTTT
Source organism: Pleurodeles waltl (assembly GCF_031143425.1). Classification (NCBI taxonomy): domain Eukaryota; kingdom Metazoa; phylum Chordata; class Amphibia; order Caudata; family Salamandridae; genus Pleurodeles; species Pleurodeles waltl. The sequence goes on along the minus strand of NC_090439.1, from coordinate 57,155,364 downwards.
CACTCATCTGGCACAGCTGGCAGGGCCTAGCAGGCCTCTCTCCCCACTGGTCATAGAACAAGTCACTATTTGGTCATCAGCAGGCTCAGTAGGTACTGGAGGGGATCTGGTGCAGATGCGTCAGCTTGTGGGCTGTAGTTTACAGTGTTTGAAGCTGAGTTTTAAAGGATTGTGCAATTCACCGGCAGAGATGGCTTAGGCGGCTGCCATCTTCGTTCTTGGTTCTGCCTCCAATAACAACAATTTTCTTAACAACACTATTACTTGAAGAAAAGAAAATCAATGTTCTTGACAACGATATTGCTACATCACAATTTTTTTCAGATACTTCTGTCTCCCAATATTTGCAATTTCATATTTAGTCCAACTATTAGTCAAATCATGACTTTATGTGGAAGAGTACGTGTAGTAAAACAGCCAGACAGTTGCAAGTATTGCCCTCCCAAAGTGAGCATTTTGCACACCCTTCACTGAAAACCTTTCAGATCTCAGCAAATTGAATCTCCCACTACATTCTCCCTTCCATTCACTTAAAGGAAACCCAGAAATGTTATGAAAACATAAGAGACAGCAGCAAATTGGCCCTCAACAGTGGGGGGCTCACTCAAGTACTAATGGTTTTGCAAAAACTGGGAGTCTCATAATTATTAATTCTGTCAGCAAATATTACAATATTCATGTTCTGTTATCCATGAGAAAAAATTGAAATGTACCCTTTAAGTGAGATGCACCATCATTGTGGGCCTAGCAGGGCAACGGTAGCGTCACCAATTAGCAAGGTTGTACACCACTTATTCCAGCAACCCACTGATGACCCATTGGTCAGATAAAGACCTCATTTAGTGCTGCATGAGGGAAGGACAAATCACTAGGGCAGTGGACACCCTGCCTCCATCAGCCCAACAGAGATTTGCCTGTCATATTTAATGTTTTCAATTTTGATTTATTCAGTTTTTGAACAAAAAAAAATACAGACAAAGATTAGACAATTCAAATGCAATATTGGCATACACTTCACTTGAAGCATTGAGCTATATACAATGACAGTAGTCACACTGTACGAAATACAGAAAGATAGACAAGCCTAACCTACACCCAACCGCACCCCTAATATCCCAGATGAGGAAAGTCCATGATGCCAATTACATCACCAACTGTCCAGTAGGGTCAACATAACCGATCAAGTAGACCAAATGAAATCCATCAATCCTTTCATCATCGTCTATTGGCAAAGGAGAAGTATTACACCTTGCAAGTAAGTGTAAATATGCGTGCAGAGGTTCTCAGACGTCCTTGGGTCGCACCGCCACAGAGAGGGTATCAGCATAAATCATAGCCCATTCCTAAAATAGAGTGATGTCTTTTACCTAATTCTAGAAACAAGGAGTTTAATGACTTCCCCACATCATGGCCACTTGCCACTCTGCTAGCAGTACTGCAATAGCAAGTAATCAACAGTACTCTTTAGGACCATTTTTTACATAACCAAATAATACCATTTGGGAAGTCATAGGAAACATGTATTCCATCATCTCATCTAGCGTTGCCATAACCTGAGCCCAGAAGCAGCCACTGTGGGACAATGCCATGCCATGTGTAAATTGTGCACCGCATCTCTGACAGCTAGCATCACAGGAAGGAGAGTACTTAGAGACAAATTGAGGGGAAAGGTACATCCTATTCAGAAATTTGTAATGAATTAAGTGGTGGCGGCAACTGGGGAGACCGCTTTGTCAGTCATATTTAACACCAGCCATTTCAACAATATGTCCTAAAAGGGTCAGGGTTGTAAAAATATTTACATCTCAGAAAAGGCACTAGACACACTAGCTAAAATGTACTATTAAAAAGTTAAAGGGAAGTTGGATAAATTCAGGAAGCAAAGTCCCTCGAGAGAGACTCATAAAAAAGGGGAAAAAGAACACACTTTGAGGATAGGCTTAAAAGCTGACAAGGGTAATTTTTCCAAATAAGGCCAGTCTGATGGTTCTTGACAAAAAAGGATCAATTGAACAAAATATGAGTAGGATACAATGGGAAATACATTGCTAGTACCCCTGCTTGGAAAATTAAAGGAGCAGGGGAGTTATAAAACCTAAATTAACGAGACCAGTTAAGGGAGAAATAATTATCAGATATATTCCACGCAAACCTGCAACTGAAATGGAAGAGGTAAAGTAGGAGGGAAACTTGTACAACGTTGAATGAGATTCAACTGGCCTGACAGACCCATCAAAAGGTTGTAAAGCAATATGCACAACAGAGAGGTGACTCTTGGAAAAGGCTCTGACAAAGAAGGAGCAAAGGTGAGATGGAGACACCGTCCTCTATTCCGCATTAGTCCATAACCTAGCTACTGATGTCTGATGACCAAATAAATATTATTTGCCTTCAAAACTTTACTACAACCATTTGCCCACTGGACCCTAATAGCACCTCTCTCTATAGTGCTGCATTTCAACAGCCCTCAATGTTTTGCCCTGACTGTCAAAGATCATTGTTAGTCCTCCAGTTTTCATGATCAATAATTCATGTGCAATAAATCAAAAAACTGATACCATCTCCGTGTCCTGCACACCTATGCGTCCTGCAACCATAACCCAGCAAGCCCTCATATGGACTGACAAGACTGTTTCTCAACAACATCGGTTGTCACTTGATGCCCAACAGTAAGTCCTACAGTTCGGTGTATTGTAGTCTGCAGAAGCTAACACCTGCAATCCTTTCATGATCTCCAGCCCACATTGGCCTTTACATTACTTCTGAGGCCCGAGGATCTGGTCTGTGAGCTATGAACCTCCCACCAGCTCAAAACAATCCTGATGCTGTGGTAAGTCTAACAGCAAGCAACTCCATCCCTCTGCTCCTTCATTTCATCTTTTCTGAGCCTATCATCTGCCCACTCTGCATTTCTGGGCTTTTGAGAGGGCCATCTTTCTGAATCTATGTGCTCTTCCCTCTCTTCAGATACTGTGAGCTCTGCCTCCCATTTCTGAGTCTGTCAGCTGTATTGTTGACTTTTTTTAGGCCTTTGACCTGTTCTACCACACCATTTCTGGCTTTGTTAGCAATTTTCATATAAATTATGGAGCGTGTGAGGTATTTCATCCCTAATTGTTCTCTTTATTAAATTGTGTGGAACAAACAATGACACTTCTGGTAACGTGAGGCTTATCCCAGCAAGCAGGTGAGCAATTGGGTGGCGTTACAAAAACATCAAAGCATAATCATACAGGTAATAATGTTACATGTCTGCATGAATCCCCTTGAGGGTTCAGCAGGGTGATTTGTATTCCAATGGATTACATCATACAAATAGGACTTCTGCAGGCCAGTGTATTCTCTACACAGGTCCCATAAGTTCAGAAATTTACCTGGGCACCCTTTCTCCTTGAATATAGAGTGCACAGTTTCTATGCATCAGTCTAAGTCCAAACTCCATCGCACCACTTAGAGTAGTGTTGGGAGGCCCCATGATTGCACCACATTGAGTAGGACTACCTTTAAACCCAAATTGCAAAATAGGCATTAATATTTGCTATTTTCTTTGTCTTCCCTTCTGCTCAGGATGTAAAACGTCTTCTCTGGGGCCCATGTCAGACCTGTGACTGTTGCTAGGGATCGCACCATCTTGCCCCAATAAGGCTGTTGGGCAGGACAGTCCCAGGGTGTTTGTAAAAAGGTTTCCCTGTGCCCACAGCCCAGGAGACATTCATCACTATAACTTCTACCAATTGTAGCCAGCAGTACTTTAGTGTAATAGATCCTGTGCAGGATATTTATCTGAACAAGGAGGACAGCTGTCTTAATCACCACTTCTCTAGGACCCAGAAGCACCTCAGTCAAGAAGCCTCATCACCAGAGAATACTCTGAGATCTCAATACAACCAGTGTGCAGCTCAATAGTGATGTTGGAGGTCTGAGAGGGCTATCCCACCCTCATATACCTCACTGTTAAGCTTAGTCAAAGCAATCAGGGTTGTGTCAGAGATCCAAAGGAGCTGTCTCAGCTTGCTGTCTACATTTTGGAAGACACTGTCTGGAACGATATATGGTGCGTTTTGTAGCATGTGCATGAATGTGGGTAATTATTATGAATAAAGCTACTCTGCCTAGCAGTGGGAGGGGCAATGTTTGTCAGGGTGCAGCATCTGTTCTGAATTAATCTAGTATACCATCCAAATGATCCCTGAGAAAGACTAATTTATAGACAGCTCATGCATAACTTACCAGATGCCTCTAGGGTCAGGTCAATGTTCAAGTAGAGAAACAGCGCATGCCACAAAGTTGCAGAGATAGCTCATACAGCTTTGTCTAGAGAACAAGAAGAATTGGCATACTGTACGCTTAGTGGATCTCTCAATTTATGATTTCACAGAAGCACAACTGGAAAGCATTCTCAGGAGCCACACCAGTTGGCAGAAATGGCAGCAGAATGAATCAAAAAGTGACAAAGATAGTGAAGCCAAAAAGGAAGTAAAGGACACTTGCCATCACTAAGACATCAAGTCAGGAAATATGAGAGAAGTATGCAGAGCACCCTCTGCCAGCTAGTGTATCTGCCTTCCTCTTCAGACTTCGTTCAACTGTTGTCAGAAACAACATTTGGCCACAATCAAATGGGACCTTAGAATGTGCATGCAGGAGCATGAGCTCAATGCAAAACGTAGATGAGAACACATCACAACAAAAAGGAATAATGCAGTAAAGCAACAAACATGTTTTCACACTAATGCACCATCATGTAATTCTCATATTTTTTTCCTTCACCAATTTTGACTGGATATTTACACTTAAGTGTAGACTTAAGTGTCTGTGTATCCTCTGATGATGAAGGAGAGAGGTGGGGGTGGTTGAAACTGAATCTACGAGAGTAAAGGTACTACTAGTAGGTTTCCTCCTGGTTGTGCTAGTATGGGTCTGCTGTCCCCTTAGGTCCTTTTGCCTCAGGTGTAACAGACTAGCTGACTTTTCTAGGCATAACCTTCTTGGCATGTACAGATTGATGTCTTCGGAGAGCCCAGTCAGGTAGGCTTCACTATAGTTTTGAAGTCCTGCTTGATCTTCTGCACCAGGCACTGGATAGGCAGTTTGAAAATGAGCAGTCCAGTTGATTGATTTCTGGTTGTAGCAGATCTCATGCAGAGCCATGGCCGTGAGCCCTGTAGTAGTAAGGCTTCTTGTTTCTGCTGGTGGCAGGTGCACTCTAACGGGCAGCCCTGGTTGCCTGCTGCTTGCAAGGCATGTTCCCACTGGTGGATGCGGATAATCTGCTTGGTATGGGCCATGTTGAGAGCGCGAGCTGCCTCAGTATGACATACAAAATAAAATGTGCAGCTCTGTGGTGATCTCCACCACCAGTACAGAGATCTCCTTATAGAAAAATTGGCTTACTGTTATGTGTGATTTATATTAGTATGTTCCTCTGTAAACCCCTCTGATAATTTAACTTAACTCCTCCCATTTAATAGTAATAGTAGAAAATACTTTATTCGGTCATACATGACCATCAAAGTGCACCTAAATATAACTTACATTTAAAACATTACTAAAATCTGTGTAAAGGCACATGAGTAGAGAAGATAAAATATTACTAAAAATCCTGCTGTTGAGGCTCATTAAATAACTCAATCCTAAAAAAAAAAAACATGAACTCCATGCCCTGGGCAGAATGTTACTTCCCCAAACTAACAAAAGTCCCACTGTTAATAATTTCGGAAACTAATTCAGGCCAGTCCAGACCAGTAACTTAGAATGACATTTCCTACTTCAATAATTATCGACTTGGGCTCAAATCTTTTGGCGACTGCACCAGAATGACAGTAGAAATCTGATCAGTACTTTCCCACCTGCTCTAATTGGTCTCGACTTAGTTCCTCTCTGCCCAAAGACCATGGCCCTCATTACAACCCTGGTGGTTGGTGGTAAAGTAAGACCGCCAACAGGCCTGCGGTAAAAAAAATGGAATCACGACCATGGCGAAAACCGCCAACATAGACAGCCACTGTAACACTCCACGGCGGTACAAACAGACACAGCGGTGGTCACCGCAATAGACAGGCGGAAGATAATGTACTGCCCACACTGTTATGAGAGGTCAATCCACCACCTTTTCCGGGGCGGATTCAACGCGAAGAAAAACACGACGGAAACAGGACTTGAAAGGGAAAACACTCACCTCTACACAACCCACAAGTAACCAGGACACCATGGAGCCTGAACTCCAAATACTCCCTGCAATAGTATTCCTGCTCCTCTACCACGAGCACGAAAGACGGCGGTGACGATCACGGTGAGTACTGCACCTACAACACAGGGAAGGGGGGAAGGAAAAGAGAGTGATACACACACGCACCACGCAACACCCCCAACCCCACCCTCACCCACAACAACAAACACACAAATACATGCTGCAACATTACATTTACACCCCACCACCCCCCTGGAAGAATGCAAGGACAAAAGGAAATGAGTTGAACGATTGTAATCAGGAAAAATCCATTAGTCAAAACTTTATATACAGTATAAACAATTATGTACACCAACCAATCAAGTCCAGGTAGTGCACCATTCATAGTCCGTGGACCACTGGGCCCAAAATGCATGAGCGAGACCCACACTAGATACCAGACTCGAAACGGAGAGAACACTGCTGGGGCATCAGATCAAAATGAAACAGGCAGCTCAGGGGGAAGGGAAGGGGGCACCTCAGCCGGATGAGTGCACGACGCCAGCTCCACGAGGGGGCTCCATGCCCACTGCTTTATCCTGGGGAGTGTAAAGCCACAGTCTCTCAAGTCTCTCCAGGGGGTGGGTTGCCCACTGCTTTATCCTGGGGAGTGCAAAGCCACAGTCTCTCAAGTCTTTACAGTGGGTGCTTTGCCCACTGCTTTATCCTGGGGAGTGCAAAGCCACAGTATCACAAGTGGATGCCTTTCTCCACTGGTTCTGGAGGGGGTTTTGTGCTTAGAGTGCTTCATCCTGCCAAGGTCAGAGGTAGTGAATGCCTTTCTCCACTGGTTCTGGAGGGGGCTTTGTGCCCAGAGTGCTTCATCCTGCCAAGGACAGAGGTAGTGGATGACTTTCTCCACTGGTTTTCAAGGGGGCTTTGTGGTCAGAGTTCTTCATCCAGCCAAAGACTGAAGTAGTGGATGCATTTCTCCACTGTTTCTGGAGGGGGCTTTGTGCCCAGAGTGCTTCATCCTGCCAAGGACTGAGGTAATGGATGTGATTCTCCACTGGTTCTGGAAGGGGGTTTGTGCCCAGAGTGCTTCATCCTGCCAAGGACTCAGGTAGTGGATGTGACACTCCACTGACGGTGGTGCAACATGCAAGCTGCCCATGCTCCTGGAACTGACCACCAGCCTCGTACGACTGACCACTGGGGATGGCAGCCATGTTTGCGGTGGAGCCACTGGCTCAGGATGTTGTGGGCTGCTGGCGGTGGTGTCAATAGCGGCGGTGCTGGTGGAAGGCTCACTGACTGCAGTGCTGGCGGTAGTGTCAGTAGCGGCGATGCTGGTGGCTGGCTCATTGACTGCGGTGCTGGCGGAGGTGTCAGTAGTGGCGGTGCTGGTGAAGGGCTCAGTGTTTGGGGTGCTGGCGGCGGTGTCAGTATCGGCGGTGCTGGTGGCGGGCTCACTGGCGGCGGTGCTGGTGAAGATCTCAGTGTCTGGGTTTCTGGCGGCGGTGTCTGTGGTGGTGGTGCAGGTGGCGGTGCCGGTGGCTGTCTTGTCCGCCATGCAGGTTGGCGTTGATGTGGACCTGCCTTTGATTTTCAGGCCCTTCCCCACCTTGAATGGTGGCGCAGCTGTCTTGCCACTTTCAATTTTCCTCTTGACTGAGCCCTTGGTAGCAGGTGTTTTTGCCTTCTCCCTCCGGGATGTGGGCAACCTTTTCTGTTTTGGAGGTGGCGGAATGTCCTTGCCCTCGCTCCTTGGGACACTGGCACCCCTGTTGCTTGGCAAACTCCAAAATCCCATTATTGCTGGCACCAATGTGCCCAGTGATGTGGTGGCTGAGGTGCTGTGTTGGGAGCTGGAAAGGCGAGCCCTAGGGGACGGACAGGGGGGAGGTGTAGGGAAGAGGTCAACATTTGATAGGAAAAGTTTTTTAGACACACTGGGATGGGTAGATGGAGGAGGTATGGGAGTGGAGGAAGAGGTAGTGGTTGTAGGAGGTGTTCGATTGGTGACTTTGGGTGAAGGTGCATGGGCTGTAGGCTGTTGTGAGGTGGATGGCTGTTGGGTGGGTGTGTGACTGCGTTTGTGTACTTTGGGAGGAAGGCTCACAGACACACTGGGAGAGGACACAGGGGATATATGAATGGTAGTCGGCGTGGTGATTGCACGTGAGCAGTGTGTGGTGATGGGCGTGCTGGTGATGGAGGTAGTGGCTGAGGATGTAGTGCATGCAGGTGCGAGTGGAGATGAGACTGGGAGGGAGGAGGGAGACATGGAAGAGAGGGACCCAGTGGAGGCAGTGGATGTTGGTATGTGTGCATGAGTATGATGCTTGTGTGAGTGCCTGTGGGATGTGTGGTGCTTGTGTTTGCCTGAGCCACCCTTGTTTGTTGAGGTGTGTGCATGCTGGTCTGATGGTGTGCTTGGGATAGGCTGAGGTACAGGGGATTGGGACTGGGTGGAGGAAGTTGGAGGGGGAGGCTGGACACAGGGACAATGGCTGCCATCAGTGCTGAGGCCAGAGCCTGAAATGCTCTCTATTGGGCTGCCTGGCCAGAATGAATGCCCTCCAGGTATGCATTTGTTTGCTGCAACTGCCTCTCTACACCCTGGATGGCATTCAGAATGGTTGACTGCCCAACAGTGAGGGATCTCAGGAGGTCAATGGCCTCCTCACTGAGGGCAGCAGGGCTGACTGGGGCAGGGCCTGAGGTGCCTGGGGCAAAGGAGATGCCAACCCTCCTGGATAAACGGCCACAGGATACACGCTGAGGGGCTGCTGGGAGGGTGGAGCTGGTAGGGGGGTGGTGGCTGTACCTGTTGATGCGGTGGGCACAGAGGGGCCCACCACAGCAAGGGAGCTCCCATCAGAGGAGGAGTCGGTGTCGTAGGTCTCTGCTCCTGTCCCAGTCGTGGAGCTCCCCTCGCCCTGCGTCCCAATGGTGACTTCAGACTCCGTTGTCTCACTCTCCAGGGCCTTTTGGGATGCAGCTCCCTCCTGCTCCGGTGGCACTGCTCCTCCGCCTGATGATGCTAATGCCCACAAGAACAGGGAAACCACAAAAAGGGGGGGGAAGAAAGAAGAAAGACTTGTTCAGTGCATGCAATACAAATACCATTGGCGGATACTACAGACACAGCAGCCCTCTGCACTACGCCATGCACTTAGAGTTCCCTAATTAATCACAGGGACATTGGGTACAAGGCCTATGCCCGATTGCTGCACACATGGAGGTCACAGGAGCCTGACTAGGTGTAGAAGGCTCTTACCACTGGTGGGGTTGGGGTGCCAAATAGCCTGCCTCACAAAAGGTCCTTGCCTACAAAGCTCGCCCTGGCCTAGGGGAACCCACTGCCCACCTCCCCCAACCAGACACCTCCTAATGCGCGCAGAGTCGGCTGAATGAGAGTGTACTCACCCCCTTGTGGCTGCTGTGATGCCCTCAAGCACCCATCCAACTCCGGATACGCCACCTCCAGGATCCGGAACATCAGGGGGGTCATGGTGCAAAGGGCACCCCTCCCATGTTGGGAGGCCATCCCCAGCTGGGCCTCTGCCGTCTTCTTGCTCCAGCAGCGAATGTCCTCCCATCTTTTCCGGCAGTGGGTGCTCCGTGTGTGGTGGACCCCCACGGTCCGGACGTCCTTGGCGATGGCATGCCAAATATCCTTCTTCTGGTGGGCACTGACCAAGAGGAATAGTACAGTGGAAAAGGAAAAACTTCAACCGTCCCGACCGTCACAGTCACTAGCCCACATACCCACCCTTGCTTTGACGCACATACACTCACCGCCCGCTCATGAAGGCCTCAGTCCTCTCCCCGTATCTTCCATCCACACCACTCCAAACAGGCATTGCCCATACAGCATGCTCACAGTGTACTCACCTGTTTGTCTGGAGGACCGTAGAGTAGCGTGAACTGGGGGAGGACCTCATCCACTAACTTGTCCAACTCCTCCGAAGTGAAGGGAGGGGCCCTTTCCCCAGACACATGAGCCATTGTCGCTTCCAGACTGATGTCACAGCAGCACTTGCAGTGTAGGTCCTCTCCTGTCGAATGTCAGGTATCAAGTGAGTAAACAGAGTGAAAATGGCGGTCATGTCCGCGGCGGTGCGTACCGTCACCACCGGCGTACATCGTCATTGGCACCTGGGACCCACTGGGCCCAATGTTAACCAATGCAGGATTGCGCAGCGGTCTTCGACCGCCTACCGCGACGGTGTACAACGCCAACGCAGTTACCTCATATCCCCTTGTCCCACTTTACCGGTCAGGCAGCCGCCATTTCAGGGGGCCAAATGGCATTATTTTTTAATGCATCACACATATCTAGGCCTTGCATACACACAGAGACAGGCACATAGCGGATTGACAAATGTGTGCAATAAATTATTTTTTTACTACCTCAGTGTTGGCTGACTCTGTGCTCGCTGTTCTCGTCTATAGGGCACGTCTGCTGGGGCAGGTGAGGAGATGGCAGCATCCTCCGGTGTACAGACCGCTGGTGGACCTGTCGACAATGGAAGAGAAACATGCAATAGTCACCTACAGACTTGATCGTGCAACAATCCATGAACTGTGTGCCCAGTTGGAGCCAGACCTGATTTCAGCTATTGGCCATCCCAGGAATCCCCCCTCTAGTGCAGGTCCTGTCAGTACTCCATTTCCTGGCAAGTGGGTCTTTTCAAACTACAGTGGCCTTAGCATCAGGGATGTTCCAGCCCATGCTCTCAAATGTGTTGTCCAGAGTGTTGTCTGCCCTGCTTAAACACATGCACAGCTACATCGTTTTCCCTCAGGTGGAGGATTTGCCTACAGTGAAAGGTGACTTTTATGCCCTTGGACATATCCCCAACATCATAGGTGCCATTGATGGGACACATGTGGCCTTGGTACCCCCAGCAGGAGTGAACAGGTGTACAGAACCCGGAAGAGCTATCATTCTATGAATGTGCAGATGGTGTGTCAGACCAGTACATCTCCCATGTAAATGCCAAGTTTTCTGCCTCAGTGCATGGCTCAGTGCATGACGCTTACATTCTGATCAATAGCAGCATCCCTTATGTGATGGGGCAACTCCAGAGGCACCGTGTGTGGCTAATAGGTGAGGACAAGGACCCTATACCCTGTGAATAGTTGTCTGGGTCTGGGATTGTCCCTAAGGGTTAGTGTGTATCTAACAGTTGTCCCTCGATATTTGCAGGTGACTCTGGGTATACCAACCTGTCATGGCTACTGACCCCAGTGAGAAATCCCAGGAAAAGGGAAGAGGAACACCACAATGAGGCACATGGGCGAACTAGGAGGATTATAGAAAGAACCTTCGGCCTCCTGAAGGCCAGGTTCCGGTGCCTCCATATGACAGGTGGTTCTCTGTACTGCTCACCAAAGAAGGTGTGCCAGATCATCGTGGCCTGCTGTATGCTGCACAATTTGGCTTTGCGACGACAGGTGCCTTTTCATCAGGAGGATAGTCCAGAAGTAGGTCTTGTGGCAGTTGTGGATCCTGTGGACAGTGAAGAAGAGGAGGCAGAAGAAGAGGACATCGACAACAGAAACAACGTGATCCAGCAGTACTTCCAGTGAGACACAGGTAAGAAGACATCATTGCCTCCTACATCTCATACAATTGTTAGACCTATCACATGTCTGTCACTTTCACCCAGTGTATGGACCCTGACCTGTCACTTTGCCTTTCCATTTCACAGATGAGGGTCCCACTGTGTGACCTCTGCTATGTTACGCATGGACTAGAGCTGTGTGACATAGGTATGTTGTCAATACAATGGACATTGCTATTTTCTTCAGTTATTCCAAATACATATTTGTGAAATCAAAGACTGACACCAGATTTTTTGTGATTCAAGGGTGTTTATTTAAGTGCAAAATAGTGGAGGGGGTTGTAAAATGGTCAGGGGTGATAGCGGAGGAATGTCCATGGCAGAATCCAGTTATTTGTCTCACAGGTGCATTGTCCAAAGGGGCATAGGAAGTGGAGCTAGGGCACTTTAAGGATGGACAGGGTGACGAGTGGGACAGAAGGATGACATTCAGGGTGGTCTCATTTCTTGATGGGGGTCTTGGCATTGTTCTCTGTCTTTGTCATGGATCTCAGGGACCGTTTGCGGGGTGGTTCTCCATCTGCAGGGGGTGCGGTGCCGGTGTTGTGGTCCTGTGCCAGTGCCTCCTATCCACTAGCGCTGGCGGAGGTGGTGGGCAGTTCATCGTCCAGGCTAGTGTCAGGGGCCCCTTGTTGTGCCACAGTGTCCCTCCTGGTGTTTACAATGTCCTTCAGCACCCCTACAATGGTGACCAGGGTGGTGTTGATGGACTTGAGTTCCTCCGTGATCCCCAAATACTGTTCCTCCTGCAGCCGCTGGGTCTCCTGAAACTTGGGCAGTACAGTTGCCATCGTCTCCTGGGAATGATGGTACACTCCCATGATGTTGGAGAGGGCCTCGTGGAGAGTGGGTTCACTGCCACTGCCCCCAGGTCCCTGCTGTTCTTCGGTTTGTTGGTTTGTCTGGGTTCCCTGTAGTGGTGGACACACTGCTGCTTGACGTGTCCTGGGGACAGAGGAATGGGCCTGCTGGGTGGGTGCTGTGCTGGTGTTTCCTGAGGGGGGAGACTCTCTGGTGGCATGTGCAGTGTGTGGGGAACCGACTGTCCCAAGGTCCCAGATGGGCCGTGCTGGTCATCTAGATCCAGTTGGACAGAGCTGCTATCATCACTATGGGCCTCTTCTGTGGGGGGAGTGGACATGTCTGGAACCTCCTGTCCGGTGATGTTGGGTAGGGGTCCTGCATGTGTGTAAAGGCTTGATGATTGCATCTGTGTGTGCCATCATGTGCAATGGGTGGGTGACCCTGTACCCCAGTGCTTACATTCTTGTGTAGGACCTTGTGTGATAATTGTTTTGGGGTCTGTGTGGGTATCTGTAGTGGACATGCTTTGGTGATGGGTGTCCATGCTTTGTTGTTGCATGCAGGGCTTGGTGTTGGGATGGGTGGTTTGTGATAGTGGGACATATGTGAGGTGTTGGAGTGATGGGGGTGAGGGTGAGAGTGGGGGTATGTGATAGCATGCAGGTAGGGTGGGGGATATGGTAGTAAAGATTTGACTTACCAGAGTCCATTCCTCCTGCTACTCCTGCGAGGCCCTCACAATGCAGTATAGCCAAGACCTGCTCCTCCCATGTTGTTAATTGTGGGGGAGGAGGAGGGGATCCGCCGCCAGTCCTCTCAACTGCAATCTGGTGTCTTGAGACCACGGAATGCACCTTCCCCCATAGGTCGTTCCACCTCTTCCTGATGTCAACCCGTGTTCTTGGATGCTGTCCCACTGCATTGACCCTGTCGACGATTCTGCGTCATAGCTCCATCTTCTTAGCTATGGAGGTGTGCTGCACCTGTGATCCGAATAGCTGTGACTCTACCCGGATGATTTCTTCCACCATGACCCTGAGCTCCTCCTCAGAGAACCTGGGGTGTCTTTGCGGTGCCATGGGGTGGTGTGGGTGATGTGTGAGGTGGTGTGTGTTGTGATGCTCCTCCCATGTTGTTAGTTGTGGGGGAGGAGGTGGGGGTCCGCCGCCAGTCCTCTGAACTGCAATCTGGTGTCTTGAGACCACGGAACGCACCTTCCCCCATAGGTCGTTCTACCTCTTCCTGATGTCATCCCGTGTTCTTGGATGCTGTCCCACTGCGTTGACCCTGTCGACTATTCTGCGCCATAGCTCCATCTTCTTAGCTATGGAGGTGTGCTGCACCTATGATACGAATAGATGTTGCTCTACCCGGATCATTTCTTCCACCATGACCCTGAGCTCCCCCTCAGAGAACCTGGGGTGGCTTTGCGGTGCCATGGGGTGGTGTGGGTGATGTGTGAGGTGGTGTGTGTTGTGATGTGTGAGGGGATGCGTTTGTGTGTGTTGTGTGAGGTGCGTGGATGTTGTGTGAGTGATGGTGTTGTATGCCTGTGGATGCTAGTTTGTTGATGGTGGTGTCTCTCTCTGGCCTTCTATCACAGTTCTGGTCGTAAGGGTTTGTTGGTGATGTGGGTGTGTGTTTTATATTGTATTGGGTGTGTGGGAGTGGTGTGTGTATGTGTATCAGGTGTGTGTTTCTGGAATTGTCCAATGTGGTTGTGTTTTGTAAATGGGTGTGCATTTTGAGCGCGGTGGTGTGTACCGCCAATAGAATACCGTGGTTGAAAGACCACCTGGTGGATTCGTGGGTCGTGATAGTGTGGGCGTATTCCTGTTGGCGTGACAGTGGAGGCTTTGTTATCACCAGTTTATTAGTGACCTTTGGTGTGGCGGACTTGTGTGGGTGTCTAGATTTTGGCAGATTCCGAGCCATGGGTTGTAATAGCTGTAGCGGAATTCTGCCGCCGCAGCGGTGTTTTGGCAGTCTTCTGCACGGCGGTAAGCGGGATTTACCGCCAATAGTATAATGAGGGCCCATGTTTTTTGTCTTCTGCATGTTTAATTCCAATCCTCCTGAATTACAGAAATTTGTGAATCTGTCAATTAAAACTTGGAGCCCCATTGGCAGTGCTTAATTTGTACTAGCTGTTTCCGGTGCTGAGCACTGGAACCTATTTTTGAGGGACGGGGCTTATTCTTCTGCCTCAAGCATTTGCTGTGAGCAAAAGACACATATGGGAAAGATAGAGGAAGGGAAAAACGAAAAACTGTCACAAAGGGAGAAAGCAGAAAGCTGCTAGAGTGATCTAAAGGGGTAGGGAGTGGCTGTAAATGGATTGAAGAGGCCCGAGATGGCTTCAGGATTGCGCTGCTTCAGTATTCAATGCTCGCACATTTAACTGCAGCAGCCACATGTTTAAGAGGAGGTCTTTGGGCACAGGCACCTTTTTATTTACAAATTAAGCACTTCCCATTGGTGATCTGGAAATCAGTAGGGAATCATCAGCGACGAGTAACATGAGAACTTTTAAGTTGTTTAATGGTAATTGTTCATCAGTTTTCCCAATACTCCCCCTTGTCTCTACCAGATTAAATAGTAAAATGTGTACCCACGTTTGTGGAGATATCCGCCACTAGGGCAGAAAATAGAAGAGGTGGAGGAAAAACATATCTTCAACAAAATTGAAGAATCAAGCTTTATACTTTAGCCAACTTCTAAAATTCCAGAACCTCTTTATGAGGATGTGGATTGATCTGTGCTCTATTTGTAAATATTTCCCACTCACTAAGGATTTAATTTGCAAACTACGCTTCTAAAGTTACCACAGTCCATAAGGTGTCAAAATGTACTCCAGCACAGCAGCACAGTCTTGGAGAAAGTCAGGCACCACACATGGCCACTCAGAAGTATAGCAACACGCTCCTATATAAAACAGTGGAGGCAGGTAAATAAAATATCATCCCATATGAACTAAAATTAAATTAATGTGAGGGGTGTTTTGGCTGGTTGCTTGCGTGAACAGCATATATTCCAATCCTTGCTTCATCGTATAAATGCGATCATCGTCCCGATCTTCAAGAAGGGAGATAGGGCAGACCCCCTGTGCTATCGCCCAATTTCTTTGCTGGACAGTTCAGTCAAAATTGTAGGCCGAGTAATTTTAAATAAGCTAGAAGAATGGGCAACTGATACTCACTCCCTCTCAGAAATACA
Source organism: Pleurodeles waltl (assembly GCF_031143425.1). Lineage (NCBI taxonomy): Eukaryota > Metazoa > Chordata > Amphibia > Caudata > Salamandridae > Pleurodeles > Pleurodeles waltl. Next base: position 57,139,539 of record NC_090439.1, on the reverse strand, counting down.
ATTTGGCTTTCGCCCAGGGGTGGGTACAGTCGAACAAACTCTTAATTTGACACTTATAGTCCAGAAATATACTAAAGCCAAAAGGGGCTGTATACACCTAGCATTTATGGACCTCTCCTGCGCTTTCGATACAGTCAGCAGGGAGAAATTGTGGAAGGTAATGCTGGGTATGGGCGTGGACAAAGACATAGTTATATTACTTAGTAAACTTCATGCCTGCACAGAGGCTCGGGTCCGTTACTCCCGGGAGGGAGGCCTGACAGAGAAATTCCCCTCACAAAAAGGGGTTAGACAGGGATGTGTTCTTGCCCCTTTCCTCTTTCTTTTATATATAAATGGGCTGGAAAAATTTCTTTGCGAATTAGGGAAAGATTCCGCAGTTATCAATAACTCTCCAATTCCTGTACTTTTATATGCAGATGATGCAGTACTAATTTCAAGGACAGCAAATGGCCTCCAGATTTTATTGAATGCTTTTAATACCTTTATGAGGAACCTTGGTCTTAAAATTAACAGAACTAAGTCATTTGTTATGAAGTGCGGTCCTAAATCAACAAAAACGAAAATTTTTACTTTAAATGGGCATGAGATACTTAAGGTCCCACATTTTATGTATCTGGGGGTCCCTATTGATGTTGATTTTAACTGGAAGTTTTTAGTCAATATACGCTCAATACAATTTCAAAAAACCATTGAAGCTGTTTTTAGGTTTGCAAGAAGTCTTCGGCATCAACCTGTTAAGGAAATGATGACTGTCTTCACTTCTAAATGCCTCTCTGTCGCGACATTTGGAGCTGGGGTCTAGGGGCTTGCAGAATGTACAGGGCTCCAGATTATAGAAAATAAATTTATAAGAAGACAACTATCAGTCCCCCAATCTACATCAGTAAAGTTCTGTCATAAAGAAGTAGGTTTAAGATACATATCTAGCTATATAAAACTTCAACCTCTTATATTGTGGGTAAAAATCTGGACTAAGCCTGAAGCGCTTCTATGTAGAAAGGTGATACAGGACTGTCTCCTTTTGTCACGATCTCTAGATATACCCTGGCTTAGATATGTTTATCTTTCTCTCCTGTCATTAGGATTAGGAGATTTTTTCCTCAAACCAGATACTCTAACAAGACAGGACATTAAGAAGGTTAAATATATATTCTGGCAGAAAAATCAGGACATGGACCCAGCCTCTAGCTCAATGAGACTATGGACAAGTTATGAGACACAACAACTTCAACCAAAGCTGTATCTGACCATCACTAATCATGAGCGACAAAGGTTTTTACTCACAAGACTACGTCTAAACACCTTACACTATCTGGTAGCATTCCAAGTTGCTGGAACCTGGTTTAAGAACCTCCCTCCTTGTCGCTGCGATGGAAAGACATCTCAAAGTACATTACATTTTATGCTTTTTTGCACTTTGTATACTGCTCCAAGAAAAAGATTTTTACGTCCGCTATTTCAGTCTAACAGTATTAGAACTTGCCAACTTGCTTACTCCCACTTACATGATTTGGGAAATATGGACATAATCCAGGCTGTGCTAAATTTTATACATGCTGCCATTGGTGTTCGGAAAATGTATTAACAACGCTTTTAGAAATTTTTATGACTGTGAAATCTGTATGTTATTTATTTATTTTATGTCTTTTATGGTCTTTTTGCACTGAATAAAGTAAACTAAAGAAAAGAAAAGAAAATTACACCCTCTTTAATCGGTATATGCGTGTTTTATTGCATCGAGTCCAGCAGGTGGACCCGAAGTGCTTCAACTTAATATACAACATGAGGGCACTAATATAGAGGACTTCTGTGTTTCCTTATTCAAACATGTCTTAAAGGAGGAGGTCAGTGATGCAGTGGGAATTGTTGTAACACCTCCTCTAAACAAAGATAACAAAAAATATATGAATTCATAACAAAACCGTTAGACTTTGTAGGTAACACTACTCTCATCTTAAATTGGACTCTTGGAGAAGATGCCACGATTTCGTAACCAGCACTACCATCTTGAGTCATACTTCCTGTCACCACATTTGAGTCACAAACTGTCTTGTTTGCGTTATTTATATCACAAACATTTCCCTGATTTAAAGAGTCATCCACAACATTTTCATGAGAAGATCTTTCTTATTATAGATGTATATGTATATGTATATAACCATGAAACGACTTGGTGTCTTTCTGTTGCACATTAACTTTGTTCGAAATATTAGCTTGAGCCTACTGAGCAGGGATAAGAATGTTTGCATTCGACCACCATTTTTCTCTGAATAAATCTGACTTTTTTTCTAACTTTAAAACAAGTTGTTGGAATTCAAATGTTGCACTAGTCAGCCAAGGGCTCCAGCGTGGGGGGAGGACAGGAATGTGCCCTATTGGTTAAATACAGTGCATTCCTGCCCTTTCCCTGTGATGCAGGGCAGCGTAGCAAGGTTACTTGCAGAGCTGCCCCACATCACAAAGCCCATAAATCTGGGCCATAATTTACACTTATTCCTGTGCACTGTCATACACTGTTCTTGAAAGATGGGCAGAACATTATGCAAAATAATGTCATGTTGCTCAATAGTTGAAACAAAGATAAGATGCTGTCTTGATATATCAAGACACCTGAAAATTCCTTGAAAAGAGTATCCAGTGACCTTTGAAAAATTATGGTCGCTGACGGCAGACAAATAGTAACATAGTATTTGAATGCTCTAAACTGAGTTATAAATGTGGCACGATGCTTTGACCTTTCTTTTATCTGAATCTGATGATAGATTGCCTTCCAATCAAAGGTAATAAAAACTTTTACATCACCTATTTTTGCCAACATCTCTTGCATTTGGAGAAGTGGATGACACTTATTAACTAAGGGCCTGAGTTAGCGTTTGGCAGAGGGGGTTACTCCGTCACAAACGTGACGGATATCCCGTCTGCCATTTTACAGGTCCAGTATAGCCTATGGAACTTGTAATACAGTGGACCAGAAATGCTTCACGTTTGTTATGGAGTTACCCTTCCGCCAAACTCTACATCCGGCCCTATATTGTTAATTAAAGATGATCAGGTTAAGAATCTGATTTCACCAGTTTTCTACCAGGTAATCACAACACTCAAAACCCACTCAGAGCGCTCAACTAATGTGATAATACCTTTCTTATATAAAGTATCAAGCATACTTTTGAGATCTTCATGCACACTGAAAGTTACATAGGTTCCTCTATGTTCCATTAGGATTGCATTTTCCTTTAGAGCAATGTAATTAAGAAAACCTCTGGCACACCTAACCTCATCCTTAAGTACGTCTGGAAAGGTATTTCAATAATTCATTGACAATGGCTTCACACTCATCAACTTCAAGTGTCACCGACCCAATTGGGGTCCAAAAAATTAGGGTTAATAGGACAGCCTTTAAGTATGACTCCTAAGCATCCCTGCTCCATCTTTCCAAACATGTCTTTACCATAAACCAATAAGTACATTTTAGTTGAAATACATCTATCCCGAATCCTTATATTTTCCATGGAAAATCCAAGCACCAGAATATCGAACCCCTAAACGGCTTAGGAGAGAGATCACATTTTTATAAACTCATTTAATTCCAAAACTTCTTAATAATTTGTTCAACTAATATCGTTAAGGGTGAATTCGAATGAGCATTACCACTAATTGTGTTCTTCCTATTCTTATTTTATAAAATAGTCCTTTAATCATGAAACGTTTGTACATGTCGAGTGAAACAGTGAAAATAATATTGTTAAACTTTTATTCACCCTCATTCTGTTCGGAACCATCTTCTTGCATAGTGCCGACATTAGTACATTTCCTGCCTTGTAAGTTGAGATTGGGATCTTCTCTGCACACTTGGGAAAAATGCCCTGATTGTCTGTATTTTAGACATTTACGTTTAACAGCAGGACAAATTAATCACATTTCGCAAATGAGATTATGCTACACAAAGATAACAGAACACAGACTCCGGTTTGATACATCCGTACCTTTTCCCTTTCAGCTCATCCATGCGTCACACACTCACATCTACATCATCTTTAAGATAATTGTAGGTAAAGAGCCTTTGTGGAGACATTTTGACTTTTCCATCGCCTTGGATAAATTTAATTATAATAGTTATTGCACCGGAAGAAAAAAAAAAAAACGAAACTGAGATTTTAAGTAGAGAAAATTCCTCAAACTAAGTTCTAAAGTGCCAAATATGCAGTTTCAAAATGTGAAGTGCTAGATTTCAGTCTCTAAAGTGTCCAGTATGCAGCTCCAAGTGTAAAATAGCAAATACGTATACATTGCACCCAATATTCCTAAATAAATACAATAAAATATAACCATACCAAAGAACAATCTTTCAATACCATATATCACGAAACAGCTTATTTAAAAAAAATTGAAATAGTAACAAAAGATACAACGGGCAATACACTAATAGCATTTCAGTACAGTAATAGTTTTATAAAGAAGCAAATATTTGAAAAATCAGGGGGGCAGTGTAATCTCCCCAAAATCTTAATATCCTAAAAAAATTAAGTGGCCAATTCATAAAACTTTTTAATGATTTAAAATGTCTGAGAGGTAGCCGGGAATGCAACAAACAAAACCATCCCTAACAGGCTCCCAGAACATTTTCAATTTTCTCCTTTTTGGGTTACAATGAATGAACGTAAATTCTAAGCCACTGGCAACAATAATCTCATGTCAGAATGTCCTAGGATCAGGCTAGCATCATGAAGCATTTTAAGACAGCCATACTCCCAGGCCCGGTAATCTTGTTGCCCTCCGCTTCACGTCTGAAAAAATTAAGCAGGGTATTTTCAAATCTTAGCCCAGCTTCTACCTTTCCCCACTCGCTTTGTCTTGAACAGCTCCTTAAAATACACTTTATTCATTTTCTCTAACAACATTTGCAACCTGGGTGCTTCAGCAGATTTCCAAAGTACAGTAATTGTAGACCTTACCAATAACATTGCAAACAGCCACCAGAAGCGAGCAGGAGGAGCTGGACTGATGCCTAGATGCTTTGAGCAACCTAACAATACAGCAATCACATCTACTGAGAAAGTTTTCCCCAAGGAAAGCCACAACCATCTCAGCACATCTTCTCAGAAAGTTTTCACACTTCTACATTCCGAGATAACCTGAATACAAGTACCTGGTTCCAAACCTCTAGGGTTTTGGTCAGATATATTAGTGCATTTGTATGCCAAATGGATGGTATATTATACCCCAGCCAATGGAACCCTTGGTTCAGATTATTTCACAAATCCCAGACATCATGAGACTCACGGTAGGAGATTTAGAACATATTGGTGTTATTTGTTTTGTTTCATGCCTTGTCACGGACATTGGATTGTCACAGCGGTTTTGTATAGGCTTCTAGTTTAAGATAGACTACTCCAAATCCCAAGGCATGGGCATTTTCGACCTGCAGAAAATAATTCATAATTGGCTAATCTGCAGGTAATCTTATCCTGGTTTGGGAACGCTCAATAAATATATGGGTTTATACTTACCACTAAAGACAAAGGACTTATAGAATAAGTCTCCTTTAAACGTTTTACAAAGACCTGTATGGTTGGGGCATGCTAATACTATCTTGAATGGAGAGGATTGCAAGTTTAAAGATGCTTTTTAGCCCCTGTTTAGCACAGGTAATTCAGACATTGCGATTCAGGTTTCTATATCAATTAGAGATCAAGTTCAAAAAAGATTTTGGAATTTCTGTCAAAAGTAAAAACTCCCAGTTATGAATTCAAAATTACTCCACTCAATAGCTGAAGGGTGCCTGGGCTTTCCAGGCAAAGGCATACAACTCCAGTCAATCTAAATTAGATCTGCTTTGGACCGGAATTTCAGAATTAAGATAACAAATTTTGGATACAACCTGAGCCAGATTGTTTTTAAATTCCACTTCACTATACACTATGGCTCCCACCTAGAGCTCAGCCCAAGGCACACACAACTCCAGTTTTCTTCTATCCTTCTAGAATACCGGCAACAGATAAAGCATAGAAAAGGTTCCTTGACCAACCCATGTCCATTGAAGCCAATCTCTCATAATCTTGACTTCCCTCCAGGCCTGTTGGGCAAATGGTTCCACAACTAGAACTTGAACAATCCAGCATGGGTGGGTACATTTGTTGAAAATGGGGATGTTTTTATATGTAAGGTAATCAAAGTGAGAATTGTTACCTAATGAAGACAACTTCCACCTAACTCAGATATTGTCATGGGTCTCTAGTCGAGAAACCAAATAAAAGATTTGCAGAGAAAAGACACATGTGGAATCCCTGTTCACTAATAAGGTGAGTGATAAGGGCATCACATGGTTATTTTGAGATCATCCAGACTCTTAAACCACCATCAAAGCATAAGTGTATATTGTAAGTTGTAGCTTGCAGCCAGGCTGTCCATAGCCCAGATGCGGAAATTGTCAATGACTTAGCCAATCAATATGTAGTAGGAAAAGGTGTGGTCTATTGTTGGCATTGACTATTCTTCATGATAAAGTTTAGAAATTTATTAAGGTGTAGTCTTCCTTTATCTACCCATATGAGCAGAACTCAAGTGGTCAAAGGAGGCCCTGTTGTGTTGTTTGATTGAATTACATTATTCTTGAATATATGATCACTAATCCTTCAGGTAAGAAGACTTGATTGAACATTAAGATACATATTATTAGGTGAGTGATTGTACCCTTGATTGTAAGTCCACACAAGAATGAAGCCTAAAGACCTACAAGTTTGGCAGTCAACATAGCTTTCTTTTCAAAATGCCTTGACTTAATATATATCCTTTATGATTTTTTTCCTTTCTTTGAAAACTCTATTTCGGTCATTGATCATAAAAGTATCAAGTCAATAATACAATATAAAATGTATCACATCTTTAAAGTCTTTAAAACATTCACTAAAATAGGTAGTTTTCAAGCTTCTAAGCAGCACGATCAATAACAATGATAAAACTCATAAAACCATACAGTACAATGATAGAATAAAAAGTGTGTCAGACCAATCCAGGGTCACAGCTAACTGGGGCGGTGGTTAAGCTGTTGAGGCCGAGGAGGATATAATTTTGCGTCGCATTGACCAAATGTTCTCTAGATATTTAGCAATGCAAAAGACAATACCAGGGAAAGTGTCAGCTCTGCAGATTCTCAGGGCAACCCTGTATTGGCACACACCTAGAGAGTGACATAAGGGACCAATCCACGGCTTACGTTGCTTACAGTATTTGGGGCAGAAGAACAATGAGTGGTTGTCCGTTTCTTCGCCCCCTCCCTACATACAGGGCAGATTTTACTATCTCCGTTGCTCCTCTTTCATTTTGGTGTAAATGTGACTAGTGGAAGTGAGCCCAGCCTACATTTTAAGTAAATGTTTTAGTAAAAGGGGACTCTAGCTCATCCCTGAATGCCTTGAAGGAAGGAAATGGTTTGAACTCTAAGTAGCGTTTGGTTCTGCAACCCAATTCTGCCTTGGTAGACAGTTTATTCTCCTCTTGCTTCCAGTAAATGGACTTCAATTTTTTTGATGCAGATGGCATGATAGCATTTGGATCTAATCAGTGGTCCTGCAAGCCCCGGGAATAAAGAGGCTGTTTTAAATGCTTCAGATTCGACAGCAACACCCCTTCTTGCTGCCTTTCTAAATCATCTTTTAAGCCCTCCCTCTAATGTGTCCACTCAGGTGTTGACCAGACTCGCAGCAAGTATGGAACTCGTTTGAGATGAACTAAGGAGGCTAGAGACTGAATATCCAGATCTTGTTTAAAATATATAGGGGTACTCTTGGAAAGCGCTGCTCTCAAAAACTTGTTTTTCACTACTTCCAATACATTTGTATTACTAAAACCCCATAATTCAGCACTATATGATGTGGAAGCTACAGCTTCGACCCTCCAAACTTAAAGAAGGGGAAAAATTGGATGCAGAGAAGTAGTATTCGCAAATTTAAGAATGGTGGCCACCCTAAGATTCAGTATGAGAGTGCTTTTGGTAACTTGATGACTCCAGGAATTTACACTGGATAGACAGACACCTAGATAATCAAAATTCAAGCACCCGCTCAAGCTCCTCCCCATCTAAGGATATTGCCCCTCCAAATCCTCTGTGAGGGTGAATGGCTATGAACTTCAGTTTAGATGCATTGATTACTTAGCCGTGAGCTGAACATAACAAATTAAACCTCTTCAAGAGGGTCTTGAGGCCTTTAAGAGTTTTTGATACTAACAAAGTTTCATCTGCAAACAACAGTGCTGGTATCCTAATGACCTTGATTACTGGGTAATCGTTGTAGCAGCCCATTTAGTGAACAACAAAAACAACATGGGAGCAAGAATGCATCCTTGCTTGACTCCCTTATCAACCCTAAGTGGATTGGTAGTGTCTTCATTTTTTCCCCAACAGATTTGCGCAAAATTGTCACAGTGGAGCCGGATAATTATGTCAAGAAGAGGACCAGGAAGCCCTAGAGCTCCAAGGGCATTCCATAATTTATCTCTGGGGGCCATATAAAATTCTGCTTTTAAATCAACAAAAGCAACATAAAGGCTCCCTCTATTTAGATCAATTTCTTTCCATCTAATTAGCTGGGACCTGAAGACCAGGTCCACCCTACTAGTTTTAGTACACAAACTAGCCTGAAACTGGGTCAGCATCTCATTTCAGGACATCTAGGCTAGTAAACGATCAGATATTAGCTTGCAGACTATTTTTTAATGGAATCTATCAAACTAATTGACCAGTAATTCGCTGGGTCTGACTTGGGATCATTTTTGTGGATAGGTATTTCAGCACCCACCACAATAGCATGGGCAACACAGGCAAGTTAGTGTACCCAGATGGCAGGTTCAGAAAAAATGGTCTACCCGAATTCAGGCTAGCCCAGGGGCCTTGCCAGTATTCCGTGAGCTAATGGCTAGTCTAGTTTCTGACATGGTAAAAACCCCATCAGCTTTAGAAGGATCAGACCTGTCGGGAGTCAAACAAATTGTTGCTGTCCTCTTAATGCTAGTCTTAACAGAGGACTTGCAGTAAGGATAATTGATAATAGGGTGATTGTCATTTTCTGTGCCTTTAAAATGAAAACAAAATGAAAACAAATGAGTTAAAAAAAAAAGGAATACTATTGCTTCCTGAATCATAGTTATTTCGATTAGGTGGAGTAGTGGGAGTAAATCTGCCATCATAAGATGTGCTGGACAGATTAATTACCTTATTCAAAAGGGCGCTCTAGGTGAGCTACTTCAGGAATGCATTGGGTTTTCCTGATCACTTGTGCCATGACCTGCAGAGGATAAGCCTTAGAGTGTGTGGGTCTGTCAGTCTGTTACAGAATCTGTACTACGAGCATAAGAATGTTGAGGCCAAATACCTCTGCCTCTCTGTAGGGGCCAGCTCCCCCTTTCTATTAGGTTAGGTTGCTACTGAAGATGCCCACAGGATGGTATTCAGAAGATCTGAAATGGATTGCTTAGCATCTTGAATCCACATTTATTAAGTTAGGTCTGCAACAAGATCAGGTAACATAAGTAACTAGGGGGTCTAACCACAAAAATGAATAAGGACATCAACACAACATAGACTAGGACAACTGCAGAACTGGGAGGGAGGAGGTTTGGACAGGAAAGATAAACTAACAAAAAAAGGGAAAGGAGGCAGATATTGAATCATAGTAATGGGGTCACAAGGACTGTGGTGACTCAAACTGGGGAAAAACTATAAAGGTGATGGAATGAATGCAGCCAGGTGGGAACTAACGCAAATAGCAAGACAGCACAAAAACCACTGTTACCAGATAACAGAGCTCAATATCAGTCAGGTTTAAAAACCTTGTTGCCATTACTGACTGGGAAGTGCGTTTTAGTGTGTTGGTTCTCTAGTGGTTGAGGTTGTGACACTGAATCTGAGAAACTAAGGTGCATATTTATACTCTGCATGCACCGTTTTAGCATGAAAACTTTTGACGCTAAAACAGCACTGTGCTAACTCCATATTTATATTTTGATCGTAGACCTGTCCAGAATCAAATATTGGAGTTAGCGCCATGTTGTGGATGTGGCAAACTACTTGCGCTAATTAGATGCAATGTAGGCGTTCCCATCCACAGCATGAGGCTAATCCCCTGTCCCTTTATTTATACTCCGGCACAGAAACGACACTCCCGGAGTAGGCGGACCCAAATAATGGCGCTGAGCCTGCTTAGTTCCATTAATTAACACCTGGGTCAGATGAGGCATTAGGGTACCTGTGGACCCATTTCCATGGCCAGACACCATGGACTGGGCCTGCAGATGCCCACCCAAACCCCAGCAACACCCCCACCCACACCAGAGGGACACCATAGAACGGGGGACCCCATCCTGGGTAAGTATATATATATATATATATATATATATATATATATATATATATTTTTTTTTTTTTATGTGCCATTGGGAGCTGCTTAAATGGGGCCCCCTGTCTGGCACTAGGTCTAATTGCCTTGCCCACGGGGCACTGGTCCCCTGTGCTGGCCATTAGGGTGATGGGCATGACTCCTGTATTTACTGAGACAGGAGACATTTTTGGGCTCTAGTGCATCAGAAAATGAGGCTAGGCTGGTTAGCGGCATATTTATTGCCACTAACCAGCCTAGGGTAATTTCTGACCCACTTGCACCTTCTTCCCTACAGCATCCCCGCGGCTAGCATCTTCTCTTTAGATGCCAACCTATCCTTAGCGCTGGCTGTGCCATTCCATAGATATGGCTCACGGATGCTGTTATGGAATGACGCTAGCAGGCGCTAAGGATTTTGCAGCAAAACTGCGTTAGTGCAGTTTTGCGACAAAAGTATAAATATGCACCCGAGTCTTATGTGTGACACAATATGACTTCCATTGTCCTGTGTACCATTTCTTCCTGTTTACCTTCTCTTGTGCCTCACAATGTCTTGTGACCTGGCAGGAAATCTCTGTTGGAGTGAACTAATCAAACTCAAAGATATTTCATTCTCCTGAGGGTCATATTTAATACAGCTTAATTAATAAACACTTGCTTCCAAATTCAACCCCCCACTCAGGCTCCTAGGACAGGTTGAATAACTTGAACGTCACCATTTAAGTAGTCTGGCCATCGTATGATACCTATGAAATAGTGTCCTGTTATGTTGTACCTAGAGGTTGGCAGAACATTAATAATTACAAACCCCTCTTTAATGACTTGATGAATCTCATTCACATCCACAATTTATTTAGCTTTTTACTCCAGGAAGCAGCTATTTGGATTTTTTAGGTCATTGGGCTTCAACCCACTGAAGATGGCATACAGCATTCCTTAACTAACTGCTTCCAGTTTGGTATCAAACTTTTGAGAATAATAAACCCACACTGATGCCAGTGGTGGATTTATTAAAAAATGCACACAGAGGGGATCTTAGAGATGCCCCCCCTGTATTTTACCCAGTCCTTCAGTGCAGGACTGACTGTAATGTGCCAGCCTGCCACTGAGAGATGAGTTTGTGACCCCATGGGGTGAGAGCCTTTGTGCTCTCTGAGGCCAGAAATAAAGCCTGCACTGGGTGGAGGTGCTTCACACCTCCCCCCTGCAGGAACTGCAACACCTAGCAGTGAGCCTCAAAGGCTCAGGCTTCGTGTTACAATGCCCCAGGGCACTCCAGCTAGCGGAGATGCCCAGCCCTCGGAAAAGCCCCACTTTTGTTGGCAAGTCCAGAGGGATAATTAGGAAACACAAGGAGGAGTCACCACCTCAGCCAGGGCCACCCCTAAGGTGTCCAGAGCTGAAGTGAGCCCCTCCTTGCAGAATCCTCCATCTTGGTTTGGAGGACAGGGCCCAATAGGGACAGGAATGTGCTCCCCTCCCCAAAGGGAGTGAGCACAAGGAGGGTGTAGCCACCCTCAGGGACAGTAGCCATTGGCTACTGCCCTCTGACCCCTAAAACACCCCTAAATCTTGTATCTAAGGGCTCCCTGAACGAAGCTAATCAGATCCCTCATGACCTCACAAGAAGAAAAAGGACTGCTTAGCTGAAATCCCAGAAGAGAAGGAAAGGAGACATCAACTGACTTGGCCCCAGCCCTATCATCCTGTCTCCTGCTTCAAAGAACCTACAGAAGAAAAGCAACGCGTCCTGCAGGTCCAGCAACCTCTGAAAAACATCCAGAGGACTGCCTACATCACAGAGGATTACAAACTCCTATGGACAGCGGCCCTGTCCAAAAAAGAACAGAAGAAGAAACCTCTTCTGAAGGACTCCCACCTCACTCCAGAAGTGTGAGTCCTAACCACTCTGCACCCGACGCCAACGGCCCGAGTCCAGGTGGCTTAACTAACCAGAGAGGACCCCCAGATGACGGCGACCAAGTGCCCACCCTGGGTTGACCTCTCCACCCCTCCATGACGATGCCTGCAGAGGGAATCCCAAGGACCCCCTGACCACGACTGCCCTGGACGAAGATAACCGACGCTAAAGGACCCACTGCACCCGCAGCCCCCAGGCCTTGGAGAAATCGACACCTGGTGCAGCGACGAGCAACAGGCGGCCCTTTTCCTGACTGACCGGTGGTGTGCACGAGACTCTCCCCTGGACCTCACCTGCAGCACCTGAGTGACCCCTGGGTCCCCTCATAAAGTTTTTTGGGAAACCAGACGCCCTATTTGCGCCCTGTACCTGGTCTCCCCAGTGCCGCTGAGGGTGTGGGTTGGGTGCCTACTTGGGGCACCTGCAGTGCTTCTCTAATCCCCCCTGGTCTGCCCTCCGAGCCACGGGTACTTACCTGCTGGTAGACCAAATTCTGAGAACCCCTTGTCTCCATAGGAGCCCATGTTAAAATTGCTTAAATTTGACCTTTGCACTTGACCGGCCCCGGGTTGCTGGTGGTGGGTGTTTGGGTTTAACTTGAACCCCCAATGTCGGACTACCTAAAACCCAGAGACTGGAACTATAAGTCATGTACTTACCTCCAAAACTGTACTTTATTTTCTTCCCCCAGGAACTGTTCTGAAAATGCACTGTGACCACTTTTAAAATAGATATTCTCTGTTTTCTTAAAAACTGTTTACTTGACTAAATTGAAACAAAGTTACAATGATGTCTATGCTGAGTACTTACCTGCAACAGTATTTAAGTCTGAACTGAGTCCTGTGGGTCTAGTCATAAAGTAACAAATATATATTTTTCTATATAAAATCCTATTAGTCTGGAGTTAAGTCATTGAGTGTGTTTTTCTTCTATTGCTTGTGTGTGTACAACAAATGTTTAACACTACCCTCCGATAAGCTTAACTGCTCGACCACACTAGCACAAAAGGAGCATTAGTATGATCTATTATTGTCTCTGTCAAGCCTCTTGAGGAACACCTAGACTCTCTGCACATTATATCTCATTTTGATATAGTATATACATTCCACACATTATGATCTATTAATATGTTTTTGTGCTCTTTTGTAAAATAAAATCTGTTTTACCAAGCATCACTGGTGTGTCTTTCCATGTGCTACATACTCTGTATCGATTAACATATTCCAGTACACTAAAACAGATACATATGTCAACAAGCCCACTCACACACTAACGAACCAGTAGCAACACATCTAAGGTTGATGTAAAAAATGTATACATATTATTTTTAGTTTGCCTTTTTCGTTTTTAATGGGGACAATCCTTGATAATGGGCAAAAGAAGTGCCTGAGTCCAGAAGGAAAACCAACTTGGAGGGGGTGAGCAATGGAGAAATGCACATTGGGAACTTCAGGGAACAAGTCTATTTACAGTATCCAGGATTTCATGATTAGGTTATAATTTTCTTTTTGAGAACACTTTCTGGGTATAATGTAATGGTACTTTGACGATATTACCTGTGGCCCAAATGTAGACATTAAGGCCCATATTTATACTTTTTGATGCAAACCTGCGTTAACGCAGGTTTGCGTGAAAAAGAATAGCGCCGGCTGGCGCCATTCAAGATGCCAGCCGGGCGCCATATTTATAGCTGGCGCTAATGTCCTGTTAGTATCCTTGTAAAGGATGTTAACAGGGCTGGGAGGCATAGGGGGAACCGGGGCATGTGCATCAAATTATGGCGCTACACTTTTTAGATGCAAAAAAATTGCCTCTAAGCAGTGTAGCGCCATTTTCTGGCACACAACCCCCATGGACATCGCTCCTGTCTTCGTAAAGACAGGAGCGATGCCGACCACCCAAATGTCCCCTGGGCATGGCCACTGGGGCCAGCACTGTGCAGGGGGCCCCAAGTCATGGTCCCGAGCCGTGTTGGGGTAAAAAAAAAACAATACTCACATGTACTTACCTGGGATGGGTCCCCCATCCTTAGGTGTCCTCCTGGTGTAGGTGGGTGGGGGTGTCCCTGGGGCCAGGGAGGGGAACCTCTGGGCATCTGCCTGCAGGTCCCATTATGCCTGCCCAGACCCAGGCGTTAAATAATGGCGATAAGCAGGCTTAGCACTATTATTTAAGGCGCCCAATCCCCCTTGCTGGATTTTAGCACAGGGGGATAAATATGGTAAAAAGGCCATATCGTCCTTTTCTGGATGGGAACGCCTGCTTGCATCTCATTGACGCAAGGTAGGTTTTCCATCCAGAAAACAACCTAAACTCCATAACTTTGGTGCTAGATGTTTCTAGCACCAAAGTATAAATGTGGAGTTAGGTTTGCACTGAATCAACGTAAAAAAAAAAACAACGCTAATTCAGATCAAACCGAGTATAAATATGCCCCTAAGTATGTCGTCCATATTGATGAGCATGCTATTTTTCCATACTGAAAATCCCTTTAGTGAGTCAATAAAAATGTGGATGTGATACATTGATAATTATCTGATGCTGTGGTGTGGCCCACAGTCTGAGCTTTCTGAATTTGTTGGTCTAAGTTAGTGATGTTTCTTTCTATTCAGGCATACATAGGAAACCTAATGATAGAAATACTTTGTTGCAGTATAATAGTCAACACCCTTACGAATCTGTGGGCACTACTTTTGGAGTTGGGGAAATTGCAGCAAGAAGAATGCATATTTCAGATAAGCAGTGGTTTTACTGTCCAAACTGGCCACAGTACTATCCCAGTACAATGGTCAGTCATGCATTAAAAAGAGCATCGTACTGTGATCGATGGCCAATATTGTTTGTCAAGGAATCAACACAGACTTGATTGTGTTTACCCTTCGGTAGTGAAAGTAACCACGTGTGGAAAGTAATCAAGAACAACTGCCAGTTGTTGATAGAGATGATTTCTGCATCGAGGAACTTTTGCTTGCATTTAAAATATTGCCTAATTTACGTGACTAGTTGGTAAAAGTACAAAACTCCCTGCATTACGGAAAGTTGATATCTTGACCCTGTGAGAGGACACTCTCAGTAAGGGCATTGCACAGGAGGGAGCTACCTCAAGTACATTGAAATATTTTCCAGTAAATGAATAGAGATTGGAAATCCTTGTCATTTGTTGTAGGGAGAATGTAGTTTAATGCAATACAAGTCCGTGTGATCTTTATTTATTGGTAAGATCACATAACAAAACTGTTGCAGTATTCTGCCTCATCAGTCTAGAATTAGATGAGCTGTGATGAATACTCTTATGATTGAACATTATAAATACAAGGTCTGAATTACGTAGTTGAGTGGTGGTCCCTTGCAGCATTGGAGAAATAACCCTTAGAGGCATACTCATCTGCCTGTTTTTATGCTAATTAGATAGCATATTGCAGAATGCTCTATGCACTGTAATAGATAATTTGAACTAGTGCTAAATCTGTCCAGGAGACTTCTAGTTAAGTTAGAGAAGGATATATTGAAAAGAAGATTTTTGTTTGTACCCACCACAAAAGTGGGTTTAGATGTCCAAAAATAGACATCTATAAGTTTGTAAGTAAGTTTAAAATTACGAAATGTTTCTCCAGTGCTAATTTTGAAAATAAGGATAATACAAAACGGATCAGAGAATTATAAACCTCCACAATTAAGAATTCTGAGGCACTAACGTTTTTAGCTTCTCTAGAAACAGCCTGCTGTTAAGAAGAAAAATGCCTTCTTTAAGATATAGGGGGTCATTACGACCTCGGCGGTCTTTTCAATAGACTGCCGAGGGACCGCCGTACGGAAGACCGCCAGTGCTGGCGGTCTTCCGCATGGGCCATTCTGACTGTTGGCAGCGCTCCGCCCGTTTCCGGATAAGGAGCCGCCAACAGCCATACTGGCGGCAGGCGGGGAAGTGGAGGTAGCTCCACCTCCACCGCCACGCCAACAGAACACCGCCCAGCGAATCACGACCTGTGATTCGCTGTGGCGGTGTTCTGTTGGCGTGTCGGTGTCGGCGGAGCTGCCCGTTCCCTCCCGGAGGATCACCAGGAACAGATAAGGTGATCGTCCGTTAGGGAAGGGGGGTGGGGAGGTGTTGTGAGTTGTGTGCGCGCATGGGGGTGTGCGTATGTGTATATTGAGGGGGCGTGTGAATGCGTGCATGAATGCGGGTGTGTGTGTGTATGTGCATGAATGCGGGGGTGTGTGTGTATGTGCATGAATGCGTGCATGAATGCGGGGGGTGTGTGTATGTGCATGAATGCGTGTCTGTATGTGTGTATGTGTGTGTATATGTTGGGGATCGGGGTGGGGGACGGGGGTCCTGCAACCTTTTGGGGTGGCAGGGGTGGTGGGGGGGTAGGGGAGGGAGTCGGGGTGGGGGTTGGGGGTGGGGGAGACCCCTATCAGTGCCAAGGAAGGGATTCCCTGGCACTGATAGTGCTTTCCGCCATGGATTGCATGGCGGTCCCCAACCGCATGAAATCCATGGCGGTAAGCCGGGGTCAGGCGGGTTGGAATACCGCTGGCGGTATGTGACGTCCGCCGGGCTGGAGACCCAGGTCTCCAGCCCGGCGGTCGTTACCGCCGTGGCGGTCGGAACGGTGAAGCGGCAGCTGGCCATGGCGGTAACCGCTATGGTCAGAATACATGAAAAAAGACCGCCAGCCTGTTGGCGGTCTTACCGCCGCTTCACCGCCGACCGCCAGGGTCAGAATGACCCCCATAGTAGTTGATTTTACAGCAGTCAGTGATAAAAGACAGAGGAGGAGAATTGCAAACATTTTGCACTGGGCTATCTTCACAAAAGTGACCCTAACCTCACAAAATGATTTTTTTCCTAATTTACTTTCCAGTGGAAAACTTGTTTTGTGCTGAAAAGTACCCTAAACATAACGCAAAGCAGCTGAAACACTGCTTTACGTTACTTAGCACCTAGGAGACATTACATGGGTTGTACATGGAAATCCCCATGCATCCACCCATGACTTCGACACAAACGCCTTATCTACAAACAATAGAAGACAGGGTTTTGTGCAAAAATTTAAGACCATTTAAAAGCCGCCATTAAAAAGGGAAATGTTTTAATTTCTCCTTTCTTTTCCAACTTTGCATGCTTGCTGCACTGTGCAGCATGTATACAAAGTAGGAAAAGCTTTAAAGTGTGTATAAGCATAGTATGTTTTACTTGAAGGGTACCCCTCCAGTACAAAACCTATGCTAGACTAACGCGCACACCCTTACACTATGGTACAAAGGTGTGTGCGCGGCACACAGTGGCTGAAATCGGGGCCAGCGCTATGGAGAGGGGAGGAGAGTGCCCTATCTCTGTAAATATGACGCTCTCATGCTGCCTCCCTGTCACGCACGGCAGCGGCACATTTTTTGCTGTTGCGTTCCGTGCCTTTTATGTAAATGTGGGCTAGAGACGGATTTTTACAAACAATTTGCGTTGGGTTAGCATGACAAATGTGATGCTAACCAGCAAAAAATGTTTTTTTACTAATTTACTTTCCAGTGCAAAACTACAGTAAAAGTAACGCAAAGCAGCACAAAGCACTGCTTTACATTACTTAGCGCAAGAGGGTGTTACAAAGGTGGCACATGGACGTTCCCATTCAACCACCCATGCCTTTTGATGCAAATCCTATCTACAAACAGTAGTAGACAGGGTTTTGCACCGAAAGTTAATGCCTTTAAAAGCTGGCAGTAAAAGGAGAAATGTTTTCATTTGTGCAGCACACATACAATGTGGGAAAAGTTTTAAGCTGTGTCTAAGGAAAGTATTTTGTACTGGAAGGGTAGTGTTCCAGTACAAAATCTATGCTTGCACTATGGTGTAGAGGTGTGTGCGTGGAGCACGGCTGCTAAAATCAGCAGCAGCGCTAGGGAGAGAGGAGAAGAAAGACGTATCTCTGTAGATATGGTGCTCTTCTGCTCGTTCCCTGTCACAAAGCGCAATGCAATATCTTTCGCTGCTGCACTGTGCACAGTGCCTATTTGGTCAATCTGGGCCTGAAATTGTATTCTAAGTTTATTTATCCCTGGTATTAAATAATGTTAGCCAAATGCAGCAGCAAAAGCCTGAATGTTTATTATAAAGTATTAAGACAAGAATTGCAATCAACAAAATACAGAATGAGGATCAATCCAATATAATGAAACGAGAGGATGAGGGCGTGATGGTAATCATGAACAGTGTGAGTTATGTGAATGCAATAAATCAACTAAAGGCACATTTTGTACATTTTATTGAATACCACTCCGAGGCAGGGATTCAAAATAGATTTGGATCGTTTTTGAGAGGTATCACTCTGCCAGGTGGAAACAAGTCTAATTTAATACAGCTTACAGTGTTACCTGGAGGATTCAATTTGAAATTTGGACTTCATTATTTTGTATGCTACAAAAACATGATATAGATTAGTAATTGAGGAGAGCAACATTCTCAAAACTGTTCCCAATTAATCTTCAATGTTTTATAATTCAATCATATTAACTTAACATGTACAGGATCAGATCTAATTGCATGACATTATGGTTTCTGAGCTATGTGTAATTAAATGGTATGGATTTTGCCCAATAATAGTAGGCCAACGTATGTACAAAGAAAACAATAAATTGAGGTTTAAGAATTTACATCATGTAACAATGATGGTACGGACAAAAGTATTCAATCACCTGCGACATTTGCATCCGCTTCAAGGATAGAGGGTGCTAAAAACGATTTTTCCCGATTGTTACTAACATCCTGAAACCAACCAACGGGAAAACCATTGGTGTTTGTGTAGCCATGATGTGCATATTCAATACATTTATTTTCTATTATTGAAATTAAATATTGAATTCTATTCCTTCATGCATTACATTGTGTTGTTGAAGTGCAGTACTGTTGCTATTTGGGTTGGTTACCAGAGAAGGACTCAGTTGTCAACCAGCAATGCTGATGTTTTTATGTTCATCGATTGGTATGTGCTTGAGCAGTAGTTTGTATTGTACGTATTAAGGCCCATATTTATAAGAAAATGACGGAGCACAATGCTGCACCAAAATTGGCAGTGCAGTGTTCCATCATTTTCACAATGCAGGGATGTGCCGTATTTAATTGAATATAGTGCACCCCTGTGTTGTCCCCTGCGTTGGTGCTAAATAAAGCTGCCAACGCATGCATCCTTGCACCATTATGCAAGGATGTCTGCGTTCAGGGGTGTGATTGTTTATGTGCGGGAAGGTGTCCCATCCTGCACATAAACAATCACTAATGGCGATTTGGCACTTTTGTGTGTGCTGCAGAATGCAGAAAAAAACCAGGAGGAATAAAAGTATTTCTCCTCATTGGGCCTTGCTAACGCCACCCCGAGATGGTGTTAGATTTTGGAGCTGCCTCAGGTTTATGAAATCTCGTAAGTCGGAGGCATTGTCAAAATACAATGGGTGTTGCTGTGGCATGCCCACAGCAACACCCATTGCATACCCTCCTGATTCCCCCCTGATGCAGAAAACTGCTTTGGAGTTGCCCATATTTACAAGGAGGCGTAACACCACAAAAAGTGAAGTTACACATCCTTGTAAATATGGAGCAGAGGTTAGCGCCACTGGAGCGTCACATAAAGTGATGCTTCTGTTGCGCTAAGGGCTTTTAAATATGCCCCTAATTGTATTAACAGGGTATGCCCTGCTATGAAAGTTTGGGTGGCAGTAACTGACAAATCTACACACATTTTCAGACTGAAATTGGATACAATGAGGAGACAATTTTAAAGTATTTTGGGTCTGTGATATTGATGTCATGCAATCATGTGTAAAGGTTGCACTTGGATTTTAATCACTTTTTATTACTGATTGTCACCAGTCAAAATTAAAACATTAGAACTTAGTTTTGTGACAGAATCACCATCACTCTCCATAGTAGTGTAAAAGGCCATTTATTAGGACAGGGTTGTAATTAATAGCCAAATATTTGAACAACTTAAGTACATTCCAACTTCCCAACTTCTTTCCTATACCACCCTTTTTGACACACTCCACCTTTCAGTCTTCCATTTCATTCCCCCAGTTTGCTTCGTTCACCCATCCTCCACCTTCATTCACCTCTTATCTACACTTTCCTTTCATCCCTTGTTTCATTCGGGCATCCCCCCTCACTGTCATCCTTCACCTGCTTCTTCTTCCCCCTCTGGAAGGGTGGCCAGGCCTGCATCTCCACCCTCCACCATCAACTGCCACCCAGGCGTTTTGCTGCCCAACCAGCGAGACCACTGCAACACCATTATGCCTTCTCCCTGCGCCAAACCTCTTCAGCCCACAAATCTCCCACCAGGTAGTGCAAATTCACACTGTAATGAGCATTGCCCAAGTCTGACAGATGTACCACATCATCCTGGAAAAGTGCCGCCTGTTCCTACTTTATCCCTTCATGAGCCAAAACCTTTATGACATGCGCCACACAAAAAACCCTCATCGCTCTATTGAGCTTTCTCCTGGACCTGTCAATCGCCCTGTGTTTAACTGCCCCTCTCCATTTTCGCCTGAGCACCAATTCTGTCCAAATCAAGCAGGTTCCTACCGTCTTCCACTGCAGCAACTCTAAATTCCATTGCATGTGTTGCAGTAGGGTGAGTCTGGAGAATCGTACCAAATCATTCTCCCCTAAATGAATCACTAAGGTATCAGGGCAACCCCAATTTGGCAACATGGAAGTAATAAAAGGTAGCAAATTTCCCCAGCGCATCCCAATCTTCCCCCACCACAAAACCTCATGCCTCCTGCTCGGCAGTCCAAGAGAGCGTTCATATATCTGCTTCTCTGCATATTTGGCTTCCCAATGAACGAAGGAGTGGCCGACCAGCCACATAACCACCTTCAACATCCCAGGACCCCGCACACATCCCATAGGAGAAAAACAGATATCAGTTTGGGAAGAAAAGCCCCTCTCCCCTCAACCTAGCCCTCATCTTTAACCCCTTTCTCTCTCCTCTTTCCCTTCAAAACTTCTGCGGCCGAAATGGCTCATGCCCTCACATCCCGCTCACAGCACTGCGGATGCCATTGTCCTATCCGCCTGATCTGAGACCAGTCCCACCCAAGGAGTGCAGCCGCAGGTGCTGCCCCAATCTGGAAGGAGTGAGTACCAAAGTTACCTGCCTGTCGGCCCAACCTCCGCAGCAACATACGCAACACAGCCAACAATTGAAATGCTGTAAGCTTTGACCCACTTGCATGACAAAAAACACCCTCATACCTGTGAGCCCCTGCTCCAAAAACCTCCCCTACTCACTGAATGGGTAGGCTTCCGCATTACCTCCTTTATACAACCACACCCATTTACTCTTTCCAGGCTGATCTGTTTTAGACTTCAGCAGCCATATGCCCAAACGGTCACCATCCAGCCACACTTCCCCAAGCTTCACAGCCTTGCCCACCCCCAACAACTTAGACACCAGAAAATCCCCAAAAAACATCTATATCATGCAGAGACGAAAAAGTGTAATCTCACAAATATCCGTGCAACATACACATGTAACACCTCCAGCAATAATTCAAAAGTGATGGCTTCCCTTACCGCAACACCTGTCCCCCTTTCTTTGCCCCACCGCTTTAATACTTTCCCCAAAATCTCTTCCTTCGCTGGATCACAACCAAAAAAAAACTCGCCATAATATGAAACCCCAGCTAACTTGCCCCCAGTTGTGGCTGGCGACAAACCTTTCTTAATCAAAAACAGCACAAAACTTATTGCACAAGTCTCAAGGATGCCCTGCTCCTGTAACCACCACTGCCACACAATAATCAAAGGATAAAAATTCCAACTGTGCAACCCGGTAACTCTGCCGTGTAGATTCTGCTAGTGACTGTTCCACATGCCTAACGACCATCAAACCCCCCATTCCCTAATGTCCGCCGGGACTACTGTCTTGCATTAGTCTGAGCCAAGTGCCAATGTACGGAAACTTTGCCACTGTGAACGAGACAAGGAATCTGCAATGGAATTGTTAACCCCAGGAATGTGAGCTGCTTTAAAAATGATAAGAAATGTCAAACAACTAAGCATGAAACGCCGTAGCAGCCGCAACGCTCTGAGATCCCTTGCTCTCTGCCTGTTCACCAATTCCATCACTGCCAAGTTGTCCACCTGAAACATCACCGTCCTATTGGCAAGTTCACCACCCCACACAGCCAACGCCACCAACAACTGAAAAAATTCCAGAAAGGCAATGCTCCTTCCTTGAGTGATCCACTGCTGAGGCCATACCTCCGCGCACCACCTACCATCCCAAAAGAGACCGAAACCTGCTGCACCAGAAAAAATCAGCACCTGCCACACCCTGTCCTCCTCCCGAAAAGCCATGGAAACCCCATTAAACTGAGAAAGGAACATTTCCCACACCTTGATATCCTCCCTCAAGCCCACGGACATCCGGTGATGAGGTAGCAATGCACCAGACACAGCTAAGCCCAGGTGCCGACAGAACGTCCTGCTTCCTTGCACCACTACACATGTGAAATTGAGACAACCCAACAGTTATTGGGCTGCCCTCAATTCAATCAGATCTAATAACTGGAGGTCCTGAAAAAAAACACAATCTCCTTCACTTTCCCGGCTGGCAGCCATGCACTGAGTGCCACTGTGTCCAATTCAATACCTAAGAAAGTCAGTGTAGTAC
The DNA here is from genome assembly GCF_031143425.1 of Pleurodeles waltl. Taxonomy (NCBI): domain Eukaryota; kingdom Metazoa; phylum Chordata; class Amphibia; order Caudata; family Salamandridae; genus Pleurodeles; species Pleurodeles waltl. Next base: position 57,116,566 of record NC_090439.1, on the reverse strand, counting down.
TAGGGCCTTCGGTTTTCTCTGGAGCCAATGGAACCCCATGTCTAGCACCATCCGTTCAAAACACCTCAAAGCCCTCTGACATGTCCCAGACTCCACCTCACTGACAAACAGAAAATCATCTAGGTAGTGGGACACCACTCTATGACCGCTCACTTTCGTAAACACCCATTGCAAAAAGGTACTAAGGGGCATATTTATACTCCGTTTGCGCCGGAATTGCGTCGTTTTTTTTGACGCAATTTCAACGCAAAACTAACTCCATATTTATACTTTGGCGTTAGACGCGTCTAGCGCCAAAGTCCATGGAGTTAGCGTCATTTTTTAGCGTGGACACCTACTTTGCGTTAATGAGATGCAAGGTAGGCGTTCCCGTCTAAAAAAATCGACTCCGAGGCATGTGCGTCGGATTTATACTCCTGGGCAAAAATCACGCCCGGGAGTGGGCGGGTCAAAAAAAATGACGTACGGCCGCTTTTGCGCCGTTTTTTAGCACCTGCAAAAGGCAGGCGTTAAGTGACCTGTGGGCTCTGAAGGAGCCCAGAGGTGCCCTCCCATGCCCCCAGGGACACCCCCTGTCACCCTTGCCCACCCCAGGAGGCCACCCAAGGCTGGAGGGACCCATCCCAGGGACATTAAGGTAAGTTCAGGTAAGTATTTTTTTTATTTTTTTTGTGGCATAGGGGGGCCTGATTTGTGCCCCCCTACATGCCACTATGCCCAATCACCATGCCCAGGGGACAGAAGTCCCCTGGGCATGGCCATTGGGCAAGGGGGCATGACTCCTGTCTTTGCTAATACAGGAGTCATTTCTATGGGTGTTGGGAGTGAAAAAAAAATGGCGCAAATCGGGTTGAGGCGCAAAAATTGCCTCAACCTGACTTGCCCCATTTCTTGACGCCCAAGCTCCATTTTCCCCTACGCCGGCGCTGCCTGGTGTACGTCGTTTTTTTTAACACACACCAGACGGCGACGGCGGCTAACGCCGGCTAACATCATTCAATAAATACGGCGCCCGCATGGCGCTTCAGAATGGCGTTAGCCAGCGCTAATTTTTTTGACGCAAAACTGCGTTAGCGCAGTTTTGCGTCAAAAAGTATAAATATGGGCCTAAATGCTTCATACAAGGTGCCAGAAATAGTGCAACCCAGAGGAAGAACCCTGTCTACATAAATGGCCCCATCCAGTTGCATACCAAGTAAGGGTAATTCTTCGGGATGAATGGACAAGAGCCTAAAAGCTGCCTTGATGTCACATTTTGCAAGTTCAGCCTCCTTGCTACACTTGCGAACTAGCCTGATGGCAGCATCACCTTACACGTACACCACCCTCCTGTCCTCGGGAGCAATGAAATCATTCACTGACGCCCCCTCCGGCCAAGATAAATGATGGCTGAGACAAAAATCCCCAAACTTCCTTTTTGGCACCACACCCAATGGTGAAATCATCAAATCCTCCATAGGCCACTCGTATAAGGATCTTCCCTTCAGCTACTTCCTTACTCAGTTTGCCAGCGACCACCTCCAGCAATCCCTTGGCTGACCACAAATTGTCAGCCCACCTCCTTTGTTGTGGTCCCTGACAGCCTACCCTGAAACCCTCTCTGAAACCCCATTCCAATTTACATGCTACGTTCATGTCAGGATACAGGCGCAGCCACGGGAGCAGTTTTGTCAGTTCAATTGGTGAAGAAACCCTTTCGTCCAGGGCTGCTTTGAGCTCCACGACCACTGGCTAACCTCCACTGTTCTGCCACCTTGCCAGTGAAAAACACTGCATGACCAGTTGTCTGCCTCCGCATTTGGAACACTCACGCTTAAATTTACAGGGGTGGTGGGGGAGCAGAAGCCTTTGTTGAAATTCCAACATGCTCCCCTGATGGAAACTGGTGCTCTCTGTACGTTACCCGCCCTGACCTGGGCGGGACGGGGCTGAAAAGGTTTGTGTATTACCGGCAACCCACTTGTTGTGTGAGTTGAGGCAGCAAAATGTGAAGACGCTATCCACTGTATTCATTGTTCTGAGTCCACGTCCCCCCCATGGTTTGTCAGGGTTCACGCTCACCCTAGCCCTGAACTCTTCATCGTGACTCAGCCATGCAAAACCCCCAAAATTTAACTGTGCCTTGTGAATGATGTCCATATGCTTAAACATCGCAATGGCCCTGTCAGGGTATTTGTCGCAATAAATGCTCGCATAGATCAGAAACGCTGACGTCCAGTTCTCCATCGTAATGGGAACCCTCGGCCTGCATGCCAGTTCCCACTCCTCCTCATTGGACCCCTCCTTAGCTTGTATTTACCTGTGGAGAAGCTTGAATACATCCACATATTCATGTTTCCATATACGATTCTTGGTCTTTTCCCCCACGTGCGACCCCAGAGGCATCGCCAAACCCATATCTGGGAGGCATTTCTTGTGTCCACTCCCATCCCTCGCCTCACTGTCTGCACCTGGATCAGTGCCTTTGTCTCCCTCACTTCCAGACATCACGTCCTGCCCTGCCATGGTATCCGCAGTCTGCTCAGCCACTGCCACCACAACACTAGTTGCCTGATGAATAGATTTGTCCCGCACTCCTATAGGCTTGAACTGCGATGTACTTGAAATGCTTTGTGTCGGGCCCCTCACAGACCACCACTTTCCGTTACCTGGGAGCCCTGATTCATGGGTATCTGCCTCCCGCACCTTCTTGCGACCACATCCATGATCTTCTTTCCGTGTCTCCTCTTGCGTTCTTGCACCCAACCGTGTGTCCTGCAAAACAGCAGAGGAAGAGGGGGTTGCGCTGCTCCTGCGTCCCTTGTCTTTCTCCGTCCCTTTGCTCACCTCCACTTCTCGTATCTCACCCGGTTCCCATTCATCACTGTCTGCCTCATAGTCAAGCTCTAACCCATCCTCCCCATCCATGTCATCTCTCACATCATCATATTCAGTATGCATAACACCTTGACGCTACACTGCACAATCCCCCGCATGGCGCCTGCCATAACTCCTTTGTGTGCAATCCTTTACTGTAGGGAAGGCTGCTGAATACCCCCCTTATTCTTTGGAGTAACGTCCTGGGGCGGTTTTGCGCCCCGTTGGCTGACCTTTCTGACAGCCTCTTTCATCGTTGTTCTGCGCCACGCATGGCTGCCCCTGCCACTTATGCTGCTGAACCAACCGGCCGCACAGGCCTCCTGCTGACCGGTTGTACCATCATTAGGCACCCATACCCAACTACCCTCTTCCTGTCCTGGCTCAGCCTGTTACGATGGACCCCTAGCCTCTTCAATGCCTGTCTTACGCTTGTGCTGCCCATCTCACCTCAACGCCTCCTCCCTGTCCTTGCACAATTGTGCCCATCTCTCCTCTGTCTCGGCCACCGCCCTGCGCTGCTCCCTGAGCCTAACCTTAATGTCAGCCACCCGAGCCAAACTGTCAGCTCCGCTCATCCTGCCCTCCGGCACTTCACCCCTGCTGGTCTCAGCCTCCGCCCTATCTGCCACCCGTACTGCCTCTTTGCCGCACCCCTAAACTCCACCTAGCTTGCCTTTCCTTCCCCTTGTCAGGGGCCCTGGGCCCACCCCCCCAGTGCCCACCCTTTCCTTCCCCAAGTATAAGTCCAAAGGCATAGCCCCTATTGCTGGGTCCTGCTAGGCCTGCCCCAGGGGTGTGGCCCCACTGTCCCCTGGGGACTGCCTCGCCGCTGGGTCTCTGCAAGGGTTCCAGAATACCTGGCCCTTCCACCATTGCCTCTGGGGCCCCTCAGCCCCTCCCACTGGCTCAACCTCTGCATAGAGGAGGGGAGGTAGAAGAGCTACGTCTCCCCCCCACGGACTTCAGCTTCACTTTACCTGTTACAGGAGACTGGCAAGCGGCTACCGCTGCTTCCACACAGCCTGCCGACGCACGTGCGGGGCTCACCATGCCTACCCGGGCCTTGTCCAAGACACCAGGCCTGAGCAGGTCTGGGTGTCAAGCCTCCCCAAAACGCACAATGCAGCGCGCACCGCCTCCGCTTCAAGTGTGATCTCCATGGCGCGAATGGAACGCCCCTACCGGAACAAAGCAAATAAACCCCTCCTGCCTATCTTCAGCCAACTTCAGCAGCGCAAGTGATTTACGCCAAAGAGGCTGGCCCCTTTCCCTAACTGACTGTTTATACCCGCCCTCAGAGCCCTCCCCTGCTTCCCAGTCCTCCAATTCTCCTGTCCCATGACGTTATCTCCCCCACGAAGTATCCCATGGAGAGACTAGATCCACAGGGCCTTTCATATGTAATGTTGTTTCATTTGATAAGTGTATTTGACACCATTAATCGGGATGAACTACTAAATGGAACATTTAATTTAGGCTTGCAATAACTAGAAAATAAAATGTTCTCAGTGTGCGCACCAACACTGAGCTTCTCTTATCGTAACCCCGTGGCTCTGTCACATTCATGGCACTACAGACAATGTTAGATACAGAGATCTGCTGCTCTCTGTTCTCCAGCAATAATTAGATATTTTTTTAAATACACCTACAAAAGTAGAGATGCCTTAGCAAGCTAACAAAAATACAAATAATCTCATTGACATTTTTTCCGGTTTATAACGGTTGATGCAGGAGGGGGATTGGATCAGAAATACCTAACTCGCACATGGCTTATCCACTGTGCACAAGATATATTACATTTAGAGACTGTCTCATGGGAGGTTTGAAAATAAATTGAATCTGGAAAGAGATTTTTGTTCTGAATTATATTGCTCTGCTGCAGTGCTGAAATGGAAAAGGTGCAGATTGGATTTGGGGCGAAGTGGCTGAGAACTAGGCTTCAGCTAACAATTCAAACTTGAAAATTGCTAAGACACGTTGCATGCAAATATATAGTTCTGTTTTCATGCACATTCAGGGTGACACTTACAAAGATTTCCAAAAAAGGAAGGCCCAGAAAAATTGCATGTTCAATCGAAATTGATAGTTTTTTAGCAGGCCAGCCCTTTCACATTTTTGCAAACATATTCAATTTGCTTCTCTCCTCTGTAATTGCAAAACTGTATTGCAAGCTATCATGACGAAACTTCAACAAGAACCTCTATTCCAAAGCACAACAAATACTCATCAGTTGTGACACTAAAAGTTTTTTGCAATTGTCATGAACTACCAGTAATTTTAATAATTTTAATGCCAATTATCTTTTGTACGGGCCAACAGTAATTTAATTGCGACTGCAATGTAGTCCTCTTGAAGTTAATCATCCAGGTGATTGTGTGGAAATAACTGTTTAGCAGGTGTGATGGCAAGAGACTCAGAGGCATTTTTATGAGGCCCATGGGACACTGGAGCATCTCTCTTTTTTAAGGGTCCGAAGGTGCAGAGTACACATTCATATCTATGAGGCCATGCAAAGCCACTTTGCCTAGCTTTGAATGGCTTCACAATTATTGAGTGAGGCAAGGCAGCGCAAGCTGCTGCGTTGCCTTATTCTGCACCAAGGACGCGTTCCATGGACAACACCCATGGATTTTGACTCTGCCCCAGATTTATCATATAATTTAAACTTTGGGAGTCGACAGAATCTTACACCTCCAGAGATGAGGCGTAACAAAGAAATATTTGTATATCTCCTAGTTCTTTTCTCTTTCTATGTGTGCTGCATTCTGTAGCAAACATTGAAAGACGAAAAAGTCTTTCAGGAGTGTTTTTGTGCAGGTAGGTGCCCTTTCCTGCACAAAACACAGGCACCGTGAATAATGGTGCAAGAGTGCTTGCATTGGTGCTAGGCTGCCAAAAGGGCACCAGCATGGGGAGAAAGGACAGGAATGCACTGTATTGCATACACATGGTGCATTTCTGCAATTTAACTATGGCATAGGGCATTGCAGAAAGATGACTTGCTGTGCTACCCCACATCAACTCCCCAAATATACTCTTGGGAGCACTGTGGGGTATAATTATGAGCACCTTGTGCCACAGTTGCGTCACTTTTTGTGACACAACGGCAGCACAAACCTTGAAATCATATCTATGAGGCCACGCAAAGCCACTTTGCTGGGCTGTGAATGGCCTCATAGCTATGGATTAAGGCAAGGTAGCAAAAATCACTGCATTACTTTACTATGCACAAGTGAGGCGTTCCATGGGCATTGTGGTGGGTTTTCTTGTGCAACACCCATGCATTTTGATGCATTTCCAGATTTACAAGTCCTTGTATACCAGGGGATGCACCTAAACCTTACACCTCCTCAGGAGAGGCGCAACAAGGAGAAATATGTTTGTTTCTCCTAGTTTTTTCCTCTACGTGTGCTGCATTCTGAAGCACACATAGAAAGAGAAAAAAGTCTCCCAGGATTTCTTTGTGTGCAGGAAGGTGCCCCTTCCTGCACTTAAAACAATCCTGCCTTCAATGCAGACACCATTGCATCATGGTGCAAGGGTGCCTGCCTTGGTGCTAGGCAGCAAAAACAGTGCCATCACAGTGGGAAAGGACAGGAATATGCTCTATGTCATAGAAATGGCACATTCCTGCCCTTTCCTTTTCATGCAGCGCAGCAAGGTGATTTGCTGCACTACCATGCACCAAAAGTTCATAAATAGGGGCCTGGTAGCTCTTAAATTTAAAGCACTCCCTCTAACCTGTCCCATGCTTATCCCAAGAGAAAGCCCCAGTTTCCAAGACCATAACCTGCTTTGATAAGACATACTCCTCGATTGTAGAGCTGCAGGTTGAGAGGTGCACCCATAGGTATCTATTTCCTAGGCGAACTGCCAGCAATCCAGATATTCTCGGCGTTGAGGTTAAAGAGCCTTCTTATCATGATGTTAAAATATGCACAGATAGGACTGCGAGGATGTGAATGGTGAGTGGACTATATGGGATGTTTTAGTAAATAGTCAAGAAAGTGTCCATCCATTACAATCACAATTCTCTGTCCCGGTCTCTGGCAGTCTTTTTTGTCTTTTTGTACATGCCTGGTACAGCTTAATTTAGGGTTCTTGATAGCTGACCCTTCCTCCAGAAAGATCATAGTGGCCTCGCAGAGCAGGAAAGAGAGAGAAATGAAAACGCCTCTCACTTACAAACCTTCACTTTATTGACCCAACTTATCAACATATGGTCAATAAGAGGACAATCAAATAGGCTTCCAGGTGTTCTTTTTAAATTTTGTCGTTTTTTTTTTTTTAAATCGCTGGATTTTTACAAAAGTCACAATTTGAGTTTTCTTTTTGCAAAATGCAAAATCCTAAAATCTTACAGTCTCTGTAGTTGGTCTCCCTAACTGTATCGGGGGGAAGGGATGGGATTCTGCCCTTGCATGATTCAATTTTTTATAGTTTCTATACAAAACTCTTTTTTTAGGTTTTTGACCAATTTTTTGCCTTCGATGTTTTATTTATCAAATACACCATAAATTTAGACACCTGATCATTATTATTTTCATGTTACTTATTGAATCAAGGGTGTGTTATTTGCAGTGCGCATAATGAACCTACACCAGAAGCTTTTAGGGATTGTTGCATATAACTTAATAAATTATATTGCACAATAAAACTACAAATAAACACATTGTTACTCAGAAGCATAATGACAGCAGTGCATAAGACCAATTGGTAGCAGTAAAATTATTCATTCGGTTAAAATAGACATAACCTTAAAAATGCATACAATCAGATAAAACAATCAATACATAAAAGCAATATATCAGAATATTCAGCTAGAAAAGGCAAAGTGCAGGACCACAGTGCAATAAACATTAGTGAACAATCATTCTACCAAAAAAAGAAATAGAGTTTTCCAATCTGAGTTGAAAAAACATTTCAACAACGAAAAACGTTGTAACTCATCAAAATTCAATTAACAACAATCCGCTTTCAGGGCTGGGCCATCCATATCCATAATACAAATTTGGACTTGAATGTGCTGGGATGGACTAACACATGCAGGCAAAACAAAAGAAGAGACAAAAATAATTTGGAAAACCACCTAACTAGGGTAACTCACTATAACAAAATACAGTGGTGTAATCATCTAAGCTGAAAAGGAAACAAGAAACCCCATTGCAAATTATATACCTCTCCTCATGGGACAGCAGACAGAAAAGATTTGTCAGTCCTAAGTGCTCACAGCTTCTCAGCATCGGTAGACAGCGGCATCAGGGGCAATGCAGAACGAGAGCTGCACATAGGGAATGTCAGCAGTTCAGAATGTATTGGGCATATTAGTACTGAGCAGCATAAGCAAATTAAGCAATGGGAAGGATTACATTTAATTCTTCAGAAGACATCTAAGGGTCAGCAGGATTCAGGAGACGAGAGAACAGCCCCACATCAAGGGTCATCACCAAGACTCGATTGATTAAGATTTTCAAAAGTCTCTTCCTAACTAGAAATGTTCACAAGTTTCTAATAGGTCCTCCATGTGGGCTCATCTTGCGCAGCTTAATCAATATCCAAAGGAAAATCATTGAAAACATCAAGTTTGCAACTATTATGGATTTTCTCAGGGAGTATGCAAAGTCATCATGATGACTCCATATAGTTCCGCCAAACTATAACACATATTTATCAACTGGAACTTTGCGATTCTTTCCCACAGTACAAAGGATGATTTTAACAGTTCTCATGTGAATTTATCAACACTTCCTGTCTTTTCTGACAGCTAGAACAAATATTGTTACATTTGTTATTAGTTAAAACATTTTCTATGTCTTTAATACAAGAGGACATTCATCAACACATCAGCAACCTAGGAATTATTTCAGGTCAATGGGAATAGGGTGAATTAGCACTTTTCCTCCATTACTGCAAAATTAATCCTCAGGCCTACTCTAGCTAAGAAAGCCTAAATACAGCCTAATGCAATTAATAAATATAAATCCTATTGCACACCTTACAATTTAAATCAAATATGCAAAGCATATTATTTAATTGCAAACATATGACATTAGAAACATCTTAAATGTGCATTTGGTCCTCTGCACACATGTAACACATTAATAAATTCATTTAAATCAAAATGAGAACGAATAATTCATGTTTGTTTAATACTCATAATAAACATCATCTCCACTGTATCTCTAAAAATAATATCCTTAACATGAATTCATGTCAGTAGTTCACTAAAAAATAAATGCACAACATCCTTCCATGGCAAAATATGATGTCCAAAAGAAATGGAGGTCGCAATGTCTGCCATTTTTCAAACGTGTACATTATTACATTTCATGGTAATTTCTCTGTTATGCTTTTAAATGAAAGCTTATTAGCTCCATTTGCTAACTTCTATGCCACTAATGTATTAATAAATTGTAATCTCTTTGAGGGACAAAGTGTATAAATACAGTACAATAAACATTAACATGCAGCCAATTGACCGATGTAACAATAAATCTTTATGTTCAAAATTACAAACAAATATCAACAATAAGTAAAAACCTCCAATATCCCACCGAGGCAAAGCCCAAATTAAGGCCAGGGCTCCCATAATTTGACGATGCTGCTTAAAATACATTCACACAAGTCTGAAAATCCCTAAGCATAAAAAAACAACAACATGGCAAGCCTTGCTCTATTCAATTTTAAACCCTTTAGCAAGGGTATTGTTAGAAATGGGGTCTCTGGTTGGCAGTCAGTCTGCACTCTGTCCAAGCAGGGAGCCTCAATCTAATCAGGGCAAATAAGATATACACTTAGATAACCCCTGCTCACCCCCTTGGTAGCTTGGCACAAGCAGTCAGGCTTTGTAAAGTATTCGTACCAACACACACAGTAATACAGTGAAAACACTACAAAATGGATACCACAAATGTTTAGAAAAAAAGGGAATATTTCTCTAAATCAAACAAGACCGAAATAATAAAAATCCAACATGCACAACATATGAATTTTTGAAAGAATAGGGTGGTCATTACAACCCTGGCGGACAGTGTTAAAGCGGCGGTAAAACCGCCAACAGGCCGGCGGTAAAAAAAATTGAATTATGACCATGGCGGAAACCGCCAACAAAGACAGCCACTTTAACACTCAGACCGCCACGGCGGTACAGACAAACAGCGCGGCGGTCACCGCCAACAGACAGGCGGAGGACAATGTACCGCCCACAGTATCACAACCTACCAATCCGCCACCTTTTCCGGGGCGGATTCACCGTGGATAAAAACACAGCGGAAACAGCCATTTCAAAGGGAAAACACTCACCTCTACACACTCCACGAGGAACGAGGGCACCTTGGAGCCGGAACTCCATATACTCCCTGCGATAGTCTTCCAGCTCCTATACGAAGATCATCAAGGCCGGCGGGGAAGACCATGGTGAGTACTGCACCTACGACATAGGGGAGGCAAAAACACAGGGACACACAACATCCCAACCCCCACCCCGACCCTCACCCACTACAACACACCCACCAATGCATATCTATACTTTACAGTAACAACCCCCAACCCCCCCGGAAGAATGCAAAGACAAAAGGAAATGAGTTGAACCATTGTAATATATCAAAATACAGTAAGCAAATATATACATATATATATATATATATATATACACATTAAACAAAATATACACCACGATTAGTAGTGCAGGTATTGCACCATTCATTGTCCGTGGACCACTGGGCCCAAAATGCATGGGCGAGGCCCACACAAAATACCCGATCAAAACGGAGAGAACACTGCAGGGGCATCAGATAGAAATACAACAGGCACCTCAGGGGGAAGGGAAGGGGGGGCACCTCAGCCGGATGAGTGCACGATGCCAGATCCACGAGGGGGCTCCATGCCCATTGATGTATCCTGGGGAGTGCAGAGCCACGGTCTCTCAAGTCTCTGCAGTGGGTGGGTTGCCCACTGTACCATCCTGGGGGGTGCAAAGCCACAGTCTCTCAAGTCTCTGCAGTGGGTGGGTTGCCCACTGTACCATGCTGGGGAGTGCAAAGCCACAGTCTCTCAAGTCTCTGCAGTGGGTGGGTTGCCCACTGTACCATCCTGGGGAGTGCAAAGCCACAGTCTCTCAAGTCTCTGCAGTGGGTGGGTTGCCCACTGTACCATCCTGGGGAGTGCAAAGCCACAGTCTCTCAAGTCTCTGCAGTGCGTGGGTTGCCCACTGTACCATCCTGGGGAGTGCAAAGCCACAGTCTCTCAAGTGGTTAACAGTCTCCATCGGTTCTGGAGGGGGCTTTGTGCCCAGAGTGCTTCATCCTGCCAAGGACAGACGGAGTGGATGCAAGTCTCCACTGGTTCTGGAGGGGGCTTTGTGCCCAGAGTACTTCATCCTGCCAAGGACAGACAGAGTGGATGCAAGTCTCCACTGGTTCTGGAGGGGGCTTTGTGCCCAGGGTGCTCATCCTGCCAAGGACAGACGTAGTGGATGCAAGTCTCCACTGGTTCTGGAGGGGGCTTTGTGCCCAGAGTGCTTCATCCTGCCAAGGACAGACGGAGTGGATGCAAGTCTCCACTGGTTCTGGAGGCTTTGTGCCCGGAGTGCTTCATCCTGTGCAGGACAGACGGAGTGGTTGCAAGTCTCCACTGTTTCTGGAGGGGGACTGGTGCCCAGAGTGCAGCACACACCCCGTGACGGTCCCAGTTGCTTCACTGCCCCTGCCGCAAATGGGCTAGCGGTGCATTCCATGGCGGTCTTTGCCCTGTTCAGCTGTCCCTGGCCTGTTCAGCGGTGCTTGAGTTGCCAGTATCAGACCTGTTCAGCGGTGCATTCCATGGCAGCCTTTGCCCTGTTCAGCGGTCCCTGGCCTGTTCAGCGGACCTTCATTGCCCAGCAGGGCTGTGGCTGGCGGTCCTTCATGGGTCAGCTGGGCTGTGGCTTGCGGGGCCCTCCTGGCCAGTGACGATGGGGCTGGCCTCCTGGGCAGTGACTCTTGCGGTGGCCTCCTTGCCAGTGACGATGGGGCTGGTCTCCTGGGCAGTGACTCTGGCGGTGGCCTCCTGAACAGTGACTCTGGCGGTGGCCTCCTGGGCAGCGGGGATGATGGCGGTCTTCTCCGCCATGCTGCTCCTCCCAGACTTTGGAGATTTCTTCTGCCCCTTCCCCACCTTGGGAGGAGTCATAGATGAGTCCACACTCCCCCCAGGACCCTTGTGAGTGGCTTTGCTGGCTGGAGTCTTCCCCCTCTCCCGCCGGGCACTGTCCAACTTCTGGTGCTTCACAGGGGGTGGACTGGCTGTGCTGTGGCTCCGTGCCACACTGGCTGTCCTGGTGGCCGGTGCACTCCACATACCTGTAACAACAGGTACCACTGGTCCCGGAGATTTTTTGGCTGAGGTGTTAGTATGGGACCTATGAGTTGGAAGGGGGAGTGGTGGGAAATAGGTTAAGGGTGGACAGGAAAAGTTGTTTGGAGACACTGGTACGGGTAGATGGAGGGGGTTTGGAAGTGGAGGAAGAGGTGGTGGTTGTAGGAGGTGTAACTTTTGTCGACTTGGGTGCAGGTGCATGGGCTGGAGGCTGTCGTGAGGTGGATGGCTGTTGGGTGGGTGTGTGCCTGCGTTTGTGTATCTTCGGAGGGGGCGGCACAGACACACTAGGAGAGGACACAGGGGACGTGTAAATGGTAGTGGGGGTGGTGAGTGCACGTGAGCGGGGTGTGGTGGTGTGTGTGCGGGTGCGCGACGTAGTGGCTGTAGTGGTAGTGCATGCAGGTGTGACTATAGACGAGACTGGGAGGGAGGAGGGAGACGAGGAGGAGGGGGACAGGAGGAAGTGGATGTTGGTGTGTCTGTATGTATGTGATGCTTGCGTGAGTGCCTGTGGGATGTGTGGTGCTTATGTTTGCCTGAGCTTCCCTTGTGTGGTGAGGTGTGTGCAGGCTGGTCTGATGGTGTGCTTGGGAAAAGCTGGGGTACAGGGTCTTGGGTCTGGGTGGAAGAAGTTGGAGGGGGAGGCTAGATACAGGGACAATGGCTGCCATCAGTGCTGAGGCCAGAGTTTGCAGGGCTCGATGAAGGGCAGCCTGACCAGAATGAATGCCCTCCAGGAATGAATTTGTGTGTTAAAATTCCCTTTCTACACCCTGGATAGCATTCAAAATGGTAGACTGCCCAACAGTGAGGGACCTGAGGAGGTCAATGGCCTCCTCACTGAGGGCAGCAGAGGTGACTGGGGCAGGGGCTGAGGTGCTTGGGGCGAAGGTGATGCCCACCCTCCTGGGTGAGCGGGGACAGGGCACACGCTGAGGGGCTGCTGGGAGGGCGGTGCTGGTGGGGGGGTGGCGTCTGTACCTGTAGAAGTGGGGGGCACAGATTTTGCCACCACCACAAGGGAGCTCCCATCAGAGGATGAGTCTGTGTCGCTGGTTGCAGATCCTGTGACTGCCGTGGTGCTCCCCTCGCCCTCCGTCCCACTGGTGTATTCTGAGTCCGTGGTGTGGCCCTCCATGGCCATGTGGGATGCAGCTCCCTCGTGCTCCAGTGCCACTGTACCTCCGTCTGATGATGCTGATGCACACAAGATCAGGGAGACCACAAAAAGGGGGGTGACGACAGAAGAAGGACAGGTTGAGTGCATGACTTACCGCTACCGTTGGCGGACAATACAGACACAGCAGCCCCCTGCACTACGTCATGCTGTTGGGCTCTACAGATGCAATTCCTGGGATATGGCCTACATGGTATGGATGACATCTGCACACATAGATGACACAGGGGCCTGAATACCTGTACTTGGCACTCTACACAGTTGCGGTGGCGTGCCACATGGCCCGCATTATGGAGGGGCCTAGCCTACGGAACTCGCCCTGGCCTAGGGAAACCCACAGCCCTCCTCCCCCACCCAGACACCTTCACTGCGTGCAAAGTCCGCTGATTGATGTTGTACTCACCCCCTTGTGTCTGCTGTGATGCCCTCAAGCACCCATCCAACTCAGGGTAGGCCACCGCCAGGATCCGGAACATCAGGGGGGTCATGGTTCGACGGGCACCCCTTCCATGTTGGGAGGCCATCCTCAGCTGAGCCTCCGCCGTCTTCTTGCTCCAGCAGCGAATGTACTCCCATCTTTTCCGGCAGTGGGTGCTCCGTCTGTGGTGGACCCCCAGGGTCCGGGCGTCCTTGGCGATGGCACACCAAATATCCTTCTTCTGGTGGGCGCTGACCTACATGACATGTACAGGGGAAGAAGAGAAGTCATTACCTACTGCACTGTATAAGTGAGTGGCCCACATCCCTACCCTTGCCATGTGGCACATGCATTCACAGTCCTTCATGCACGCAGAACTGTGCCCCCTTCATTCTTACAACCAGCCCTCTCCACACAGGCATAGCCCATACAACGTGCTCCCTGTGTACTTACCTGTTGGTCTGGAGGACCGGAGAGTAGCGTGTACTGGGGGAGGACCCCGTCCACGAGCTTCTCCAACTCCTCTGCAGTGAAGGCAGGGGCCCTTTCCCCAGACACACAAGCCATTGTCTCTTCCAGACCGAGGTCACAGCAGCACTTGCAGTGTAGGTCCTCTCCTGTCGAAGATCAGGTATTGAGTGATTGAACAGATAGAAAATTGCAGTCACGTCCGCGGCGGTCACGTCCGCGGCAGTGCGTACCATCACCGCCGGCGTACATCGTCATTGGCTCCTGGGACCCATATGGTCCAATGTAAGCCAATGCAGCCTTGCGCCGCGGTCTTCGACCGCCTACCGCGACGGTGTACAATGCCAGCGCAGTTATCTCACATCCCATTGTCCCACTTTAGAGGTCAGGCAGCCGCCATTTCAGGGGCCCAGATGGCCTAATTACCAACTGCGTCACACATACCTAGGCCTTGTCTCACAACACAAATACAGGCCACATTTTGTGTATGAATGGTGTTCTGTGTAGACTGTGGGTACATACCTCTGAGTTGTTTGACTCTGTGGTCGCTGTTGTCCTTCCTAGGCACCGTCTGCTGGGACATGTGAGGAGATGGCGGAATCCTCCAGTGTACCGACCGCTGGTGGATCTGTCGTCAATGGAGGAAAGAAGTTTGATCATCACCTACAGGTTTGACCGTGCCACAATCCAGGAACTGTGTGCCCAGTTGGAGCCTGACCTGATGTCAGCAATCCACCATCCCACAGGAATCCCCCCTCAAGCGCAGGTGCTATCAGTGCTCCATTTCCTTGCAAGTGGGTCATTTCAAACAACAGTGGCCATGGCATTAGGGATGTCCCAGCCTATGTTTTCCAACGTGTTGTCCAGAGTGTTGTCTGCCCTGCTGAAACACATGTGGAGCTACATCGTTTTCCCTCAGGTGGAGGATTTGCCTACAGTTAAAGGTGACTTCTATGCCCTTGGACATATCCCCAACATCATAGGTGCCATTGATTGGACCCATGTAGCTCTGGTCCCCCCCCACAGGAGTGAACAGGTGTACAGGAACCGGAAGAGTTATCATTCCATGAATGTACAGATGGTATGTTTGGCAGACCAGTACATCTCCCAGGTAAATGCTATGTTACCTGGCTCTGTGCATGACGCCTACATCCTGCAGAATAGCAGCATCCCGTATGTGATGGGTCAACTCCAGAGGCACCGTGTGTGGCTATTAGGGGACTCTGGTTACCCCAACCTGTCTTGGCTACTGACCCCAGTGAGGAATCCCAGGGCAGAGGAACGCTACAATGAGGCCCATGGGCAGACTGGGAGGGCGATCGAACGCACCTTCGGCCTCCTGAAGGCCAGGTTCAGGTGCCTCCATATGACAGGTGGTTCCCTATTCTACTCACCAAAGAAGGTGTGCCAGATCATCGTGGCCTGCTGTATGCTTCACAACTTGGCTTTGAGATGACAGGTGCCTTTTCTGCAGGAGGATGGTCCAGATGACGGTGTTGTGGCAGCTGTGGAGCTTGTGGACAGTGATGCGGAGGAAGCAGAGAAAGAAGACATTGACAACAGGGACTCAGTTATCCAGCAATATTTCCAGTGACACACAGGTGAGAAAACATTCCTGCCTACTACAAGTACTTTCACACTTCTACCTCTATCCTGTCTGTCGATTTCAACCTGTATATGGTCACTGAGTTGTACATTTCCATTACGGTTTCTCAGGTGTGGTTTCCAACGTGTGTCATGTGCTTAGATTCCTCATGGACTTGAGATGTGTGACATAGGTATGTTGACATTACATTTGAAAACACATTTTGTCACTGTCATTGCTAATACACATTTTCAAAATCACAGACTGACTCCAGATTGTTTTGTGCTTCAGTGATGTTTATTGAAGTGCTAAATATTGGAGGGGGTTGTAAAATGGTGAGGGGTGATGGTGGAGGAATGTCCATGGCAGAGTCCAGTCTATTAGTCTAACAGGTGCATTGCCCATATGGGCATAGGAAGTGGAGCTGGGGCAGTTCCAATATGGACAGGGTTACAAAGTGGGACAGTAGGATGACAATCAGGGTGGTCTCATTTCTTGGCGGGGGTCTTGGCATCGTGCTCTGTCTTGTTCCTGGATCTCAGGGACTTGCGGGGTGGTTCTCCGTCTGCAGGGGGGTGGGGTGCTGGTGTGGTGGTCCTGTGGCAGTGTCTCCTGCCCACTAGCGCCGGCAGAGGTGGTGGGCAGTTCATCGTCCATGCTAGTGTCAGGGGCCCCTTGGAGTGCCAAAGTGTCCCTCGTGGTGTTAAGTATTTCCTTCAGCACCCCTACGATGGTGCCCAAGGCAGAGCTGATGGTTCTGAGTTCCTCCCTGAACCCCAAATACTGATCCTCCTGCAGCCGCTGGGTCTCCTGAAACTTGGCCAGGACCGTTGCCATCGTCTCCTGGGAGTGGTGGTATGCTCCCATGATGGAGGAGAGGGCCTCGTGGAGAGTGGGTTCCCTTGGCCTGTCCGCCCCCTATCGCACAGCAGCCCTCCCAGTTCCCCTGTGTTCCTGGGCCTCCATCCCCTGGACCGTGTGCCCACTGCCCCCAGGTCCCAGTTGTTGTTGGGGTAGTGGGTTATCCTGGATTCCCTGTAGTCGTGGACACACAGCTGATTGATGTGTCCTGGTACGGAGGTATGGGCCCCCTGGGTGGGTGCTGTGCTGATGTTACCAGAGGGTGGAAGGTCTGTGGTGGGCTGTGCCTGTGTGAGGGGAACCGACTGTCCCGAGGCCCACGATGGTCCGGGCTGGTCATCTGGATCCAGATGGACAGAGCTGCTGTCATCACTGTGGGCCTCTTCTGTGGGTGGGGTGGAGATGTCTGGACCCTCCTGTCTGGTGACGTTGGGTAGTGGTCCTGCAGGGGTGTAAAAGCATGATTATTGCATCTGTGTGTGTCATGGTGTGCAATGGGTGGGTGACCGTGTACCTCAGTCCTAGCATTCCTGTGTGCGGGCTTGTGTGGTGATGGTTGAGGGGGGTGTTATGGGTATGTGCAGTGGGCATGCTTTAGTGATGGATGTCCATGCTTTGTTTTGTCATGCAGGGCTTGATGTTGGGATGGGTGGTTTGTGTTATTAATACATTTGTGAGGAGTTGGAGTGATAAGGGAGGGGGCGAGGGTGGGGGTCTGTGATAGTATGCAGGTAGGGTGGGGGATATGAAAGTTAAGATTTGACTTACCAGAGTCCATTCCTCCACTGACTCCTGCGAGGCCCTCAGGATGCAGAATGGTCAAGACCTGCTCCACCCATGTTGTTAGTTGTGGGTGAGGAGGTGGGGGTCCGCCGCCAGTCCGCTGTACCGCGATGTGGTGTCTTGAGACCACGGAACGCACCTCCCCCCGTAGGTCGTTCCACCTCTTCCTGATGTCATCCCGAGTTCTTGGGTGCTGTCCCACTGCGTTGACCCTGTCCACTATTCTTCACCATAGCTCCATCTTCCTAGCTATGGAGGTGTGCTTCACCTGTGCTCCAAATAGCTGTGGCTCTAGCCGGACAATTTGCTCCACCATGACCCTGAGCTCCTCCTCCGAGAACCTGGGGTGTCTTTGCCGTGCCATGGGGTGGTGTATGTGTGGGGTGGTGTATGTGGTGATAAGTGTGGTGATATGTAGTGGTGTGTGGTGTTTTATGCGTGGCAGTTGTGTGGGTGATGGTGTTGAGTGCCTGTGGCTGCTAGTTTGTTGATGGTGGTGTCTCTCTCTGGCCTTCTCTCCGTAATGTTGGTCGTAGGGGTTTGTGGGTGATGTGGGTGTGTGTTTTATATTGTATTGGGTGTGTGGGAGTGGTGTGTGTATGTGTATCAGGAGTGTGTATTTCACATTGTCCAATGTGGTGGTGTTTTGGAGATGTGTGTGTATTTTGAGCGCAGCAGTGTGTACCGTCAATGGAATACCGCGGTTGAAAGACCGCCACGTGGATACGTGAGTCGTGATTGCATGGGCGTATTTCTGTTGGCGTGACGGTGGAGGTTTTGTTTTCGCCAGTTTATCACTGACCTTTGGTGTGGCGGACTTGTGTGGGTGTCTGAATTTTGTTGGATTTCGAGATGTGGGTCGTAATAGCTGTGGCGGGACTCCGCGGCCGCAGCTGTGTGTTGGCAGTCTTCTGCACGGCGGTAAGCGGCTTTTACCGCCAATGTTGTAATGACCCCCTAAGAGTCTTAGCGCCAGATATTTCAAGCTCCCGGTTTGCATTTCTTAAATAGTTAATTAAAAGAAATCGCTATTTTAGAAAGGCAAAATGGAATGTAACAAAATTGTGAGTCGGCAATTGCAATTTCTTGAAATTTGCCAATGCAATTTGCAAGTAGCAAATACTGAATTGCAAATAAATAGCGATTCAGTATCTGAAAATCGCAAATTGTGAAAATGCAAACCGGAACAGCCTGATGACTTCATAACCAGGAAATTAATCAGCCCATGCTGTTTCCAGGAGCCACACCCACAGGAGCAGGCAGGGAGACACAGCCCAGCACCAGGGAGCCAGCTTTGTGAGCCTTCCAGAACCAAACTTCAACATGGACAATGATGAGAAGGTGAAGGACAAAGGAGACAGGAAGCGTAAGCTCAAATTCATTGAGCATGAATTGGAGGTACTTACTGAGGAGGTGGTCAGGAACCATGACAAACTGTTTGGGAAGAACTCACTCCAGGTACCTGAAAGTGAGAAGAAGAATCGGTGGTCAGAAATCCAGACCAAAATATGCGCAGGGGGTGTTGTGCAGCTCTCTGTGGAGGAGATACACAAGAGATGGTATGACCTGCGTTCCCATGCCAAAGAAAGGGTAGCCAGCAGGCTAAAGGAGGCAAGGAGCACTGGAGAAGGACCACCCACCCAGACACCGTCCACATGACATGATGGAGTCCACACTGCTACCTGAAGCAGTCAGTGGTGTTACTGACATTGACACCTCAGGGACAGCCAGCACCAGCAAAGGTAAGGCCAGCAATGATGTGTATCCCCATATGTGCATGTACAAATGCCCCTTAGAAGATAGCTATTAGTTAGATGCATTGTGATACGCACTCCATGCCACATCTTACATACAACCCAACTATTCCTCATGGGAGCGGTAGTTCACGACCCTAAAGTCAAAATACCACATAAATATAAAGTTGATGTTCAGCCACATAGAGAAACAATACACACAACTCACAGTGATACGATGTCAGTGCACAATTTTTACTATTGTGCAACTACTTGTGATATATACATAAATGACATGCTGCACATTGTCGTTGCAGATTTCCTGGGCCCTGCTGCAGCAGAATGTGGGAATGTGGGAATGTGGGGATGTCGAAACACAGCCACAGTCTGACTCAAGCACCAGTGAGTCTTTCAGTATTGCACCAACCAGACACAGGGCAAGGGTATTACCTCTCCCAGAGTATAACCTGGACTCAGATGACATACCTGATGAAGTCTCCACACCACCCCCTGAGGCTAGATCCACAGGAAGACAGCAGACCCTGCCCCAGCGCCACTCAACTCCCCTCAGGAGGTGTCACAATGCAGGCAGACAGTGCACAGAGGAAGGAGAGGGCCCATCAATCTTTGGCGGCCTTGAAGCTTCCATGCTGAAAGTGCAGCACCTGCAATGCAAACACATGAAGTCAATGCACAGGCAGTTGGTGTCAATCGATCAGAACATTGGCGCAATGCACAGGCAGTTTTAGTCTCACAATGACAGTATGGGAGTACTGCACAAGCAGATAGAAGCACTCAATGAAAACATTGGATCAATGATCAAGCAGTTGGAGTCCCTGAATGAGGAACAGCAAACAGCAGCAGAAAAAACAAAGGAGTTGACAAATGACATTAGGGACCTCTGCACTGAGATTCAGCAGGAGCGTGTCAACCACGGCAGGCGCCATCACCAATTTATGTGAAAGTTTAATGGGTTCTGGAGATCAGTCAATCGGCTCTCTGGCTCAACTGCCTTGATTTCACAACGTGCTGTGGGCATACAGGTGGAGATGGCATATTGCAGTCGGGACATTGCACAGGGATTGGTGCAAATAACCAATGTCCTGGATGCAATGCAGACAGTACATAGTACTACAAACAGCGAACTGGGTGGTGGAGATAGTGAGGAGCTCTCTAACCTCAGCAGTCTTACAGCTCCTGCGATGGATCCTAGGCGTCGTGGTACCAGACACCTTACTGCCAGTAAACCCTCTACAAGAGATGCCAGTGAGGCCATTGAGCACTCAAGTGGAGTGCGTGGACTTAGGAAGTAATGTTAAGGCCTACAGGGGACTACCGTAACAGTTATACTATGATGCTAATGACACTCCTATTCGCACATGTTAGCCTATTGTTCATGGCTATGTCCTATTGACACATACGTTACCTGAAGTCAAGGTAATAAAGTTGCTAACTACAGAAATACATAATATTGAAGTTGTGTTGTCATCACTTACATCAGAAATGGTTGTGTGTGATGTCGGCATGTCTTTGCCTGCCCTCTGCTGCACTGGTCCTGTCTATTGGGTGATGGGGTGCTAAGGGGTCACCATCTTCATCTGAGTATGGCACCGTTGGTTCAACTGGTATGCCTCTTCTCGTTGCAATGTTGTGCAACATTGCACACGTAGCCACAATTTTGCAGGTTGTTTCTGGGCTGTACTGTAGTGCCCCTCCACTCTTATGGATGCACCTGAAGCGGCTCTTCAGAAGTCTGAAGGTCCACTCCACCACACTGTTGGTTGCCCTGTTTGAAGAATTGCACCTCCTCTTTGCTGGCTTTGCAGGACTCAGGTAGGGCATCACCTGTACTTCTCATAGATTTCCTCCTCTGTCTGGTCAAAAAGAGTAATGTGCACTCTGAAAATGCGCTCCTGTCTCCTCTTCCCTCTCCTCAAACCTGCCAAGATCCTCATTCTCCTCACCATCATGTGGAGTGCAGCCGTTTTAGAAAAGCAGCTAAGTCATTCTGGGCCTCTTTATATAGGTTGCACCTGGTTACCACCTGATTTCAATTCGTGGTAAATTGCATGTGCAAAAGACCATTCTGCCAATATTCGCAATTTGCAAATTTTTGATGCATCGCACTGCAACATGGTTTTGCTTGTGACAATCAGCGTATCACAAATTGCATCAGGATTTTGCAGATCGCTATCTGCGAATCACAAAACTTTGTTGCAATTTGTGTCACACAAAAGCGATTCAGTAAATCATGTTGCTATTTGCAATACGCTGTTTGCGACACCCAAAACCATGTAATATTTGCAGAAATTCGCAATTTTAGCAATTCCTTATTTTCACACTGCGAATGTCTTTCATACTTCGTGGGAGGCATATTTGCATTTGCAAACAGCCGATTTTTGTGATCTGCACCATTTGCAAATGCAAAAAAGTTTGATACATCTGGCCCTTACTTCCTAGAAAACAATGAAAACGTTGATTTTAAACAAAGTACCTAGTTTGCATCAAAAATAAAACTGTACGGGCAAGTGTGTGTCAGAACAGTCAGCAATGCATCGATTCCTTACTCACAAGTGAGGCCGTGCATTGTTTCTTCTTGGCTTGGGATGGCGATGAGTAATTTTTCTCTCCTGCAAGGGGGTGATGCGTCAATTTTCGGATGGGCACCTCGGATCCATGCAGGCTTGCATTGATTTTTGACACCCAGCAATGATGCGTGACAAATCAGGCCACCCGGTGTTTGAAAATCATGCTGCGTGGGTTTTTTGTCATTATCTGCAGGCATAAGCGGGTGTTGCATCGTTTCTCTAGCCGCACTGCATTGATCGCCAGCTGCAATATAGGTGAAGCATTGGTTTTATCTGCGAAAATGGTGTCACGTCATTTCTCAGCCACGTTGCAAGTGGTGCATCAAAATATTCCCCGCCTGGTGTACTTTGCGTGGATTTCACTCTTTGTTCTGACAACTTCACCTCTCAAGGGCTCAGGGACTGGACTGGGCACCACTTGGCAGGGCAGAAGCCTCTGCAGAGAGTCCATGTGCTGGCAGAGATAGACAGGGAATACACCAGCAGGCAGAGTCAGAATGGTTTAAGCAAGAAAGTGCCCACTTTCTAAAAGTGGCATTTTCAAACAGTCAATTTAAAAAACAACTTTACCAAAAGATGTATTTTTAAATTGTTCAGCGACCCCAAACTCCAAATCACTATCTGCTCTCAAAGGTAAACTGCATTTAAGGATATTTAAAGCAGCCCCCATGTTAATCAATGAGAGAGATAGACCTTGCAACAGTGAAGACCAAATTTGGCAGTATCTCTCTCTTAGGACATATAGGACACATGTGTACATGTCCCAGCTTTAACATACAGTGCACCCTGCCCGTGGGGCTCCCTACGTCCTTCCTTAGGGGTGCCGTACATGTATAAAAAGGGAAGGTTTGGGCCTGGCAAGTGGGCACACATGCCAGGTCCAATTGGCAGTTTAAAACTGCACACACAGACAGTGCAGTGGCAGGTATGAACAATTACAGAACTACTCATGTGGGTGCACAACCAGTGCTGCAGGCCAACTAGTAACATTTGATTTACAGACCCTAGGCACCTCTAGTGCACTTTACTAGGGACTTACTAGTAAATCAAATATGCCAGTCATGGAAAAGCCAATTACACATACAATTTACTCCTAGAGAGCACTTTCACTTTAGCACTGGTCAGCAGTGGTAAAGTGACCAGAGTAACAAAAACAGCAAAAACAGAGCCCAACACATAACAACAACCTGGAAAGCAGAGGCAAAATGTTAGGGTAGACCACACCAAGGATGCCAGGTCTAACAGGTAATAACATTTTCTCCTTTAGGGAAAGTCAATAAAGTGCACAACAAAACAAAATGAGCAACTGTCTCGGCTGAAATTTGTCACATTCTCAGGGAACCACATCACATACTGCTCCTTAGGGATACTGTTTTAGTTAGACAGTGGCAAGAACTGCAGGTTTCTGTAATTCCATTCCTTCCTTGTCAACAATAATACAGGTTGAACAACTCTGATTGACCCATGTATAATCTGCTTTAACAATTCTTTCGGGACAGGAAAACAAAGTTGGATGGCCCAAAGCTGTGAGTCCAGTTTTCAGATAACTGAGCCAGGGGATCCCACTCATGTTATTCAGGAAAAGGCAGTCCCTGATGATTGATCTATTCAGGGTTGGTTCACTGTAATACCAAATAGAGGTCCACTGCAACATACGTTTGAAATTGTCTGAGATATATTCGAGGCCCAATTCTTCATGAAGAGCATGGGTTGGGGTGCTTTGCGGGATGGCCAATAAGTGCCTAGCAAATTTATTCTCTTCAAACTGAATGGTACGGCAAATTCCGGTACTCCCAAATGTCATTACTATACCATGTAGCAGATGACCATTTGACTCTATAAATGCGAAGCAGGGCCTTTATTGGTTTCCTGTACACCCTAGCACTAAAATCCATGACCAACACGCAAGAACACGCTTGCATAAGTCTTTAAAAGTAAAGGGCCCCAAGTGTTCCTATCATCAAGACAAATGCCCTAGTAGTTGAATGTGTGTGCTTGAGTGATTGTTGCTTTAATACAAAAACAGGCTTTCAATTGAGAAGGTTTAATACCAGTGATCAAAGTAATGGATTTTGTAATATTTATTGTGAGGTCTAAACTGGCCATAAAATCAGCAAACAAATGAAGTAACAGTTAAAGCCCTAATGCTTTCTGGACTGGTAATTAGCAGGTACTTGCAAGAGGGGCATCACATTGTTTTCCCAAAAACACCTCCTCTAGACCATTAATGTAAATTGTAATTAAAAGGTGGCCAGGGTACACCCCTGTGTAACACTTCAAATAATGAGGAACCATTTGGTATATGAACTGTCCACCTCTAATCTTACCAATGCAGACATCTCCATGGGATTGTCCACCAGAAAGGATGTCAGAGCTGGATCAACGCCTAGAGACAGCAACATTGACCAGAGCTTAGAAAGATTCACCCAGTCAAAAGCTGATGCAAGGTCCATAAAACCCAAGAAAAGAGTATCCTTTTTGACCATCGCATACTTCTGGAATGCAGATTCACACTCTGATCAATAGTATTCAGGTCAGGTCTGAACCTTCGCTGTAAGTCGGAGATTATTTTTTTCTCCTCGGCCTATAGAGACAAACTTTTCAAGAGCACCGAACCCAGAGCCATAACAGCGGTGAAAGGCTTAACTCTTTATAGTGCCTGGGGACAGAGGTCACATCCCTCCAGCAACAGGAGAGTCTTGGGACTGGTATCCCCTGGCAAAGCTTCATGGCACCCCCCGCAGCGGTGAAGGGCTTCATTGTTTAAAACACCTGGGGTCACAGGTCATGCCCTTTCCAGCAACAGCAGTGTCTTAGTACTGGTAGTCCCTCAGCAAAGCCTCAGTGCCTCCCCTGCAGCAGTGAAAGGCTTTGCACTTTAAAGCACCTGAAGCCAGATGCCAAGCCCCCTCCAGTAACAGCAGAGTCCTGGGACTGGCATTCTCCAGCAAAGCCCTAGCATGTCTTGTGCAGCGGTGAAGGGCTTCATGCTCTATAGCGCCTGGGTTTAGAAGTCACTCCCCCTTAAGCAACAGCAGACTCCTGGGACTGCTACTACCCCAGAAAAGCCTCAGCAGGATGTCGGCAGTGGGCGTGCAATGGTGGAACTTTTGATTTGTTGACAAATGTTGTAACTAATATCAATGAGATTAAGTAGAGGAACATAATACACAGGAGCCTACAATAACAGTGTATCAGTGATACTCAAAGTGTGGTCCGCATGCTGCTTGCAGCACTCCTGACCTTCACATGCCACCCCCTGGTGAATAGCAGCCGTGGGCTGCTGTTTATTGAAAAGAGCACTCAGTTTTAGAAAGATGGTAAATAAACTGCCATGGGTTTATTTAAAAGAAAAGAAGCAAAAAAAAAAGGTATCCGTCACTACTTAACTTTGTGAACGCATTCTTTTTTAAAGACATCTGAGCAACAAATGTGTATAAAAATGACAAAGGGGGTGATTCTAACCCTGGCGGTCGGTGTTAAAGCGGCGGCCAACCCGCCAACAGGCTGGCGGTCCAAAAAATGGAATTCTGACCCTGGCGGGAACCGCCAACACAGCCCGCCAACTTAACACTCCGACCGCCGCGGCGGTACAGACAAACAGCGCGGCGGTCACCGCCAACAGGCAGGCGGCAGACAATGTACCGCCCACACTATCATAACTCACCAATCCGCCACCTTTTCCGGGGCGGGAGCACCGCCGATAAAAACACGGCGGAAACAGACTACGAACGGGAAAACGCTCACCAAAACACACTCCACGAGTACGGAGGACAGCATGGAACCCGAATTAAACATCCTACCTGCTCTCGTCTACCTTCTCATCTACCACGAGTACGAAGTCCGGCGCAGACGACAACGGTGAGTACTGCACCTACGACACACGGGAGGGGGAGGACGAAAGGTTACGGGCACACACATATGCGACCCCCCAATCATGTACTCACCAATGCAGAGCACCAAGTCACAGTGACACCACCCAAACACCCCTGAAAAATGCTAGGACATAATCATATTTGGAATAAATATTTATGTACCAAAAAGCTCCAGAAAATTAGCGTACAACCATGAAAGATATCCACAACAAAACAAATGACATACACATCAGTGTATAACTGAAGTACCAAGTCCTGCACATCCTACGAATTCAGCATGTCCGTGGGCCAAAGTCTTGAGAAACAAGGGCAAAGCCCACACAGGAGACCTGAGTCCTTTGGAGAGAACACTGCAGGGGCATCAGATGTAAAAACTACAGGCACCTCAGGGGGAAGGGAAGGGGGGGGCACCACAGCCACATGAGTCCACGACGCCAGATCCACGAGGAGCCACCATGCCCACTGTACCATCCTGGGGAGTGCAAAGCCACAGTCTCTCAATGTCCCTACAGTGGGTGGGCTGCCCACTGGACCATCCTGGGGAGTGCAAAGCCACAGTCTCTCAATGTCCCTACAGTGGGTGGGCTGCCCACTGGACCATCCTGGGGAGTGCAAAGCCACAGTCTCTCAATGTCTCTACAGTGGGTGGGCTGCCCACTGGACCATCCTGGGGAGTGCAAAGCCACAGTCTCTCAAGTCTCTGCAGTGGGTGGATTGCCCACTGGACCATCCTGGGGAGTGCAAAGCCACAGTCTCTCAATGTCTCTACAGTGGGTGGGCTGCCCACTGGACCATCCTGGGGAGTGCAAAGCAACAGTCCATCAGGTGGATGACAGTCTCCACTGGTCAAGGAGGAGGCATGGTGGGCACAGTGAACCATCAACGGTGCTTGAGACGGCGGTGCCCTGTTCAGCGGTGCTTGAGACGGCGGGGCCCAGCGGAGCGGTGCTTGAGAGGAAGGGCCCAGCGGAGCGGTGCTTGAGACGGCGGGGCCCAGCGGAGCGGTGCTTGAGAGGAAGGGCCCAGCGGAGCGGTGCTTGAGACGGCGGGGCCCTGTTCAGCGGTGCCTATCTCCACGGCGGGGCCCTGTTCAGCGGTACTCTTCTGCACCGCGGGCCCTGTTCAGCGGTGCCTATCTCCACGGCCGGGCCCTGTTCAGCGGTGCTCTTCTGCACCGAGGGCCCTGTTCAGCGGTGCCTATCTCCACGGCGGGGCCCTGTTCAGCGGTGCTCTTCTGCACCGCGGGCCCTGTTCAGCGGTGCCTATCTCCACGGCGGGGCCCTGTTCAGCGGTACTCTTCTGCACCGCGGGCCCTGTTCAGCGGTGCCTATCTCCACGGCGGGGCCCTGTTCAGCGGTGCTCTTCTGCACCGCGGGCCCTGTTCAGCGGTGCCTATCTCCACGGCGGGGCCCTGTTCAGCGGTGCTCATCCAGCAGGTCAAGGGAGCCAGACCTGGCTTGGACTCCCTGTTCAGTCGCCCTCGGACCGTGACGTTTCTGGACCCTTCGGGGATGGACTCCTGGCCTCCTTAGTGTCCTCCTTCCCAGCTGGGATGTGGCATGTGGGGTCCACCTTCTCCGCGCTCCTGCTGCCCTTCCGCTCCTTTGATGGGGCTCTCGGGCCCTTGCCTCCCCCAGATGGTGTGGGTGGTGAAGTGGCCGCACATTGCTCCTTGGGGGCAGCCCTGTCGGTCCTCGCACGGCGGTCCTTGGTTTTGCGGGTCCTCTTGCCGGGGGGGGGGCTGGACGTGTCCTTGCTGCTGATCGATGTGTCACTGCTGGCAAAGGGTGGGCTCCAGAACCCAGGCACAACAGTGACACCCGAAGCTGGGCTGGTGGTGGCTGCGGTGCTCTTGGGACTCTTTGAAGATGGATGGGGGAGGTCATCGGGGGGAAAGAGGTTAAGGTTAGCCAGGAAAAGTTTTTTAGGGCCAAGGTAAAGGGTAGGAGAAGTGGAGATGGAAGTGGAGGTAGAGGAGGTGGTTGTAGGAGAGTCAGGTGTGCTGTCATTGGGTGAAGGTGCTGGTGCTGTAGGCTGTCGTGAGGTGGATGGCTGTTGGGTGGGTGGCTGCCTGCGTTTGTGTGTCTTGGAAGAGGGGGTGACAGACACAGTGGGAGAGGACACAGGGGACGTGTACATGGCAGTGGGGGTGGTGACTGCACGAGTGTGGACTGTACTGGAGGGTGAGGTGGTGATGGAAGCACTGGCTGATGTTGGGGTGCATGCAGGTGTGAGTGTAGACGTCACAGGGAGGGAGGAGGGAGACGAGGAGGAGGGGGACACAGGGGTGGCAGTGGCTGTTGGCATGTCTGCATCTGGGTGTTGCTCGGGTGAGTGTTTGCGGGATCTGTGGTGCTTGTGTTTGGATGAGCTGCTCTTGGGTGTTGAGGTGTGTGCAGGCTGGTCTGATGGTGTGGATGGGATAGGCTGAGGAACAGGAGACAGAGACAGGCTGGAGGCAGTCAGAAGAGGGAGGCTGGAAACAGGGACAATGGCTGCCGTCAGTGCTGAGGCCAGAGCAGTGAACGCTCGTTGATGGGCAGCCTGACCCGAATGAATGCCCTCCAGGTACGCATTGCTCTGTTACACCTCCCTTTGCACACCCTGGATGGCATTCAGAAGGGTCGTCTGCCCAACAATGAGCGTCCTTACCAGGTCAATGAGCTCCGCACTGAGGGCAGCAGGGGCAACAGGGGCAGGGGCCGAGGTGCCTGGGGCGAATGAGACGCGCGCCTTCCTGGGCGAAGCGTCACGGAGCGAAGACTGAGGGGCTGCTGGGAGGGCGGGGCTGGTGCGCTGGGTGGCGGCTGTACCTGTAGAGGCGGGGGGCACGGATGTTGCCGCCACCCCTAGGGAGCTCCCATCCGAGGACGTGTCGCTTTTGCTGCTCTCACCAGCGGTCCCCGTTGTGGTGCTCCCCTCGCCCTCCGGATCACTGGTGACCTCGGTGTCTGTTCCTGGGCCCACCGGGGCCTTGTGTCCTGCAGCTCCCTCGTGCTCCGATGCCATATCTCCTCCGCCTGATGATGCTAATGCACACATGCACAAGAAGATGAAGAGAAAGGGTGGGGGGAGAAAAAAGAAGACCAGGTTGAGTGCATGCAATGTCAACACCGTTGGCGGAGAGGACAGACACAGGTGCCTAATGCACTAAGCCGCGCATTCGGGGTACACTACTCAGTACTACTGACTAAGACAACAGGCCAAGAGACGTCAAACGCGCACATGGGAGATGCTGGACCTTCAATGGCTGTACTTGTCACCCTACAGAGGTGGGGGCCGGGGGCACAGGGCCATGCCTAAGGGAGAGGACTACACTACAGAAAGCGCCCTGGCGTAATGTCACCCACAGCCCTCCTCCCCCACCCAGACGCCTCCACTGCGCAGAAAGATAGGAGAATGTGCTGATACTCACCCCCTTGTGTCTGCTGTGATGTCTTAAAGCGCCCATCCAAATCAGGGTAGGCCACCGCCAGGATCCGGGACATGAGGGGGGTCATGGTGCGACTGGCACCCCTCCTAGGTTGGGAGGCCATCCCCAGCAGTGTTTCTGCGGTCTTCCTTGTTCCGCGGCGGATGTCCTCCCACCTCTTGCGGCAGTGGGTGCCCAGTCTGTTGTGGACCCCCAAGGTCCGGACTTCCTTGGCGATGGCACGCCAAATATCGATCTTCTGATGGGCACTGACCTATTAGACATGTACAGGGTGGAAAGGAGGAAATCATCAATGGCCTGCATGTTAGATGTAATTGGCCCCCCCCACCCACTTTGCCATATGGCACATGCTCTCATCTGTCGGGCGTTGCACTCCTCATTCGCCCCCCACCCCACCAACTTACATCCACCCCAATCCACACAGGCATAGCCCATTCCATTAGCACCCGGGGTACTCACTTGTTGGTCTGGAGGACCGTAGAGTAGAGCATACTGGGGGAGGACCCCATCCACAAGCTTGTCCAATTCTTCAGACGTGAAGGCAGGGGCCCTTTCCCCAGTCGTAGCAGCCATTGTATCTTCCAGACCGAGGTCACAGCAGCACTTGCAGTATAGGTCCTCTCCTGTGGATGATCAGGTCTCGAGTGATTAAGCAGATAGAAAATGGCGGTCACGTCCGCGGCGGTGCGTACCGCGGCGGCGCGTACCGCGACCGCCGGCGCACTTCGTTATTGGCTCCTGAAACCCATAGGCTTCAATGTTAACCAATGCGGCTTTGCGCCGCGGTCTTCGACCGCCTACCGCCACGGTGTGCCCCGCCAGCGCAGTGACCTCACATCCCATTGTCCCACTTCACAGGTCAGGCAGCCGCCATTTCAAGGGCCCACATGGCTTAATTTTGACTGCGACACACAGGCCTAGGCCTTGCATTGCCACACATACACGCCTTTCAACCCATTGCCATTCTTTAACTGTGCAAGCTGTCTGTACGTACCTGTGGTTTGGCTGACTCTGTGCTCCATGTTGTCCTTCCTAGGCACCGTCCGCTGGGACTTGGGATGAGAAGGAGGAATCCTCGCGTGTACCGACCGCTGGTGGACCTGTCGACAATGGAAGAACGCCATATAATCCTTCGATACCGACTTGACCGTGCCACTATCCATGAACTGTGTGCCCAGCTGGAGCCAGCCCTGATGTCCCCCATCCGCCAACCCACAGGGATTCCCCCTCTGGTGCAGGTTTTGTCAGTCCTCCATTTTTTGGCCAGTGGGTCATTCCAGACCACAGTGGCCATGTCATCTGGAATGTCTCAGCCTATGTTTTCTAAGATTTTGAGCAGAGTGTTGTCTGCCCTGATGAAACTCATGCGGAGCTACATCATTTTCCCCGAGGAGGGTGACTTGCCCACAGTGAAGGGTGATTTCTATGCCCTTGGACATATCCCCAACATCATTGGTGCCATTGATGGGACCCATGTGGCTTTGGTACCCCCAAAAGACGATGAGCAGGTGTACCGAAACAGAAAGAATTATCATTCGATGAATGTCCAGGTGGTCTGTTTGGCTGACCAGTACATCTCCCATGTAAATGCCAAGTTCCCAGGGTCAGTGCATGACGCGTATGTGATGCGAAATAGCAGCATCCCCTATGTGATGGAGCAGCTACAGAGACAACGTGTGTGGCTAATAGGTGACTCTGGTTACCCCAACCTGCCGTGGCTACTGACCCCAGTAAGGAATCCCCGGACAAGGGCAGAGGAACGCTACAATGAGGCCCATGGGCGTACAAGGAGGGTGATTGAGCGAACCTTTGGCCTCCTGAAGGCCAGGTTTAGGTGCCTGCATATGACTGGTGGATCCCTAATGTACTCACCAAAGAAGGTGTGCCATATCATCGTGGCGTGCTGTATGCTTCACAACCTGGCTTTGCGACGCCAGGTGCCTTTCCTGCAGGAGGATGGTCCAGATGGTGGTGTTGTAGAAGCCGTGGAGCCTGTGGAGAGTGAAGAGGAGGAAGACTCTGAGGACGACACAGACAATAGGGACAGAGTGATACAACAGTATTTCCAGTAACACCCAGGTAAGAATCACCCACGCCATTTCACAATTGCTTCTAGCCTCCTGCATCTATACTTTCTGTAGTTCCCCACAGATGTTTTTTATTAATTTATGCCTTTCCCTTCCCTTCTCAGTGCTGTCTGACTCAGTACCTGACTTCTGCTTGGTTCGCCCATGAAATACAGCGTATTGACATTGGTATGTTGTCATGACTAATTGACAGGACAGAAATTGAACAGTAATATGTTATCCCTTTGTTAATAATACAGCATGACTCAAAACAGGTTTGTGTGCAAAATGTGATTTATTTACAGTGCTAGATACCGGTACATGTGATTCTAAGGGTGATGGGTGGGGGTGGAGGAATATCCATGGCAGAGTCCAGTTCTCAGTCTCACAGGTGCATTGTTCTTTTGCCTGTGGAAGGATGGAGCATAGGCAGTTCATGGTTGGACAGGGTGGCAATGTGGGACAGTGGGAAGACTTGAGGGGGTATGTCCTGCTGGCGGGGGTCTTGACATCCTACTCTGTCTTTTTCTTTGGTCTCAGGCTCCTCTTACGGGGTGGTTGTTCTTCAGCAGGAGGTGGGGTTCTGGGGGGCTGTCGAGGTGTTGGGACCTCCTGTCCACTAGCGCCGGCGGAGGTGGTAGGCTGTTCCTGGTCCGGCCTAGTGACAGGGGCCCTGTGTGGTGCACCATGGTCCCGCAACGCGTCCTCTATCCTGTGGAGGGCCAGGACGATGGTCCCCATTGCGGTCCCGATGATTCTCAGCTCCTCCCTGAACCCCATGTAGCGTTCTTCCTGCTGTGCCTGGATCTCAGTGAACCTGGCCAGTACCGTCGCCATCGTTTCTTGGGAGTGGTGGTATGCCCCCATGATGGTGGTGAGGGCCTCTTGGAGAGTGGGTTCCCTGGGCCTCTCCTCCCCCCCCTGTCGCACAGCAGCCCTCCGAGCTGCCCGGTTTCCCCCGGCCTCTGTCCCCTGGCCGGTGTGCCCGCTCCCACTGCCCCCAGGTCCCTGTTGTTGTTGGGGTGTCGGGTTAGCCTGGGTGCCCTGTAGTGGCAGACACACCGCTGATTGAGCTGTCCTAGAGACAGAGGCATGGGCCCGCTGGGTGGGAGCTGTGCTGGTGTCGGCAGAGGGGGTCGGGTCTGGTGTGGCCTGTGTCTGGGTGAGGGGAACCGACTGCCCAGAGGTCCCCGATGGTCCGGGCTGGTCATCAGGTTCACTGTCGACAGAGCTGCTATCCTCAGTGTGGGCCTGTTCCGGTGGTGGGATGGACACTTCTGGACCCTCCTGGCTGGTGTGTTGTCGTTCGGGTCCTGCATGGGGTAAGAGAGTTTGGTTATTGTTTCTGTGTGTGCAATAGCATGCGTGTTGTGGGTGCCCTTGTCCCCCAGTGCAGGCATTCCCTGGAGGGAGGTGTTGTGAGGGTATTTAGTGGGGGGGAGGGGTTAGTGCAGTGGTCATGCTTAGGTGATGGGTGCCCATGGTTTGTGTTGGCATGCAGGAGTTGGTGTTGGGATGGGTGGGTTGTGCTGGTGAGACATTGTCAGGAAGGATGTGTGCTGGGGGGCTGGGGGTGAGGGTGGGGGTGTGGGTTGGCATGCTGGTGGGGTGTGGGGGATATAGTAGTTGAGATGGGACTTACCAGAGTCCATTCCTCCGGCTACTCCTGCGAGGCCCTGAGGATGCAGGATGGTCAAGACCTCTTGCTCCCACGATGTAAATTCGGGAGGGGTGGGTGGGGGTCCGCCGCCAGTCTTCTGGACCGCGATGTTGTGCCTGGAGACCATCGATCGGACCTTCCCCCGTAGGTCGTTCCATCTTTTGCGGATGTCCTCCCTATTCCTGGGATGCTGTCCCACCACGTTGACCCTGTCCACGATCCGCTGCCATAGCTCTGCCTTCCTGGCTATACTGGTGTGCTGCACCTGCGAGCCGAAGAGCTGGGGTTCCACTCTTAGGATTTCCTCCACCATGACCCGGAGTTCTTGGTCCGAAAATCGTGGATGCCTTTGGGGTGCCATGGGGTGGTGTGGGTGAGGTGTGGGGTGGTGTATGTGATGAGGAGTGTGTTGGTGAGTGGTGCTTTGTGCTACTATGTGGTGTGTGTGATGGTGTAGTGTGCCTCAGTGTGTCTTGCTTTGGATTGTCTGCTGTGTCTCTCTCTCCTTCTCTCATTAATTGGGGTCGCAGGGGTTTGTGGGTGATGTGGGTGTGTGTTTTATAGTTGGTTGATTGTGTGGGAGTGGTGTGTGTATGTGTATCAGGTGTGTGTTTTTCAAATTGTCCAATGTGGCTGTGTTTTGGTGCTGTGTGTGTATTCTGACCGCGGCGGTGTGTAGCGCCAATGGAATGCCGCGTTTGAATGACCGCCGTGTGGATTCGTGGGTCGTAATGGCATGGGCGTATTTCTGTTGGCGTGACGGTGGAGGTTTGGTCATCTCCAGTTTATCGCTGCCCGCCGATGTGGCGGGCTGCAGTGGAGGACGGATTTTTGGAGGTTTGGCCGTTGTGGGTCAGAATGACCGTGGCGGTTGGCCGCGGCGGTGTTATGGCGGTCTTCTGACCGGCGGTAAGGGCATTTTACCGCCGAGGTCAGAATCACCCCCAAAGTCTTTTTGAAATTCAAAACTTTTCTTCAATAACATGCAGGAACGTTTCACCTTACTAATTAAGACTATATCAGTGCATTGAGGAGTCTCTGACCACACAATATTCATGCTTCGCCTCCCCAACGCCAACCATAGACCATATTTGGTGGCCCTTGGGAAATCGTTTGTGAGTATCCATGCTTTATAAAATCCCATCTCGAATGTCCTTAGTACAGGGAATTTTGATGCACCTAGTCACCTGCAATAAAGAAAGGATGTAGCTGCTCAACAGTAATAACTTACTACAGTTGAGTTCTATCACAATGCCTACTTCGGGAGCCAGCAGCTCAGGTGAAAGGCTCAAAATGGAGCATAACAAAAGCTGCTGTTTTCAAAAAATGAAAGTAAAATGTGGCTTTTCATTCTTCTGTTCTCTTTTTCTAGATGAATAGTGATAAGCAGAAAGGATACCCTCCTGGAAACATGTCTATTTTTTCCAAGCTTCGAAGCTTTAAGTAATCATAGGAAAGACTGACGTATTAAACTTGTTAGATCATCGTATTGCAAAAATATCTGACTGCTTTTTATGTGTGTGTAATTGTTCTCTCTGGATTTTAATTTTGTTCTTCATGTTGATAAGCATGTTCACATGAAAGAACAACAAATCAAGGATTTAGGCATTTTGCAGAAAGGATGATGGTGTGGCCATGTATTATAAGAAATAAAGTGTCTCCTTGCTGTACAATCTAAGGATATTGCAAGTCACTTCTGAGTTTCATGTCCTTATAAAGGAACTCAACCTCCAGATTTGTTCCTCTATATGGTTTTGCAGCTTCTTGGTGACTGCAATATCCTCAGAATGTTCTGGAGGGGTTACTTTATCCCATGTAACAAGCACATTGAGAGAGGCTCTATGATTGATATTACTTTATTCACGATAAACGGTGCAGCATAGGATAATATTTTGTATAGAATGACCAAGTGTAGTTTATTGTGAGTGATAATGCATTACTTAAGCAAAGGACATAAGCAATGGATTTTTAGAACCCTATTGAAAGCAAGGAAAGGGCGTTGTACTAATCTGAATTAGCCGTCTCGAAGCATTAGCTGATGGGCTACGGGTAGCTCTCCCCTACCTGTAAACAACTGTCCTTTGTGCATCCCCGCTTTCTAAATTATAAGCTTGTCCTTGGTTGAATTAATGTATGTATGCCAACATTGTGTATTGAAGACAGAAATGTGCGTGTTTCAGAACTCATAAGCTAATGTTTGGAGAAAAATGGGTTTCTAAAATAATAGTTGAAGCTGATTTTTGAGTGATAAATCATGTGGGAGGACTTTTCACCAATACTATTACTCTTTTGCCAGGGCCATTGCAGCAGTTATGAATTACCTATGTAGAGGTTTTTCAAAATGCCGACATATTTTCTTATATTACTGCTGGCAGCCCTGTCAGATGCACTAGTAGTCTTGCATATGGCGGCCACTAAAGTAAGCTTGTCCAATGTCGTTACTATTGCCACACCATCAGTATTATTAGCTCACAATGATTTTCAATGAACATAATTATCACCTAATATATAAAAGGTTGGAGGCTCCTTATCTGAATTGTTATTTTTTATTTATGTTTTGACTTTTCTGCTGTGCTGTACCCTGAACAGTTCACGGCAGCACTTCAAGGAGAATGGATTGTAAGTCAGAAAAAAATATGAACAAGAGAAATGATTTCAGTGAATCAAAGTCAGCCATGAAAAGCTTATTGAGGAAGTCAGGATCAGCTATTTTGCTCACATTTATTGGTTTGAAGTATACATAACAGTGACAGGTGGAATTCTTGAAACAATCTTAGCCACTAGTAAATACTCAGAGCAGCATCCCAGTCCATAGTTATTTTGTAACTCATGCCACCTCAGTTTGAAAACTGCTGCAGGCAACTCAGTTTTGAGCCTTCTCCAATAGAAGCAATCCAGCCTGAACAGCCAGGTCATATCCTTCCTGTACCAGAACACAAGCAACCCAAGGCTGCTTTGATTATTGTTGAGGTGGTCTGGTGCTCACTATGCCACTGGAACCAAGCTGTACCTGACTGAGTAACCCCAATCAGAGTGAAACCAATATTGGGTTGCTTGTATTGTGGCTCAGGGATGACCTTGCTTGACTGTTTAGTCTGGACTGCTCCTATTGAAGTAGGGAGGGTCAAGACTGATTTGCATGTAGCTGGGTATAAACTCAAGTTGTAGGGTGTACAAAATAACGATTTTCTAGGTTGTGGTTCGAGTAATTACCAGTGGTAAAGACTATCTATCACCTTTTGTACACTAAAGTTTACTGGATGGAAAAGCCCTATGGTTTAGAGTTGGGGAAGGTGTTAGGCACCTGACCAATAAGTGAGGAAGTGGAAGAAATCATGAAAAAGATGTTGGTCTTTTAAGATTGAACTTCCTGCAGGTAAGACAGAAGCCATGGATTTTCAGATATTTTCCGAATGATTGAATTTTTTCTTCACATCTTAAGGAGATAAGTAAAGAGTTGCAGGGGCAACACAACCTTGGGATTCCTGGGTCTAAAGTGTGCATGTTGGACAGGCTGGCTATAGACAGCCGGCCAATCCGACAAGTGCACTGGCAACAGTCATCATGTTTCTATCGCAGTCCCACCCCCACCCTCAAATATGCGCTGTAACAGCGCGGCCCGGCACTGCAGCACACAGAATAATAAAATGGTAATTACCATTTTATTATTCTGTGTTTTTACCTGCGGTGCTTGCTACAGGTGGGGCGGCGTTCCTCCGCTTGTTAGAAGGAACCGCTGCTGCTTGATGACTCACCATATGTGTCTATTTTACTACAAACCTTTCATTCACTGATCCCTCCACTCATCCTTTCCTTTCTTTCTATTAGAACTGCTGATTCACATTCTCTTCTCTACTCCCTGTCTCCCATATGTCGTATAGAGCAGGGAACAGGTATACTGTGTTTTTCTGTTAAATCAGTATGGAAGTTTGGGATGTGCATATGAGTTCATACACTACCTGCTTAATCCATGACAGTGATGTAGAGTTCTTTAAAGTGATTGAAGTGTTGCATTGTTTCCTAAATTGGAGAAGTATTGAGAAGGTCCTGAGGGGCAAAGTGACGTCATTCTAGATTCTGGTTGCGTGCATGCAAAAGGCCTATTGCCTTTTCAGTTTTTTGTACTTCTTTGTCCCCAGACAGGCAAAGATGAAAGACTTTTTAAGGTATTCAGGCTCATGCCTGTGGATAGGTTTGAGGGCAAAACAAAGCGGCATCTGTGATCCCTTTGGAATGCTCACAACTTAGTTAAGTATAGAATATTGGAAATTATGTGACCCAACATGAACAATTCAGGGCTCTCTCGCAAATATTTTGTGTTTGTGAGTTACTTTTCACAAACTCAACAAAATCAAACTAGGATTACACAATAGCAAACCGTTCTTTATTACCACAAATGTCAGTCTACAGGATCAAAACCAGGCTTGAAGGAGACCAATTCCACAGGGCATGTTTTTGGAATGGTCCCCCAAAACTGCTCCAAATGTCTATTGTTTAGCGGATCAACAAGACTCCTTTAACCTAAAGCTTCTTGAATGGGATATTTCAAAACGAGAATCAATTATTAATTATGAAAGTTGGTCATTGCGAAATGTGACACAATTTATAATTCAATAAATGAAACCACTCATGTTTTGTAAAGTGAATGCATCGCAAACCAGACACAAAAAATGTAATACCAATAACAGCAAACGTAAAAAATTTAAAGAACCAGGTGAAGTTTTATCTGGCAAGGAATGGTATACTAGCACACTCAATCTCCAACAAAGGTTCCTAAACAAAGAGGTAAAATATCTGAAAACATAGCACTGGATAATCCTTTACTACAAACAAAAAGTCTAATGAATAAAAAGACAATAGAAGCATGTTGCATAGAATGCTAAAATTGCACATCAATCGCATCAGTGGTTAAAGTTACACAGATTTTGCAAAAAAATAGCTCAAATGCATTCTGGGAAATTATTAACACATTAATATACAGCCAGTATTGAGACAATGGTGCAAAAAATAACAAGCAAATATGCTAAAGCATATTACAGCATCCTATGGAACTCCAACGCCATTCCAACGCAGAAGCAAAATGAATTCAAACACCTGTTTGATAGATCTGAAAACTGCATTTGTCAAAGTACCAAGGCAGCAGATTTAGGCTAAACTGGCTTGGTGGAGCATTCCAGAACCTCTCTTGCAAACCAATTAAATATGTATATTTTAACACCTGGGTTAAAATTAAATTGGGGGATGGTTAGACAATGACCAATAAAATTCCTGCAAAGGATTATCTGAAACAGGTCTGCGTACTTGTACCTGCATTATTCAAACTGTACACAGCTGATCTTAACAGTGCCTTAGATTCGGTTGTCTCCTATTTCCCCAGTGTCTCGAAAAATACCTTAACAAGCCTCCACTGTGCAGCAACAGTAGAGAAAGTGTTTGACTTTGGAAGGATCAAGAGGCATATTTATGAACCCATAGCACCACTGGAGTGTCAGTTTCATGATGCTCCTTAGGCGCAATGCCCTACGCTGTATGTACAAGGTGGCTCTACGCCATTTGTGTGGCTTAATGCCACCTTGTAAATACGGCCCCTTAACATGCAGCCCTTTGCGTGAAAGGAGGTTGCAATGGGTTTTGCTGTGGGCGTGCCACAGCAACACCCATTGCGTTTTCACACTGCCTCATATTTCTGAGTTTTCATAAACATAAAGCAGCACCAAAATCTATTGCCACCCAAGGGGTGGCATTAGCGAGGCGCAACAAGGAGAAACACTTTTCCGCCTCCTCATTTTTTGCTTTTTCTATGCGTGTTGCATTCTGCAGCACTCATAGAAAGAGCAAAATGCTAGACATAATTGTTTATGTGCTGGAAGGTGTCCCTTCCAGCACATAAACAATCATTTCAAAATGAGGCTTTGGCACTTCTGTGTGCACTGCATTCTGCAGCACACCGAAGTGCCAAATCGCCAGTAGTGACTGCGTGCAGGAAGGGACACCTTCCTGCACATAAACAATCAAATCCCTCAATGCAGACATTCTTGCACAATGGTGCAAGTATGCTTGCATTGGCGCTAGGCAGCTCAATTTAGTGCCAGTGCAGGGGACAACACAGGAGTGCACCATATTCAATTAAATATGCGCCATATTCAATTAAATATGCGCATCTCTGCATTGTGAAAATGATGGAGCACATCGCTGGCAATTTTGGCAAGGCATCACACTCTGTCATATTCATTTAAATATTGGCCCAAATTTACTATTCCCACTCCAACCTAAGCAACAGTAGGGAAAGTGTTTGACTTTGAAGGGGTAAGAGTTGCCATTCCCACTCTGACGTAGGTAACAGTAAGAAATCTGTTGAATCATAACTAATATTCCCACATTAGGGTAAACAAGAATAGAGAAAATGTTCAACTTTAGAAATCTTAGATTTAAATTTCCACATCTAAAATTAATACAAAAAATTACACATATATAAAAAAAAATATATCAGGGGCACATTTATCAAAAAGTGAGGGAGCACAGCAAGTTATCTTGCTGCATGGCGCTGCATGACAAGGAAAGGGCAGGAATACGCCATATCTAATATTATAGAATACATTCCTGCCTTTTCCCAGCGCTGTTGCCAAGTGCCAACACAGGCACTCGTGCACCATGATGCAAGCATGCCTGTGTTGTAAGCAGGATTGTTTTTGTACAGGAAGGGGCAAATTCCTGCAAACAAAACAATCACCTGAGGCATTTTCAGCAGCACACATAAAAAGATGAAGAAATGAGGAGAAACAAACATTTCTACTCGTTACGCCTCACCTGGGGAGGCATAGCAGTTTTGGCACGTTC
This sequence comes from Pleurodeles waltl, assembly GCF_031143425.1. Classification (NCBI taxonomy): domain Eukaryota; kingdom Metazoa; phylum Chordata; class Amphibia; order Caudata; family Salamandridae; genus Pleurodeles; species Pleurodeles waltl. The sequence goes on along the minus strand of NC_090439.1, from coordinate 57,076,866 downwards.
CCAGGTCTACCAATTATGGCAAATCTCAGAAAGCATCAGAATCCATGGGTGTTTCATAGGAACACCCTGGCACCTCCCATTGAATGGCTCCCTGTGGTAGAGTAATGCAACAGAGCGATTTGTGCTGCATTGCATTATTCTGGATTTATCAATCTCCTCAGGGCCATGCAAGGTAGCCTTGCATGGTTTGATAAATTACACTTTAATTACCCTATTGCATGGTGCAAAAGCAATGCAGCCCTTTACTAAATCTTTCCCATTTATAAAGCGCAGACAGGAACTGCACTCACAGCGTTTACTGTCAATGTTCTTCGCTATTTGGTCTAGGGCTCTAACTACATGACAGAGACTTGTGCCAAACAGTTTTCTTTTTTATTTTCAGAAAGAACATTCTATTTATGGATTCACTTTTTGAAAATACAAAATAAAATGCCCCCCTCACCATGGGAGTCATCTCTCATGGCGAGGGGGGCATTATTACTTTTTACTATCCCGGTGGTGAAGGACCATAAAAAAAATGGCTATATGTCCTCCCATTCTAATTGGGTGGGCAGACATATTGCCATTTCTCTGACAGCCCTTACTCTGTGAAGCTGACAGACAGGTTTGGCTAAGGCGGTGATGGAGTAGTCACGGCCATAGCCAAACCTATTGCCCGTCTGCATCTAAATCGGGTGGGAGGACCATTTTCTTGGCTGTGTGAGTACTCCATGGCTGTTGTGACAGAGTACGCATGCTGCCAAGATATAAATTGGGCACTAAATATTTCAATAAAAATTCTTCCTTATTCAGTTTCAGATCTGAAACCATAAAAGACAGCAGCAAATACAAATGCAATAAATACATATGAGTACAAAGATAAAAAAGGTTTCAAAAATATATCCTCCAGGGTACTCCTAATAGACACACCAGGACTTAAAAATGCACTCACATTAGTGACCACCCAGTACCCTGACAACATTTGCAAATATAGTAGTACTGGTCGGAGGATTTGCTAAAAAACACCCTTTGAGCAGGGGAACTATAAACTGGATCTTTGGGGCATAATAACAGTTACAGCACCGCTTAAAGTGCAATCTATCCTGGGGTGAATTATGGTCACAACTACCAGGTCACAACCAATGAAAATCATAACATCCCCGTGGTGAAGCTAAGGACAAATGTAATAAGTTTATCCTAGGGTGAATTAATAATCATCTATCCCTGTTGTTTATCACCATCATTAAATAAGGCTCAATCTCCCATGTTGTAGAGATCATGCTAGCAAATGGAGGGCTTGGCCAAATCAGCCTCTTCCCTAAGTAATAATGATCTTTCTCTAATAGAATCTTTGACCCACTTCAAATCACCCTTTGCGATATACCCCCTGGGTTGAGGAAAAGTCCCAATCTACCTAATTTCAAAATGGCGTCCTTCACAAATCTTAATCATGGGATTTTGGGCAGCAGCCATTTGAAAACAATCTCTCATAATCAGGCGATTTATGGCCATCTTCTCCTTTGACCTTATCCTGACCAAGGACATCAACAGGCTCAGTGCTATGAGAGCACTCAAGCACTTGACCCCCCAACTTCACATGGACAACAAAGGTTGATGTACTCTGAAGAATACAGGCCTTAGGAATTATTTTCTTTTCTGTCTGTAATTCCCTTGAGGGGAGATACCCCCAAATATCACACCCATACAAAACCTTCAATATTCACCTAGCTTCATAAGTTTTCTTTAAGGCTTTTGGCTGGCTACTACCCAGTCTTGCCGCAAAACTAAAAATGGCCCCAATGGTCATTCTAAAACACATTTTCTTTAGCTCTTTCAAAGGATTCTAACTTAAGTTACAATCAAACTCCACCCCCAAATACGGGAAGCTCACAACTTTGGCTTGAGGGCTGCCATTTAAAGTAAAGGTCTTAGACTGTGAAGATTTAGGGCTGAACACCAAAGTATATGATTTAGACAAATTAACCGATAGGTCCAGATCCCCCATTAAATTATCAAAAGCATTCAGTAACTTTTATAGACAATTTGCGGGTCTTACCATCAAGACTGCATCATCCGAGTATAACAACATATACGAGGGGCATGAGCTGATTAAAGGGCAATAGGTCTTAGAAGCCACTATAACCTTTCTGAGATGCAAAGCTCTAGAATCTCTGGAGATAGACAAAACCACTCAGTGCTCCATACTTCTCATAAAAACAGTTTCTCATTCGTTGTGTGGGTCTATTGCTAACAACAGAAAAAGCCCCAAAATGCAGGATGAAAACTTTATAGGGGTCATTAAGAGTTTGTCAGTTACAGGATCACCATGTTAGCGGAGACAGTTGTACCATCAACAGGCCGGTGCAGAAGACCGCCAAATTATGACCATTGCTGCATTCACAAATGAATACAGCCAATCCATCGCCAGCACCAACATATTGGTCAGCCCGCCACAGACAGCGGTAGCCACCTTCAGGCCTGCGGAGAGCATGTTCCAGCCTGACAGATTACGAGGCTGCACACCGCCGAAGTTTCTGCTGTGGTCGCACCACCATGGAAACCCTGGCGGAAACCAATTCTATAAAAGAAGACACTCACCTTCAGGAAGCCATATTTATCTAGAGCCACCATGGAACCTGAACTACACGTCTTCCCACTGCTCGTGCTCCCCCAACTGCTCTGGGACGAGCAACGACGACAGCAACCGTGAGTACACACACTTACCTGTCAATGGTGTAATTTGTGAAAGTACCTACGCACACACAACATACACATCTGGGACGAGTGGCTAGGCTGACACACACATCTACCCTCACACTGATACGCACATTCACGCTCAGCCACATACACACAGGCATACACATACTAAACACACACCACGGCCAACACACACTTCCAAAACACACACCAACCTGTAGACACACATCATCGGCACAGTCGAACACAACACCACCAATTCACTCAACTACATCACAACTGCAACACCTCAAACAGATAGTCAAGAAACCACAATACACACCTCCAGCTGATTTTACAAATATACAACAGGTAACAACACCTGACAACCAATACACACAATCACACCACCATACATTGAAGCATACTTCACACCACACAAATACACCACACACACGTATGCACACAGTACAACCACACAAGGGCACACAACACTACAAACAACACAAACAATACACACAATATCAACATACTTGCATCGTCCAAACACAAGCATGCCCTACAAACAATACACAGCCATTACTACGGGACAAATGCTATGGCCACACCTTCACATGCTGCCAGACACAACTGGTAGCACAGTCAACACACATAAAAGTTACCCACACACAAACGAAAGCAGGCAAGACCAAAACAGCCATGTTGAAAGAAAGGCAGTACAAAATTGTGACCATGGGACCAACAACTGGTTGGCTCATATATATTATAAAAATAAATATTGAAATAAACAAGGAACTATGTACAAAATAAAAAAGCTATAGGCCAGTCCAAACAACAATGTGCACAATACACATATGGCACATCAGTGTGCCCCTGCATGACTACTGACTGCTATATCCACAGTATAGAAGTATTAAGGGGGCAGGCAGGCAGGCACCTCAGGGATTAGGAGGAGTGGTGGAGGCGGGGTTTGGGCTTCAGTTTGGGAGGGGAGTCTTTGGGCTTGGTAGTGGGGGGATTAGGGCAAGATTTAGGGGAGGGCTGGGAACACTTGGGAGGGGTCGACTTCTTGGCAGGGAAGGTGCATGGGCCCTAGCAGTGGGGCAGAGGAGGACTTTGAGGTAGAAGGGCTGGACTTGGGGACGGACACAGAGCATTTGGGTGTATCACGGGGTGGGGGAGGAGTAGGAAAGAGGGAAAACTCAGAGATGAATACCTTTTTGGACACACAAAGACGGTTATGGCAAAAGGGTTTGGAAGTACAGTGAGAAGTAGTGGTTGTAGGAGGTATCTTGGTGGATGTTTTGGGTGCATGTTTGTGCAAGGAATGCTTGTGGGTGCTGGGTGTCTGTTGGGTGGGTGAGTGTGGGTGTTTATGTGTCTTGGGAGGAGGTGGGAGGAGGTGTTGGGAGATTTTATGGTGGATGGGTGACTGTCTGTTGGGGTGGTGTCTGCATGTATGGACAATGTAATGCATGTAGGTGTGTCGATTGTTGTGGTGTCTGCAGATGTGGTGACTGGGGAGGATGTTTGCGGGTCTGCTATGGTGCTGACTGTGAGTGGGATTGGAGTGGTGGCTGGATCAGAGAATGTTGGTGTGGGGTCTGAAGGTGTGTCTGGTGTAGTGTCAGTGATGGTGGGGGTGTCTGTGCAGGTGGAGGATGTTGGTGTGTGCATGCCGGTGGTGTGGCTTGTGGTGCTTGTGTCTGTCAGCTGTAGCCTTGGATGTTGAGGTGGGTGTCTGTGTGCTTTGGCTGGGACATGGAAGAGGAGTGTGGGATGGAAAAAGGTAGGTGGAGGCAAAGAGTGACTGGCTGCTGTCAGTGTGGAGGCCAGAGCCTGAAAGGATCTCTGTAGGCCAGCCAGTACACTGTGAATGCCCTCCAGGAGCACATTGCTCTGTTGCACTTGAGTTGCTAGTCCCTGGATGGCCTTCATGATGGTTGACTGACCCACAGAGATTGACCTCAATAGCCTCCTCATTGAGGGGAGCAGGGCTGACTGGTGCAGGGGCAGAGATGCCTGCGGCAAAAGAGACACCCACCCTCCTGGGTGAGTGGGCACAGACAACTGGGTGGAGAGCTACAGAGAGGGCAATGGTAGTAAGAGGGGTGGTGGACAAAGATGGTGTTGAGGTGGTCCCAGAAGGGTGCACCACTGCCAGGGAGTGTCCACTGGAGGTGGATTCTGAAGATAAAGTGGAATATCTGGTATCTACCGTGGCACTCCCCTCACCCTTTGTGCCACTGGGTCCCTCACTGTCACTGAACGCACCACTCCGGGTCCCGTGGTCTGCAGCATCCCCACTCGCCTGTGCCCCGTCTACTTCACCTGCCAGTGCTGATGCAGACAAATAGAGAGAGAAAGGGAGGGAGAGAAAGGGAGCGGGAGAGAGAGGGTTGAAATGTTCTTCATACACACACACATTACGACATGGTCAACTGTAAGTAAACATTTCCTGGCTAGGCAATCTCAGTGGGCATTACACATATTCTACATCATGTCACAACATGTCACTACTAGCCACCCCTATTTGTCGAGCCTCACACCCACATCAAATTCTAAGTTAGCACGATTGGAGTAATCCACATGTTCACCAGCAAAGTCATGTCTCCATGCACATCATGCCCTGGCTGAAGTAGAAATGACTACCCGATTCCTGAACATTCCTCTCCATACTTGTACCACCTACTGGAAGAGCAGGTGACTGAAGAAAACACATCAGGCTTGTACTGGAACTAGACCTGACCAGTCCATGCCCTTCTGTAATGTCCCTTGATAGAGAAAACTACTCCACTCACGGCCCACATAGCACCTGCCAGACACATAACATGGCTGACCTAACACGCTGTACAGAAAGGCCAATTTCGATCAATTAACTGATATAGCCACTACAAGTTGGACTTCCATCCAGGTCACATCCGATGTGTAGAATACAAGTCTGGGGTTCAGCCATGTGATTAGTTTGACCCAATCACAAAGGAAGATATGCAGACACCAAACACATTTACACCACAACTATTCATACATCTATGTGCCTCTACAATGGCCTACATAGCATGCAGGATACATCCACATACAATCACTGAGTACAGTGTCACAACTAAATAACTTCAGGGAGGCACATATAACATCATAGGACACCTAGCATTCCCCCTGACATGCAGTACAGTAGTGCAACTTCACAACATGAGGAAACCTACATCACTCACAACATCCCTTACTTGTGATTACCTGCACCTAAGTCCAAACAGCACACGTCAGACAGAAATTATATGTACACATTATGCACACAAGGACCTAGACGACTGCCATTGCACTGACAACATATTCCACTACTAATAGGGGCAACTACAGGAATGATGATGCAACATAAAGATCATATCACCATTTCATAAGTCAAAGAAAACCTTACCCTGTCAAATTCACACATATCAGCTGGGCCAAGGTTAGCAGTCATTGTCCCATTTCTTCAGATGTGCCCCCAAGTAACCATCGAGACATGATGTAGGCTGCAACCAAGCTATGTGGCACTGTAATTTTTAGAGCATTGGCACACATAGCATTGAAATAGCATATTGTCAAAGGCAAGATCTGACTATGCACTTATCTCCTTTAGAACAAAACCATTGGGTTCAGGGAAATATCCTCACAAGTCAAGCACATGGAAATGCATGATGAGTCCAAATATACCAAATCAGACACCCAAATCATATTAGCCTACGGTTGATACATTTGCACGCCACATACATTGACGATGAATAGACAATGGGGATACAACTACTAAGCCATAAGTACAGTCCTAAACAGGCCATATCTGCTGTGTAAATGAGATGGCTGCCTCACGTGGAGTCTATACCTGCATGCCTATACTCCCACACCAGTACACATGCCGGAGTCAACATCACATGCAACCCCTATCACACATGGCTGGTCCATTGGACTCATCTGCTACTCTGGTGTCCCATACAGCTGTAGGACCTAATCCACCAGCTTCTCCAGGTCTTCTGGGGTGAATGCAGGTGCCCTATCACCAGCAGGATGTGGCATGATGGCTCCCAAAGGCAGCACACAGCAGCTTACATAGAGGAGGTCTTGCTAGCAACAGGGTCAGGAGTCAAGTGAGCAAGGTTGCAGAAAATGGCGGCCATGGCCATCATGTACAGGACCGTCACCACCGGCGGTCATCGCCATTGGCCCCATTCTGCCACAGGCAGCAAAGTTAACCAATGACAAGTTGCACAGTGGTTGTGACCATCTACCGCCATGAGGACTTCCGCTGGCAGACTTAGGACACTTCTAATTGTCCACTACAGCAGGACAGGTGACTGCCATTTTGTGCACATTTAATTGACATATTGATAGCTATGTTTAGATGTTCAGAGGTACATAGGCAAGTGCTATATATTGCTAGATTCCAATAAAAAAAAGTGTGATCAGTGCAGCACAGCTCAATCAGCCACATATGTTTAATTGCACATGTGACATATGTCCTATACAACTTACATGTCAACCAATGTGCAGCAATGAGGGTGTAACATGGGCATATCCATGGTAGTTATTGTACATGTCAGCAGTCTAACACATCCCCTATAGTGTTTGGTGTAAGCTAACATACCATGTGGTGCTTACATGTGCCTACTGCCTTACTCATTGTACCTTCTCTCCTCTCATCATTAGTATCCTGAAATGAGGCGATTGAGACAAACACCAGTGTACTGTCCACTAGTTGACCTTTCAACCATCGAGGACAGACATATAATCCTGCCATATCGTCTGAATAGTCAGACCATCATGGATCTATGTACAAAGTTGGAGCCAGCTGGAGCCAGATCTCTTGCCCACCTTGCACAATCCCTATTGCATCCCTCCCATTGTACAAGTCTTGTCAGTGCTACACTACCTGGCCACAGGCTCCTTTCAGAATACAATGGCCTTAACAGCAGTGATGTCTCAGCCCATGTTCAGTCTTGTCTTTAGGGATGTGCTGTGTGCTTTGTTAAAGCACCTGGACAGCTATATCTGGTTCCCCTGACATGCGACTTGGCCCTTGTGAAGGCAGACTTTTATGATATGGGACACATTCCTCATGTGATAGGGGCCATTGATGACACCCATGTAGCCCTGGTCCCTCCCAATACCAATAAACACATGTATAGGAACAGGAAGAACTACCACTGCATAAATGTTGGTGTGTCTGGTAGACCAGTACATCTCAAAAGTGACAGACAAGTTTCCAGTATCAGTGAATGAATCCTACATATTGCAGAACAGAAATGTCGCAAACATGATGGCACAACTTCACACACAGAGGGCCTGTCTCCTTGGTATGTATGCATATGTTAATGTTTCACTGTTATGGCACCTGTCATCACATTCTGTCCAGTCGATGTACCTATTATTTCACAAGCCCTACATTTGTGCACACAGGTGTCTCTGGCTATCCAAACCTTACTTAGCTGTTAACACCAGTGAGGTACCCTGCCGCAGAAGGGGAACTCTGTTTCAATGAGGCCCACGGGAGGGGAAGGCATGCAATCAAGTGCACTTTTGGCTGCAAGATTCAGGTGTCTTGGCCATCTGGAGGTGCCCTCTTCTACTCGCCCCAAAAGGTATACCAAATCATTGTTGCCTTCTGCATGCTCCACAATCTAGCCCTGAGTCTCAAATGCCATTGTTAGCTGATGAGGGTGAGGCAGGTGGACCAGTGGCTGGAAATGCTGAAATGGCAAGTGATGAAGAGTCAGAGGAAGGAGGTGTAACAGACTCTAAGACAGAGCTCATCAATCAGAACTTCCAGTGACATACAAGTTTGTAGATTGGTGTTTTTCAAGTCTTGAAGGTCAACACATTAAGAGGTGGATTTGTGACAATAGTCCTCCTGATGTGAATCATCAGTGGAGGTGAAATGTGGTCCTAACCATATATGTAAGTTGTGGTGGCGGACTAATAAAATGTAAGGTGCACTGTAACAGAGGTTAATCTCTAATGTGCATTCACTACAGTTACCTACATTCACTTCTCAAATGGACAGACCAGTATTGAACTATGTTTGCTGCATTCTCATGTTCTCTTGGCATTCCACCTACTGACTGTGGTTTTTAATCTGTGCCTATGCTACCTATGGCTTGAGGCATTCATGGTCAATAGCCATTTCTAAATGATTACCGACATTAGGGTTGTACATGACAGATGGCAGGTAAATGATATGTGTGATTAGTCTGTGACTGGTGATGTGTGGTAATATCTGGGGGCCCCTTGTTTAGGAGGTATTCTACACTGCACAACATCTGTGGCCTGCATATGTGCTATGTGTGGCACCATGCCTTCCATCCTAATGGTACTCTCTGTCATTGTATTTTCCCAGATTGGAATACTGACTATACTCTTGTGTGGCCCTTGACTCTTACCTCTCTAACATCTCTCCTGGTACATACCTGTTTTTTTGTCTCCTGCTAAGCGTGCCTCCCTATGCTGTCCATTTCACTGCCTGTTCGATGTAGGAGGGCATCACCAGACCACAGTTGGCAAGCATGACAATTGTTGATGTTTTATTAAAGACACATATACAGTAGCTGTGTTCAATGGTGATTTAGTGTGCATATCATTATATTGAAAGACAAAAACAAGGTGCATAAATTGACATAAAGGTGATGAGAGAGGTCATAGTAGATGGAATCATCAGAGTAGCTGCTACAGCAGTTGGTTGCACAGATCCAATATCCAAGTACCATTGGAAAATAAACCATGTCTCTGAACAATCTACAAGGTGTCTCAGTGGCACACCAGGGAGACAAATCAGGTGGGGTTCACTTCCTGGCAGTGGGTTTGGTTCTTGGCATCTCCTCCAGCCCGATGTCTGCATGGACGTGCATGTTTGCAAGGGCGTTCTTCTGTTACAGAGGGAGGGGAATCTGAAGCCTGTGGTTCCCCTGGCAGGGCCTCCATCCCACTAGCTGCCGCTGATGTAGATGGGTGAGATGTAAGGTTACTAGTGAAGGGGCCCGATGGTGAGCTGATGAACCACACAGGGTGGTGTTGATGTCCCTCAGCACCCCTGCATTGGAGGCCATGGTGGCATTGTGGGCCTGCCACTGCTGCATGACCTCCTGGTGGTATTTCCTCTGCAGCCTTTGGTTTTCCCCCAACATGGGGATTATCTTGGACCATCCTGTTCTGGAAACTTTAGGAGATTGTTTCCTGGTCAGTCGAGTCCCTTGGGGGCCCCCTCCTCTGAGCCAGGGCTTCCCTCTCATGTACCATGGCCCCAGGTGCCTGTGCCCCTAGCATGGTGTGCCCACTCCCAGTGTTAGCAGGACCTTCATTGTCTGGTGTGCCATGGATCCACTCAGGTCCCTGTACTGTGGGGCACACAATAGTTTGAACAGTCCTTGGGAGACAAGTTTGTGGATGATAGGTTGGCTGTGATGTTGTAGCGATGGGGAGGGATTGATGTGGGCAGGGTGAAAAAGGGAGTCGTAGACTGACCAGGTGTCCCAGAAGGGCCAGGTAGGTCATCACTGTACAGACATCCAGGCATTCATTGTCCTCACTGGGGTCTTCATCCTGAGGACAGGTGGCAGTCTCTGGTATCTTCTCCATGGTGGCACTGGCAGGGGTACCTGAGGATGGAGTGAAACACTGAGTTAAATATAGAAAGTGTGTTTGGTTATCTCTTTTTCAGATGCATACGGTGCCTTAACATGATTGCCAGCTATGACAATGACAGATGCTGCACCGCATAACTTTGGTGGTACATGATAGTCTGTGACGTGTTGTATAATACATGTTAGGTGCTGTCATTCAGGTTTGGTACATATGGCACTATGGATGGGTTCAGGTACTTTCTGATACTTTTCATGACTGTTCAGCATGGTTACCTAGTGAATAGACAGGCTTGCTAGATGGCTGGACATTGCACCATGGTGTCCCAGTGGGAGGACAGTATGTGAGTGTGCATTGTTAAATGTCCTGTCTCTGCATGTTGTGCATGTGCATGGAATCAGTCCATTTCAGGGTTGGAGATCAAGAAGGGTGCCCATTTGGATTTGTCACAGAGCTGTAGCAGTGTGTAGCCTTAGTTGCCATTGCTGTCATTGCCGTGTAGTGGTCCTCAGTTCTACCATCTAGTTGGTGTAGCTCGTACAATAGTCATACATGAAAGAGATGTGATGTGATGTGCACATTCCAGGTTTTCACGTAGATGGGCTAGTGCATTGTGGGAGTCGTAGTGATAGTATTAGCCAAAGCTGTTCATGCCTTTGCCAAGGGCTGTGTGGGCAGTTGGGTTTGAGTAGAGGTGTGGCATACATGAGAGGGGCATTAGGTGAACAGGTGGGAGGTGTAGTGAGATATACATACAGTGAACTGGGAAGTATTTTGGTGGTGAGGAAGCATGCAGGACACAACAATTGTGTGACATGAAAGTTGTGGGTACTGACCAAAGTCTAGTCCTCCAGGTATTCCAAAAAGGCCCTTGGGATGTGGTATGGCTAAGACCTTCTCCTCCAAAGATGTCAACTGTGGGGGAGGAATTGGGGGCCCCCCATCAGTCTTGTGCACAGCGATCTGGTGTCGTGATGCCATGAAACGTATCTTTCCCCATAGGTCATTCCACCTCTTCCTGATGTCATCACTTGTGAGTGGATGGTTGCCTACTGAGTTGACCGTGTCGAACGATTCTTTGCCACAACTCTATTTTCCTGACAATCAACATTTGTTGGACCTGTGCTCCAAACAGATTTTGCTCTACCCTGACAATTTCATCCACCATGACCCTCAATTGTGAACTGTTGGTGCTTTTGTGGGGACATGGTTGTGGTTGTGTAGAGGGGGTATTGTGTGTGTAATGGTGTAGTATTGGGTGATTGATGATGTGTGGGTGGTGCGTTTTATGTGATGGGCACTTGTTGTGATTTGAGTGTGCTTGTTATGTGTGTTGTGTATTAGTTGTGCTGGTGTGTGGTGTGTGATGCATGTGGTGTGCGTGTGTGTGAGCCTATGGTGTATGGGTGCTCTCTCTCTGTGGTTGCCTGCTCTTGGTGCATGTGAATTTTGAATTTGTTGCAAAGGATTGTGGGTTGTGTTGTGGTGTGTTATTTAGTGCTATGAGACATGTGTTTGGTGTGTGGATGTGTGTCAGGTGTGGGGTATTCAAACTGTCCAATGCAGTGTTCTGACAGTAGTGGGTTCTGACTGAGGTGTTTCACGCAGCCAAAGGTTTTCTGCCATAGAAGAACCGCTCTGGTGATTTGTGGTTCATAATCTGGTGGATAGATTTGTGTCAGGTTGGTGGTGTTGGTGGTGGAACCGCTACTTTCTGCCCTCCAGTGTCCTGGCAGTATCAGATTTTCACCTATTTTTGGCAGTCTTCAGTGTGTGACTCTTAACACGGCAGTCGGATGAAAGCCAACATGGCGATCTTTAGGCGACCACCACTGTGGCTATCTTCCAATAAGACCACCAAAGTCATAATGAGGCCCTATTTTTTTTTTCTTTGAATTCATTCTGGGGAGGGGTGTGGCTGTGACATTTGGACCAGATGATATGTGGCACTCACGGAAATCTACCTGTGTCAGACATTTTTGAAAATTAGCCACTTGGGGTTGTAAGGGTGGCATGGGTTGCTTGAATCCCACCACTACATTTTCTTACCCAGAATGAATTCCAAACACCAAACACATGCTGAAATAACAGAGGTACCTCATTCTACTGTGAGTGAAAGCTCCAGAATCTGAGGGGATAGACCTAAGTCCACCAAAGGATGTTACCTAATCAAAATAGAACCTAACATATGTGGGTAGGTCTATCACTTGGGACAGCTCAGAAATATAAATTGCAGAAAACAATGATTTTTGTGATGCAAAGCTATGGTATTTCAGCCTGTCGTCTTTTCCCTCCTAGAGAAAATTAACAAATCCAGACATTTCTAAAACATAGATATCCTTGCTGGTGTGGGTTATTTGGATTGTACTACATTGTCTTAGCAATAATTCCTTGTGGACATTATACCCATATCTAAAAATGGTCAAGTCCCTCCTTCCGTCCTTGGGAGGGGACTGTAGTGTTCAGGCCCTTTGTTGGCCAGCATCCAGGGAACCCTACCAAGCCTTTAATTCTTTTGAAACTAGTGACCTTGGGAAAATCAAGGTGGTGAGTTGTGGCTTTCATGAATGTCAGGATGTTTTCTTACCCAGAATGCCCTAAACATTTTATAACTATCCCTAAAAAAACAACTTCCTCTAATTTCTTTTAATGAGATGGCTACGGGATTGGGCCACATGCCAGGATTGGTAGGAGCCTCATTCTATTCCTTTTTTCTTACTTATTCATTCCTTGATGTCCAGCAGGTTTTCTGCCACCATGAAGAGCAATGTTGGGATATGCTCCAAAATCTACCCTTAGAATGGATGAAATACTGTCTGGAGCATTGGTGTTGGTAGGTGGCCTAATACCAGCATTGGCTGGATTACATCCTGTTCTTGTTTTTCTAAATAATTTCCCTGGTATATGGCCAAGTTTCTGTACCCGTGGGGGAAGAAGAGCCAGGGTAAACTTCCAAATATGCCCCTTCAAGTGAGCATGCCATTTGTACCGGCCTCTTGTTGTAGGGGCAGTAATTGAGCATGCTACAGAGCAATGTGACCCTTTATTATCCCTTGTGGCCTAATTGTATGTATCACTTCTAACCCTGCTGAAGATTTGTCCTTTGGTGGAATTAATCCACTGAGGATCCATTTGCAAGAGGTGCCATGTGCCATTAAAAAGGACAGAGTCTCACCTTTGCAAGGGTACCTCTCTTCCTGAGATCGGTGTTTTAGGAGCTGAACTATGCCCCTTTGCACAGATCAAGCTGACCTTTAGGTTCTGTCTGCAGGTACAGTTTCAGAGATCATTGAGGCTTAGGTAAAGTAAGCAGGATTTAAAAGCAGCGTGAAGGTAGTATGTTACGCTTATGCATCAGATATCTCTGATTCTACCCTGAGTTAAATATTGTTAGTTGGTGTCTGGGCCTATCGAGCCAGGAGTCTGTCTGGTTTGTGTCATAGGTAACTGAGTGCCAAATACTTGACCCTTGTAAAGCAGGTGCAGTCCCTGGGCTTTAGCAAGAGTTAGGCATCTGTGGGTCCGTCCCTTTGCCTAACCATTCCATATGACAAAGATGTGCCCTCCCCTCTGTCAAGGCTGAAACAGTTTTTTCCTACTGCTGCAGTTGGAGCTGTAAGGTTTGGGAGGGATGGCCAGGAAAATGAAAGTTAGTAGTTCCTGCAAGTCCCATTTGGAAATCCCAAATCAAGTGAAGAGATGTGAAATCTGCATGTTGTTCTACCGGATGGCCCTATCCCTCCCTGGTAGCTTATCTCTGCCAAGGGAATATGTTTGACAACATCATTACCTTCCTGGGAATTGAGGCCAAGCGATTATCTTCAAAGAACAGAAAATGTATTTGGTCTCTGTAGCACAGCTGTTAGGCAAACATAGTGCACATTTGAGGGCATATTAATCAAGTAGTTCTGTCTCCCTTGCCCACACAACAGAGTGCAAGGGCGACACAACTTTTAAGTTTGATTTATCAAGCCACACAAGGCCACCTTGTGTTGTCCTGCATGGCTTTATAAACCTAGAATAATGCAACACAGTGCAAATCACTGCATTGTGTTACTCTGCCCCAGGGAGGCGTTCCAGGGGTTGAGCATGGGTGGTCCCATGCATCCAACCATGGATTTTGGAATATTTCCACAATTATCATTACTGGTAGACCAGAGAATGCATCAAAATGCTACACAGGTGAGGTGTAACAAGGAGAAATATCTTTATTTCTCTCCATTTGTTCCTCTTTCTATGTGTGCACCACTCTGCAGCACACATAGAAAGAGGAAATGCCTCAGAGGATTGCTGTTGAGCATGAAGGTGCCTCTTCCTGCACTAAAATAATCCTGTTTGCAAAATAAACACCCTTGCACCATGGCACAAGGGCTCCAGTGTTGGCGCTAGGCAGCCAAAAGTGCCAGCACAAGGAAAGGACAGGAATGCATCTTATTATGTTAAATACAGCACATTCTACCCTTTAATACAGCACACAGCAGCAAAGTGACTTGCTGTGACTTGCTGTGTTGTGTGAAACATTGAAAAATGTGGCCCTTGCTTTCCTTCATGCAGTGCAAAATACACTGTCCTAAAGTTACTTTTTTGCAATAAAAAACTGTGCTCATCATTGAATTAGGTTTTTGAAATGATCTGAGAAATAGCTTCTAATCAGTGCTCTAGCATTTCCCAAAGTGAGTTTATGAAATATTTATTTTAATCAGATTTAGGCCTGTGCTGTGAATATGCAGCTTTACCCCAAATGTGAAAATAACTTTTGGACAAATGTTCACTCTGAGAGCAAGGGCCTCATTTACGGGTCCTCAAGGAACACAGAGAAACCTATGGCTTTCCTCTTGTGACACCTGGCAGTGCCTTTGCTACCCGTAGCCTATGGGATTGCAAAATCAGTGTCTCTATGGGTGGTGAACTACACCCTGTGTTTTCCTGCTAATGTTTATTACACTAATAGTGGAATATTCTTTAATTCAGTATTGGTTTAAGTGGAGCTTCTATTGGACCTATACTGGCACCTGAAGTATGAGAAAGAAATGCTTTTAAATGTGTGTTGTGTGCATATGTGCCAATGAGCATGTGTATGAGTGAGAGAGCATGTGTCTTTTAACATGTGTGTATATCTGAGCATATGTGCCTGTAATTGAAAGTGAGTAGGTGAGTGAGTGACCAGAAGTGATGAGAACAAGTGTCATTGAGTGTCAGTAAGAGTCAATGAGTCAGTGTATTTGATTGACAGTGAGATAAAGAGTAACATCAGGTGATAATGAATGGCAATGAATGAGTAAGAATGAGTGTGAGGAAGTGTCCGAGAGTGAGTGAGAACGAGTGTGAGTCAGAATGAGTGGTGGTGACAGGGAATGAGCAACCAAGTAAGAATGGTTGAATCATGTTGAGTGGGAATGAGTGATTGAGAATAAGAGTGAGTATGAGTGAGAAAAGTATGACTGAGTCAGAGTTAGAAGGAGTGTGAATGAGTGATCGTAATACTGGTGCAAGAGAGTGAGAATGAATTAAAGAGTGCAGGTGAGTAAGTGAATGATTGAGTGTGAGGAAGAATGAGTATGTTGGTGAATGTAAGTGAGCATGTATGAGAATATGGAAGTTTGATTTCGAGTCCACTGTACGCGTTGGTATTTTGAAGGTGATAGAGTCACTCATATCAAAATAGTGTTTCAGGCATATTGGAGGCACATTTTCAAATGAGATGCACCTATGAAAAAAGATTGACACTGGCATATTAGGTGTAATACCTGGTACTGGCTTCATAGAAGTACTACCTAGCAAATGGGAAACCATAGCAAAATGCTGAAGGAAGTTCTTGCAATAGGGGGCACTAGTGGAAATATTCTGTCACTGGCATATTGGAGGGAATTCTTGGCATAAGGGAGGACAACTGTGGCATATCGAAGGGAGCAGCCATGATATAATGATGGCCCTGACATTTTAGAGACAATTTGCTACATACTGTTCAATCATTACATACAGACAGAAATTATAGCAACATTCCGACACTGGCATATTAAGTTTTGGCCTAAGAGGGCACCCATGGCATGTGAGGGGCCCTAATGTCCAAATGCTAGTTTTGACACATTGAAGGTACATTTTAGGCATTTTGTGGATAAAAAAAGCTCCAGATGTAGAGTTGGGTTTCATTGGCTTGACACTGTGAAAGCACTTCAATAGTTACAAAATGCGTGCAGATTCATAGCCCACGCCTTTTGAGCACATTTATTTTGAAAATGTATGCTTTAAATGCAAATCACTTTAAAAAAAGATATTCTAAGGTGCGACCTGGCCTGGCAGCTCGGGCTGGACTGTTCTCAAGGGGAGCAGGGTCAAGGCTGATATGGATATGGCTGGGTCCAAACTGGAATGACATGGTGAGCAAACAACAATGGATTTAGGCCCAGATCTGTGACTAAGGGTGAATGTTTGACATTGTTGCAGCATTCCGTTTATCATCTGTTCTTTATGCAATTGTTGCCCTGAGTAGCAAGGGTGTGCCCACATGTGGTTCCAGTGCTCGCTGAGCCACCGGATTCAAGCTAGCCTGGCTAATGAGGAGTGATACACTAAAACTGGTCCTAGGATACTTGTTTCTGGTCCAGGAAAGACTTGGCCTGGCAGTTCAGGCTGGACTGTTCCCAGGGGTAGCAGGGTCAAGACTGAATTTCATATGGCTGGGTCTAAATTGGAATGCTATGCTGAACACAAACATGATGGATTTAGGACCGGATCTGTGACTGGGAAAGCATGTTTGACATTGTTCAGCATTCCATCCATCATCTGTTTTTGCAATTGTAGCTCCATGCTGGAGCACAAAAACACACACCTATGGGGTGTTGTGTCAACTGGAACCTAGGAAAACCGAAACATTACACACCAAGAGCAGTTCTGGGTGGTGTGGCATGTGAGGACATCCTCAATTGTCCTTACCCAGGGATCTCTGCATAGGTCAAACAGGTTAAAAAGTATTCTTTCCCAGTTATATACTGGGAAGTTCCAGAATGTGTTCGAAATACAAAGCTTCCACCACCCAGCATTTCCAAATGACCTACTAATAAACATAGTGCCTCACATATGTGACTTTGTGAAATCCATACAGTGTCAATATGGGTTTCACATTTTCACAATTTTGCTCTTTTTATGTCCTGTGCAATAGACACCACCATAGATCGGGGGCACTGTTTGTAGCAAGAAAAATGTAGTAACACTTGATGCTGAGACTTTTGCCATTTTCCTTAAAGTATGAGGAATTCTGTCTCAGAAAAGGGAAGAACCTTTTTTTTTTTACCTGTAGGGCACCATTAGCTGAGAAATTTGGGTAAGAAGACATTTTAGGATTCAGGCAAGCCACATCACCACGGATTCGACTGTGTCCATAGTTTTCTCAAAAGTCTGAGGTTGATAGGTTCCTATTGGGGCTGCAGACCTGGGCCACAGTTTTGCAAACTTCCCTTGCCATCAAAACCATTTGCTTGTGCCTACTGTATGGAACTCTGCTTGAACCACATTAAACCCATTAACATCTGACAATTCTATTCTCAGTATACCTTGGGGAACACATATTTCAGTAAAGTCTTAGGAGAGATATGCTCCTGCTTGAGCAAGACTGAAGAGAACTCCCATGGATTGGGGAATAAAACTAAAAAACAAAAAATGTCATGTTCATTCAGCCCACTGTTCTAACTGTCAATCAGTGCAAGAGGGGCTAGGCACCCACCTAGACCAGAAGTGATGCGAACAACCAAAACAAAAGTAGCCTAGCTTTCCATTTCTATTTCAGTTGTTCTCCAAATGCATTGCTTCTGGTTCATCACCTGTCAACACCTGGAAACTAAAGAAAACCATACACGGCTGGTACTTCTACTTCTCATTAGACCAGAGGACAAAAAGCTGGCAGTGTATTATTCATGTACATGACAGACTGGAAGGGATTACCATGTTGTGGAATAACATTTCTAAACCTCTGATAACTGTCAAGTCCAGAATGTTATGTTGAACAGCCAGTGAGGGCAAGGGAAGTCTGGCTTACACTACTAGATTTCAAGGCATGTAAAGAATAAAAAATAATTAGTTCTTATACTTTCCATATAGTCCTGAGTGTATTTGTCATTGCCTTAATAACTCACCCTAAACAGAAAGGATTCTGGTCAACATTTCCTAGAGTAACATTCTGGAATTAATGTTTGTGAAACTGAGAAAAGTATCAAAAACATGTGTTAAAGAACTTAAAATCTCTCCTCATTTTATGATATCTTCTGGCTGCAATGAGATGCTGAAAAATGAACACTGAGGAGCATATTCACAAAATGCATTTTGCAGTAAATGTATTAGTGCCACAATAGCATTGCTATAAGGTACGTCAAAATGGTATTCACAAACATATGAGTGCACATTTCCATCTCCAACCCTTCTATCTTTTCTATGTGTGGATCTTCATACATGTAAGTTTATTACTAATGGTTAAGAAGGGGGTTATGACGTAAGATGCACCCTCCCACAGAAGAGTACGCCCATTGCTGTTCACAAAGAAAAGTTTTAAAACTATAAATATATAAATTAATGTTGAAAACAATACCTATAAATGAAGTATAACATTTATTTAAACTTCAGATTTTTATTTTAATACATTTAAATTAAATTAAAGAGCTGATTCACAATTATGGTGATAGTGTTTTAGATTTTTTATTTATTTTGTGTTACAGTTAAAATAAATATCTAAAATTAAATTACAGTAATATTTAATATAATAACATCTTTCCTATTTATTATAAAGTTTAATAAACTTCTTCACTATATTTTACAATAAAGTGTTCTCCATCTCGACTGCTGTCTCCCTATGGTAAAGTATAGAGAAACTTTTCTGCACTGGCAGATGATGCAAAGTTTTATGTGACTCATCAGTGGTTGCAAAGAAAAAAGGGGAGTCCTAAAACACATTTGCCCCCCATGCATTTTCAATGGCCTTTTTAGGCAGATGTAGAGCTAAAATGGCTGAATGTATTTTCCTGAAATTTGGCAAAAATACAGATTATGGTATGGAAAGGGTGCTTTTTGGGGTTTCAAGAATATGCATTCATAGGTGGACAATAGAAAGTTTCACAAGATTTGTCAAGGGGATGCGAAGAAAAAAGGGAGGGTCCCAAAACTCAATTTCCCCAAAGTATTTTCAGTGGACAGACGTAGTACCAAAACGGCTGAACGTATTTATCTGAAATTTGATTATTGTGTGGAAAGGATGCTTTTTTCAGTTTCATGTAAATACATTAAGGCCCTCATTACAACCCTGATGGTCAGTGATAAAGTGGCAGTAATACCGCCAACAGGCCAGCAGTAATAACTGCAAAATCGTGACCATGGCAGAAACCGCTCAGACAGACAGCCAGTTTAACACACTGACTGCCAGGGCGGAATCAGCAGGCACCACGGCGGTAACCGCTTACAGCCAGGCAGAAGACAATGTTCTGCCCACTGTATTATGAGACACTAATCCGCCACCTTTTCCTGGGCGCTACCAACAACATCAAAAGCCTGGCGGAAACACTGCTCAGAAAGGAAACAACTCACCTCTGGGGACTCAGGGAACAACCACGTCGCCATGGATCCCGAGTTGCATGTTTTCCCCATGCTCTTCTACGTCCTGCTCCACTACGAACACCAATGATGGCGAAGTCAACCATGGTGAGTACTGCCGCCTAGCACACAGGGGAGTGGGGAGGAAAAAGAGAGTGACACACACACATGCAACACGCAACACCACCACCCCAACACAACATACACAAGCAGATGCAGTAATTTAACATATTCACCCCGTACACTTCAGGAATAATCCAAGGACAACTATAATAGAGTAGAAACAGTGTAATAAGATAAATATAGTAGTAATACGTGCATCCAAATCAAAAAGTATATACATATTCACAAATAAAGGGACACTGCCCAGTCCTCAATGTTCGTGGGCCACAGGGCCACATCACAAAGTCCAAGGCCCCACCTCACTCCTGCAACAACATGGAGAGAACACTGCAGGGGCATCAGGTCGAAAATAGCCAGGCCCCTCAGAGGGATGGGGAATAGGGGGCACCTCAGCCGGAAGATGTTACGACACCACTGGCCCTGAAGGGGGCAACATGCTCTGTGTTCTGTCCTGGGGAGTGCAAGGCCACAGTCTCTCAAGTGGGTGATTTGCCCACATGCTCTGGAGGGGACAACTTGCCCTGTGCTCTGTCCTGGGAAGTGCAAGGCCACAGTCTCTCAAGTGGGTGACTTGCCCACATGCTCTGGAGGGGGCAACATGCCCTGTGCCCTGTCCTCGGGAGTACAAGGCTACAGCCTCTCAAGTGGGTGACTTGCCCACTGGTTCTGGAGGTGGCATTGTGCCCAGTGAGCTTCATCCTGAGGAGGATGGGGGAAGTGGATGGCTTTTCCTCTGGTTCTGGAGGGGGCATTGTGCCCAGTGGACTTCATCCTAGGGAGGATGGGGTGAGTGGATGTCATCTCCACTGGTTCTGGAGGGGGCATCGTGCCCAGTGAGCTTCATCCTGGGGAGGATGGGGTGAGTGGATGGTTTCTCCACTGGTTCTGGAGGAGGCATTGTGCCCAGTGAGCGTCATCCTGGGGAGGATGGGGTGAGTGGATGTCTTCTCCACTCATTCTGGAGGGGGCATCGTGCCCAATGAGCTTCATCCTGGGGAGGATGAGGTGAGTGGATGTCATCTCCACAGGTTCTGGAGGGGGCATTGTGCCAAGTGACGCAGATCTTAGGGAGTGCAAGGTCACAGTCTCTCAGCTGGGTGTCAGACCCACAGGATTTGCAGAGGCCAGGCCCCACAACAGCCCATGGACGCAGGACTACACACTGTGCTGCCGGTGGTGCAGCTGCTCAGTGGCGGCAGTGGTGGTGCTGCTTGTGGAGCTGGCAGTGGTGGGGGGAGGCTCCAGCCCATTCCCTGCAGCCTCGGATGGCTGCCCACTGGGACAGGTGGCAGTGCTGCTTGTGGAGCTGACAGTGGTGGGGGGAGGCTTCAGCTCATCTCCTGTAGGACAGCTGCCCACTGGGGCAGGTGGTGGAGCTGGTAGCAGTGCTGCTTGTGGAGCTGGCAGTGGTGGGGGGAGGCTCCAGCCCATCCCCTACAGCCTCAGACGGCTGCCCACTGGGGCAGGTGGCAGTGCTGGTGGCGGTGCTGGTGCTTGTATTGGTGGAAGGAGGCTCCAGCCCATCCCCTGCAGCCTCGGACGGCTGCACCACCACGGTTGGTGGTGGGGGCTCCGACTGAGTCCCAGCACCAGGCCCCTTGTCTCTACTGCCTGCTGTTGCAGGCCTCTTGCTCTTCCTTCCTGCAGCTGGGGCTGGCTCCTTGCCCTTCCTTCCTGCAGCTGGGGCTGGCTCCTTTGCCCTCCTTTAAGCACTTGGGGCAGACACCCTTTCTGTCTGGCTGTCTGGTGCCCGGGATCCTTTCCCACCTGGAGTTGCTGGGGACACTACTGTGCCTGTGGACTGGGTGGCTGAGGTGCTTGCCTGGGTTTTGAACACCCTAGCCTGATGTGAGGGATGGGGGAGGGCTAGGGAAGCGCACAATGGTGGCGAGGAAAAGCTTCTTAGAGACATTGGGGCGGGAAGAGGGAGATGGTTTGGGAGTTGAGGAAGAGGGAGTGGTGTTAGGAGGTGCTGTTGGGTGTCTGAGGGATTGCATTTGTGTACTTTGGGAAGAGGGGGCACCAACACCGTGGGAGAGGACACAGGGGACGTGTGCATAGATGTGGGTGTGGTGACTGCCAGTGAGGGGTGTGTACTGATAGGTGTGCTGGTGATGGTGGTAGTGGATGAGAATGTAGTGCATGCATGTGTGAGTGGAGATGCAACTGGGAGGGAGGTGGACGACGAGCAGGAGGGGGCCACAGTGGAGGCTGTGGATGTTGGTAATTCTACATCTGGATAGTGTTTGTGTGAGTGCCTGTGGGATGAAGTGTGGTGCTTGTGTTTAACATGTCCACTCTTGTGTGTTGTCCTGGGTGCCTGCTCGTCTGACTGTTTGCTTGAGATAGGTTGAGGGGAATGGGATTGGGAAGAAGAAGTTGGAGGGTGGAAACAGGGACAATGGCTGCCATCAGAGAGGAGGCCAGAGCCTGGATTGATCTCTGTTGGGCCGCCAAGCCAGTGTGAATGCCCTCCAGAAATGCATTGGACTGTTGCATTTGGGCTGCCAGCCCCTGGATGGCATTCACAATGGTTGACTGCCCAACAGAGATCTATCGCAGGAGGTCAATAGCCTCCTTACTCAGGGCAGCAGGGCTAACTGAGGCAGGGCCTAAGGTGCCTGGGGCGAAGGAGATGCCCATCCTCCTGGGTGAGCGGGCACAGGAAACTCGCTGAGAGGCTGCTGGGAGGGCAGTGCTGGTACGGGGCTGGCAGCTGTACCTGTTGCTGGGGTGGGGAGCTTCCATCGGAGGAGGTATCCGTGTCCGAACTGTCCCTTCCAGTCTCCGCTGTGGTGCTCCACTCGCCCTCCGTCCAACTGGTGCCCTCACCATTAGTGGATTCGGCCTCCTGGGTCCTGTGGGATGCAGCTCCCTCTGTCACCAGTGCCTCTGCTCCTCCGCCAGATGATGCTAATGCACATAAGGACAGGGTGACAAAACAAAACGGCGGGGGAGACAAAGGATACACTTGTCAATGGCGGCAACATCACCACCATTGGCATACACAACACATTCACACACAGGGAACAGCCCTACGCATTAGGCAATGCACTACCAGTCACAATGCTAGTCACCAGACCATGGATAGAGACACCTAATGCAAATTGCAGCATACCTGAGACCCACAGACCCCTGCCCAGCAGTGGATGCCTACTAGCTTGGTAGGTGTACTTTCACATCAGAACCCTTCCCTACATGGGACCTACCCTGCAATGCCAGGCCTGTCCTAGGGGCACCCACAGGGCCCACACCCCCCACCCGGATACCACCCCACCAGGTGTAAGTTGTAAATTAGGGCACTGTACTCACTTCCTTGTGGCTGCTGTGATGCCCCCCGGTGCCCATCTAGCTCCGGATAGGCCACTGCCAGTATGCGGGCCATCAGGGGGTCAGGGTTTGACGGGCACCCCTTGCTCGTTGGGAGGCCATCCCCAGCTGTGCCTCCACCGTCTTCCGTGCCCAGCGTCTCAGGTCCTCCCACCGTTTCTGACAGTGTGTTCTCTGCCTGGTGTTGACCCCCAGGGTCCGCATGTCCTTGGCGATGGCACGCCATATACTCTTCTTTTGATGGGCACTGACCTGCAGGGAAATAGACACAGGGAAAGTTATTAGTCCGACCGTCCTGCCTGTTACACTTATGGCCCACCATGCCCCTTCCCATCCCCATTAGCACAGACATGGCCCAGCATACATGCTTCATGCTGCCCAAGCCCTATTCACCAACCCCCCCACATAAGACCTTCACACACAGCACTCCATGCATATATTCCCCATGCATCGTACTCACTGTGTATTCACCTGTTGGTCTGGAGGCCCATACAGCAGTAGGTATTATGGTACCAGTAGCTCCAACTCTGTCGGGTTGAAGGCAGGGGTCCTTTCCCCAGTAACATGAGCCTTGGTTGAACCAGACACAGGTCACAGCAGCACTTGCAGTGTAGGTCCTCGCCTGTTGAAGGTCAGGTAGTAAGTGAGTGAACAGATAGAAAATGGTGGTCACGTTCGCAGCGGTGCGTACCGTCACCGCCGGCGAACATCACCATTGGCCACTGTTCCCCATAGGGCCCAATGATAACCAATGAGGAGTTGCATGGCGGTTCTCGACCGCCTGCCGCAACGGCGCACAACGCCAGCGGAATTACCTCATTTCCACCTGTCCCTCCATACAGGACAGGCGGACGCCATTTCAGGGAGCGGTGCAGGCCATGGATCCCAACTGCGTCACAGTACACAAATTCACTATTTGGACATATTTCACCAAAATAATGTTACAATCACAATATGAATTTAACTGTAGTGGTTGGAATGTACAGATAATGACCAGCTGCTCACTCTTTTGCCTCATAGACTGCAACCGCTGCAGATGAATAGGAGATGGAGACATTCCCCCATGTACAGATCCCCGTGGACCTGGCAACAATGGAGGACAGGCACATTATCCTCAACTAAAGACTTGAAAGGGCCACAATCACAGAGCTGCGTTCCCAATTGGAGCCTGACCTACTATCTGCTATCTGTCAGCCCACCGGGATACCCCCTCTTGTGCAAGTGCTATCAGTGCTCCATTTCCTGGCAACTGGTTCTTTCCAAATGACAGTGGGCTTGGCAGCAGGAATGTCATAGCCAGTGTTCTCAAACGTGCTGACCAGAGTGTTGTCTGCCCTGACTAAACACATGTGCAGCTACATCGTTTTCCCCCAGGTTGAGGATTTGGCCACAGTGAAAGCTGACTTCTATGCAATGGGACATATTCCCAACATCATTGAGGCAATAGATGGAACACATATTGCATTTGTCCCCCCAACGGCGAAATGAACAGGTGTTCAGAAATCAAAAGAGTTTTCACTCCATGAATGTCCAGATGGTGTGCCTGGCGGACTAGTTCATCTCCCACGTCAGTGCAAAGTATCCTGGGTCTGTGCATGAGGCCTTCATCCTGAGTAATAGCAGCATCCCAAATGCTTTGGCCCAAATCCAGAGGCACATGGTGTGGCTAATAGGTGAGCCCTGGTTCCCACCCAGTGGATGTTGTTGTATGGGTATGTTGTAGGCCCTATGGGTGAGTGTGTGGCTAACAGTTGCCCCTCGATATTTGCAGGTGACTTTGGTTACCCAACCTCTCATGGCTTCTGACCCCTATGAGGAATGCCAGGACAAGAGCAGAGGAACATTACAATGAGGCACATGGGCGAACAAGAAGGTTTATTGAAACCTCCTGAAGGCTAGGTTTCATTGCCTCCAGTCTAACAGGTGGATCCCTGTGCTACTCACCCAAGAAGGTCTGCCAGATCATCTTGGAATGCTGTATGTTCCACAACCTTGCCTTGCGACGCCATGTGCCTTTTCTGCAGGAGGAGGAGGCTGTAGATGGCCGTGTGGCAGCAGTGAATCCTGTGGACAGTGAAGATAAGGAGGCAGAGGACGAGGATGAGGACAGCAGAAGTGCAATTATTTGTCAATACTTCCAATGAAACACAGGTAAGATAGTGTTAATACACATATTATTGACAGTTTTAATGTGTGACATTGTCACTGGCAGGCTGTGTATTCCTACTTCTATGCCCACTCACTGTACCCTTTGGTATCTCTTTTTGCAGATGTTCGTGCCCCACTATTGCTCCTGGTGTGTTCAGTACAGCCAACTACAGGTCTTTCCTATGCAAAAATTACTGTACAGTTGAAATGAAATGTTTGAACCTGGTTAAACAAATACATTTTCGAAAACATTTTACATACACCATACTTGTATTTTATCAAAGTGTGTTTATTACAGTGTTCTGATGAAGAGGGGGTAGTGCTATGGGCCAGGGTGGTGATGGAGGAAGTTCAAGGTTAGAGTCCAGTTTATTTGTATCACAGTTGCATTGTCCAAGGGGACATAGGAAGGAGAGCCATGACAGTTCAAGGTGGACAGGGTGACAGAGTGGGACACAAGGGTGACAATCGGGAGAGTATTATTTCCTGGCAGGAGTCTTGGCAATAGTCCCTGGCTTCTGCCTGGATCACAGGGAACGTTTGCGGGGTGGTTCTCCTTCTGCAGGGGGAGGGGTGCTGGTGGCCTGCAGATCCTATGGAGGGCTGTTCAGTGGTTTGGCTAGTGTCAGGGGCCCGGTGGTGTGCCACTGCCTCCATCATACTTTTGCCCATGTCTGCTAGCACCACTGCAATGGAGACCAGGGTGGTGTTGATGGCCTTCAAGTCCTCCCTGATCCCCAGGTACTGTCCCTCCTGCAGCCGCATGTTGTCATGCAACTTGTCCAGGATCTGGCCCAGCGTATCCTAGGAATGTTGGTATGCTCCCAGGATCATGGTGAGTGCCTCCTGGAGGATCGGTTCCCTGGGCCTGTCCTCCCCCTGGTGCACAGCAATCCTCTAAGCTTCCCTGTTGTCCTGTGCCTCTGTCCCCTGAACCATGTGCCCACTGTCACTGACTCAAGGTCCCTGATTGTACTGTGTTTGCGGGGTGGCCTGGGGTCCCTGTAGTGGTGGACACATTGCTGATTGACGTGTCCTGGGGACAGATCTGTGAGCCCGCTGGGTGGGTGCTGGTGTGGTGTTTCCCGAGGGGGGAGGCTCTGTGGTGGTGTGAGAGTGTGCCTGGGTAACCGACTGTCCGGAGGTCCCTGATGGGCCAGGCTGGTCATCCAGATCCAGGTGACCAGAGCTGCTGTCATCACTGTGGGCCTCTTCTGTGGGGGGACTGGATCTTGCTGGAACCTCTTCGCCGGTGACATTGGGTGAGTTACCTGTTGGGATGTAAATGCAGTGTTATTGTTTCTGCGTGTGACATATTGTGCATGCTGTGGTGATAGGTGTCCATGCAGGTCTGTGAGGGGTGTCCATGCATTGGTGTTGCAGGGCTTGGCATTGGGATGAGTGGGTTGTGATGGTGGGGTGTGTGGAAGGTATTGGAGTGAATGGTGTGGGGGTGAGGGTGGGTGGGGGTATGTGATGGCATGCAGGTAGTGGGGTGACAGTAATAGGGAATTGAATTACCAGAGTCCAGTCCTCCTCCTGCTCCGGCCAGGCCCTCAGGATACATGATTGAAAAGACTTGCTCCTCCCATGTTGTTAATTGTAGGATAGGAGGTGGGGGTCCACAGCCAGTCCTCTGTACTGTGAGTTGGTGTCTTGCTGCTATGGAATCCACCTTCCCCCTTAGGTCGTTCCACCTCTTCCTGATGTCATCCCTTGTTCTGGGGTGCTGTCCCAATGCGTTGACCCTGTCCACGATTCTCCATCATAGCTCCATCTTCCTAGCAATGGATATCTGCTGCACCTGTGAACCAAATAGCTATGGCTCTACCCGGATGATTTCCTCCACCATAACCCTTAGCTCCTCCTCAGAGAACCTGGGGTGTCGTTGTGGTGCCATGAGTGTGGTGTGAGTGAGGGTGTGTAGGGTGATGTGTTGGGGTGTGTGTTGTGAGGTGCGTGGGTTGTGTATAGGTGATGGTGGTATGTGGCTCTGGTTGTGTGAGCGCTCTTGCTGTCTCTCTCTGGTGCCAATTGTTTGTAGTCGTAAAGGGTTGTGGGTAATGTGGGTGTGTGTTTTATAGTGGTGTGGGTGTGTGGGTGTGTGGGTGTGGTGTGTGTATGTGTGTCAGGTGTGTGTAGTTTGAATTGACCAATGTAGTGTTGTTTTGTATGTGTATGTGTATTTTGAGTGCAGCGGTATGTATCGCCAATGCTTTACTGCCATTGTATATCCGCTGTGGTGATTCGTGGGTCATAATGTTGTGGGCGTTGTTCTGTTGGCGTAACGGTGTGGGTTTAAATACTGCCAGTTTATTTCTGACCTTTGGACTGGGGGACTTGTGTTTGGCTGTATAGTGACAGATTGGTATGTGTGTGTCATAATATGGTTAGCAGATATCCACCATGGTGCGGTATGTTGGCAGCAGTCGGCTTGCCGGTAAGTGGGATTTACCCCAATGTCATAATGATGGCCTAACTTGCTTCAGACTAGGACTAAGGGACTATGACTAAGTGATATTTCAGGCCGTTGTATACCGTGGTGGCTTCTCGAAATGTTGTGAAATTTCACAAAACTACTGTGGTACATGGCAATGATAAGGCATTTTGTAATTGGCTAATGACTGACTTTAGAAAGTTTAAAGGCAGCCATATTTTAAGCACAGTTTGGTTGTGTTCTGAGCTAGGGATTTAGATCTCGGTAAGTAGTAGGTTATTATACTTTTTCCCTATCTAATACCATTTTATCCGCGATGACACACACATCAAAATCACAGTCAATCAAGAGTGTTAACAGGTGGTACACCTCATCATGCCAGCAGGCTTGTCAACATGCCTATTGTGCTGCTCCTTGTGCCCCAGCAGCTCCTAGCTATGCCCACTGGACTGCCTAATGTGCTGGGGTGCGGATCAGTTTGCTGTGAGTGATATCCACTTTGTGCCAACGGGTGCTGCGCAAAGTACTATGTAACTGTGACATAAAAAGCTGCATGTTCAAACAGTGGTGCTGAAAGGATTTTTCGAGTGGGGGTGCTGGCCATTAATATCATGACTTAAGCGTCTTGACTGTCCTTTCCATGCCGTTGAGACTTATATAGAGATATTACACTTTACTTTGTAAAAAAATCAAATGTATGTTTATGTATGTGTAGATCATCTCTGGAATACTCTAGTCTCTTTTCACGTGTACCCACCACAGAGCTCAATTTGTGCTTGTTGTTTCCGGTGCTGAGCACCGGCACTTATTTTTGAGGGACGGGGCTTTACTCCTGCCTCAAGCATTTGCTGCGAGGAAAAGACATGTATGGGAAAGACGGAGAAAGAGAAAAACGAAAAAGCGTCACAAAGTGAGAAAGTAGAAAGCTGCAAGAGGGAGCTAAAGGGGCAGGCTGTGACTTTATATGGATTGAAAAGCCCCGAGCTGGCTTCAGGATTATGCTGCCCCAGTATTCTGTGTTCCCACATTTAATTGCAGCAGCCGCATGCTTAAGAGGAGGGCTTTGGGCACCGGCACGTTTTTATTTACAAATTAAGCACTGCCCCACCAAGAATGTCATCAGGTAACCACCTAAACATGAAGTAAGAGAGGAACAGTAAACACAGCTCAAACTTTTAAAATAATTAGCAGCACTTTCTCAAACGAACTTGCCTATCATGAGATATTTTCCACTTTAACACATAGTAAATGTTTCAGGACCAATAAATAAAGGCCTTTTCATTGTAAATTTTACATGTAAACTCGATCATGGATTTATGGGGCTGCGGCAGCGCGTTGACGTTCAAGAATCATCACTCTGACCAAAACTAGTGATAACTTCCTACAGTATTAAGAGTTCCTTAATGTCTCTTTTGCCACACCTAACTCGTTGAATAGTAAGTATATTAACGCTCACTCACATTAAATTAATATTTTTTCTCACCATTTGTCTTGTTGAATGATGATAATCCTTTTTACTTCAACGACCTCAATACTGTATCAATTAACTGGATATAGGCACAAATCAGTTTTTTCACTACAGTCAAAATTATATTGCAACTAGAACTGTATTGCGTCTTCTGAAACATGTAATAATTGCTATGGTTTCTCCAGAAAACTCTGAAACAAATCTCTTGCCAATTCGATCATGGACAACATTCGGAACATTATTTTAGCCTTCTAGTAAGTAATTATTCTCTGCGCCTTAAGGCCCATATTTATACTTTTTGACGCAAAACTGCGCTAACGCAGTTTTGCGCCCAAAAAATTAGCGCCGGCTAACGTCATTCTGAAGCGCCATGCGGGAGCTGTAATTATTGAATGGCGTTAGCCGGCGTTAGCCGACCGGCGCTGCCAGGTGTGCGTGAAAAAAAACGACGCACACCAGGAAGCGCCGGCGTAGGGAAAAATGGCGTTTGGGCGTCCCAAAATGGGGCAAGTCAGGCTGAGGCAAAAAAATCGTCTTAACCCGATTTGCGCCATTTTTTTGGGGCGCCCAGACGCCATTAACATGACTCCTGTCTTAGCAAAGACAGGAGTCATGCCCCCTTGCCCAATGGCCATGCCCAGGTGACTTATGTCCACTGGGCATGGTCATTGGGTATAGTGGCATGTAGGGGAGCACAAATCAGGCCCCCCTATGCCACAAAAACAAAATTAAAAAAATACTTACCACAACTTACCTTTTCTTCCCTGGGATGGGTCCCTCCATCCTTGGGTGTCCTCCTGGGGTGGGCAAGGGTGGCAGGGGGTGTCCCTGGGGGCAGGGGAGGGCACCTCTGGGCTCATTCTGAGCCCACAGGTCCCTTAACGCCTGCCCTGACCCAGGCGTTAAAAAGAGGCGCAAATGCGGGTTTTTTTGCCCCGCCCACTCCCGGGCGTGATTTTTGCCCGGGAGTATAAATACCACGCACATGCCTGGGAGTCATTTTTTAAGACGGGAACGCCTACCTTGCATCTCATTAACGCAAGGAAGGTGTTCACGCAAAAAAATGACGCTAACTCCATGAACTTTGGCGCTAGATGCGTCTAACGCCAAAGTATAAATATGGAGTTAGTTTTGCGTCGAATTTGCGTCGAAAAAAACAACGCAAATTCGGCGCAAACGGAGTATAAATATGCCCCTAAATGCCCTAAATTTCCGGTGACCTCCGGGATTGAGTACTCTTTAGTTTCATGGGGTGATACACCTTAGTGCCTCATTAATGTAGAATTCATTTTCCTTCCAGAAACCATTTTGCCTGAGCTCGGAACGTGACGCAACTGATAAATAAATGTGGTGGCAGACTGCACGTCTAGCTCTTTGGGGCATAACTAATCTGCGAGTAATTTTTGTTTTGCATTCATAAACACTTTACGCACGGAACTGTCATGCTTTAGCAGTCGTATGGTATATGGTGAGATAGATACAGCTAACCTAGACCCCCACCTCCCCCCACACACACACGTCCCTATTAAATGTCAGCTGCCGAAGCATTTTTAGGGGCTAATTGATATTTAATGAACCTGTTAAAAAGTAATTATATTTCACACAAAGAAAATGACTATCAGTTCAATGTGCTAATAAGAATACTATCTAATTAGTGTTTACATCATTATATGACATTGTGTACTGTGCGCATGCTAAGCACTGCAATCCATCGAATACAGATCAAAACAACCCCATTAAATCGACGACACAAATGTTTAATTGAGATAAACTGCAAGATGTCTGAATGTACAAGCCAGGGAAAAGAGGTTTCCATTTCCATCCATCATTTTTTAATTATTATTTTTGTGTCACATCAGCATGTTTGGAGATAAATATTTTGAGCATGTTTGTATTTAAAAGGTGACAATTCGATACAGATATACAGTTATATATTAAAAGAACAAATGTACAGATCTGTGCAGTTCATTCCAAATGCAAGTTTAAACATCTATCTATCTATCTATCTATCTATCTATCTATCTATCTAATACATTCATCTCTCCATACATTCACTGAAAAAAAAGATATATATATACGTGTGTATACAATATTCACTGAAAAAATTTAAGTTAAACAAAAAGTAAAAGGTGAATATGTCAGTTAATGAAGCTAACTAGATCTTGCACCCCCACCATGCACAGCTTAAGACCAACCATATTATGTCCCTCATGACATGTTCAGTGACATCATTAATGACATCACTGATATCTCAAATTACATCATGAATGACATCACTGATGACCACTAATTGCATCATCCAATGAGTGTGTTAGTTTGTTTCTAGGTTTAAATAGTGGCAGTAGTTCCCATATTCATTTTCTACCTAGTTTTGTGCAGTCTGTGCATGTTTCTAATGCATCAAATGTATGTAGAGATACTGAACACGTTATACATATTTATATTGAAGAGTGAGTCTGTGCGCTGATGACAGATGATAACTTATGTCCAGTGTGTTCCATGCAAGCTTTTTTGGTTCTGCAGAAAAAGTTCCCAAGACGGCAAAACTTCTATGCTGTAGATACTAAGGGCCTTATTTACAAGAAACTGGCACATTGGAATCAATGTATCAGTTTTCTTGCGCCAGCCTGGAGCCCTTAACAATGCCATATAGCATTGTATTTATGATACAGTGCTCCATGGTGTACATTTCCACAGATGCAGCAGAAATTCTGATGCATCTGTGATGCTATACTAACGGATTGCTGGACTAGCATAAAAAAGAGACTACTCCATCAATATAAAAGGGGGGGGGGTCCAATGGTAAAAGCCTAGCATCACTTTAAAATCTGATCTGAGCAGGCATTGAATAATTGACACTGTGAAGGCACAGATTGGTGCAATAAAATCTTGTATTTTTCACTGAGACAGTCCTGTGTGTCTTTTAATGGGAGAACGCCCACCTTGCATATATTATACCTGGCGCAGGTATAATGTGGCGCAAGGCTTTACAAACTGGCGCTTTGTAAATTTGGTACAGTGTAGGCGGACTGCTTGCGCCACCTCACCGTCATAAAAGTGATGCTACGGTGGCACAGGGGCATGTAAATAAGCCCTTAAGTATTGTAAGTAGCCTTAAATTATTAGACAGAATTGTCTCAGCATGACATGACATGGTCTCCCTCCCTGAACCATTTTAGGCCCTGGGACCTCACCCCCCAGAAACACATTATATTACAAATGAGAGGGGAGCCATTCAGCCACCTCCCTGGGCCTTATTAGGCCCTGGGGACTGAATCCACTGGGCTGTCATATTTTAAAAGGGGAGAGGGGCCTTGTAGCCCTCCTCCTCGACCATCTTTTGGCCCTGGGAACCCACCCCCAGGGTTGTCCATTATTTAAAAGGGGAGGGGGCCATATGGCCCTAGTCCATGAGCCTTAGAAGGCCTAGGGGACCCCATACCCTTGGGCGGCAACACATTATAATGGGGAGAGGGCCACAAAGACCCCCCCCAAGCCTTCTCAGGCCCTGGGCACCCAATTCCTCAAGGCCATCTGTTTTTTCAAAAGAGGGGCACGTGACTCCCCTCCTTGATCTTTTTTTGACCCCGGGGACCCCATCACCCAAGGCCATTCACTTGCTGAAAGGGGAGTGGGGCCACATATCCCACTCCCCAGATCCTTATTAAACCCTGGGGCCCCATCCCCCTGGGCTGAGTACTTATTAAATGAAGGAGGCTCAAGGCATCTCATTGTAAAATGGAGGGTGCCCTCACCCGAAATTCTTGTTCCATTCTTATCCCAGGGGATCCCATCTGTTTTAAAAAGAGATGACTATTTTGGCATGGGGTACCTCATCCTCAGGAGGCCTGCATCATTTAAAAACGGGTGGCCCAGTGCCCGCCAGGAGCACCCACCAAGCACTTACTGGGGCAACGGGGGAGTCCCAGGGCCCATACAGCCTCAGTTGGCATCCAGCATGCTGCTTTGGTCAGCATTGCTCTACCTGTAGGGAGCAGATATTAATGTTGCTTCTTCTTTCCCTTGTCCACATCAATGTAGGCAGGGAAATAGAATGCCAGTCTGTTCCCAGCTGGCAGAAGCATTTTTACAACTCCCACCGACTGGGAGCAGACTTTGTGTTTGCTCCCATTTGTTGAGAGATTTGAAAATGCTCCGACCAGAAGGGAGCAAATGCATGTTTCCCTACCTGCGCCTGTGATGGCCCGGTGGTGGCTTTCCTGGGACACAGCAAGTGAGTCATACCTGGGGGCTGGGTCCCCTGGGCCAATAAAAGCTGAGGGAGGGAGGCCAAATATCACCCATCCCTCTTTTTTAAAGTCACAGGTCAGGGTATGGGGTCCCAAGGGCTTTATAAAGGCTCAGGGAAGAGGCCACACAGCCCCTCTCCCCTTAAATGTATTCTGGGCCCCAGGGAATGGGGTCCCGGGGCCAAAAACAACTCAGTATGCAGGCTTGGTGCCTCTTCGTCCATAATAATTAAATTGGGCTGAGGGGTTAGGGTCCCTGTGCCTGAAAACAGCTCAGGAATGGGGGCTGCGTGACCCCTCTCCCATTATTAAATGCATTGGGCCCTGCTGGATGGGGAGGTGGGGATACAACTCTTCCCCTAAATAACTACAATGGCCCCAGAGGATTGGGCCCCCATGGCCAAAAGCAGCTTGTGGAGAGGGGTTGCACACCCCCTCTCCTTAATTAACCAATGTGGCCCCAGGCTGCCATTTTTGGATTTTTTTTTTTAATTTGGGCCATGGGATCAAGTCCCCAAGTACTGTAATGGCTTGCAGAAACATTTTTCTCATGTTGCTGGCAGCCAATCAGAGCAATCGCTCCTGTTGCAGTCTGACTCCCACAGGAGAGAGATGGCCCAAAGGGTAAAAAAACAAATTCCCTGGGCCAATCAGAGCAATCTGTTTTTCAATTGGCATTCCTGTGACACTCTCACATACCCAACATATTTGAACCATAATTTCTTTAATACTACTGAACGTATTTATACCAACTCATAAAAAGCATGCTTTATGGACCAACCTCTAACTTCCTGCTAAATTTGGTGTAATTCGTTTCATTTGTTTTTGCGATAGTGCTATCTCAAAATGTCTGTAGAAAATGCATGTGGATTTTGCATTTTGAAAGCCCACTTTTTTCTCAGCCCCCCATTGTAGGAAAGTCCTCCTTTTTGCCCTGGTCACCCCCACACTTTTTGGACAGGTACTGGTGGTTACTGACTCTTGGCTGTGCCCTGGGTACTGCTTATTAGTCCCAGGGCCAGTGCTCTGTGTAAAATGGATATGCAAATTAGGCTAATTATAATTGGCTAAGTTAACCTACCTATAAGTCTCTCGTATATGGTAGGGCATGTAGGTTTAGGGACCACAGCATAGGTAGTGCACCCAAAGGTGCACTGCTGAGGTGCCCAGTGTCATTTTAAAGGCAGGCCTGCCT
This sequence comes from Pleurodeles waltl, assembly GCF_031143425.1. Taxonomy (NCBI): domain Eukaryota; kingdom Metazoa; phylum Chordata; class Amphibia; order Caudata; family Salamandridae; genus Pleurodeles; species Pleurodeles waltl. Next base: position 57,042,082 of record NC_090439.1, on the reverse strand, counting down.
TGCTGCCCGCTTTTAAATTAAAGTTATATGCAAATTCGACTTTGGAATTAAAAGTAGTTCCAAAGTCTTAAACTACCTTATTGTTACATATAAGTCACCCCTAATGTGTGCCCTATGTGCCCCTAGGGCTGGGTGCCATGTAACTATAAGCAGGGACTTTATAAAAATAGTTTTATAAGCCCTGGTGAGGTAAAAACAGCCAAATTCGATTTCCCTCATTGTAGTAAATGGCCTTCATAGGCTAGAATGGGGAGACTTTTATTTTGATTTTTAAAGTCTCCTTAAATGATGGATGCCAAGAGTTTGGTATAAAATTAATTGTTGTAATATATCCCACAACTTCCAGTTGTGGGATTTAATATAACTTGTTCAGGTAAAGAGTTTTAAACTTTACCTGAAAAGTTGGCAATTTCAGCCCTGCATTGTTTTTGCTGCTGTGCTCTGATTGGCCAGCCTCTAGCAGCCTGGCCAGGCTGCTTGATGAGGTGTGAAGTGGCCTGGCTTCACACAAAGGAATGTGCCTGTGGGAGGGAATCTCCCCTCAGCAGATGGTGAGACAGGAAGGGGGAGGTTTGCCAAACTGGTCTTCAAAGGCAGAGAAGGACATTTGGAGCAACCAGCAACACCCCCACATCCTGCAACCCCAGACAACTAGGTGCCCCCTTGATTAGATTAGGAGAGGGCAGGAGAGGGGTGTGTTTATGATTTTTTAGCCACACCAGTGGGTGGGCTCAGCCAGATGTAACCTCCAAAAATCAGATTAAGCCATGATAGATTTTTGGAGAATGTTGCCTCCTGGGAATGATTTTTGCCACACTTCCCAGGAAGTGGTCATCACAGGGGGAAGGACCCTGCACCTGATTGGAGAACCAGGACCCCCCCTGCTTTTCAACCAGGAGCAAGGATAAAACTGGCAGACCTGCACCCACACCTCAGATCCCCATCAGATTCCATCAAGGAAGAACCAAAGGAAAAGAAGGACTGCACTACTGGACCCCTGGCCTGCACCTGGAACCTGCACTCAGAAGGACTGCACCAGCTGCACACTTGGGCTTCACCACAAGAAGGACTTTGCCTGGCTTCAACTGGTTCAAGGAGGGGCTCCCTGTTTGCTACAGGTGAAAAATTGCTAACCAGAGTCCCCTGCACCAACTCCTGAAGAAATCAACCAGCTGGCCACTGCCCAGTGGCCAAAAAGGAGTTTGCGCCAGTTGCATTCTGGGAGTTGTAGTCCGCACCCCCAAGGACCATCTCAGAACTTCTGGACCCTTGGGGTGAGCTGTGGACTTCAAAAGAACATTAAAAGGACATCTGGGTGAAGCCCCAGAAGTTTGGAGAAGTTTGGAGAACTTTTAAAAAAAAGCTCCATAGAGGGACCGACCTGCCGCGGCAACTCTAGTCGGCTTGCCTCAACCGCGACCCGGCCTGATTTGCTGGTTCGTCCCGGTAAAGAAAATCTCCGATAAAGAGACTAAGTCCGAAGGTAAAAAGTTGACCGGGACCTCCCAGCCAGCGTATCCGAGGAGGGCTCCAGGGACGTCGGATCAAGATCCAGGTTTACCCCGGTCAAAGGATTTTCACCTCGAAAAAACGACTAAGTCCGAATGTAAAAATCTCCACCGAGGATTCCCGCATCGCGTATCCTGAGAAGGGCTCCAGGAGATCAGATTGGACAGGCAGGTTCGTCCCGCTGAAGAAAATCTTCAAAAAAGAGATTAAGTGTGAAGGTAAACTTTTAACCGAGTTCTCCCGCGGCCTGTAGCCGAGCAGGGCTCCATCGTGGTTGGCCTTAAACTTTGACTTTGCCCCGGTCGAGGTGCAACCAGATGACCCAATTGGTGCTTTTTGTTTCTAGGCGCTAAAAAAAAATAATTCTTTAAAAATTAATATCTCCGGTTCCCCTTATCCGATTTTATTCGTTTGTCTGTCATTTTAAAGATAAAAATATAATCTATTTTTATAAATTGGTTTTGGATTTTTAAACTATTTCCTGTGTTTTATTTAATTACTGTTTTGTGATATTTGAATGCTTTACACTCTGTCTCCTAAGTTATGCCTTGATGCTCGTTGCCAAGCTACCAAGGGTTGAGCTGGGGTTAATTTACTGAGACCTAACTGGACCTTAGTGGAGGTTAGTGGCCTATTGCTAAGTGTAAGTGCCCTTACCAATAACCCATTTTCCAACATTTTTGGTGAGCAGTGGTGGGATCCTGTACTTGTGTTCAGTATCACGTTACAGTTAAAATCCTTTAAATTGTCCTAGTGCAAAAATTGTTTTTAATTTTTAATTTGGATTCATTTCAATTATTGAATTTTTGTGATTTTTCTAAATTCTTGTTTCCAATGTTTGCAAAAAGTTTTTGTTGACACAAAACTAGGGAACCATGGAGCTTGATCTGGCTAGCCTACCCACACTGACAGTAGTCCAGCTTAGGGGGTTGTGTACTGAAAGAGGGTTGCCTGCAACTACTGACTTCAGGAAGCATGTCCTGATCAAATCCCTGACAGCATGGGCTGAGGCCCAAGAGGTAGACTCAGAAGAAGCTCCAGAGGAGGGAGAAGTAGGGGAGGATGCTAGCTCCAACCACTCAGGGGAGGGAGGGCATCTGAGACTAAGTGAGGATGAGGAAGACCGGTCCTCATTACATACAGTAACTAGGGGCAGACCCAAAGCTAGTTGGGGGAAGGGGGTCCCTTCAGGAGAAGAGAACCTGTCCCTCAGGGAAAGAGAGCGGGAGGCCCAGCTAGCATTTGTAGCTTTGGAGGCAGAGAAGCTGGCCCTAGAAAAGAAAAAGTGGGCAAGGGAAGAGAAAAGATATGGCGGCAGCGACAAAGAAGCTGAGGTGTCCATGGTTGGGGGTTTTTGCCTCAGATTACCCAAGGGGTGGTTCCTGCCTATGTAGAGGGGGATGATATAGATAAGTGGCTGGGGGCCTTTGAGAAGGCCCTCCAGATGAGGAGAGTCAAGCCTCAGTACTGGGGTTCACTTCTTTGGGAGTTGGTTCCCAACTCTGGGAGGGATAGGCTCCTAACCTTGAGGGGGGAGGAGGCAGACTCATACCCCAGTATGAAGAGATGCTTGACTAAAAAGTTTGGTCTGACCCCAGAGCAGTATAGGCTCAAGTTTAGGGACACCCAAAAGACAAGCACCCAGTCCTGGGTAGACTTTGTGGACATTTCAGTGAAAGCACTAGAGGGCTGGATACAAGGCAACAAGCTAAGTACCTTTTTGGGTCTGTACAATTTGATTATGAGGGAGCACCTTCTAACCAATTGTGTCCAAGAGAAGATCCGCCAGTATCTAGTTGACTCTAAGTTGCCCAATCCCAGGGAGCTGGGGTAGGCAGCAGATGACTGGTTAAGAACTAGGGTTAACCAGAAACCCCCAGGGGTGATCAGAAAAAGGGAGGACATGGTTCTTCTCAGGGGAAGAACCAAGGGAAAGATGATAAAAAGCCCAAGGAGTCCTCACAAGAGTCCCCAAACAGTTCTCAGGGTGGGGGAGCCCGAGCCATTTCACTTCTAAGGGGAAAGGGTATCTGGGAAACAATTATGATCCTGCTAAAGCCGGAATGTTTCAGGAGCTTGCTAAGGCCGTCAAGTGTTTTGAGTGTCATCAACCTGGACACAAAAGAGGAGATGCTGTCTGCTCCAAGAAGCCCCACACTGGTGGGCAATCCCAGGGGATTGCTAGTGTAGGGTTGGGGGTGGAAGTTGGCCCAGGGCTGGGATCAGGGTACACAGAGGTCACCTTAGAATCCGTGGGTGGGGTGGACATTGCAACTATGGCCACCTTACCTCCCAGAATGGAGAGGTATAGGCAGAGGCCTAAAGTCAATGGGACTGTGGTGGAAGCTGTGAGAGATACAAGAGCCAGTGTGACAATGGTCACAGAGAAGCTGGTTTCTCCAGAACAGGTCTTACCTGGTGTCTTCCACCAAGTGACTTATGCAGATAGCAGAACCAAACTCCATCCCAAGGCCATGGTGAGCCTGGAATGGGGAGGTGTGACTGGCCCTAAGAAGGTAGCTGTAGCTCCTGCCTTCCCAGTAGAGTGTCTGATGGGAAATGATCTTGAAGCATCTGAATGGTCAGAGGTAGAGAGAAGGGTCCATGCACAGATGCTGGACCTCCCTGAATGGGTGTGTGCTGTGACCATGTCACAAGCAGTATAACAGGGAAGTGCTGGACACTTGGACCCTGGAACAATGGGCCAAGCTTCCAAGAAGAAGAGAAAGGACACTGGGTCTGGCTTGCCAGCCCCTACAAGTACAGAGGGTCAGGAGGAATCCAACCCTGAGGGGGAGGATCTGACCTCTGAGGAAGGGCCACTTCCCCTGCAAGCTATGCTTGACTTGGCAGAACTGCAAGGGGCAGGAGGGCCCACTAGAGAAGAGTTGTGCCAGGGACAAAGAGAGTGTCCCACTCTTGAGGGCCTGAGGCAGACTGCTGCCAGGCAAGAACAAGGGGATACCAGTGGGACCCACAAGGTTAACTGGGAGGATAGAGTTCTCTACACCGAGGCAAGGGACCTCAAACCAGGGGCAACCAGGAGAGTAGTGGTCCCCCAGAAGTATAGAGAATTCCTCCTTACCTTAAGCTATGATATCCACTTCGCTGGACATTTGGGACAGACTAAGACCAGGAACAGGCTGGTCAACCATTTTTATTGGCCCCAAATGTAAGAAAAAGTCAAGGAGTTTTGCAGCTCCTGTGTCACCTGCCAAGCCAGAGGCAAGACAGGGGGCAAGCCAAAGGCTCCCTTGATACCACTGCCAGTAGTTGGGACCCCCTTTGAGCGGGTGGGGATTGACATTGTTGGTCCCCTAGACCCACCAACTGCCTCAGGTAACAGGTACATTTTGGTGGTTGTGGACCATGCCACCAGGTAGCCTGAGGCAATACCCCTCCAGACAGTCACTGCTCCCACAGTGGCTAGGGCCCTACTTGGTGTGTTCACCAGAGTGGGGTTCCCAAAGGAGGTGGTCTCAGATAGGGGCATAAACTTTATGTCAGCTTATCTGAAAGCCATGTGGGATGAGTTACTTATAAGTTCACCACCCCCTATCATCCACGGACCAATGGTCTGGTGGAAAGATTTAACAAGACCCTGAAGGGCATGATCATTGGTTTGTCTGACAAACTCAGGAGGAGATGGGATGTTCTCCTCCCATGCCTGTTGTTTGCCTACAGAGAGGTGCCACAGAAGGGGGTTGGATTCAGCCCCTTTGAGTTACTGTTTGGGCACCCTGTAAGAGGCCCATTGTGCTTGGTGAGAGAGTCTTGGGAAAAGCCTCTCAGAGAGTCCAAGGAGAATGTGCTAGATTATGCGCTGGGCCTACGGTCACGCATGGCTGAATACATGAAGAAGGCAAGCAGAAACCTGGAGGCCAGCCAGGAGCTCATGAAGCTCTGGCATGATCTGAAGGCTACAATGCTTGAGTATCACCCAGGACAGCTGGTGTGGGTTTTGGAGCCCATGGCTCCTAGGGCACTTCAGGCCAAATGGACTGGGCCCTATTCAATTCTGGAGAACAAGGGTGTGGTCACCTACTTGGTGGACCTTGACACTCCCAGGAATCCTCATAGGATCCTGCATGTTAACAGGCTGAAACCCCACCAGGACAGGGCACACGTGACCATGCGGATGTCACTGATGAAGGGAAGGAGGAGGAGAGTGAACCTCTGCCAGACCCCCTGTCCTCAAATACACAAGATGGGTCAGTGGAGGGAGTGGTACTCTCTCCCAAGTTGACAGACCAGCAACAAAAAGACTGCAAACAGGTTTTGGAACAGTTTGCTAGTCTGTTCTCCCTGACCCCTGGACTCACCTATTGGTGTGTCCATGACGTTGACACTGGTGACAGCTTGCCTGTAAAGAACAAGCTGTACAGGCTGTCTGACCAGGTCAAGGCCAACATCAAAGCTGAAGTGGCTAAGATGTTGGAGCTCAAGGTAATTGACCCCTCTGACAGTCCTTGCTCCAGTCCAATGGTACTGGTGCCCAAACCTAATCCCCAAGGTGAGAAGAAAGAATTGAGATTTTGTGTGGACTACAGAGGTCTAAAGGCAGTCACTAGGACTGATGCTCACCCCATACCTAGAGCTGATGAGCTCATTGATAGGTTGGGGGCTGCCAAATTCCTGAGCACGTTTGATCTGACCTCAGGATACTGGCAGATTGCCTTAAGTCCAGGAGCTAAGGAGAGGTCAGCATTTTCCACACCAGAGGGCCACTTTCAGTTCAAGGTAATGCCCTTTGGCCTGAAAAATGCTCCTGTCACCTTCCAACGGCTGGTGAATAGAGTCCTGTCTGGGTTGAAATCTTTTAGTGCTCTGTGTAAAATGGATATGCGAATTAGGCTAATAATAATTGGCTAAGTTAACCTACCTATAAGTCCCTAGTATATGGTAGGGCATGTAGGTTTAGGGACCACAGCATAGGTAGTGCACCCATAGGTGCACTGCTGAAGTGCCCAGTGTCATTTTAAAGGCAGGCTTGCCTTGCTGGCTGCTTTTAAATTAAATTTATATGCAAATTCGACTTTGGAATTAAAAGTAGTTCCAAAGTCTTAAACTTCCTTATTGTTACATATAAGTCACCCCTAAGGTGTCCCCTATGTGCCCCTAGGGCTGGGTGCCATGTAACTATAAGCAGGGACTTTATAAAAATAGTTTTATAAGCCCTGGTGAGATAAAAACAGCCAAATTAGTTTTTCCCTCATTGTAGTAAATGGCCTTCATAGGCTAGAATGGGGAGACTTTATTTTAATTTTTAAAGTCTCCTTAAATGATGGATACCAAGAGTTTGGTATCAAATTAATTGTTGTAATAAATCCCACATCTTCCAGTTGTGGGATTTAATATAACTTGTTCAGGTAAAGAGTTTTAAACTTTACCTGAAAAGTTGCCAATTTCAGCCCTGCATTGTTTTTGCTGCTGTGCTCTGATTGGCCAGCCTCTAGCAGCCTGGCCAGAATGCCTTGATGAGGTGTGAAGTGGCCTGGCTTCACACAAAGGAATGTGCCTGTGGGAGGGAATCTCCCCTCAGCAGATGGTGAGGCAGGAAGGGGGAGGGCTGCCAAACTGGTCTTCAAAGGGAGAGAAGGACATTTGGAGCAACCAGCAACACCCCCACATCCTGCAACCCCAGACAACTAGGTGCCCCCTTGATTAGATTAGGAGAAGGCAGGAGAGGGGTGTGTTTATGATTTTTTAGACACACCAGTGGGTGGGCTCAGCCAGATGTAACCTCCAAAAATCAGATTCAGCCATGATAGATTTCTGGAGAATGTTGCCTCCTGGGATTGATTTTTGCCACACTTCCCAGGAAATGGTCATCACAGGGGGAAGGACCCTGCACCTGATTGGAGAACCGTGACCCCCCCTGCTTTTCACCCAGGACCAAGGATAAAACTGGCAGACCTGCACCCAAACCTCAGATCCCCATTAGATTCCAACAAGGAAGAACCAAAGGAGAAGAAGGACTGCACTACTGGACCCCTGGCCTGCACCTAGAACCTGCACTCAGAAGGACTGCACCAGCTGCACACTTGGGCCTCACCACTAGAAAGACTTTGCCTGGCTTCAACTGGTTCAAGGAGGGACTCCCTGTTTGCTACAGGTGAAAAATTGCTAACCAGAGTCCCCTGCACCAACTCCTGAAAAAATCAACCAGGTGGCCACTGCTCAGTGGCCAAAAAGGAGTTTGCGCCAGGTGCATTCTGGGAGTTGTAGTCCGCACCCCCAAGGGCCATCTCATAACTTCTGAAATTTTGGGGTGAGCTGTGGACCTCAAAAGAACCTTAAAAGGACATCTGGGAGAAGCCCCAGAAGTTTGGAGAACTTTTGAAAAAAAGCTGCATAGAGAGACCGACCTGCCGCGGCAACTCTAGCCAGCTTGCCTCAACCGTGACCCGGCCTGATTTGCTGGTTCGTCCCGGGAAAGAAAATCTCAGAAAAAGAGACTAAGGGGGTGATTCTCACCCTGGCGGGCGGCGGAGGCCGCCCGCCAGAGTTCCCCCCTCCAAAATACCGCTCCGCGGTCGAAAGACCGCTGAGGGTATTTTGGGTTTTGCACTGGGCTGGCGGGCGACCGCCAAAAGGCCGCCCGCCAGCCCAGTGCAAAACACCTTCCCACGAGGACGCCGGCTCAGAATTGAGCCGGCGGAGTGGGAAGGTGCGACGGGTGCAGTGGCACCCGTCGCGTATTTCAGTGTCTGCAAAGCAGACACTGAAATACAAAGTGGGGCCCTCTGCAGGGGCCCCAGCGGCCCCACGACAACCCATACCGCCATCCTGTTCCTGGTGGGCGAACCGCCAGGAACAGGATGGTGGTATGGGCTGTCAGAATCCCCATGGCGGCGCAGCGAGTTGCGCCGCCATGGAGGATTCTTAAGGGCAGCGGAAAACCGGAAGGGAGACCGCCGGTTTTCCACTTCTGACCGCGGCAAAACCGCCGCGGTCAGAATGCCCTGCGGGGCACCGCCAGCCTGTTGGCGGTGCTCCCGCCAACCCTGGCCCTGGCGGTCCATGACCGCCGGGGTCAGAATGACCCCCTAAGTCCGAAGGTAAAAAATTGACCGGGACCTCCCAGCCAGCGTATCCGAGGAGGGCTCCAGGGACGTCGGATCAAGATACAGGTTTACCCTGGTCAAAGGATTTTCACCTCGAAAAAATGACTAAGTCCGAAGGTAAAAATCTCCACCGAGGATTCCCGCATCGCGTATCCGGAGAAGGGCTCCAGGAGGTCGGATTAGACTGGCAGGTTCTTCCCGCTGAAGAAAATCTTTGAAAAAGAGACTACGGGGGTCATTACAACATTGGCGGTAAAAGCCACTTACCGCCGTACAGAAGACTACCAAAACACCGCTGCGGCCGCGGAAATCCACCACAGCTATAATGACCCACATCTCGGAATCCACCGAAATTCAGACACCCACACAAGTCCGCCACACCAAAGGTCAGTGATAAACTGGCGAAAACAAAACCTCCACCGTCACACCAACAGAAACACGCCCATGCTATCACGACCCACGAATCCAAGTGGCAGTCTTTCAACCGCGGTATTCCATTGGTGGTACACACCGCCGCGCTCAAAATACACACACTTCTCCAAAACACCACCACATTGGACAAATCGAAATACACACACCTGATACACATACAAACACCACTCCCACACAATCAAGACTATATAAAACACACACCCACATCACCCACAAACCCCTTCGACCAAAAATTTTGACGAAGGCCAGAGGAACTGCACAGCAAAGACAACCCCACCACACAGAGGCACACAACACCATCACCCACACTACATCCACGCACAAAACATCACACACCACTATACATCATCATACTCATCACCACATACACCACCCCACACATCACCTACACCACCCCATGTCATGGCAAAGACACCCCAGGTTCTCGGAGGAGGAGCTCAGGGTCATGTTGGAGGAAATCGTACGGGTAGAGCCACAGCTATTTGGATCACAAGTGCAGCACACCTCCATAGCTAGGAAGATGGAGCTATGGTGAAGAATAGTCGACAGGGTCAACGCAGTGGGACAGCACCCAAGAAATCGGAACGACATCAGGAAGAGGTGGAACGACCTACGGGGGACTGTGCGTTTCGTGGTCTCCAGGGACAACATTGCGGTACAGCGGACTGGCGGCGGACCCCCACCTCCTCCCCCACAACTAACAACATGGGAGGAGCAGATCTTGACCATTATGCATCCTAAGGGCCTCCGAGGAGTCGGTGGAGGAATGGACTCTGGTAAGTCAAATCTTAACTATCATATCCCCCACCCTACCTGCATGCTATCACAGACCCCCACCCTCACCCGCTCCCCTATCACTCCAACTCCTTACATATGTACTACTAACACAAACCACCCATCCCAACACCAAGCCCTGCATGACACAACAAAGCATGGACACCCCTCACTAAAGCATGCCCACTGCACATACCCATAACACCCCCCAACCATCATCACAGAAGCCCCCAGACAGGAATGCTAGCACTGGGGTACACGCTCACCAACCCTTTGCACACCATGACACACACAGATGCAATAATCATGCTTTTACACCCCTGCAGGACCACTACCCAACGTCACCAGACAGGAGGGTCCAGACATCTCTATCCCACCCACAGAAGAGGCCCACAGTGATGACAGCAGTTCTGACCAACTGGATCCAGATGACCAGCCCGGACCATCGTGGGCCTCGGGACAGTCGGTTCCCCACACCCAGTCATAGGCCATCACAGACCTTCCACCCTCTGGTAACACCAGCACAGCACCCACCCAGCGGCCCATACCTCCGTACCCAGGACACGTCAATCAGCTGTGAGTCGAGCACTACAGGGAACCCAGGAAAACCCACCACCCCAACAACAACAGGGACCTGGGGGCAGTGGTAGTGGGCACACGGTCCAGGGGACGGAGGCCCAGGAACACAGGGGAACTGGGAGGGCTGCTGTGCGACAGGGGGCGGACAGGCCAAGGGAACCCACTCTCCACGAGGCCCTCTCCTCCATCATGGGAGCCTACCACCACTCCCAGGAGACGATGGGAATGGTCCTGGCCAAGTTTGAGGAGACCCAGCACCTGCAGGAGGAACAGTATTTGGGCTTCAGGGAGGAACTCAGAACCATCAGCACCGCCCTGGGCACCATCGTAGGAGTGCTGAAGGAGATACTGAACACCAGGAGGGACACCGTGGCACTCCAAGGGGCCCCTGACTCTAGTATGGACGATGAACTGCCCACCACCTCTGCCGGCGCTAGTGAACAGGATGCCCCACCACAGGACCACCACACCAGCACCCCACCCCCTGCAGACAGAGAACCACCCCGCAAGCGGTCCCTGAGATCCAGGAACAGGACAGAGCACGGTGGCAAGACCCTCGCCAAGAAATTAGACCACCCTGATTGTCATCCCACTGTCCCACTTTGTAACCCTGTCCATATTGGAACTGCCCCAGCTCCACTTCCTATGCCCATATGGGCAGTGCACCTGTGAGACAAATAGACTCGACTCTGCCATGGACATTCCTCCACCATCACCTCTCACCATTTTACCACCCCCCTTCAATATTTAGCACTTCAATAAACACCCATGAAGCACAAAACAATCTGGAGTCAGTCTGTGATTTTGAAAATGTGTATTAGCAATGACAGTGACAAAATCTGTTCTCAAATGTAATGTCAACATACCTATGTCACACATCTCAAGTCCATGAGGAATGTAAGCAGATGACACACATTGGTAACCACACCTGTGAAACCGTAATGGAAATATACAACTCAGTTACCATATACTGGTTGAAATCGACAGACAGGATAGAGGTAGAAGTGTGAAAGTACTTGTAGTAGGCAGGAATGTGTTCTCACCTGTGTGTCACTGGAAATATTGCTGGATAACTGAGTCCCTGTTGTCAATGTCTTCTTCCTCTGCTTCCTCCTCATCACTGTCCACAGGCTCCACAGCTGCCAAAACACCGTCATCTGGACCATCCTCCTGCAGAAAAGGCACCTGGCGTCACAAAGCCAGATTGTGAAGCATACAGCAGGCGATGATGATCTGGCACACCTTCCTTGGTGAGTAGAATAGGGAACCACCTGTCATATGGAGGCACCTGAACCTGGCCTTCAGGAGGCCGAAGGTGCGTTCGATCACCCTCCTAGTCCGCCCATGGGCCTCATTGTAGCGTTCCTCTGCCCTGGTCCTGGGATTCCTCACTGGGGTCAGTAGCCATGACAGGTTAGGGTAACCAGAGTCCCCTAATAGCCACACCCGGTGCCTCTGGAGTTGACCCATCACATAAGGGATGCTGCTATTCCGCAGGATGTAGGCGTTATACACTGAGCCAGGGAACATAGCATTTACCTGGGAGATGTACTGGTCTGCCAAACATACCATCTGTACATTCATCGAATGATAGCTCTTCCGGTTCCTGTACACCTGTTCACTGCTGTGGGGGGGACCAGAGCTACATGGGTCCCATCAATGGCACCTATGATGTTAGGGATATGTCCAAGGGCAAAGAAGTCACCTTTAACTGTAGCCAAATCCTCCACCTGAGGGAAAACGATGTAGCTCCGCATGTGTTGCAGCAGGGCAGACACACTCTGGACAACACGTTGGAAAACATAGGCTGGGACATCCCTGATGCCATGGCCACTGTTGTTTGAAATGACCCACTTGCAAGGAAATGGAGCACTGATAGCACCTGCACTTGAGGGGGGATCCCTGTGGGATGGCGGATAGCTGACATCAGGTCAGGCTCCAACTGGGTACACAATTCCTGGATAGTGGCACGGTCAAACCTGTAGGTGATGATTGAATGTCGCTCCTCCATTGTCAACAGGTCCACCAGCGGTCGGTACACCGGAGGATTCCGCCATCTCCTCACATGTCCCAGATGACAGTGCCTAGGAAGGACAACAGCGACCACAGAGTCAAACAACTCAGAGGTATGTACCCACACTCTACACAGAACATGAAACATAATCCAAAAAGCTGTCTGTATGTGTGTTGAGTCCAGGCCTAGGTATGTGTGATGCAGTTGAAAATGAAGCCATGTGGGCCCCTGAAATGGCAGCTGCATGACCTCTAAACTGGGACAATGGTATGTGAGGTAACTGCGCTGGCGTTGTACAGCATCGCGGTAGGTGGCCGAAGACCACGGCGCGATGCTGCATTGGTTAACATTGGACCCTATGGGTCCCAGGAGCCAATGACGAAGTGCGCCGGCGGTGATGATACGCACCGCCGCGGACGTCACAGCCGCGGACGTGACCGCCATTTTCTATCTGTTCAATCACTCGATACCTGATCTTCGACAGGAGAGGACCTACACTGCAAGTGCTGCTGTGACCTCAGTCTGGAAGAGACAATGGCTTGTGCGTCTGGGGAAAGGGCCCCTGCCTTTTTTTGCACTGGAGTTGGAGAAGCTCGTGGACGGGGCCCTCCCCCAGTACACGCTACTCTATGGTCCTCCAGACCAACAGGTGAGTACACAGGGAGCATGTTGTATGGGCTATGCCTGTGTGGAGAGGGATGGTTGTAAGAAGGAAGGGGCCACAGTTCTGCGTGCATGAAGGACTGTGAATGCTTGTGCCACATGGCAAGGGTAGGGATGTGGGCCACTCACTTTGACGGTGCAGTTGGGAATGACTTCTCTTCTTCCCCTGTACATGTCATGTAGGTCAGCGCCCACCAAAAGAAGGATATTTGGCGTGCCATCGCCAAGGACGTCCGGACCCTGGGGGTCCACCAGAGACGGAGCACCCACTGCCGTAAAAGATGGGAGGACATTCGCCGCTGGAGCTAGAAGACGGCGGAGGCTCAGCTGGGGATGGCCTCCCAACGTGGGAGGGGTGCCCATCGCACCATGACCCCCCTGATGTTCCGGATCCTGGCGGTGGGTTACCCTGAGTTCGATGGGCGCTTGAGGGCATCACAGCAGACACAATGGGGTGAGTACTGCATCACTCTGCGGACTTTGCGTGCAGTGAAGGTGTCTGGGTGGGGGAGGAGGGCTGTGGGTTCCCCTAAGCCAGGGCGAGTCCCGTAGGCTAGGCCCCTCCATAATGCAGGCCATGTGGCACTCCACCCCACCTCTGTAGAGTGCCAAGTACAGGTATACATGCCCCTGTGTCATCTATGTGTGCTGATGTCCACCATAGCCATGTAGGCCATATCCCAGGAACTGCATCTGTAGAGCCCAACAGCGCGGCGTAGTGCACGGGGCTGCTGTGTCTGTATTGACCGCCAACGTTAGCGGTAAGCCATGCACTCAACCTGTCTTTCTTCTGTCGCCCCCCCCCCCCCTTTTTGTGCTCTCCCTGTTCTTGTGTGCATCAGCATCATCAGGCGGAGGTACAGTGGCACCGGAGCACGAGGGAGCTGTATCCCACATGGCCATGGAGGGCCACACCACAGACTCTGAATACACCAGACCGCCATGGCAAGCACCGCTGAACAGGGCAAAGACCGCCATGGCAAGCACCGCTGAACAGGACAAGCACCGCTGAACAAGGCAAAGACCGCCATGGCAAGCACCGCTGAACAGGGCAAAGACTGCCTTGGCAAGCACCGCTGAACAGGGCCAAGACCGGCATGGCAAGCACCGCTGAACAGGGCAAGCACTGCTGAACAGGGCAAAGACCGCCATGGCAAGCACCGCTGAACAGGGCAAAGGCCGCTGAACAGGGCAAGGACCGCCAACTCAAGCACCGCTAGCCCATGTGCGGCAGGGGCAGTGACGGAACTGGGACCGTCACGGGGAGAGTGATGCACTCTGGGCACCAGTCCCCCTCCAGAACAAGTGGAGAACAGCATCCACTCCGTCTGTCCTTAACAGGAATGTAGCACTCTGGGCACCAGTCCCCCTCCAGAACCAGTGGAGAACAGCATCCACTCCGTCTGTCCTTAAAAGAATGAAGCACTCTGGGCACCTGTCCCCCTCCAGAACCAGTGGAGAACAGCATCCACTCCGTCTGTCCTTAACAGGATGAAGCACTCTGGGCACCAGTGCCCCTCCAGAACCTGTGGAGACATGCATCCACTCCGTCTGTCCTTAACAGGATGAAGCACTCTGGGCACCAGTCCCCCTCCAGAACCAGTGGAGACAAGCATCCACTCCATCTGTCCTTAACAGGATGATACACTCTGGGCACCAGTCCCCCTCCAGAACGAGTGGAGAACAGCATCCACTCCGTCTGTCCTTAACAGGAATGAAGCACTCTGGGCACCAGTCCCCCTCCAGAACCAGTTGAGAACAGCATCCACTCCGTCTGTCCTTAACAGGATGAAGCACTCTGGGCACCAGTCCCCCTCCTGAACCAGTGGAGACTGTTATCCACTTGAGAGACTGTGGCTTTGCACTCCCCAGGATGGTACAGTGGGCAAACCACCCTCTGTATAGACTTGTGGGACTGTGGCTTTGCATTCCCCAGGATGGTACAGTGGGCAAACCACCCACTGTAGAGACTTGAGAGACTGTGGCTTTGCACTCCCCAGGATGGTACAGTGGGCAAACCACCCTCTGTATAGACTTGAGAGACTGTGGCTTTGCACTCCCCAGGATGGTACAGTGGGCAACCCACCCACTGTAGAGACTTGAGAGACTGTGGCTTTGCACTCCCCAGGATACATCAATAGGCATGGAGCCCCCTCATGGATCGGGCGTGGTGCACTCATCCGGCTGAGGTGCCCCCCTTCCATTCCCCCTGAGGTGCCTGTTGTATTTCTATCTGATGCCCCGGCAGTGTTCTCTCCATTTTGATCAGGTATCTGATGTGGGCCTCGCCCATGCATTTTGGGCCCAATGGTCCACGGACATTGAATGGTGCATTACCTGCACTACTAATCGTGATGTATATTTTGTTGAATGTGTATATTTATCTGGATATATTTGGTTATTGGTTATTGTAGTATTTTGATATATTACAATGGTTGAACTCATTTCCTTTTGTCTTTGCATTCTTCCGGGGGGGCTGTTACTGTAATGTTTGGATATGCATTGGTGTGTGTGTGTTGTAGTGGGTGAGGGTCAGGATGGGGGTGGGGGTGTTGCGTGTGTGTGTCCCTGACTTTTGCCTCCCCTTCCCCTATGTCGTAGGTGCAGTACTCACCGTTGTCTTCGGCGCCGGCGTTGATGATGGCCGTACAGGAGCAGGAAGACTATCGCAGGGAGTATTTGGAGTTCCGGTTCCATGGTGTCCTCCTTCCTTGTGGAGTGGTGTAGAGGTGAGCGTTTTCCCTTTGAAATGGCTGTTTCTGCCGTGTTTTTATCCACGGTGAATCCGCCCCGGAAAAGGTGGCGGATTGGTAGGTTGTGATACTATGGGTGGTACTTTGTCTTCCTCCTGTCGGTTGGCGGTGACCATTGCGCTGTTTGTCTGACAATGGAGGAGTGACATTCAATCATCACCTACAGGTTTGTCTGTACCGCCGTGGCGGTTGGAGTGTTAAAGTGGCTGTCTTTGTAGGCGCCACGGTCATAATTCCCATTTTTTTTGCCGCCGGTCTTCCCGCCGCTTTAACACCGTCCGGCAGGGTTGTAATGACCACCTAAGTGTGAAGGTAAACTTTTAACCGAGGCCACCCGCGGCCTGTAGCCGAGCAGGGCTCCATCGAGGTCGGCCTTAAACTTTGACTTTACCCCGGTCGAGGTGCAACCAGATGACCTGATTGGCGCTTTTTGTTTCTAAGCGCAAAAAAACCAATAATTCTTTAAAAATTCATATCTCTGGTTCCCCTTATCCAATTTTATTCGTTTTTCTGTCATTTTAAAGATAAAAATATAATCTATTGTTATAAATTAGTTTTGTATTTTTAAACTGTTTCCTGTGTTTTATTTAATTACTGTTTTGTGATATTTGAATGCTTTACACTCTGAGGGTCATTCTGACCCTTGCAGCCGGTGGCCGCCAGGGCCACCGACCACGGGAGCACCGCCAACAGGCTGGCGGTGCTCCAATGAGCATTCTGACCGCGGCGGTTCAGCCGCGGTCAGAAGCGGAAAGTCAGCGGTCTCCCGCTGACTTTCCGCTGCTCTTTGGAATCCTCCATGGCTGCGGAGCGCGCTCCGCAGCCATGAGGATTCTGACCCCCCATACCGCCATCCAGTTCATGGCGGGAAAGCCGCCATGAACAGGATGGCGGTAGGGGGGGTCGCAGGGCCCCTGGGGGCCCCTGCTGTGCCCATGCCAATGGCATGGGCACGGCAGGGGCCCCCGTAAGAGGGCCCCGAAAAGTATTTCAGTGTCTGCCTTGCAGACACTGAAATACGCGACGGGTGCCACTGCACCCGTCGCACCTTCCCACTCCGCCGGCTCGATTACGAGCCGGCATCCTCGTGGGAAGGTCGTTTTCCCCTGGGCTGGCGGGCGGTTTTACTGGAACCGCCCGCCAGCCCAGGGGAAAACTCGTAATACCCGCCGCGGTCTTTTGACCGCGGCGCGGTAATTTGGAGGGCGGGATCCTGGCGGGCGGCCTCCGCCGCCCGCCAGGGTCATAATGAGGCCCTCTGTCTCCTAAATTAAGCCTTGATGCTCGTTGCCAAGCTACCAAGGGTTGAGCTGGGGTTAATTTACTGAGACCTAACTGGACCTTAGTGGAGGTGAGTGGCCTATTGCTAAGTGCAGGTACCTACCTGCCCTTACCAATAACCCATTTTCCAACACCCACCCCCTAATTAATGTATCAGCCCAAAACTTTCAATGCACAAACTTGGCAAAAAAGAGCACTTTTTTGGAAAGTTACATGAAAATCTGTCAAACTGTGCCAAAGTTATTAGCAAGCCAAAAATTCATTTCCTAGGGAAACGCTGACCTAACTATAACTACCCAGGGGCAAAAGCAACACATTTATATATAAGAAAGTCAAATGCCACTTGCTTTGCCGAACAACTTTAACACAGGTGTTTCCTTAATGATTGTGGCCATCAGGCAAATCTGCTGAAACGCATCGGCTGTTGAAAATAAATGACTGCAAAACCCGTAAGTGCTCCAAGCTGTTTTCCTTTTGGGAACTTTGTTTGTGAATTTTACGTGAGTGCTCCAAGCTGTTTTCCTTTTGGGAACTTTGTTTGTGAATTTCCCATGATGGCCACAATCATGAAGTAAGCACCTGTGCTAAAGTTGTTCCGTAAAGCAAGTGGCATTTGACTTTCTTATATTGATAAACTGCCAGAACCACCACAGCTAAGAAAATGCATGTTATACCGGCCAAAGTGTTTTGGGACATTACTAAATGGAACAGCAAAAGTCACAAGACGAGTGCTGACGTTTTTGCATGGATTAAAAGGTAAGTGCGGTTACAAGGGTAGCAGATATTTTGTTTTATGACTGCAAGTTTAAACATTGGAGACAATCACATTTGTATGAATGGTATGCCTTTAAAATAACAACACTAAAAGCTAAATACGTCAACACCAACATATCTGCAATGGGAGAAAGGCAAGCCAGAATTAAATGCACAACATGTGATGTTACTTGCTGGAGTAGCATTGATAAAGGCAAATCTGCTGAAACGCATCAGGAACTTTTATTTGGGAGAAGGGATCTCGAGCAGACAGAAAGTCAACAACTTTGTATGATCACTTGGTACAGTTTGCACCATGTGCAGTTGAGAGTCATTTTGAACAGAGATTGGCATTTGATTCAGAATGATCCTGTAATTGGTGACATAGTACCAGATATGCCATTAGTTACCTTCCACAAAGCCAAATCTTCGAGGCAAGATCTTGTAGACAGCAGTCCAGATCTAAATACAGAGAGCATTTGCTTTGCATATAACGCTGGATTCAAGAAATGTCATAAGTGCAAGGTGTGTAGGGGTTAATACATCTTCCATGTCATCCCCACTATTGGAGTAACCTATTCCTTTCAACAAATGTTTGCACTGCAGTCTATGTTTTTAAATGTTCCTTCCGTAATTTATATGTAGGGGGTGCGATGCTGAAAGTCCACCTTCATCTTCTACAGCACATCAGAGCCATTGAGAACAGCCGTAGCCTGTCATTTTGAGGAATGTCATGATGGACTAGAGAGCGAACTCAGTTACTGTGCTTGATACTGTACCAAAAAGAGTGTGAGGTGGCAAAAGAGACAGCAGTTGAGAAGATTAGAATCTAGGTACACATTCATGTAAGATACCAAGGCCTTGAATATGGATTATAGATTGATATGTTCATCTGTAGCCAAGAAACATGCTTTAAAAGTTCATAAAGACTGACTTATAGTGAGTCAAATGACTTAAGGATTTTAGTCTGTCTGTTTGGTGATGTATATGTCTCATATAAGAACATCTTGTGGATGATTTGCAGCCTGGTTTAATCATTTACCCACATGGGTTGAAGGGCTGGGGGTGCCTCAGAGGTTTATATTACGAATACCAGTCTAACCATTTAAGTGCATTGTATTACTTTGTGTTCGAATTTTCAAGGTTACACAAAACCCATAAATAGTAGCATTATATTCTATTATGTCTGCAGTGTGTAAAATTACCCACTTGACTTGTCAGGTGGAGGGTGCCACAAGCAAAAACATTCTGTGATTTAAGTGTGACGTTATTAATTTATCATTTTTTGTAACTTTGGTGGATTTTTGTTTGCAGACTCATAGAGAATCGAGTCTGATATTATTGAGAATTGCATTACCCAGGAGATCCTACGATGTTTCTTCTATGTCATTAGGCCAGGCTTGGGTCAGGTAGGTCATCATATAGATGGGACATTTCTGCCAAATAAGAAGAGTTGAATGTGTGAGTATGGCTTTTTGAGAAAGGCTGCTCGAGTTGGCCGAAATGCGTTAAGTCTGTAAACTTGCCATGATCTGGCAATAAAGCCTTGCTTTAGTGATCCAAGTGTTTTGGGGCTTGTTTGGTATTGGCAATAACAAGCATTTGGAGGAATATATATATATATCTATATATATACATATATATATATATATATATATATATATATATATATATATATATATATATATATATATATATATATACACATATATATATATATATCTGTATATATATATCTATATATATACATATATATATATCTATATATATACAGATATATATATATATATATATGTATATATATATATATATATATATATATATATATATATATATATATATATATATATATATATATATATATATATATATATATATATTTATTCAATGAATGAAACAAAGGTTAAAGTATTGTTATACTTAGGTGTGATAAAAAATAACTTAGATATTCACTGAAAAAAACAAAGGCTAAAGTAGCGTTATAGTTACCGCTGGTGTGTTTTCCACAGACGACGCTTTGTAAACGGGACCGGCACTCTTAGATATGCCGCAAGACTTGTAGGGAACGGATCCCGTTGCCGCTCAAAGTGCAAGGTCTGCGTTGAGACATCGGAATGCAACGGTATAGCACCGGAGTGCTGTCTTTGTATTCCAGCGGCACGCGAACAAGATAGCGACATTACAGGGAAGCGTGAGCAAGTATGCAGGTGGGATCCCTGTATTATACTTGTTAAAAGTGCTTTGATGGTGACTTCCAATTCAATAATATTATTGCTAGTAGCTGAATGTTGCACTTGGCTTTAACCCCTTAGCTGCCAGGCCTTTTCCCCCTCCTGTGCCAAGCCTTTTTTTGGCTATTTGGAGCAGTTCGCGCCCAGGCCGTCATAACATTTTGTTCACATAAGCTACCCATGCCAAATTTGCGTCCTTTTTTCCCAACATCCTAGGGATTCTAGAGGTACCCAGACTTTGTGGGTTCCCCAGAAGGAGGCCAAGGAATTAGCCAAAATACAGTGAACATTTCTTTTTTTTTTTTTAAATTGGAAAAAGGGGCTGCAGAAGAAGGCTTGTGGTTTTTCCCCTGAAAAGGGCATCAACAAAGGGTTTGCGGTGCTAAAATCACCAGCTTCCCAGCTTTCAGGAACAGGCAGACTTGAATCAGAAAACCCAATTTTTCAACACAATTTTGGCATTTTACTGGGACATACCCCATTATTACGATTTTTTGTGCTTTCAGCCTCCTTCCAGTCAGTGACAGAAATGGGCATGAAACCAATGCTGGATCCCAGAAACCGCAACATTTCTGAAAAGTAGACACAATTCTGAATTCAGCAAGGGGTAATTTGTGTAGATCCTACAAGGGTTTCCTACAGAAAATAACAACTGAAAAAGAAAAATATTGAAATTGAGGTGAAAAAAACATCAATTTTTCTCTACGTTTTACTCTGTAACTTTTCCCTGCAATGTCAGATTCTCGAAAGCAATATACCATTACGTCTGCTGGACCCGTCTGGTTGCGGGGATATATAGGGCTTGTAGGTTCATCAAGAACTCTAGGTACCCAGAGCCAATAAATGACCTGCACCCTGCAGTGGGTTTTCATTCTATGCCGGGTATACAGAAATTCATTTGCTGAAATATAAAGAGTAAAAAATAGCTATCAAGAAAACCTTTGTATTTCCAAAATGGGCACAAGATAAGGTGTTGAGAAGCAGTGGTTATTTGCACATCTCTGAATTCCGGGGTGCCCATACTAGCATGTGAATTACAGGGCATTTCTCAAATAGACGTCTTTTTTTACACACTGTCATACATTTGGAAGGGAAAAATGTAGAGAAAGACAAGGGGCAATAACACTTGTTTTGCTATTCTATGTTCCCCCAAGTCTCCCGATAAAAATGATACCTCACTTGTGTGGGTAGGCCTAGCGCCCGCGACAGGATATGCCCAAAAACACAACGTGGACACATCACAGAAAACAGAGCTGTTTTTAGCAAAGTGCCTACCTGTAGAATTTGGCCTCTAGCTCAGCCGGCACCTAGGGAAACCTACCAAACCTGTGCATTTCTGAAAACTAGAGACCTAGGGGAATTCAAGATGGGGTGACTTGTGTGGCTCGGACCAGGTTCTGTTACCCAGAATCCTTTGCAAACCTCAGAATTTGGCTAAAAAAAACACATGTTCCTCACATTTCTGTGGCAGAAAGTTCTGGAATCTGAGAGGAGCCACAAATTTCCTTCCACCCAGCGTTTCCCCAAGTCTCCCGATAAAAATGATACCTCACTTGTGTGGGTAGGCCTAGCGCCCGCGACAGGAAACGCCCCAAAGCGCAACGTGGACACATCCAAATTTTTGAAAGAAAACAGAGTTGTTTTTTGCAAAGTGCCTACCTGTAGATTTTGGCCTCTAGCTCAGCCGGCACCTAGGGAAACCTACCAAACCTGTGCATTTCTGAAAACTAGAGACCTAGGGGAATCCAAGATGGGGTGACTTGTGTGGCTCGGGCCAGGTTCTGTTACCCAGAATCCTTTGCAAACCTCAAATTTTGGCTAAAAAAACACATGTTCATCACATTTCTGTGGCAGAAAGTTCTGGAATCTGAGAGGAGCCACGAATTTCCTTCCACCCAGCGTTCCCCCAAGTCTCCCGATAAAAATGATACCTCACTTGTGTGGGTAGGCCTAGCGCCCGCGACAGGAAACGCCCCAAAGTGCAACGTGGACACATCCGAATTTTTGAAAGAAAACAGAGCTGTTTTTTGCAAAGTGCCTACCTGTAGATTTTGGCCTCTAGCTCAGCCGGCACCTAGGGAAACATACCAAACCTGTGCATTTCTGAAAACTAGAGACCTAGGGGAATCCAAGATGGGGTGACTTGTGTGGCTCGGGCCAGGTTCTGTTACCCAGAATCCTTTGCAAACCTCATAATTTGGCTAAAAAAACACATGTTCCTCACATTTCTGTGGCAGAAAGTTCTGGAATCTGAGTGGAGCCACAAATTACCTTCCACCCAGCGTTCCCCCAAGTCTCCCGATAAAAATGATACCTCACTTGTGTGGGTAGGCCTAGCGCTCGCGACAGGAAATGGCCCAAAACACAACGTGGACACATCACATTTTTTCATGGAAAACAGTGCCTACCTGTGGATTTTGGCCTCTAGCTCAGCCGGCACCTGGTGAAACCTAGCAAACCAGCGCATTTTTGAAAACTAGAATCCCAGGGGAATCCAAGATGGGGTGACTTGCGGGGCTCTGACCATGTTATGTTACCCAGAATCCTTTGCAAACATTAAAATTTGGCCAAAAAACACTTTTTCCTCTAATTTCGGTGACAGAAAGTTCTGGAATCTGAGAGGAGCCACAAATTTCCTTCCACCCAGCGTTCCCCTAAGTCTCTCGATAAAAATGGTACCTCACTTGTGTGGGTAGGCCTAGCGCCCACGAAAGGAAATGGCCCAAAACACAACGTGGACACAACAATGGCCTAAAATAAATTTGCATCCCCAACCCCCCACCCCCTCAGGAGCCACCCTTGCCTACGGGGTCGTTCCCCCTGCGTGACATAGGCGCCAAAAACAAATCCCCGGTGCCTAGTGGTTTCTGCCCCCCTGGGGGCAGATTGACCTAAAATCGACCAATCTGCCCACAAGGGGGGCAGAAAAGGTCTAAATACAATTTGCCCCCCAGGGGAGCGACCCTTGCCTGATGGGTCGCTCCCCATCTCTAAAAAACCAAACAAACAAAAAAGAAACACAAAAAAAAAATTTGCCCTGGCGCCTAGAGGTTTCTGCCCCCCCCGGGGCCTAAAATAAATTTGCCCCCCCAACCCGCGCCCCCCCCCCGGAGCGACCCTTGCCTACTGGGTCGCTTCCCCTGCGTGACATTGGCGCCAAAAAACAAATCCCCAGTGCCTAATGGTTTCTGCCCCCTTGGGGGCAGATTGACCTAAAATCAACCAATCTGCCCCCAAGGGGGGCAGAAATGGTCTAAATACAATTTGCCCCCCACGGGAGCGACCCTTGCCTGATGGGTCGCTCCCCATCTCTAAAAAAACAAACAAACAAAAAAAAAATTGCCCTGGCGCCCAGAGGATTCTGCCCCCAGGGGTGGCAGAAAAGGCCTTCCCAAAAAAATGCCCCCCCTGGGAGCAACCCGTTGCGTGAAATTCACGCAAAAAAAAAAACTCCCTGGTGTCTAATGGTTTCCGCCCCCCTTGGGGGCAGATTGGCCTCATCAAAATAGGCCAATCTGCCCCCATGGGGGGCAGAAATGGCCTAAATATATATTGCCCCCTAGGGGAGCGACCCTTGCCTAAGGGGTCGCTCCCCACCTAAAAAAAAAAGAAAACATTACAAAAAGAAAAGAAAAAAAAGATCCCTGGTGCCTAGAGGTTTCTGCCCCCAGGGGGGGCAGAAAAGGCCTTCCCAAAAAAATGCCCCCCCTGGGAGCAACCCTTGCCCAAGGGGTCGCTCCCTTTTGACAGTTTCAGTAAAAAAAAAAAAAAATCCCTGGTGTCTAGTGGGGTTTCAAAAGTCGGATTGTAAGCAATCTGGCTTTTGAAACCCTGTGAGAGACTTCAAAGGGAAGGAAATACATTTCCTTCCCTTTGAAGCCCCTCTGGGCCTCCCCCATGGGATTGAAAGAGAAAGAGCTTCCAGCGCGATGGGGGAGACCCTGTGACTAATCAGCGCGCGCTCGCGCGCTGACGTCACAGGGGGGGCTGGGGGGGTCGGGGGTGGGAGGGGAAGGGCTTCCCATTCCATCCCTGACTTGGGGGGGTGGAGGGAAACCAAACAAACAAAAAAGAAACACAAAAAAAAAATTTGCCCTGGCGCCTAGAGGTTTCTGCCCCCCCCCGGGGCCTAAAATAAATTTCCCCCCCGGGAGCGACCCTTGCCTACTGGGTCGCTCCCCCTGCGTGACATTGGCACCAAAAAACAAATCCCCAGTGCCTAATGGTTTCTGCCCCCTTGGGGGCAGATTGACCTAAAATCAACCAATCTGCCCCCAAGGGGGGCAGAAATGGTCTAAATACAATTTGCCCCCCAGGGGAGCGACCCTTGCCTGATGGGTCGCTCCCCATCTCTAAAAAAACAAACAAACAAAAAAAAAATTGCCCTGGTGCCCAGAGGTTTCTGCCCCCCCAGGGGGCAGATCGGCCTAATAATAGGCCGATCTGCCCCCAGGGGTGGCAGAAAAGGCCTTCCCAAAAAAATGCCCCCCCTGGGAGCAACCCGTTGCGTGAAATTCACGCAAAAAAAAAAACTCCCTGGTGTCTAATGGTTTCCGCCCCCCTTGGGGGCAGATTGGCCTCATCAAAATAGGCCAATCTGCCCCCATGGGGGGCAGAAATGGCCTAAATATATATTGCCCCCTAGGGGAGCGACCCTTGCCTAAGGGGTCGCTCCCCACCTAAAAAAAAAAGAAAACATTACAAAAAGAAAAGAAAAAAAAGATCCCTCGTGCCTAAAATGCCCCCCCTGGGAGCAACCCTTGCCCAAGGGGTCGCTCCCTTTTGACAGTTTCAGTAAAAAAAAAAAAAAAATCCCTGGTGTCTACTGGGGTTTCAAAAGTCGGATTGTAAGCAATCTGGCTTTTGAAACCCTGTGAGAGACTTCAAAGGGAAGGAAATACATTTCCTTCCCTTTGAAGCCCCTCTGGGCCTCCTCCATGGGATTGAAAGAGAAAGAGCTTCCAGCGCGATGGGGGAGACCCTGTGACTAATCAGCGCGCACTCGCTCGCTGACGTCACAGGGGGGCTGGGGGGGTCGGGGTGGGAGGGGAAGGGCTTCCCATTCCATCCCTGACTTGGGGGGGTGGGGGGGAACCCCACAGAAGGAGCGCTAGCGCTCCCACTGGGCTCTGTGCACAGGACGTAATGGTTACGTCCTGGGCACAGCAGCACTTTGCCTCAGGATGTAACCATTACGTCCTGGGCACAGAACGGGTTAAGGAAATAATTTCTGGTGTAAATCTGTTAAAAATTGTGAATGCACCTTGTCAAATCTTCTAGAACAGTGTTATGAACAGTTACTGCTACTATTGAGTATATGGAACAATTGGAATTCCATTTAAGAAGCTTAAGATAATGTTTATCTGACTAGACCATCAGCAGTGTCCAATAAGCGAATTACAGCCAGTGCAAAGAGAGCACTGTATCTCAGGAGTGTTGTGGAGCCTTATACGTACAGCCAACAAGGGCATTAGGTCGTACCTTGGTTTTCATTTTTTTTCATTTTTTTAATTTTTTCATTTTTTTCATTTTATTTCTTTTTGTATATTTTCATACTATAGCTGATAGTTCTTATTTCTGGGATGACCAAGTGAACTATTCTGTATTTGGGATCCAACGTATGGAAGTAGGGGGATTGCATCCAGGAAAACATGTGGCGGTGGAGTTGACTAGGAACACATAGAGTCCACAGTTGATGGTCCAATTACACTTATATCAAGATGGCTTCCTCTCTTGAGGTGCGGCGCAAGGAAAAGTCCAGTAAACTTTTTTCTGCCCATATGGCAGATCCTAGGGGCAGGATGGAGGGTCATGTTAATGGTGGCTATGAACTTAAATTACTGTTACTTTATGAAAAGATGGAGAAACTTTCTAGAAAAGAGCTTTCCAAGTGGTGAGAGATTGAATCCCTACAAAGATATATTGATGTAGAAAGAGTGCCGAGGGGCTTGAGGATTTATACCATACCCACATATGAGGATCCGGATCCTGATATGCTTGAGGAGTGGGCTGAGAACTCTAAAGTCAGCTCACTTAATATGATGAAAATTCTGATCAAGTATGCAACCAAAGATAGGAAGAACATTTTGGATGAAATAGACAAAGGGGGTCATTATGACTCCGGCCGGCCGCGGTAACTGCGGTGCCGGCGGGAGCCGCCAGAATACCGCTACGCGGTCAGAAGACCGCCGCGGTTCTTCTGTGTTTCCCGCTGGGCTGGCGGGCCCAGAAGGCCGCCCGCCAGCCCAGCGGGAAACCCCTTCCCACGAGGAAGACGGCTCCGAATGGAGCCGGCGGAGTGGGAAGGGTGCAGCGGCACCCGTCGCGATTTTCAGTGTCTGCATGGCAGACACTGAAAATCTTTTAGGGGCCCTCTTACGGGGGCCCCTGCAGTGCCCATGACATTGGCATGGGCACTGCAGGGGCCCCCAGGGGCCCCACGACACCCCTCACCGCCATCCTATTCCTGGCGGTCACACCCGCCAGGAACAGGATGGCGGTGAGGGGGTCGGAATCCCCATGGCGGCGCAGCAAGCTGCGCCGCCATGGAGGATTCCTCAGGGCAGCAGAAAACCGGGGGGAGACCGCCGGTTTTCCGTTTCTGACCGCGGCTGTACCGCCGCGGTCAGAATGCCCTTGGGAGCACCGCCAGCCTGTTGGCGGTGCTCCCGCGGTCCCCGGCCCTGGCGGTCAATGACCGCCAGGGTCGGAATGACCGCCAAAGTGTCTACTGAGATTTTACCCCTTACGTCGGATGATGGTATGGAAGAATTTAAGAAGAATTTGGAGAAGAAATTGAATAGAAGGATTATCAATCAGGCAGAATTTTAACCTTCAATCATAATATGACCATCTGTACGTGGAAAATGAGAAAGAATTATTGGTTGAGAATAACAACAGGGACTTTACATCAGAAGTGGAAGAAAGTGATGTGTCGGATGGCAGTCAGTCGGATGTGTCTGATTCCCTCTTAGAGAAAGAAGCAGTTGCGGATGAGAACCTGAACAAATCTAATTTTTTTAAGCAATTTTGCCTCTTAAATCACGGAAGGGCAGACCTAAGAAAAGAAGTATTTCCCCAAAGAGGCAGGGGTCGAGGTACAAGAGGCAGAGGAAGAGGAATCGGGCAGCAAAGATACAAGCAAGGAAAAGAAGACTCCAGGCAAACAGGCGTGACAATCAGAGCTCGGAAAATGATATGAAAACAGTGGTTAATTTGTCGTCCAGGACATTAACCAAACAAGAGACGAGTCTTCTAGCACTGGGTTTATCTTTTTGTCCTAGGAATGACTTTGATTATGTGCAGAAAATAATTGATCTGTTTCAGTTGGTCAGGAAATTAAAATTGAAGAAGTGGCATTTAACAAAGGTCACATCGGAACAACGGGTGGAGGGCAGGCAACCTGTTAGTACATTAAATATCTCTGATTTTGGAGTGTTACATACACTATCAATGTTGCATTATGGTATCATAGCACATGAATATCCCATTCTAAATTTAGTGGATTTGGGTATTGAACTGGATAGTCCCTGCCCGACTGCATTTAAACCCAAATAAGTGTTTCTACCTGCTATTTAGTGTGATGCCATTGATGTCTTTGAAAGAGATGCGATTAAACAATTAAAGAAGATCAGATATCAAGGGAGTAATGGCAAACAAAATAACCTGACTAGTTTACAAAGAGAAGCATTACTAGGACTAAAGAATGACTGTAGTATTGTTATCAGGCAGTCAGACAAGGGAGGCAACGTGGTTGTCTTGGATAAAGTGGATTATTTAACAGAAGGTTGGAGACAGGTGAACAATGATTCATGTTATATCGAAGTGAAAATTACTGATGTTAAAGCATCTAATATGAAATATTTTAAGATGTTGATAGATTGGAGGGAAAAAGGTCTATTGAATTGGGAGGAATATACATTTTTTAAATGTGATTCACCAGTAATCCCTATATTGTATCTGTTACCTAAGATACATAAGAATAATGTTACTCCCCCTGGCAGACTGATAGTTTCTGCTATAGGGTTGCTTTTGGAAAACACTTCTAGATATATAGATTATTTTTTAAGACCTTTTGTTGAGAGTCTTCCATCCTATATAAAAGGCACAACTCAGTTTCTGAAAATGATTGATGTCATCCAGTGGGAAGATGATTTTCTTCTTCTCACTATGGATGTCACTAGTCTGTGCACATGCATCCAACATGAATTAGGGTTGCAAACGATTTGTCACTTTCTAAGGGCCAAATCACTCTCATATTTGATGCATACAGAGATGATCTGTGATATGATCAGCTTTTGTTTGAATAATAACTTCTTTCTATTTGATGATAAACTGTACAAACAGATTCAGGGTACAGCAATGGGGACATGTTTTGCACCAAGCTAGGTGAATTTGGTCATGGGCTGGTGGGAAGAACAAATGTCCACATTGATACCGGACTTTGATAAGAATGTGGTTTTGTTGTGTCGTTATATCGATGACATCTTTGTGATCTGGAGGGGTGATGAGGAATCTGCGAGGAGGTTTGTGGCATTTTTGAATAACAATGAATACAATTTAAATTTGAGTGAACAATGTAGTAAGGAACGTATTCAATTTTTGGATGTTGATGTGCTGGTACATGAAGAATTGTTAAGGACAAAAGTGAACAGGAAGTTGACGGCTGGAAATAGTCTTTTAAATGCATACAGTGCACATCCATCAAAGCTTATTGCTAGTATACCTTTTGGAGACTTTCTGAGAGCGCGTAGAATTTGTAGCACGTGGGAAGATTACCAGCAAGAAAGTGACAATATGGTTCAACGTTTTCAGGCTAGAGGCTACAACAGTAAGATCATCTCACAAGCCAAAAGGAAGGCAGACAACATAGAGAGGGAGCAGTTGCTTTACCCTAGGTTAGATGCAGTTAACAATGAACACAGTGTCAGATTCATCACCACGTACTCCAATCAGGCACAAATTATGAGACAGATTTTGAACAAAAGCTGGCATATTTTACACACTGATCCTCTTTTGAGTAATGATATATCGAACGTGCACCTGATTACTTTCCGAAAGAGTAGATCTTTACGAGAAGATTTAAGCCAGAATCTGGTCACAAGCACTAGCATGAAGGCTTACTTGCCAGACTACCTGGCTGGGTTTTTCTGTTGCAAACAGTGTAAAGCTTGCAGGTACAGCAACAATTGCTGTGAAATTAGTGGAGATAAGGGACATCAGATTCGAGGCCATTATAACTGTAATACAGATTTCTGTATCTATTGGTTGTTCTGCCCATCAAAAAATTGTATGTGGGCAGCACTATTCAAAAAGCTAAGAAAAGGGTTCTGGAGCATATTAGAACCATCCGTAATCATGACTGTAATTATCCTGTGGCAAGACATTTTCATGAGAAACACAATGGGGATGAACGGTTATTGAGTTTTGCTGTAATGGATCAGGTCAAACCTTCTGTCAGGGGTGGCAATAGAGAGAGAAGAATGAGGATACTGGAATCCAAGATGATTATTAGGTTGAACACCCTGAGCCCCAAAGGTTTAAATTCCAGTGTGGAAATGAATGTACATTTGGGCTGATTTAGGGGGTCATTATAACCATGGTGGATGGTAATGGTTAAAGCTGCGGTAATCCCGCAAACAGGCCGGCGGAAAAAAAAGGGAATTATGACCGTGGCGGAAACCGCCAACATAGACAGCCACTTTAACACTCCGACTGCCAAGGCGATACAGACAAGCAGCGCGGCGGTCACCGCCAACAGACAGGCGGAAGCCAATGTACCGCCAACAGTATTACAACAGGGCAATCCGCCACCTTTTCCGGGGCGGATTCACTGTGGATAAAAACACGGCGGAAACAGCCATTTCAATGGGAAAACACTCACCTTAACACACTCCACGAGGAAGGAGGGCATCATGGAGCCGGAACTACAAATACTCCCTGCGCTTGTCTTCCTGCTCTTCTACGAACATCAGCAAAGGCGGCGCCGAAGACAACGGTGAGTACTGCACCTACGACATAGGGGAGGCAAAAGTCAGGGGGACACTCACGCAACACCCCCACCCCGACCCTCGCACACTACAACACACACACCAATGCATTTTCAAACATCACAGTAACAACCCCCAACCCACCCGGAAGAAGGCAAAGACAAAAGGGAATCAGTACAACCATTGTAATGTATCAAAATACAGTAAGCTCATATATAAAGAAATATATACACATTCCAAATATATACATCATGATTAGTAGTGCAGGTATGCACATTTCAATGTCCATGGACCACTGGGCCCAAAATGCATGGGCGAGGCCCACACACAATACCTGTCCAGAAACGGAGAGAACACTGCAGGGGCATCAGATAGAAATACAACAGGCACCTCAGGGGGAAGGGAAGGGGGGGCACCTCAGCTGGATGAGTGCACGACGCCAGATCCACAACGGGGCTCCATCCTGGGGAGTACAAAGCCACAGTCTCTCAAGTCTCTACAGTGAGTGGTTTGCCCACTGATCAATCCTGGGGAGTGCAAAGTCACAGTCTCTCAAGTCTCTACAGTGGGTGGTTTGCCCACTGATCAATTCTGGGGAGTGCAAAGCCACAGTCTCTCAGGTCTCTACAGTGGGTGGTTTGCCCACTGATCAATCCTGGGAAGTGCAAAGCCACAGTCTCTCAAGTCTCTACAGTGGGTGGTTTGCCCACTGTACCATCCTGAGGAGTGCAAAGCCACAGTCTCTCAAGTCTCTACAGTGTGTGGGTTGCACACTGTACCATCCTGGGGAGTGCAAAGCCACAGACTCTCAAGTGGATAACAGTCTCCACTGGTTCTGGAGGGGGACTGGTGCCCAGAGTGCTTCATCCTGTGAAGGATTCAGGTAGTGGATGCAGTTCTCCACCGGTTCTGGAAGGGGACTGGTGCCCAGAGGGCTTCATCCTGTGAAGGATTCAGGTAGTGGATGCAGTTCTCCACTGGTTCTGGAGGGGGACTGGTGCCCAGAGTGCATCACGCTCCCTGTGACGGTTCCAGTTCTGTCACTGTCCCAGCCGCACATGGGCTAACGATGCTTCAGTTGGCCGTCTTTGCCCTGTTCAGCGGTGCTTGCCCTGTTCAGAGATGCTTGACATGGCGGTCTTTTCCCTGTTCAGCGGTGCTTGCCCTGTTCAGCGGTGCCTGCCATGGCGGTCTTTGCCCTATTCAGCAGTGCTTGACTTTGCTGTCTGTGACCTGTTCAGCGGTGTGTGACATGACGGTCCCTCAGTGTCCAGCGGGCTGTGGCTGCCGGGGCCATCCAGGGCACTGACGCTGGCGGTGGTCTCCGGACCAGTGACGATAGTGCTGCCCTCCAGGGCACTGACTCTGGCGGTGGTCTCCGGACCAGTGACGATGGGGCTGGCGGTGGCGTCCTGGCCAGCGGGGAGGATGGCTGTCTTCTCCGCTGTGCTGCTCTTACCAGAATTTGGAGACTTCTTCTGCCCCTTCACCACCTTGGGAGGGGTCACAGCTGACTTGACACTCCCCCCTTGTGAGCGGCTTTGCCGGCAGGAGTCTTCCCCCTCTCCCGTCGGGCACTGTCCAACTTTTGGTGCTTTACAGGGGGTGGACTGGCAGTGCTTTGGCTCCGTGTCACACTGGCTGCCCTGGTGGCCGGTGCACTCCACATACCTCTAACACGCACCACTGGTACCGGCCTTTTTTTGGCTGATGTGCTAGTACGGGACCTATGAATTGGAGGGGTGGGGGTGGTGGGACAGAGGTCAAGGTTGCTCAGGAAAAGTTTTTGACGATGGGTAGCTGGAGGGGGTCTGGGAGTGGAGGAAGAGGAGGTAGTTGTAGGAGGTGTAACTTTAGATGATTTGGGTGCAGGTGCAGGTTCTGGAGGCTGTCGTGAGGTGGATGGATGTTGGGTGTGTGGGTGCCTGCGTTTGTGTACTTTGGGAGGGGGTGTCACAGACACACTGGGAGAGGACACAGGGGACGTGTAAATGGTAGTGGGGGTGGTGAGTGCAGGTGAGCGGGTTGTGGTGCTGGGTGTTCTGGTGCGAGTCCTAGTGGCTGTAGTGGTAGTGCATGCAGGTGAGAGGGGGGAGGGAGACGACGAGGAGGGCGACACAGTGGAGGCAGTGGATGTTGCTGTGTCTGTATGTGGGTGATGCTTGTGTGAGTGCCTGTGGGATGTGTGGTGCCTATGTTTGCCTGAGCTGCCCTTGTGTGTTGAGGTGTGTGCAGGCTGGTCTGATGGTGTGCTTGGGATAGGCTGGGGAAAAGGGGATTGGGTCTGGGTGGAGGAAGTTGGAGGGGGGAGGCTAGACACAGGGACAATGGCTGCCATCAGTGCTGAGGCCAGAGATTGCAGGGTTCGATGATGGGCACCCTGACCAGAATGAATGCCCTCCAGGAATGCATTAGTGTGTTGCAACTCCCTTTCTACACCCTGGATGGAATTCACAATGGTAGACTGCCCATCAGTGAGTGACCTGAGGAGGTCAATGGCCTCCTCACTGAGGGCAGCATGGGTGATAGGGGCAGGGACTGAGGTGCCTGGGGCGAAGGTGATGCCCACCCTCCTGGATGAGCGGGCACGGAGCGAAGGCTGAGGGGCTGCTGGGAGGGCGGTGCTGGTAGGGGTGGTGGCGGCTGTACCTGTAGAAGTGGGGGGCACAGACGTTGCTGCCACCACAAGGGAGCTCCCATCGGAGGACGAGTCTGTGTTGCTGTTTGCTGATCCGGTGACCGATGTGAAGCTCCCCTCGCCCTCCGTCCCACTGGTGTATTCTGTGTCTGTGGTGTGGCCCTCCGTGGCCATGTGGGATGCAGCCCCCTCGTGCTCCGGTGCCACTGTACCTCCGCCTGATGATGTTGATGCACAAAAGAACAGGGAGACCACAAAAAGGGGTGGGGAAACAGAAGAAAGACAGGTTGAGTGCATGGCTTACCGCTACCGTTGGCAGACAATACAGACACAGCAGCCCACTGCACTACGCCGTGCTCTTGGCCTCTACAGATGCAGTTCCAGGGATATGGCCTACATGTATATGAGTGTCATCTACCCACATAGATGACAAAGGGGCATGTATACCTGTACTTGGCACTCTACAGAGGTGGGGTGGAGTGGCACATGGCCTGCATTCCGGAGGGGCTTAGCCTACGGAACTCGCCCTGGCCAAGGGAAACCCACAGCCCTCCTCCCCCACCCAGACCCCTCCACTGCACGCAGAGTCATGAGAATGTGAGTGTACTCACCCCCTTGTGTCTGCTGTGATGCCCTCATGAGCCCATCCAACTCAGGGTAGGCCACCGCCAGGATCCGGAACATCAGGGGGGTCATGGTGCGACGGGCACCTCTCCCACGTTGGGAGGCCATCCCCAGCTGAGCCTCCGCCGTCTTCTTGCTCCAGCGACGAATGTCCTCCCATCTTTTATGGCAGTGGGTGCTCCGTCTCTGGTGGACCCCCAGGGTCAGGACGTCCTTGGCGATGGCACACCAAATATCCTTCTTCTGGTGGGCGCTGACCTACATGACATGTACAGGGGAAGAAGAGAAGTCATTAGCAACAGCACCGTCGAAGTGAGTGGCCCACATCCCTGCTCTTGCCATGTGACACATGCAATCACACTTCTTCATGCTCGCAGAACTCTGCCCCCTTCCTACTGACATCCAACCCTCTCCACCCAGGCATAGCCCATACAATGTGCTCCCTGTGCACTTACCTGTTGGTCTGGAGGACCGTAGAGTAGAGTGTACTGGGGGAGGACCCCGTCCACGAGCTTCTCCAACTCCTGTGCAGTGAAGGCAGGGGCCTTTTCCCCAGACGCAGCAGCCATTGTCTCTTCCAGACCGAGGTCACAGCAGCACTTGCAGTGTAGGTCCTCTCCTGTCAAAGATCAGGTATCGAGTGATTGAACAGATAGAAAATGGCAGTCACGTCCACGGCGGTGACGTCCGCGGCGGTGCGTATCATCACCGCCGGCGGACTTCGTCATTTGCTCCTGGGAACCATAGGGTCCAATGTTAACCAATGCAGCATTGCGCCGTGGTCTTCGGACGGTGTACAACGCCAGTGCAGTTACCTCACATCCCATTGTCCCACTTTAGAGGTCAGTCAGCCGCCATTTCAGGGGCCCACATGGCTTCATTTACAACTGTGTCACACATACCTAGGCCTACACTCAACACACATACAGGAAGGATTTTGTATTTAGTGTCGTGTTCTGTGGAGCTGTGGGTACATACCTCAGAATTTGTTGACTCTGTGGTAGCTGTTGTCCTTCCTAGGCACCGTCAGCTGGGACATGTGAGGAGATGGCGGAATCTTCCGGTGTACCGACCGCTGGTGAACCTGTTAACAATGGAGAAGCGACATTTAATCATCACCTACAGGTTTGACCATGCCACAATCCAGGAACTGTGTACCCAGTTGGAGCCAGACCTGATGTCAGCAATCGGCCATCCCACAGGAATCCCCCCTCAAGTGCAGGTGCTATCAGTGCTCCATTTCCTAGCAAGTGGGTCATTTCAAACAACAGTGGCCATGGCATCAGGGATGTCCCAGCCTATGTTTTCCAACGTGTTGTCCAGAGTGTTGTCTGCCCTGCTGAAACACGTGCGGAGCTACATCGTTTTCCCTCAGGTGGAGGATTTGGCTACAGTTAAAGGTGACTTCTATGCCCTTGGACATATCCCTAACATCATAGGTGCCATTGATGGGACCCATGTGGCTTTGGTCCCCCCCCACAGGAGTGAACAGGTGTACAGGAACCGGAAGAGTTATCATTCGATGAATGTACAGATGGTATGTTTGGCAGACCAGTACATCTCGCAGGTAAATGCTATGTTCCCTGGCTCAGTGTATGACGCCTACATGCTGCAGAATAGCAGCATCCTGTATGTGATGGGTCAACTCCAGAGGCATCGTGTGTGGCTATTAGGGGACTCTGGTTACCCCAACCTGTCATGGCTACTGACCCCAGTGAGGAATCCCAGGACCAGGGCAGAGGAACGCTACAATGAGGCCCATGGGCGGACTAGGAGGGTGATCGAACGCACCTTCGGCCTCCTGAAGGCCACGTTCAGGTGCCTCCATATCACAGGTGGTTCCCTATTCTACTCACCAAGGAAGGTGTGCCAGATCATCATCGCCTGCTCAATGCTTCACAATCTTGCTTTGCGACGCCAGGTGCCTTTTCTGCAGGAGAATGGTCCAGATGACGGTGTTGGGGCAGCTGTGGAGCCTGTGTACAGTGATGAGGAGGAAGCAGAGGAAGAAGACATTGACAACAGGGACTCTGTCATACAGCAGTATTTCCAGTGACACACAGGTGAGAACAATTTTTATACTATTACATTCACTTTCACACTTCTACCTCTATCCTGTCTGTCAATTTGATGTAGTATTTGGTAACTGAGTGATACATTTCCATTACGGTTTCACCGGTGTGGTTACCAACGTGTGTCATCTGCTTGCATCCTTCATGGGCTAGTGATGTGTAACATAGGTATGTTGACATTACATTTTCGAACGTTTTTTGTCATTGTCATAGATAATACACATTTTCAAAATCACAGACTGACTTCAGATTGTTTTGTGGTTCAAGGGTGTTTATTGAAGTGCTAATTATTGGAGGGGTGGCAAAATGGTGATGGGTGATGGTGGAGGAATGTCCATGGCAGAGTCCAGTCTATTAGTCTCACAGGTGCATTGCCCATATGGGCATAGGAAGTGGAGCTGGGGCAGTTCCAATCTGGACAGGGTAACAAAGTGGGACAGTGGGAGGACAATCAGGGTGGTCTCATTTCCTGGCGGGGGTCTTGCCATCTTGCTCTGTCCTGTTCCTGGATCTCAGGGACCGCTTGCAGGGTGGTTCTCCATCTTCAGGGGGTGGGGTGCTGGTGTGGTGGTCCTGTGGCAGGGCGCCCTGTCCACTAGCGCCGGCTGGGGTGGTGGGCAGTTCATCGTCCAGGCTAGTGTCAGGGGCCCCTTGGAGTGCCACGGTGTCTCTCATGGTCTTTTGTATGTCCTTCATCATCCCTACGATGGTGCCCAGGGCGGAGCTGATGGTTCTGAGCTCCTCCCTGAACCCCAAATACTGTTCCTCCTGCTCCTGAAACTTGGCCAGGACCGTCGCCATCGTCTCCTGGGAGTTGTGGTATGCTTCCATGATGGAGGAGGGGGCCTCGTGGAGAGTGGGTTCCCTTGGCCTGTCCGCCCCCTGTCGCACAGCAGCCCTCCCATTTATCCTGTGTTCCTGGGCCTCCGTCCCCTGGACCGTGTGCCCACTACCACTGCCCCCAGGTCCCTGTTGTTGTTGGGGTGGTGGGTTATCCTGGGTTTCCTGTAGTGGTGGACACACAGATGATTGACGTGTCCTGGGGACGGAGATATGGGCCCGCTGGGTGGGTGCTGTCCTGGTGTTACCAGAGGGTGGAAGGTCAGTGTTGGGCTGTGCCTGTACGAGGGTTAACCGACTGTCCCGAGGCCCACGATGGTCCGGTCTGGTCATCTGGATCCAGTTGGCCAGAGCTGCTGTCATCACTGTGAGCCTCTTATGTGGGTGGGATAGAGATGTCTGGACCCTCCTGTCTGGTGACGTTACGTAGTGGTCCTGCAGGGGTGTAAAAGCATGATTATTGCATCTGTGTGTGTCATGGTGTGCAATGGGTGTGTGTGCGTGTACCCCAGTGCAAGCATTCCTTTTTGGGGGCTTGTGTGATGATGGTTGGGGGGTGTTATGCGTATGTGCAGTGGGCATGCTTTAGTGAT
The DNA here is from genome assembly GCF_031143425.1 of Pleurodeles waltl. NCBI lineage: Eukaryota > Metazoa > Chordata > Amphibia > Caudata > Salamandridae > Pleurodeles > Pleurodeles waltl. Next base: position 57,005,270 of record NC_090439.1, on the reverse strand, counting down.
GGGTGTCCATGCTTAGTTGTGTCATGCAGGGCTTGGTGTTGGGATGGGTGGTTTGTGTTATTAGTACATTAGTGAGGAGTTTGAGTGATAGGGGAGGGGGTGAGGGTGGGGGTGTATGATAGCATGCAGGTAGGGGGCAGGATATGATAGTTGAGATTCGACTTACCAGTGTCCATTCCTCCACCGACTCCCCCGAGGCCCTTAGGATGCATAATGGTCAAGACCTGCTCCTCCCTTGTTGTTAGTTGTGGGGGAGGAGTTGGGGGTCCGCCGCCAGTCCGCTGAATCGCGATGTTGTGCCTGGAGACCACTGAACGCACCTTCCCCCGTAGGTCGTTCCACCTCTTCCTGATGTCCTCCCGATTTCTTGGGTGCTGTCCCACTGCGTTTACCCTGTCGACGATTCTTCGCCATAGCTCCATCTTCCTGGCTATAAAGGTGTGCTGCACCTGTGATCCAAATAGCTGTTGCTCTACCCGTACGATTTCCTCCACCATAACCCTGAGCTCCTCCTCGGAAAACCTGGGGTGTCTTTGGCGTGCCATGGGGTGGTGTAAGTGATGTGTGGGGTAGTGTATGTGGTGATGAGTGTGGTGATATGTGGTGGTGTGTGGTGTTTTGTGCGTGGATGTTGTGTGGGTGATGGTGTTTTGTGCCTCTGTGTGGTGGGGTTCTCTATTGCTGTGCTCTCTCTCTGTCGCCTTTGTCTCTGATTTTGGGTCGTAGGGGTTTGTGGGTGATGTGGGTGTGTGTTTTATATTGTGTTGGGAGTGTGGGAGTGGTGTTTGTATGAGTATCAGGTGTGTGTATTTTGAATTGTCCAATGTGGTGGTGTTTTGGAGAAGTGTGTGTATTTTGAGCACGGCGGTGTGTACTACCAATGGAATACCGCGTTTGAAAGACTGCCGCGTGGATTCGTGGGTCGTGATAGCATGGGCGTGTTTCTGTTGGCTTGACGGTGGAGGATTTGTTATCTCCGGTTTATCACCGACCTTTGGTGTGGCGGACTTGTGTGGGTGTCTGAATTTCGGCAGATTCCGAGCAGTGGGTCATAATAGCTGTGGTGGAATTCCACGGCCGCGGCGGTGTATTGGCGGTCTTCTGCACGGCAGTAAACGGCTTTTACCGCCAATGTTGTAATGACCCCCTTAGTCTGCTGGACTTTTGTTGCTGCTTAATAATTTTATAAAAAAATAACTTTTTGATAATATTTATGCATCTCAAATATTTTGAAATGTATTACACAATAGTGTGGATTGAGGTTTGCACACACATTGGTAATTTAGGTCTTTTTGATGTATTTATTGTAGTGTTTATTTTATTCGGTTTTTGGGTTTTCACCCAAGTTTTGGATGGCGTAATTATTGGAAGATCTTAATTACGGTTGAGCATGCATGCCCTGAATTATTCTTAAGCATTAGATGAAGTATTTATCTATTTATATAGATTGTGAATAATGGGGTTTTATAATAATTTATAATAGAACTCTCTTGTTTGTGGTATTTATATAAATTAATAAGAATCTTAATTTGTATTTTCAAAATTCATTTTAATAGTTTATAATTGAATATGTCTATTTCAGGTAACTAATAAAATTAATATGCTTAAGATAATATTTTATAATGGTATAGGAATTGTATGAATTAAGCCGTAGTTTATGTATTTTTGGACATTCAAATATGGTGCCTGTATGGTTCGAGAATTGTTAGTAACTGGTGTTGTTAGTCCTTTGTTTATGTTTATGTAAGGTATGGATATTTAATGTGTGTAGCCAACTCCCTCTGTATACGTGAGTAAGGCTACAGCTGAAACGCATTGTATTGAGAGGAGGCAATTTTGAATTAAAGTGATTATTTGACCTCAACTTGTTGTCCGGGCATTCGTCTACAATTTTGGAGGAATTGTGTGTATATATATATATATGTGTGTGTGTCTGTGTGTGTGTATATATATGTATATATATATATATAAATATCTATATTCACTGAATAAAACAAAGGTTAAACTATTGTATAGTTAGGTGTGATAAAAAAATCTGTTTTTGTTTTTAAAAAACTTTAAAATTCAGTGAAAACACAAAGGATAAAGCAGTGTTGTAGTTAGGTGAATTAGCCCCTATGTCATCATTGATATCATAAACAACTTCAAAGAACATGCCATGAGTGATGCCTTATGTAAAGTTATGCATGGCAATGGCACAAGTTTTACTTAGTGCTGCTGACTCAAATTGGTAAATTTCTGAGTTTTTAGTTTAAAAAGTTACTGTTTTCATTGACAAATTCACCTAACTATAACAGTACTTTAACCTTTGTTTTTTTCAGTGAATTTCTATGTTTAAAAAAAATAAAATGAAAACAGATCTTTTTATCACACCTAACTATAACATTACTTTGACCTTTGTTTTCCTCAGTGAACTTCTAGGGTTCTTTTTTTAACATAATATAAAACTTAAAACTTAATGCCCTTCTGCAAATGCAACCCCCCTATGCATGGTCAGGTCCATCAGCCAACCCTCCTTTCATATAGCCAAACCTGCCTCCGGCTGTTTGCAATGGGGGGTCGGCCATAGAGCCTGGCTCTGGGGCCCCTATTCTCCAGGACCATTTGTTTTTTAATTAAAGGTGGAGACATGCAGCAACAACTCTAAGGGGGTCATTACAACCCTGGCGGAAGGTATTAAAGCGGCGGTAAGACCGCCAACAGGCTGGCGGTCTTTTTTTTAAAATTATAACCATGGAGGTTACCGCCATGGTCATCCGCCGCTTCTCCGTTCCGCCCGCTGGGCTGGAGACTTGGGTCTCCAGCCTGGCGGCCGTGACAATACCGCCGCCGGTATTGTGACCCAGCTTACCGCCGTGATAAGCACTATCAGTGCCAGGGAATTCCTTCCCTGGCACTGATAGGGGTCTCCCCCGCCCCCCACCTCCACCCCGACTCCCTCTCCTACACCCCCCACCAGCCCTGCCACCCCCCGAGGGTGGCAGGACCCCCATCCCCACCCCGACCCCCAACATTACCTTACACATACACACACGACACGCACGCAGGCACCACCAACACACATACACGCACACACACTGACACACATGCCAACATCCACACACACGGTCAGACACGCGCACCCACATTCAAACATACACGCGCACATCCATACAAACATACCTACAGACATACACGCACTCATTCCCAAAACACGCAACACCCCCGCAAGCATACACGCACTCACACACCCCCTCTACACACACCCAAACACCCCCCCATGCACGCACACAATACCCCCCTCCTCTAACGGATGATCGACTTACCTGTTCCGTCGATCCTCCGGGAGGGGACGGGAGCCATGGGGGCTGCTCTGCCGACACCACACCGCCAACAGAACACCGCCGCGCAGAATCACAGGACGTGATTCGGTGGGCGGTGTTCTGTTGGTGTGGCGGTGGAGGTGGAGCAACCTCCACTTCCCCGCCGCCCGTCACTATGGCTGTTGGCGGCTCTCCGTCGGGAAAACGACGTAGAGCTGCCAACAGTCATAATACGCCGAGTGGAAAAGCGCCACCACTGGCGGTCTTCAGCACGGCGGTCTCTCAGTGGTCTTGTAAAAAGACCGCTGAGGTTGTAATGACCCCCCAAGTCTTAATAGGCCCTAGGAACCCCATCCGAAGGGCCATTTCTAAAAATGAAGTGGACGGGGGACAACACCCCCCCAAACTCTTTCTTAGGCCCTTGGGACACCATCCCCCAGGATTGTGTACTTTTTTTTTCAGGGCCTGGCAGACTCCTCCCCTAGCCATTATTGACGCCAGACACCTCATCCCTAAGGGACACTTATTTTAACAAAGGGAAGGGTAGTCACGTAGCCCCTTTCCCCAGGCCAATTTTGGCCCCAAGTACCCCATCCTGCTGGGCCTGGTGTAACTTTCAGGAAGAGGGGTACATGAGGCCCCAGCCCCTTAGACGATATCAGCCGATGGGCCCCATAACTTGGGGCCCAGTGACATGCTGTGGAGGAATGGGGTATGTATCCCTCCTCCCCAGGCTGATTTTAGTCCTAGAGACCCTATGCCCATAGGCGCGCCATCATTATAAGGTGTGAGATGATAGGTGGCCCCAGTCCCTGGACCGATTTCAAATCCAGGGACCCCATGCCTTGGGACAAGGTGACATTTTAAAGGAGGGCATGTGGCATCCCTCCTTGGCCTGATTTTGACCAAAGGGGAGAGTCTGGCATCATTAATAGGGGGAAGGTGGAATGTGGCCCCCCACCTCAGGCTTATTTCAACTCTGGGGATCCCATTCCCCGAGAACTAGTTTAATTTTTTGGGGGAGAGAGGAACGGCTCTCCTCCCAGGGACAATTGTGATGCCAGGGGCCTGATCCCCAGGGCCAAGTGACAATTTTAGGCGAAAGGGAGTACATGGCCCCCAATCTTGGGCAGATTTTGGCCCCAGGGACCTAATCCCTTGGGGCCCAGAGACATGTTCATGGGGAGCTGGATATGCCCCCCCCCTTCTGGGCCAATTGTGGCCCTGTGGACCACATACACCAGCCCAGCTTTATTTTCAAGGGGAGGAGAGCTTGCCATGATCCTCACCATGCTGATTTCAGCCCTGGGGACCAAATCCCCCAGGACCGGCTGGGGTAGGGAGCATGTGGCCCCCCTCCCAGGATGATTTTGGCCCTGGGCAGTATCTATACTGTTGTTGGGGGCTACAGATGGAGCTCCAAACCTCCCACAGCCCCAGGCAGCTCCTCACATCCAGCAGGAGCCAGCATTGCTCCCACCTGCAGCGGGAGGTAGCAGTATTTAAATCTGTTTCCCTGTCAGCATCACTGGGGTCAGGAAAACAGTGCTTAAGTCTGCCGCCAGCTGACAGGAGCATTTTTGAAGCTCCCACAGCTGGCAGCAGATTTATGGACAGATTATGACCTGGGCGGAGGGGATAACTCAGTCCCAAATGTGACAGATATCCTGCCCACCTTGTTACAAGTTCATTAGGATATAATTTAACTTGTAATATGACGGGCGGGATATCTGTCACATTTGGGATGGAGTAATCCCCTCTGCCAACGTCTTAATCACACCCTAAGTGTTTGCTCTCGCTTGGTGGGAGTTTTGAAAACTCTTCTGCCAAGCAAACACAGTGATGTGGGCAAGGAAACCACTATATCCCCGCGGTGGGCTCCCTGGTACATAGCTCGTTAGCCAGACCCGGGGATGTGGTTCCTGGGGTCATTAATGACTCCCTTCAAGAAATAGGCCCTGGGGGTAGACTCCCCAGGGACTTATGAGGATCAGGAAGAGGGGCTGAGTGTTCTCTCTCCCCATTTTCTTAAATTTTGGAAAATGTAAGCTAATTATGCCCGCAGGTGCTGGCTCTCTGGGGCCTCTGCAGCTCAGGGAGAGCAGCGACATGTCTACCCTACCCATACAAACTGTTTGTGGCCCTGGGGTTAGGCTCCCGAGGGCCTCTGGAGGTGTGGAAAGGGAGCCATGCAGCCACTCCCCCTTCATAAACAGAGCCCCAGGGGCGGGCTCCCCGGTACATAATGTGTATTAAATGTGGCATGACTGCCATTTTCTTTCGATCCCATGAGAGTCTCACTGGATTGTGGCAGTTTTTTGCCATTTGTTTTCTTTTTGGCCTGAGGGGTTCCCCTGGGTCTCCCCATGGGGCCTAGGGGGTCATGGTATCCCTACCCTGCACCTTTATACCTTTTTTAATATAACCTTTGGACAGGGGCTAAGTCCCTGAGTCCTGTAATGGCTGCCAGCAACATTTTTCTCATGTTGCTGGAAGCCAATCAGAGTGCTCATTCTCATGGGAGTATGACTCCCATGGGAGTGAGATGACTCAAGGGAAATAAAGTTCCCTGGACCAGACAGAACACTTCATTTTTCTCTCGTAAAATTTTAGCGAGCCCAACTGTTCAGATATACCATTATTTTTTTACCCTTTATTCCTCAGAAACTACTGAATGGATTTACACTACATTACAGAAAGCTTAATCTGTGGACCAAGACCTAGCTTCCTGACAAATTTGGTGTAATTCCGTTCAGCAGTTTTTCCTGTAGCCTTGCCTAAAGTAGTCCAAGAAAAACGAATGGGGATTTTGTGTTTTGGGACCCTCCTTTTTTTCTCAACTCCTGCTTGATGGATCACTCTGAAACTTTCTAGGAAGGAGCAGGGGTGAATGAATATGTTTTTGGAACGTTTGGTGAAGATTCATCAAACTGGGCCAAAGTTATTAGCAAACCAAAAAAAGCTAAACCAGAAAGTGGTGGCAACCATCTTAGGAATCGGGACTCAGACCTGAATCCCCCCAAAAAACCTAAGGGGGCACGGAAAGGATTCTCTAACCCCTTAGTCCTAGTGGTAGGGTCCCATAAGGACCCTGCCTGGGGCCAAAAATGTATTTTTTTTTTTTACTTTGCTGCAAATCCACAGCAAGTTGTAAAACATTGCTTCTTTTTAAAACCCCTAGGGTGGGCCAATTGTTTATGGGGGGGAAGTGGCACGTGCTCCCCCGGCATTTTTGGCCCCGGGCATCCTGTCCCTCGGGGTCCAAAGTATTTTTAATGGAAGGGCATGCTGCCCACCTCCCAGTGCAGTTTTGGGCTGTGGGGACCATAACCCCTGGGTCTCTCAGTATATTTTAAGAGGATTGAATCCTGAGGGCCTTCCTCCCATTGCCTTTAAAAGGACCTGGGAACTCCCTCCTCCAGGGCTGTTACGGAATGAAAAGGGAGAGGAACCACATAGCCCCTGTCCTTAAGCCTTTAATGGCCCTAGAGATCCCATCCCCCAGGGACGGCTTACCTGCTGTGTCTTGGAGAGCCAACCCCTGGGAAACTTTTGTTTGGTCTCAACTGGTGGGAACATTTTTAAAACTCCCACCAAACTAGAGCAAACACAAAGTCTGCTCCCAAAGGGTGGGAGCTATAAAAATGCTCATCCTCGCTGGGAGCAGATTTGAGATCTCATTCCTTTCCCGCACTGATCCAAGCAGGAAAACAGATCAAGATGCTGCTCCTGCCCGGAGGGAGCAGTATAAGTAACTGCTCCCTGTTGGTGGTAGCAATGTCAGTTCCTGCAGCATACAGGGAGCTGGCTGGGTTCTACAAGGGCCCTGGAGTGCCCGGAGAGTACTCCAATGTTGTACATGGTGGGTGCCCCAGGTGGGCACCAGTGCACTCACCTTTAAGTAATGCAGTCGCCAAGGGATGGGGCTTCAGGCCATAATAGGCTTGTGGCAGAGATGCACCACCTTCGACCGTGTGTTGTGTCCAGGGCCTGGCCCGGCAGTGTTGGGTGACCTCGGTCCAGCTGTAGAAAGGGGCACTGTGGTGGTTAGGGGGTGGTGCAGCGGGATCCGGTGTTGGTAAAGTGTGTGATGGAATGATAGGATCTGATTCTAGTAATGAACATAAAGATACCATTCAGTGTATGACCAGCTCTGTGTGTAGGGGAAGAGACCAACTGTGTGAGGCAGATGTTGTCAATATGTTCCAGAAGATCGGTGTAGTTAGGGTCTGTAAGCTTAAGTGTTTGGATTTGATAATGAGTGAGGTGATGAACTATGTCATGGTGTCGCTGATGCCGATCCGTGTATGGGAGGGTGCTTCTGATGGTGGATTTGTCGTCGGTGTGGAGGTGGAAATTCAGGTGTTCTATGAATGGTTTGGTTTCATCTTCAGTGGTTGTACAGATGATTTCCTCCATGTGTACAATGATGATGCCTCCTCCTTGTATGTTGGTGCGGTCGCGGTGCTTCATCTTGTAGTTGCTGAATATGGTGGTGGTGATGTCTGGGGCTGATGCGGGGGTGAACCAGGTCCCTGTGATAAAGGTTGAAGGAATGACTCCACTTGTCTAAGTTTGATTGGGATTTTTCATTTATTGTGTTTTTATATTGTTTGTGTGCTGCAAAAATAATTTAGACATTGCCTCTGCTTTACTCCTGGCTACCAGAGGGTTAAGCACAGCTTAATTTACTGACTTCTGCTATTCACCCTAACAAGGAATGTGGTTGTGCCTGAGTGGGGTTTCAACCCCCTCAACAAATAAAAGTTTCTTTCACAGACTGATTGCTGTATTACTTAATCGTCAGTATGGTGCAAATGTGTGTGCATTAGTGCATGGAGGGAGGCATAAAGAGCGCCAGTACTAGAAGGGAGAAAAACAGGGCCATATTTTGTTAGATGCGGTGTGGTTTTTCACTCAACTTTGGTTGATGTACTGTGTTATGCCAAACATAGTAAATCTGCACCTTAGTATTCACCCGCAACTACCAGCAAAGCACTACATGAGCAAAATTACTGGTTTGCAATTTCCAAATAGCAATTTTTAGAAAATTGCAATTACAAAATCACCAATCAGTATGTGTGTATGTTATACCTTAGTAATTTGCAACTTGCAACGTAGTGGCTTCTTTATTTTAGCAATCTCAATTTGGAATTACCGAAATTGCGATACAGGTTACAAATTGTCAATGTGACCACAAAAACTGAAAAGAACTTCCTAGTTCTGGCTAATGACCTCAAAACCAGAAAGTGCTTCTCACTTCAAACTTGGAAAGCAGTCAGGATGGAGGTACTGAATTCTGACTTGGACCAGAAATCCACATATTTCAACCCCAGCAATGACCATCCAAGACCTAGAGAAGGAGGCAGTGGAGAGAAGAAAAAAACATAAGTTTACAAAATAAGAACTTGGGATTGTGACTGAGGAGTGCTGCAGCAACCACCACCTCCTGTTTGGACTGTCCGAGAGCCTCAGGAAAGAAAATCGGGCAAGAGACGCAGCATAAAATCAAAGCATTAGGGATAACCCAGCAACCAACCCACGAAAAAATTGTATGACATCAGGTTGCGTATAAAGGAGAAGGTTACACTGCAACTGATTGAGTCCTGGGTAACAGGAGGTGGCCCCTCTACTGTTCCCCTCCCATCACACTGGAGTAAATGGTGGAGACTAGTTTTGAGCCAGAGGCAGATGTAGGATTTGTGAGTATTGATACATCAGCATCTGCAACATCTCAAAGTAAGTCTAAAACCATTTGTATTTTCACATCTGTTATCCTAAAACTGTCTTCTACATGCATTAGTCAAGTAACGTACTACATAGTTTTTTATTAAGGAACAGTAAAAAAACATCAGCATGCATTTTCAGACATGCAGTCAGAAAGTCACTCACTTTAGTCAGTGCTAGTAATATAGGAAGTGATTTTCCCTCTTACCAAAATTAATTGTAAGTCCAATTTTCATACAGGTAAACTTAAGAAAGACAATGATGGCACTAATGGGAACAGGAAGATGACACACATGGTGGTGGAATATCCCATATAAATAGGGAGTCAGCCAACCCCATCTCATGGCCAATCTAGCAATGACTCATAATCCCCACAGGCATTGTCAGTGGATGGGAATGATGTCCAACAGCCTCACTGTCCAATCCTGCACCCAGTTGTGAGGCCACAACAGGTGTGTCCCCCCATGTGTGCTCACAGTCAGCAATGTGAGACATCTCATAAAAACCTAGAATCATTGTCTGTGGTTAGAGCAGAAAATGTCCATACTGAACAAAAACTACAGAACCTGCAGCAGTGGATTTCATTTGGCTTCAATAATGTGGCTAATTATTTATTCAAAAATCTAGAAAAGATGGACACTAAAATGAGCAGCCTCACCAATGCCCTTTAGAAATTATGGCAACAAATGGTAGAGAAGGATGCCAATCAAAGGCATTGGGAGAGTAGCGCTGTAGCAAGAATGGATTGTTTAACTTATTGAATTGGGAGATTGGCACATGCCACCCCACCTTTCTCCAGGTGGACACTTATTCTACAGGTTAAATGGGCTACTTTAGTGGTGACGTCTCAAGGCGCTTAGGGTATATTACCTCTACAGTCGAGACACTACAAACTGCCCAAAAGCCGTGCTGAACCTCCAGATGGTGAAGAAATCTGCTTGATCTCATCCACAGATGCACACTCACTGTGATGCAGCAGCAGCCATACTCATAATGGTCAACATGTGGACACAACCCATGCAGGACGCAACTGTAAGAAGAACTGAAGGGCTCAGTACATGAACCAACTTTGGATGAGGATATTATGTAACATTTGCAGGTGAAGGTTTAAAAATGGTTTAAACAATTAAAATAGACCTGACAATAAATGCTGTTATACTTCAAAACATCAAACATGCACTGTGTATTTTATTTTACCCTGAAAGGTAATTGTTAGCTGTTGGAAAATGGGTTATTGGTAGGGCAGGTAGGTACCTACACCTAGCAACAAGCCACAAACCTCCACAAAAGTACAGTTAGGTCTCAGTAAATTAATCCCTGCTCTACCCTTGGTAGCTTGGCATCGAGCGTCAAGGCTTAACTTAGGAGACAAAGTGTAAAGCATTCAAATATCACAAAACAGTAATTAAATAAAACACAGGAAACAGTTTAAAAATCCAAAACCAATTTATAAAAATAGCTTATATTTTTATCTTTAAAATGACACAAAAACGATTAAAATCGGTTCAGGGGAACCGGAGATATGAATTTTTAAAGTATTATTATTTTCTAGCGCATAGAAACAAAAAGCGCCAATCGGGTCATCTGGTTGCACCAGGACCGGGACAAAGTCAAACTTTCAGGCCGACCGCGATGGAGCCCTGCTCGGATACAGGTCGCGGGAAGCCTCGGTTAAAAAGTTACCTTCTGACTTAGTCTTTATTTTGAAGTTTTTCTTCACCGGGACGAACCTGCCAGTTGGATCCGACCTCCTGGAGCCCTTGTCCGGATACGCGAAGTCGGTTTCCTCGGTGTTGATTTCTACCTTCGGACTTAGTCGTTTTTTCGAGATGAAAATCCTTCGACCGGGGTAAACCTGGATCTTGATCCGACGTCCGTGGAGCCCTTCTCGGATACGATGGCTGGAAGGTCCCGGTCAACTTTTTACGTTCGGACTTAGTCTCTTTTTCGGATGTTTTTCTTGACCGGGACGAACCACGAAGTCAGGCCGGGTCGCGGTTGAGGCAAGCCGGCTAGAATTTCCGCGTCGAGTCGGTCACTTTATGGAGCTTTTTTCTAAAATTTCTCCAATCTTTTCCAAACTTCTGGGGCTTCACCCAGATGTTCTTTTAAGGTTCTTTTGGGGTCCACAGCTCACCCCAAGGGTCCAGAAGTTCTGTGATGGTCCTTGGGAAGTGCGGACTTCAACTCCCAGAGTGCACCTGGCGCAAACTCCTTTTTGGCCACTGGGCAGTGGTCAGCTGGTCACTTTTTCAGGAGTTGGTGCAGGGGACTCTGGTTAGCAATTTTTCACCTGTAGCAAACAGGGAGTCCCTCCTTGAACCAGTGGAAGCCAGGCAAAGTCCTTCTTGTGGTGAAGCCCAAGTGTGCAACTGGTGCAGTCTTTCTGAGTGCAGGGTCCAGGTGCAGGCCAGGGGTCCAGCAGGGCAGTCCTTCTTCTCCTTGTAGTTCTTTCTTCTTGAAATTTGGTGGGGATCTGAGGCGTGGGTGCAGGTCTGCCAGTTTTATCCTTGCTCCTGGGTGAAAAGGAGGGGGGCCCTGGTCCTCCAATCAGGGACAGGGTCGTCCCCCTGTGATGACCACTTCCTGGGAAGTGTGGCAAAAATCCATCCCAGAAGGCAACAGTCTCTAAAAATCCAAAATGGATGAATCTGATTTTTAGAGGAGAGATCTGGCTGAGCCCACCCACTGGTGTGGCTAAAAATCATAAACACACCCCTCTCCTGCCCTCTCCTAATCTAATCAAGGGGGCACCTAGCTGTCTGGGTTTGCAGGATGTGGGGGTGTTGCTGGGTGCTGCAAATGTCCTTCTCTGCCTTTGAAGACCAGTTTGGCAGCCCTCCCCCTTCCTGCCTCACCATCTGCTGAGGGGAGATTCTCTCCCCCAAGCACATTCCTTTGTGTGAAGTCAGGCCACTTCACACCTCATTAAAGTAGCCTGGCAGAAGCTGCTGCAGGCTGGCCAATCAGAGCACAGCAGCAAAAACAATGCAGAGCTGAAATTGGCAACTTTTTAGGTAAAGTCTAAACTTTTTACCTGCACTAGTTATATTAAATCCAACAACTGGAAGTTGTGGGATTTATTATAACAATCAATTTGATACCAAATTCTTGGTATGTAACATTTAAGGAGACTTTAAAATTTAAAATAAAGTCTGCCCATTCTAGCCTATGAAGGCCATTTACTTCAATGAGGGAAAAACGAATTTGGCTGTTTTTACCTCACCAGGGCTTATAAATCTATTTTTATAAAGTCCCTGCTTATAGTTACATGGCACCCAGCCCTAGGGGCACATAGGGCACACCTTAGGGGTGACTTATATGTAAAAATAAGGTAGTTTAAGACTTTGGAAGTACCTTTAATTCCAAAGTCGAATTTGCATATAACTTTAATTTAAAAGCAGCCAGCAAGGCAGGCTTGCTTTTAAAATGACACTGGGCACCTCAGCAATGCACCTAGGTGTGCACCACCTATGCTGTGGTCCCTAAACCTACATGCCCTACCATATACTAGGGACTTATATGTAGGTTAACTTAGCCAATTATAATTAGCCTAATTTGCATATCCATTTTACACAGAGCACAGGCCCTGGGACTGGTTAGCAGTACCCAGGGCACCATCAGAGTCAGGAAAACACCAGCATAAAGTGGAAAATGGGGGCAAAAAGTTAGGGGGCCTCTGCAATCAGCCCCAGTTTCTCACACAACCCCCCCCCCCAGCCCACACGCCCAGGAGACTCAGCCCAACCCTGGGAGAGTCTTCCTGGCTTGTTAGGCGAGGAAGACAGTGAAGAAAACTGGCTGTCCCTTTGCAGGGCCTACTCTGCCTTACATCCTCCTGTCAGGGTCTCTCCCTCTGGGTAGTGAACCCACCCCAACAATGAAAGGACCCATTTCAAACTGAAACTTCCCTCTAGGGGGGTCTTCCTCCTCTCTCTCTGCCAACTTGGGTAGTGAGGTGCCCACCTCCCCTACTCCTAACTTTGCTAGGGCAACACCTAGCTTACCCAAAGAGGTCACCCAACACTTGAGCAACCCCACCATGACCAATAGGGTCAGGGGGCCTACTTTGCTATTGGCCCTGGGGTCTGCCTCCCAGGCCAAGTACAGTGCTGCCAGGAAGGCTAGCACCCAGCAGAGGCTACTGACAGCTGTCAGTACCCAGAACCACACCCTAAGCTCTCCACTGACAGGTGGCTGAGCTGCTTTAGGGGCATCTTTGGGGTCCTGGCACCCCTCTTGCTGTCTAGAGTGGGGGGCTACCACCTCCTGTGGCAGACACCCTCCTTCCACTCTCCCTTCTGTCAGTGCAGGGGCAACACCTTGCATCTGGACAGCTGCCTGACTACTCAGGACTTCCTTGGGGTCAGGTGAGGCCTCACCAGTGCCAACTCTGGGCTCCCCCCCTACTGGGGCAGAAGGCCTTTGGCTCCCTGGAACTCTCTTTAAGAGTGGCCTACCCTTCCTTTTCTTCTTTCCTTTTCTTGGGGACCCCTGTCTCCTAACTGTAGGGACTGACTCCCCATGACTTTGGGTTGGGGGGGCGCCCTGGGCGACCACCCCATCTGTGACCAGACTCACCTCTGGGAGGTCATTGCCCAGGATACAATCTAGGGGAAGGTCAGCACTGACTACCACCCTAATCCAGTCAAGGATACCCTCCCTCTCTAGGGGCACTATGGCTACAGGTTTGGAGGTGACCTCCCCTGTGGCTATCCTGACTTTCTTTGTCTTTCCTGGGACATACATGTCTGGGGTCACTAACCGGTCACTCACTACAGTGTGACTGGCACAGGTGTCTCTCAGGCCAGTGGTAGGGATCCCATTCACTTGAATGTGGTGGAAGTGCCTACTCCCACCCTCAGGGATCACCAGCTTACCATCTGGTCCTGTCTCCCAGCACAATGCTAGGAGGACTTCATCATCTGAGGAATCCTCCTCTATGGCTACACTGGACAGCCCAGTGCTAACCACCTTCTTTGGACAGGCTGCATCTCCTCTGAAGTGACCTGTCTGCTGACAGTCAAAGCAAGCCCTACTGTCCAAGAGCTTTTTTAACCCTGGGTCTCCCTGTCTCTGCATGTCAGAGTGGGAGTGGGATTTACTCTCCTCCTTCTTAGGGTTCTGGGGTACAGAGGGAGTCTCTGTGGTGGGCTTACCACCTCCCTCCTTAGGTTTTTGGGGACCTGTCCCCCCCTTCTTGGAGTCTCCCCCCTGGGACTTGACAACCACCCTGGTTCTCAACCACTCATCAGCTGCCTCCCCTAGCTCTCTAGGGTTGGTCAGCTTAGAGTCCACTAGATGCTGGCGTAACCTTTCTTGGATACAATTGGTCAAGATGTGCTCTCTCATGATCAGATTGTATAACCCCTCATAAGTATTTACTTTGTTGCCAATAATCCAGCCCTCTAGTGCCTTTAGTGAGGTGTCCACAAAGTCAACCCAAGACTGGGTACTGACCTTCTGGGTGTCCCTGAACTTCATTCTATATTGCTCTGGGGTCAGACCAAACTTCTTGACTAAGCACCTCTTCATACTAGGGTATGAATCTGCCTCCTCCCCCCTTAAGGTCAGAAGCCTATCCCTCCCTGAGTTGGGGACCAACTCCCACAAAAGGGAACCCCAGTATTGAGGCTTAACCCTTCTCATTTGGAGTGCCCTCTCAAAGGCCCCTAGCCACTTATCTATGTCATCCCCCTCTACATAAGCAGGAACCACCCCCTTGGGTAATCTGGGGCAAACTCCCCCACCCATGGACACCTCAGCTTCTTTATCGCTGCTTCCATCTTTTTTTTCTTTGCTTGCCCACTTCTTTTTTTCTAGGGCAAGCTTATCTGCCTCCAAAGCTATGTAGGCTAGCTGGGCTTCCAGCTCTCTCTCCCTGATGGATGGGTTCTCTCCTCCTGAAAGGACCCCCTTCCTACCACTAGCTTTGGGTCTGCCCCTAGTGACTGTATTTACTGAGGACCGTTCCTCCTCTTCCTCACTTGGGGTCTGATGCCTTCCCTCCCCTGATTGGTTAGAGTTAGCATCTTCCTCTTTTTCTTCCTCCTCTGGAGCTTCCTCTGTCTCTACCTCTTGGGCCTCAGCCCATGCTGTCAGGGATTTAATTAGGATTTCCTTCCTGAGATTAGTGGTTGCAGGCAACCCTCTCTCAACACACAACCCCCTAAGCTGGACTACTGTCAGTGTAGGTAGGCTAGCCAGATCAAGCTCCATGGTTCCCTAGTTTTGTGTCAACAAAAACTTTTTGCAAAAATTGGAAACAAGAATTTAGAAAAATTACAAAAATTCAATAATTGAAATTAATCCAAATTAATTAAAAAAAAATTAAAATTAAAAATTAAAAACAATTTTTGCACTAGGACAATTTAAAGGATTTTTAATTTGTTTTATCTAAAACTGTAACGTGATATTGTACACAAGTACAGGATCCCGTCGCTGCTTCCAATTATGTTGGAAAATGGGTTATTGGTAGGGCAGTTAGGTACCTACACCTAGCAACAAGCCACAAACCTCCACAAAAGTACAGTTAGGTCTCAGTAAATTAATCCCTGCTCTACCCTTGGTAGCTTGGCATCGAGCGTCAAGGCTTAACTTAGGAGACAAAGTGTAAAGCATTCAAATATCACAAAACAGTAATTAAATAAAACACAGGAAACAGTTTAAAAATCCAAAACCAATTTATAAAAATAGCTTATATTTTTATCTTTAAAATGACACAAAAACGATTAAAATCGGTTCAGGGGAACCGGAGATATGAATTTTTAAAGTATTATTATTTTCTAGCGCATAGAAACAAAAAGCGCCAATCGGGTCATCTGGTTGCACCAGGACCGGGACAAAGTCAAACTTTCAGGCCGACCGCGATGGAGCCCTGCTCAGATACAGGTCGCGGGAAGCCTCGGTTAAAAAGTTACCTTCTGACTTAGTCTTTATTTTGAAGTTTTTCTTCACCGGGACGAACCTGCCAGTTGGATCCGACCTCCTGGAGCCCTTGTCCGGATACGCGAAGTCGGTTTCCTCGGTGGTGATTTCTACCTTCGGACTTAGTCGTTTTTTCGAGATGAAAATCCTTCGACCGGGGTAAACCTGGATCTTGATCCGACGTCTGTGGAGCCCTTCTCGGATACGATGGCTGGAAGGTCCCGGTCAACTTTTTACGTTCGGACTTAGTCTCTTTTTCGGATGTTTTTCTTGACCGGGACGAACCACGAAGTCAGGCCGGGTCGCGGTTGAGGCAAGCCGGCTAGAATTTCCGCGTCGAGTCGGTCACTTTATGGAGCTTTTTTCTAAAATTTCTCCAATCTTTTCCAAACTTCTGGGGCTTCACCCAGATGTTCTTTTAAGGTTCTTTTGGGGTCCACAGCTCACCCCAAGGGTCCAGAAGTTCTGTGATGGTCCTTGGGAAGTGCGGACTTCAACTCCCAGAGTGCACCTGGCGCAAACTCCTTTTTGGCCACTGGGCAGTGGTCAGCTGGTCACTTTTTCAGGAGTTGGTGCAGGGGACTCTGGTTAGCAATTTTTCACCTGTAGCAAACAGGGAGTCCCTCCTTGAACCAGTGGAAGCCAGGCAAAGTCCTTCTTGTGGTGAAGCCCAAGTGTGCAACTGGTGCAGTCTTTCTGAGTGCAGGGTCCAGGTGCAGGCCAGGGGTCCAGCAGGGCAGTCCTTCTTCTCCTTGTAGTTCTTTCTTCTTGAAATTTGGTGGGGATCTGAGGCGTGGGTGCAGGTCTGCCAGTTTTATCCTTGCTCCTGGGTGAAAAGCAGGGGGGCCCTGGTCCTCCAATCAGGGACAGGGTCGTCCCCCTGTGATGACCACTTCCTGGGAAGTGTGGCAAAAATCCATCCCAGAAGGCAACAGTCTCTAAAAATCCAAAATGGATGAATCTGATTTTTAGAGGAGAGATCTGGCTGAGCCCACCCACTGGTGTGGCTAAAAATCATAAACACACCCCTCTCCTGCCCTCTCCTAATCTAATCAAGGGGGCACCTAGCTGTCTGGGTTTGCAGGATGTGGGGGTGTTGCTGGGTGCTGCAAATGTCCTTCTCTGCCTTTGAAGACCAGTTTGGCAGCCCTCCCCCTTCCTGCCTCACCATCTGCTGAGGGGAGATTCTCTCCCCCAAGCACATTCCTTTGTGTGAAGTCAGGCCACTTCACACCTCATTAAAGTAGCCTGGCAGAAGCTGCTGCAGGCTGGCCAATCAGAGCACAGCAGCAAAAACAATGCAGAGCTGAAATTGGCAACTTTTTAGGTAAAGTCTAAACTTTTTACCTGCACTAGTTATATTAAATCCAACAACTGGAAGTTGTGGGATTTATTATAACAATCAATTTGATACCAAATTCTTGGTATGTAACATTTAAGGAGACTTTAAAATTTAAAATAAAGTCTGCCCATTCTAGCCTATGAAGGCCATTTACTTCAATGAGGGAAAAACGAATTTGGCTGTTTTTACCTCACCAGGGCTTATAAATCTATTTTTATAAAGTCCCTGCTTATAGTTACATGGCACCCAGCCCTAGGGGCACATAGGGCACACCTTAGGGGTGACTTATATGTAAAAATAAGGTAGTTTAAGACTTTGGAAGTACCTTTAATTCCAAAGTCGAATTTGCATATAACTTTAATTTAAAAGCAGCCAGCAAGGCAGGCTTGCTTTTAAAATGACACTGGGCACCTCAGCAATGCACCTAGGTGTGCACCACCTATGCTGTGGTCCCTAAACCTACATGCCCTACCATATACTAGGGACTTATATGTAGGTTAACTTAGCCAATTATAATTAGCCTAATTTGCATATCCATTTTACACAGAGCACAGGCCCTGGGACTGGTTAGCAGTACCCAGGGCACCATCAGAGTCAGGAAAACACCAGCATAAAGTGGAAAATGGGGGCAAAAAGTTAGGGGGCCTCTGCAATCAGCCCCAGTTTCTCACATTAGCAAATTGGTGCAGTTGCTGGCTCCTCTCCTTTCCCCTCCACTCCACTACTCTACTCTTTTCTGTAGGCTGCTGAACAGGTGGGTCAGGATCCTAATCCTCCAAATCAGAGTCTAACAAGCTGATCTGTGGGCCTCTCCAGGTTGCAAAACTGTATAGAAAGGTACATGTTGCCAATAACTTGCATTGGGTATCCAGAGCATATTTTAAGGTATCACCACTTTTATGTAAGCTCCAGAAATGAGTTTTTAGTAGCCCAACTGTTCTCTCAGTCACAGTGTTGTAATTTAGCAGTGATTAGATTAAGCATTAGCAGAAGACATCTTGTATTTAGTAACTATTGTGAACATTTTGCGGAATCCATTTTGTATTCATGGCAGCCATTTTCTCTGCTACATGCTGCCATGTGCTCACCATGTGGTCTGTCCTACCTTTCTGTTAACTGCTCTTGAAATCTGCCTAGTGACAAGTTATATTTAGCATCTCTTACTTTCGCACATGCTCAGTAAGGTCTGCAGCTGTTAGTCCTTGGAAACTGTTAGCTCCTCCTACCTGTCGACTGTGCATTTTCCACATGACCTTACATGTATACAAGTCTTGTTTCCATAATTGTACCATCTCCTTTTAGCCCCTGTGTGGGTATAAAAGGACCATGCTCTCTCAGTTCAGTGTGCTACTTCAGACATTACCCAAGGGTGCTGTCTGAACTGTAGTACCACCTCATGAGGTTAATAAACATTTGTCTTTTATTCCAGTTTCTGTGCCAACTTCTTCCTACATGGTCTGAGGACTTTGTACAGAGAAAGGTGAACCCCTTGCACTAGTAGGCCTTGCTGAGGCTTACTTCAACAAATTGGCGCCCGAACAGGGACTCATCAGCGACTTGGATGCCCAACGGATTGGTCGCGACGAAGGATTGGGATCTCGCTGCGGACGATCAATGCCTGAGGAGACCCGAGTCTTGGCAACCACAGCGTTTTTCCCTTCCTTCTGACTTGACCATCCAGGTGGCGCCGGTCCTCGACTGAGATCCTTTTTGTTCATTCGTCATGCAGTGACCATTTGGTTGATTTTAAAACTTGGCAGTTGGAACCTGGACACCCTGTGATTGGTAAGAGCCGTTTTACTGCACTTGCTGTGGGTTTTGATGCCTGTGTTTGGTAATGTAGTTTAGCACTACTTACTGTGGCTCTCGTGATTTGGGTGACTAGTCAATTTGTATTCTTTGGATTTGATATATAAATTGCAATTTATATAGGCAGGTAATGAGGAGAATTTTCTCCAATTTAATTTTGATTTGAACGGCACCTTTAGTGCTACTTTGATTATAATATTGCATATTCTGCACTATTTTTGGCATGCCTGTTTTTAGCGCACTTCGTAGGATGTGTTGCTTTTGTAATGGTACCAATTTGAGACTGGAAGAATCGCAACCGGTACCCCCAGAGGGGACGCCAAATAGAGATATGTATGTTAAACATGGTCTTTCTTCTATAATGTACAGCACATTATAGAATAAATACACCCGCGTGGATCCTGAGTTACGTTGGCCTATGCATGGGTCATTTGATTTGCGAAAGATTGAGTATGTGGAACAATGTATGTGTAAGCGAAAGTCTAGGCAAGATATGTTTGACTGTGTACGAATGTGGGAGAAAGAAGCACGTGGACGAGTGAAGCGTGAGCAAGCCTTGCTTGAGAAAGAGCAGCGGAAGAATGTATATGTGAAAGCATTGGAAATGAGAAAGAAAGAAATAAATGACTTAAAGGAGCTAGAAGAGAAAGAACGTAAGCTACAGGTAACTGGCCAATACACTGTTAGGCAACCTCTCTATCCTATCCTTAATAAACCACATGATGATTTATTGTTACTAGATCGCCCTCCACCTCCGTATGTCGTCCCTTCTGCCCCTCATGAGTTACCTAAAGTCTCCAGTTCGGAGCAACAGAAGATGCGGGACAGTCGCTCTATGCTGCCTGCTGACCGTGCGTCTGAGCTTAGATCTATTGCTCGTAAAACAATTTGTAGCGTTGTTCCTGCTTCTGAACTTTTAGACAACATGAAAGGGTGGACGGAAAAGGAGCAGCTATATTTTACTGAGGCATTTGGCTCAGAAGTTATTGAACTATATCGGAAATATTCTGATGAGTTAGAGCCCGATGATGTAGCAGCTGATCATAAGCAAATGCGTGATGGTCTTTTTGTTTTCTCTCAGGTGGCTGATGCAATCAGGCTTTTAATGAAATTACGTATTGTGGCAGTCCGTTTGCAAGAAGAGAAAAGGGCTGCGGACGCAGTTGCACGAGCATCTCAGACCGAAGGGGCACAAGCTTCCATCTTTGAAACAGATAAGATTATGATAGTTCACGCGAAACCAATGCGGGAGGCCGCGCCTTTGTATGTTCCTCCTAAAGGATTGGGTACAAGTGATGATAAAACTTCTGTTGATGCTAAGGGTTATTTTATTTATAATTGGGTGTATACTCCTTGGAATAGGGCAGATGTAATGGCACTTAAAACAGCATTACCTGACCCGCGGAAAAATCCAGCCGCCTTTTATGAGGAAGTTGAGGGAGCAATTAGTTCTTGTACTATGACTTTGGACACCTTGATTCTTTTGTTTTACCTGAAGGTGTGGCTCTCATACAATATGTTGATGATATTTTGTTGGCAGCTAATACCCCGGAGCAATGTGAAAAGTGCACTTTGTCCTTACTTTCTTTTCTTGCTTCACACCATCATAAAGTGTCACAAAAGAAATTGCAATATTGTAGACCAAAGGTAACCTATTTAGGTCACCTTTTGTCTAAGGAGGGCCGTGCACTTACATCAGATCGTATTCAAGCAATTTTAGACACACCAGTACCCTCTACTCAGAATGATGTTCGTGCATTCCTTGGTCTTACTTCTTTTTGTGGGCAATGGATATTAGGGTTTTCACACATTGCCAAACCTTTGCTAGCACTTTTGACTAAAGATACTCCAATGCCCCTCCCATGGACAGATGAATGTGAGACTGCTTTCTGGCAGCTGCGACAAGCCCTTTGTTCTGCACCAGTGTTAGGTACTCCAGATTACATGAAGCCTTTTGCACTTTACGTACACTAGAAAGATGGATGTGCATTGTCAGTTTTAGTACAGACACATGGCAATAAGCAGCGTCCCTGTGCATATTTTTCAGCAGTACTTGATCCTGTCGCTCAAGCGTTGCCTGGGTGTTTTCGTTCAGTTGCCGCAACAGCTGTCTCAATATGTCAGAGTGAAGGGATAGTTTTATCACATAAGCTGTTGGTGCTAGTACCCCATGTGGTTGATGCTCTTTTAAATCAAACAAAGACACAACATTTAACTAGCGCCCGTATGACAGGTTATGAGTTGACGTTGTTGGCTCCTCACATTACACTGAAGAGATGTGCGACACTAAATCCAGCTACTTTGTTGCCATATCCGGTGACTCAGCCTCAGTCACAAGAAACACATGATTGTATATTCCTTACCGAAGAACAGACAAAGGGTGGTGTTGATTTACAAGATACGCCCCTTTTAGATGTAGACGGGGAACTGTGGGTTGATGGGTCTTGTTTGAAGTTGCCAGATGGTACGACCTCAGCTGCATATGCAATCACCACAATACACACGGTAGTGGAGACAGCTCGTATACCACAGAAGTCAGCTCAAGCAGCTGAACTAATAGCTTTGACACGAGCATGTGAGCTTAGTACTGATTTAAGTGTGAATATTTACACAGACAGCCGCTATGCTTTTGGAGTGGCTCATGATTTTGGTTTGCTTTGGAAGGAGAGAGGTTTTCTCACATCGCACGGGATGCAGATAATGCACGGAGAATTAGTGCATAACCTCTTGACTGCATTGACATATCCAAATAAACTAGCTATTGTGAAATGTAGTGCACATAAGAAAGTGACCGATAAGATAGGGCAAGGTAATGCTCTTGTAGACCGTGTAGCACGTGAGACTGTGATGCAGTGAAGTACTACTTCTATGTATGTAGTGAAGTCACAAGCTGAACGTTGGCATAATGCTAGACAAGATGTATTTGATATACAGAAATCTGCTTCTGTGAAAGAACGTGAGCAATGGTCTAAAGATGGAGAATTGGATGATGAGGGCTGTTGGCGGAATAAGCAGATGGATAAATTGAAATTGCCTAATGCTTTTGTACAACCTATGGTTCAGATTGCACATTGGCTGGCACATGTTGGAGCTTCAACAATAACGAAGTTGCTTACGCAAGTTTGGGAGCATCCAGAAATTTCCAGTACAGCTAAGAGAGTAGTACAGTCTTGTTTGATCTGCTTACAATACAATCTTGGAAAAGGGACACGTACTCCTGCAGGAGGGTTTGCTACACCAACTGCACCTTTTGAAGTTCTACAAATGGATTATATTCAGCTTGAACGCTGCAACAATTTAAAGTATGTCTTGGTGGTGGTTTGTGCCTTCAGTAAATGGATAGAGCCGTACCCCACAAAGGATAATACTGCCATTACCACAGCGAAGGTGCTTTTGAAATAATTTTTCCCTAGGTTTGGTGTTTGCAGACTTTTATGGAGTGATAACGGATCTCATTTTGTTGGGGAAGTTATTAAGTATGTCCTGAAAGGATTAGGGATCAAACAGAAGTTCCATGCAGTTTTCCACCCACAATCAGCAGGGTTGGTGGAAAGGTATAATGCTACATTGAAGCTGAAATTAGCGAAGATACAGGCTTCCACATCCTTAACTTGGCCGGATGCATTACCATTGGCATTATTGTCTATTAGGTCAGTGCCACACTCCCGACTTGGCCTTAGCCCCTATGAAGTAGTATTTGGGCGACCAATGAATATTTGGGGAGTTCCTAAACCAAAATCTGTATATGATGTACCTTGTGTCCTGATGAATGATTATTTGGCACAGTTAACCGACAATTTGGTTTCTATTCATCAACAGGTTCGAGAAGCACTTCCTGACAGATTGACAGGTGAAGGCCATGAACTCCGACCTGGTGATCAGGTGATGATTAAGTCTTTTGATAGATCAAGCAGCTTGGAACCAAGGTGGCGAGGCCCAGAACAGGTGCTCCTTGCGACAAGGACAGCAGTTCGAGTGACGAACCGAAAGAATTGGGTCCATAGTACTCATTGCAAGAGAGTGCTACCTACCTTGGTGGAACCTGCTGTGCTGACCGATCATTGAGAGATTTTGACTACGGAGAAAGGCCGTGCTATATCACCTGACGAATCTGCAGAGGTCTTCCCGGACCATACGACTTCTGGAGTGTCGCAATATAATTTGAGACCAAGGAAAGAATCTGAAAATTGTTTTGAAAAGACTGGTTGAGCTACCGCCCTGGGTTAGTGAAACGGAGAGCCAATGTGGCAAGGGGGGTGGATCAGACGTGCATTAGAGTAGTGACACCCGTCTTGGCCCGTGGTGAAGAAATCAGCGGCTGCCCAGGGATAGGAGCTCCAACTATTGTTTTTTAATTCATTTCTGAAAGGGTCGATTATCACTGTTGCTAAAATGAATAACAAATTGATCATTAGTATTATGGGGTTTGCTGTTGTTTTGGTGGTTACAGCAACAATCACCTGGTTTATTGAAAAGAAGTCTCCTGCTCGTGAGTTTTTTGTTGCCACTACTCCAGTACCAGAGGATCACTATTACTTTACGCTTCCCTATCAGGAGCAGAAGCACCGACAATCGTACTTCAATAATACTTTCATTCAGATGTTGCATCATACTCATAATGCTACAAATACTACTAACTGTTGTGTATGTGGAATGATACCTGCGCATCAAAAGAAAGGAGGAACACCTTTCATTCCTCTTCCTTTTTCACACAATGGTTCTTGTCAAGCTTGGTACATGCTTTTGTTTGCATCTGGAAAACGTACAGAGGGCGGACTTCTTTTTCGCCTTAATAAAGTATGCTACCAAGAGAAAGATGGGTATCCCCAAGCTAAAGGAACTAAATGGGAATCGGAAGAGTATCAACCGGACAATGTTTCAATACCATATGTCTTCACAAATATACGAGACTCTGACAAGAAAGAACAATTTGTGATTTCTGTTACAAAAACTAAAGCAGATTTATGTATACAAAGCATTGGACGAATTCCAGTAGGGATAAGCGATTGTACCTTGATTTTAACTATTGAGAGTGTAAATAATAGTAGTTTTACAGCATCACATAATACATATTTTGTTTGTGGTAACTATGGATATTACCAACTACCTGTTGGAAGGTCCTGTGTGTAATAATTGCAATATTTTTTACATGCTGTATCTGTATTCAGTGTGGTCCAATGTTCTGCTCCATGTGTATTACTGCTTGTATGCCTACCAAAAGAAATGTTACAGAAATGAAGGCACAACATATGTTAGATAAGGAAATAGCTGAAATGATGAGCATAAATATACCGGATGAATATTTAGATTATCCCAGAAAGACGAATGTCTTCAGCTAATGCTGAAAGGGTCGTCTGTTGTAATTTAGCAGTGATTAGATTAAGCATTAGCAGAAGACATCTTGTATTTAGTAACTATTGTGAACATTTTGCGGAATCCATTTTGTATTCATGGCAGCCATTTTCTCTGCTACATGCAGCCATGTGCTCACCATGTGGTCTGTCCTACCTTTCTGTTAACTGCTCTTGAAATCTGCCTAGTGACAAGTTATATTTAGCATCTCTTACTTTCGCACATGCTCAGTAAGGTCTGCAGCTGTTAGTTCTTGGAAACTGTTAGCTCCTCCTACCTGTCGACTGTGCATTTTCCACATGACCTTACATGTATAAAAGTCTTGTTTCCATAATTGTACCATCTCCTTTTAGCCAATGTGTGGGTATAAAAGGACCATGCTCTCTCAGTTCAGTGTGCTACTTCAGACATTACCCAAGGGTGCTGTCTGAACTGTAGTACCACCTCATGAGGTTAATAAACTTTTGTCTTTTATTCCAGTTTCTGTGCCAACTTCTTCCTACATGGTCTGAGGACTTTGTGCAGAGAAAGGTGAACCCCTTGCACTAATAGGCCTTGCTGAGGCTTACTTCAACAACAGCCCTGGTGCGACAATGTACTGCAATGTATCATTTATTTATTTTAGGTTGTAGTGGATAGGTATGGTGGTAAAATTCAGGGATGTAGGATATACTCAATACTACCTGAAACAAAAAATTACTGTGAGCTTTCTTTCTATTTTTATTTCACTACCACAAACATACATGTCATTATATTTAATATAATTTCCTAATAAATAGCCATCATTCTTGCAGAATTTGACTTAGCAGAATTCCAAAAGCGTCACATAAAAACTCTGTGACAGTCCCAAAACTGGCAGAAAATGTGTGATGCGCTGCTAACACTGCGATTTAGTGCTAGAAGCACATTCCGTGCTTAAAAAATCAGCGCAGACAGCACCAGGTGCATGGGCACTTTGGCCCTCATTACAACCCTGGTGTGCGGTGATAAAGCGGCGGTAATACTGCCAACAGGCCGGCGGTAAAAAAAAAAAAAAGAATTATGACCACGGCGGAAACCGCCAACACAGACAGCCACTTTAACACTCTGACTGCCATGGCGGTAGCAACAAACACCGCAGCGGTAACTGCCAACAGCCAGACGGAAGACAATGTACCACCCACAGCATTACAACAGGCCTATCTGCCAGCTTTTCCGGGGCGGTACCAACGCCATCAAAAGCACAGCGGAAACTGTACATTGAAAGGAAACAAATCACCTCTCGACACTCAAGGAAGAACCACAACGCCAAGGAGCCCGAGATGCACATTTATCCAATGCTGGTGTACCTCCTCATACACCAGGAACACAAACGCCGGTGAAGACGACCATTGCACCAGCATACAAGGGAGGGTGGGAGGAAAAAGAGAGTGACACGCACATGCAACACGGAACACCCCCACCCTCACCCCCAACAACATACACACAAACAGATGCAACAACATTACATATACACCCCTCAGGAATAACGCACGGACAAAATGCATGGATTAAAATGAGTGTGATACTACAGTTTTAGATAAATATGTACTTAAATGAATAAACAGTATGTACAATATGTACAAAATGAGGGACAATGCCCACTCCAAAATGTCTGTGGCCCACGGGGCCATAACACATAGGCCAAGGCCACAGTTGACTCCTGCCTCAATACGGAGAGAACACTGCAGGGGCATCAGGTGAAATAAACACAGGCACCTCAGGGGGTTGAGGAATGGGGGCACCTCAGTCGAAAGATGGTACAACGCCACTGGCCTGGAGGGGGGTCCATCCCCACTGCTTGGTCCTGGGGAGTGCAAAGCCATAGTCTCTCAAGTGGGTGGTTTGTCCACTGCTTGGTCCTGGGGAGTGCAAGGCCACAGTCTCTCAAGTGGGAGGATTGCCCACTGCTTGGTCCTGGGGAGTGCAAGGCCACAGTCTCTCAAGTGGACAGTTTGCATACTGCTTGGTCCTGGGGAGTTTCAAGCCACAGTCTCTGGAGTGGATGGCTTCTCCACTGGTTCTGGAGGGGGTTTTGTGCCCAGTGTGCTTCATCCTGCCAAGGAGGGGGTGAGTGGATGCCTTCTTCCACTGGTTTTGGAGAGGGCTTTGTGCCCAATGTGCTTCATCCTGCCAAGGAGGGGGTGAGTGGATGCCTTCTTCCACTGGTTCTGACTTTTGCCCAGTCTGCTTCATCCTAGATGGTGCAAGGTCACAGTCTCTCACCTGGGTGTCACACCTACAGGTGTTGCATGGGCCAGGACACACTTCAGCCCATGTAGTCACGACTACACACTGCTCGCCGGCGATGATGGCTGCTCAGTGGATGGCAGTTGCGCTGCAGGTGGCGGTGATGTCAGTGGTGGTGGGAGGCACCAGCCCTTCCCCTGCAGCCTCGGACAGCTGCCCACTGGGGCTGCTCCTGCTGGCAGTGGTGCTTCTGGCAGCATGGCAGGTGGCGGTGCTGGCTGCCGTGCAGGTGGCGGTGCTGGCAGTGTTGGGGGGAGGCTCCAGCCCTTCCCCTGCAGCCTCGGACGGCTGCCCACTGGGGCTGCTGCTGCTGGCAGTGGTGCTGCTGGTGGTGGGGCAGGTGGTGGTGCTGGCAGGGGTGCAGGTGGTGGTGCTGGCTGCGGTGTAGGTGGCGGTGCTGGCAGTGGTGGGGGGAGGCTCTAGCCCTTCCCCTGCAGCCTCGGACGGCTGCCCACTGGGGCTGCTGCTGCTTGCAGTGGTGCTGCTGGTGGTGGGGCAGGTGGCAGTGCTGGCTGCAGCGCAGGTGGTGGTGCTGTCAGTGGTGGGGGGAGGCTCCAGCCCCTCCCCTGCAGCCTCGGATGGATGCAGTGCCATGGCTGGTGTTGTGTGCCCCTTCCTGCCCTTGGCAGATGGTGGAGCTTCCTTGCTTCCTGCCCTTGCTGGCTGGTGGTTCCTCCTTCCCCTTAGTGGCTGGTTATCCTCTTTTTGCCCTTGGCAGGTGGTGCTAGCACACTGGCTGTGCTGACAGGAGCCTCCTTGGAGCCTCTCAAACCTGCAGTAGCTGCAGAAACCACAGTGGCCGTGGACTTGGTGGCTGAGGTGCTGGGCTGGGTTCTGGCCACCCTGGCTCGAAGTAAAGGACGGAGGGGGAGGGGGCAGGGAATCAGTGAATGTTGGTTTGGAAAAGCTTCTTAGGGACTCTGGGGCAGGAAGAGGTTGAAGGTTTGGGAGTGGAGGAAGAGGGAGTGGTTGTAGAGGGTGTCTGCTGTGTTTGGGTGCAGGTGCATGGGGTGGATGCTGTTGTGAGGTGGATGGCTGTTGGGTGTCTAAGTGCTTGCGTTTGTGTACTTTGGGAGGAGGGGTCACAGACACAGTGGGAGAGGACACCGGAGATGTGGGGGTGGTGACAGCCAGTGAGGGGCGGGTAGTGATAGGCGTGCTGCTGATGGAGGTAGTGGATGAGGATGTAGTGCATGCAGGTGTGAGTTGAGACACGACTGAGAGGGAGGTGGACGAGGAGGAGGAAGGAGACACAGTGGAGGCAGTGGATGTAGGTGTGTCTCCATCTGGATGGTGCTTGTGTGAGTGCCTGTGGGATGAAGTGTGATGCTTGTGTTTGCCTGAGCCACTTCCATGTGTTGATGTGGGGGAATGCAGGTCCGAAGGTGTGCATGGGAAGGGCTGGTGTTGAGGGGATTAGGACTGCGTAGAGGAAGTTGGAGGGGGGAGGCTGGAGACAGGGACAATGGCTGCCATCAGTGAGTTGGCCAGAGCCTGCAATGCTCTCTGTTGGGCCGCCATGCCAGTGTGAATGCCCTCCAGGTATGCTTTTGTTTGTTGCAAATGCCCTGCTATACCCTGGATGGCATTCAGTATGGTTGACTGCCCAACCTGACTCTGTCCTGCTCCAATCCCATTAAATCCCCCCCATGTGATCACTTTGCTTCTTCATTACCACATTTTCTTTACTTTATATTTTCTCTGTATGTCTATGCGTTTGAGTCTGTGTGTTTTGAGACTTTTTTGTACTTAGTTTATTTTCCCTTTCTGACATGTTCTCTCTGTCTTCCTGTTTCTTTTCTCAATGCAGTCTGATTTCCCAGTCCCAAATGACAGAAGCAAACAGCTCTACTTGCACTCACTGTGGGTGACTCCAATTGGAGGGGGTGTAGTCATCTTTTGGGTGAAACACCATAGCACAGAACAACCTCCCAGGGCTAACAATCTGCAGGAGCTGCTTGATGTGCCGTTTCCTGCCCACTTGCGGAAATCCATGGAATCTGGCTGAGTTTTAATGTAACTCCACAGAATTCTGTGGAGTAAAACCCCATGAGCTCCACCTAAGATTAATATATACTCATAGCCTTTGGTGTGCACACTGTAGGGTTGATTTCAAGCCCAGAGAACCCCACCCCCTAAGGCCAACCCATGAAGCCCTATCTCCTGAGGTAAGGGGAGTGGGCATGCAACTCCCTCCTCAATCCTTCATAGGCCCTTTGAATCCCATCCACTGGGGAAAACCAATAAAAAAGGGGCCTATAACTGAAGAGTTTCTATGTCTTTTTTAGTTCAAAATTTTAATGTTGTCACTGACAAATTGACCTAACTCTAAAGTTTTTTTAATATTTGTTTTTTTCAGTAGATTTCTGAGTTTTGTTAAACAAAACAGATCTTTTTATCGCACATAACTGTAACATAAGTCTATCTATCTATCTATCTATCAGCATATTGATATATAGATAGATATAGATATAGATAGATAGATATAGATATATTTAGATATATTACCAAATGGTGATTGAAACTGGATAGTTATAGTTAAGATTGTGTTCCCGTAGGAAATGCATTTCTTGTGTTGCTAATTCCTTTGGAACTGTTTGACTAATATTCCAAATTCTTTAAACAATCGCTACTTTTTGAGTAGTTAGCACATGAAAAGTGTCAGGGTGATCCATCAAATGGAGGGCAAGAAAAAAGAGGGGCCCAAAATGCTTTTTTTCAATTCATGTTTCCATAGGAACCTTAGACACAGCTATAATGTAAACAAATTTCCACCAAATTTCAGAGAAAGCTTGACCTAGGCCCAGAAAGACTGTTTTTTGTAATGTGGTGTATATCTGTTCAGTAGTTTTTCTAGGGTCTCTCAGATTCCGTGGATCCCAACAGATCTCAAGCTGAGATATGATTGGCTGCCACCATCACAATGAGGAAGTGGCGACAGCCATCTTAGGACCTGGGACTCGGTTCTGAGTTTCAAATAAATAAACAAAATAAAAAAGGGACAAGGGGGCATTGTAGGAATACCCTGATCCCATAGGCCTGGTGGGGGGTGTCCCAAAGGGACCTCCCCTGGGGCCAAACACTTTTTCTCTTCACATTTTGCCACAAATGCATTGTGGATCTGTGATTCTGTGCATCTCTGGCAAATCTAAAATAAAGTGCAGTCTCTTGTGCTTGTTTTAAAATACCTGCTATGTGCCAGGGTCAAGGGTGGAACATTTATTTTTGGCGTGAGGGACGTGCACATGGCCCCCTCCTTAGGTTGATTTCAGCCCAAGGGATCCAATTTCATGGAGCATAGTGCATTATTGAGGGTGCGGGATGCGGCCACCCTCCTTGGGCTAATTTGTGGCCACAGGGACCCCACCCCCAGGGTCTGGTTAGTGTTGGAGGGTGATAGGAACACGCTGTCCCTATGTCTGGGCCACTTTGGCCCCAGTGACCCCATCCCCCTGTTCTGGAGTCTTTCTTAAAGGGAGGAGGCAGTCCTCTCAAATCTCTTAAGGCCAAGGTGAAGAGTCCAGGGCTGCAACCCTACACTTAAAGGGAGGAAGGCTGGGTGGCCCACGCTCCATGAGACATTGATGACCGTAGGGACCTCATTCCTGTGGCTGGCTCACCAACTATGTCCTAGAGAGCTCACCACCCGGACATAGCCGTTTCCCTGTCCACAGCAGCGCTTGCAGTGAAACCTGTGTTTGCACTCACTTCATGAGAGCATTTTCAAAGCTCCCACCAAGCTGGATCATACACCAACTTTGCTCCCAGCTGGCAGGAGCTTCAAAAACGCTCCCACCCACTGGGAGCAAACTTCTAACCTGTTTTCCTGCCTACAGTGATGCGGGAAGGGAAACAGATTAAAAAAAGTTGTTCCTGCCCACAGGGAGCAGCATTAGAAACTGCTCCCTGCTGGCCTGATCAATGCCTGCTCCTGCTGAATGTTGGCTCCCCCTTCAGCCCCTAACCTCAGTATTGTGGGTGCCCTGGGTGGGCACCCACCTTAAACTGTGCTGGGTCCGGTGGATGGGGTTTTCTGGGTTGAAATCAACCTGGTGAGGTGGCCTGGCGTGCCCCCTCCACCTCTGAATCATGCCAGGCCCCAAGAGAAAGGGTCCCTTGGGCCAAACTCAGCATGGGAGGGAGGGCTGAATGCCCCCATCCCCTGTAAAATTACACCTGGCCCCAGTGGATGAGGTCCCCAGAGCCAAAATTGGCTTGGGGAGGGGGGCAGCACATCCCCCCTTTACATTTTAATAGGGGCTCTGGGGTATTGGGTCCCAAGGGCCTTTCAAGGCTGGGAGAAGGGGCCACATAACTCCCTCTCCGTTAACTTAAATGTAGTCTAAGGGGATGGGGTCCCCAGAGCCCAACAAGGTCTGGAGATGGGGTCCAATTGGCTCCGCTCCCAACAAAATTTATATTTCCCTGGTGGATGGGGTGGGAAGTGCCATAATCGTTTCAGGGAGGGGGTGCACATGGTTTAAAATCTAATTTTAGATAGGAAAGTAAAAATAAGCTATCTGATATAAAAGTGCAATGCTGTGCCTGTCAAAACAGTTTTGTCGAGAGTGCTATTAATCATTGTTACTTTTTTCTTTATTTCTTTCGTAAGGATCTAAGGGGAAGATGGCATCGGAGGGCCAAGTGGCTGCCACCACCACCAGTACTGCTGCGAGTGGGACCACCAATACCACCCCCAGAACCGCAGCAGATGGTTCCGTGGGCCCAAGTAAGTCATGTTTATTATTATTTCCTACTTTTAACTATTCCCAAATGTATTATGGCCTTCCGTATTTACTTGTTTTGAACTCCACTATCTAATGTTTGTTGTCCCTGAATTTCCCTGTGTTTTCTATATTTTTTGTTTCTGCAGCTGAGTCTCTCATGTCTGTAGCTTTCTTCTGCTCCTTTTTTTTTAGTAAGCTTTTCCCTGCCTGTTTTGTTTACATGTTTTGTGTGGTACTGGCAAGAGAACAGACTTTTGGTAAAATAAAGAGGATCACAAGCCCAAGTATTTACCCAACATGTTGGTTAGAAGGTTTTCTTGTTAAAACAGTCAAAAAGTGCAGGAACAGAGTGGTCATGGTGGACCCCCGTTGTTGTTTTATACTGGCAGTTTCCATGTAAGTGATGCAGGGCAGGATAAGATACCATTAGTAAACAATACCATGTGTCCTTTGCATTCCCTTCCATCCCTTCATTGCAAGTCATTCTTTGTCCATAGCGTATATCTCCATTAGGACTCCCGAAAAGGATTTTGGTTGATTGCCTGATGTTGGAAATGGCCCTTTCTGCAGGGTCATTCCCAGACTTTTTGCCTTCCTCCTCCTATTTTTCTGACCTATATTTGCTGGCCTTAAGGACCCTGTGAACTTTACCACTGCTGACCAGGTGCTTTGTCCTCTAAACCATGGTAAAATTGGCTTCTCCAAAATTGGCATAATTAATTTACTTGAAAGTCCCTAGTAAATGCTATTAGTGGGCCTGCAGCACTGATTGTGCCCCCCACTATAGTAGCCACTCAAACATGTCTCAGGCCTGCCACTGCAGGGCCTGTGTGTGCAGTTTTAAACTGCCATTTCAACCTGGCAAGTGTACCCACTTGCCAGGCCCAACCTTCCCGTTTTATTACATGTAATTCACTCCTAAGGTAGGCCCTAGTTAGCCCCAAGGGCAGGGTGCAGTTTTTTTGAAAAGTTGGACATGTACTTTTAAGTTTAAAATGTCTAGATAGTGAAAAACTGCTACATTCGTTTATGACTATTGTAAGACCTATCTCTCGCATAGAATAACATTGGAGTTGCCTTAAAACATCTTTTGAGTCTAACTTTTTAATGGGATCGGATAGAAATTTGGAGTTTGGTGTCCTTAGACTCACAATTTAAAGTCACAACTTATGGTAACATTGTATTTTAAATTGTAAAAGTCTGAAAATGCCACTTTTAGAAAGTTGGCATTTTCTTACTTTAACCATTCTGTGTCTCTGCCTGTCTCTAAATACACATCTGGGGTAGATGACAGCTGGTTTCTGTGCATTCCCACAAGGCAGGCACACTCAAAGCTAGCTTGGGTGTGGTGTTAGCATATTTATGGCCCATCACCCGGCTGATGGGTCCTCCTGGGCTAGGTGGGAGGGAGGATTTGGCACTTGCCTCTGAATAGGGCTGTGGCTCTCCTCACACAAAGGGCTGCATACCCTCTGTATAGCTTCTGGAGCCATGGAGGGCAGGGAAGGGACCTGGGAACTTCAAAAGAAGATCTGGATGCTTTCCAACCTTCCAGACCCTGGGCACCAATGTACAAATGCTGTACCCCAAACTCCACAAGATCAGAACTCTCCTGGGAGAAGGACACCCTGTCAGGATGAAGAACTGCTAGGCTGCCAAGAGGGACAGCCATTCTGCTATACATTGCTGTGTTGACCTACTTCTGCTTTGTGCTGGACTGTAGGAGGTACTGCCACCTTGCTGTTGCCCTATGCGTTGGCCTGCTGCTTCTATTCTACCAGGGAAGGACTAGATTTTGCCAAATTTGCCCATTGTGACGGACTTCAGCTTGCCAGTACATGCCTTCATGCTGCTGAAAGGAGTAAAAATAATCTAGTGCGGTGCCACCATCCAGCAGCACCATACTGCCTGCAGTGAACTTGTGACCCATGTCCCACAAACCTGAGGGAGGAGTGTTAGTTTGCAGGCCGCGGCTAAGTAGTAGTGCCCCCATCCTTCATCCGCTTGGGAGTTGTACAGCAGCCATCTCCCTCAACCCATTATGGGAGAACGCGCACTGCCTGACTCAACATCCAGTGCTACTTTCAGATCAGCCACCATATCTCCAGAAAAAGATGGTCCATTGCGGCAGCCGCTCCCTAGCATTTCCCCCAGGGACCGGTCACTGACCTGAAGAAACTCAGCTGGGAGCTCGCCTGGCATCCATCACTGCCCGTTCCAGGATGCATCAATACCTCCAGTTCAGCTGCCATATCCCCAAAGGAAAAGAACATGATTGCCAGCATGGCCACAAGGCTCACCGGGCCTCCTAATGCCCAGTCGCTATTCAACACCTCCTCCAGTTGGCTGGTGTTCCCTGCTCAGGCAGCCTGCCTGCCTCACCGCCGCAGGGGTCAACACAGAGAATGTCTTCCATTTCATTGTAGGCCAGAGCAAGGAAACGCTTTGCACCCATGCTGTATTTAACCTAAAAGAAGTGCCTGCGGATCTCTGTCCCAAAACCCGGTAAACAGCCTCATCGCCCAAAGCAGTGTGAGGCTCAGCAAAGGACTTTGCAACTTGGACACGGGGGAAGCACACACATTCCGTTAACCCCACAGGGAACTCTACAGAATTATTTCATTTTGTTGCATCTGAGCTTAATGATTAATTGGATTTATGTTGTGTTGGTCTTAACTTAAATACATAAACATCTTAAATATTTCTAAAGCTGGTGTTGAGTCTTTTTGTGGTGTCTTTCACTGTATGGCTCGAGGGAGTGCTCCACAAATACTTTACACTTTGCCTTCTAAGTTAAGCTTGCCTGCTCTGTGCCAAGCTACCAACGGGTGAGCGCAGGTTCATCTAAGGAGTGTAAGTGACTTATCCTGACTAGGATTGTAGTCCCTACTTGAACAGGATACATACCCTGCCACCTAGAAACCCAATTTCTAACACCTGTTTTTTAAAATGTTGTCAACCATAACTCCCAAAGTAATACTTTTAATAAAAGGTACGTATAGCTAACCGAACTTTAGTGAGGTATTACTGTTGTACCTTGTTCAAAATAATCACTTTGGTGGCTAATCTGGTATCTAAAATGAGTGCATTATGCTTTTATCCAGGCTCGCAGTCTATCAGTGCCACCGCCAGACAGCCAAAGACATTGAAAGAGGTCCAGTAAACTGAGGAAAGGGGAGCAGTCCTAGTGGGGGCAGGGACAAGTGCTAAGTCAGCTTACTTTCTTATCGACAGAATTGTATTTGTTAAACAAGGCAGATATCCTGCCCATCACCCTCCTGCTCATTGCATTTCACCACCTAAAACTACAGCACTGTTTAATTCTGTGCTGCAGTGTAGGCAGTGAAATGTGTGTCAGCTTCATTTAACAGTGCAGAATAAAGTCTGCAAAGCATACAAACCAAAGGCAAAGTCTGTTTCCCAATGCCCCCAGAGGGCCCGCAGAAGGAAGATACTCATTTTTAGTAAATTTACAAGTACGGTGTCTCTGCATTTGTGGTGGAATCTGTGCATTCATGGCAGAATCTCTGCACGGTGCACTGAAATCTCGAGTCAGGACTCACAATAATGTTACTCTATGTTGCATAGATTTTGTAAGCAACACAAGGCCTGATTTACAAAGATAAAGTTACACTTTTGGTGTTACTTTACTCTTGCAGAGCAAGTATAGGAGTAGTTACTTTTCTACCAGTAACCTTACGAATAGTAAATTTCTGAATAGTAAATAAAGCATATTATTTTAAAAGGAGTTGTTACTAGTTAGTCACTAGTAATGAAGGTAGTTACTGCTCAGAAAGTAACTAGTAGTACATTTACCCTGGAACTGTAAATTTACACCAAAAGTGGAACTTTTGTGAATCAGGATATAGTGTACACTACTACTGCCTATCATTAGACCTACGTTGTTCGAAGACTGTGCAATATGATGATGCCCCTTTCATGTCTGGGTGGGTAGTAGGGCTAGCATGGTCTATTATTTAGTTAAGAAGATCCTGTAATAGTTGGCATCACTTTAACCACACCCGGCCCAAGAGTGTGATCCATTTATGTTGCAAATTCTGAAGTCACAACTCAATAGATAGCACAACCTGGGGGTAGAATGTTGGGGGCTCGTCAATGGATTGGATAGAGAGACTTGGGAAATGGTGAGACAAAATCGAACAAAACATTAATTCAGTCAATGGGTGGCACATCATCATCACATCTGTTATGGAAGAAAGAAGACAGTTCTGTTTCCAAATGAAAACAGTCTTTCAGCCTCAGAGTACTGAGTTGTCTAATTGTTATCTTAACTATGGTTGAAAAATATAAAATATGCAAAGCCCACACAGTTCTAAAAAATGCTATTGTTCAGAAAAGAGAAGTTATACTGCATTTAAAGTGCCAAAATGGATGGCACACTTGCATTCCGCTTCTTGGAATATCTGTCTTGGATGTAGGGTTGAACCGGTTCAAGCAGGAGTATTATGGATCTTTCGTGCAAAAGAAAAGACCTGTGGAGCGCAATAAAGTAAATGTCAATATTGTGGAGTCAAGAACAGGTAACCTTCATAGTGGATGAGGATTAAGAGGGCAGAGCATAGGCTGCTGTATAACGAGTTAACTGCAATTAACTGATTAGTGGGAAGAATCTCATCATCAATCCTAGGCAAAGTAGCTGCATATATCTGGCTGGTCAATCCCACAAATGTCAACACCATTAAGCTGTGTGCAACCGTCATGTGACGTGGCCAGTGACAGTCTCCCCAGACCACAACCACTTTATTAAAACCTGGCATTGCAGCCACTACTCTGTAGTTTCCTAACTAACACAACTCTCTCCAGTCCACATGAGTAGGCATCTTAGTGTTTGAATCATGTTGTTTCCATTTGAAGTAGATAGGCATTATTCCAGATTTTCTTCTTCTGGCTGTCATGTTAATTCCATTCTGACTCTGACCTTGAAAGATATAGACCTATAGTGCTGATGAATAAGAAATGCAAAATAATTTGAGCATTTTGTGTAATTAACCCCTTAGCTGCAGGACCTCCCCCCCCCACTCCCAGTGCTGAGCCCCTTTTTGGCTATTTGGGGTAGGTCAATCCTAGGCCTTCATAACTTTTTGTCCACATAAGCTATCCAAGCCAAATTTGCATCTTTTTTCCCCAACATCTTAGGCATTCTAAAGGTGCCCAGAGTGTGTGGGTTCCCCTGGAAGAGACCAAGAAATTTGCCAAAATACAGCTAAAATGTAGGGCTTTTTTTAAAGAAAAATGGGAAAAAAGGGCTTCAGAGGAAAGCATGTGTTTTTTCCCCTGAAAATGGCATCCACAAAGGGTTTGTTGTGCTACAATCAACATTGTCCCAGCTTTCAGGAACAGATGGACTTGAATCAGAAAAGCACATTTTTCAACAAAATGTTGGCATTTTATTGGGACATGCCCCATGTTTACTATTTTTAGTGCTTTCAGCCTCCTTCCAGTTAGTGACAGAATTGGGTGGGAAACCAATGCTGGATCCTGGACAGTGCTAGCACAGGTGTTCTAATAAAAATGATTATTGAGAATTTCATGTATTCTGAGTAGTGGATTTGTGTAGAAAATATAATAACGTAGAAAAATCATGTACATATTTGAAAATGTGATTACGATGAGTGGTCGCCAATGTTCACAAAGTGTACTTATTTATAGTCTAATGCTATGAAATATTGAGTATATGTTTGATTAATGTAGTGATTTTTCATATTAAAGGTTATTCAATATGTATTACCTTTAGTATTTGTAGGCCTTAACTTAGCGAAGGTCTTGGCCTAGTTGCCAGGCCTCATTTCAAGCTGTATTTCTTAACATCTAATGAATGGCTGTCGTAGAGAGTTAAACTGTGATTTTCCATTGTAATGTGTAAATGTGCTCGTAGCTGAGAAAGTTTTCTCATGAGAACTGACAGCTAGATGATGCTGTTCCTGCTAAATGTAACATTATGTGAATAATGTGTGTAAGACTGACTTCTCAGGAGGAGAACAATGGAGACACTGACTGGAGTAGAAGCTGCAACAATATAGTTACCTGATGAGCCGGATGATGAGGACATTGCAGGAAAAAACAATCAGCGAAATGTGAACGGAGTAATGGTAGAATTAATGGATTTGGAGTTTTAGTTTTCTTGGACAAAGTGTGAACATGCAACCCCTTGACCAGTAGGGTTTTGGGAAGTCGTTTTAGTGAATTTTATTTGATGAGACTGCACCGAGGGAAGAAAGCCCATTGCCCATTTTCTTGCTGGACGAAAGTTCAATGTTTTCTTGTGCGTCTTGACAAGAGACGTGCTTAATTTTATTGCTTAAAGACTTCGCATTTTCTAAACTTTGATGCTGAATCCTGATGCCTTGCTGATTGACTGATGTGCTGATGATAAAGACTATCTTGTCTTGCCGACCCAAATGAGGAGAGGTATTAATTGTACCTATGTGTCTGATATGGATATTTGCTTTTTCTTTCCAGGTGCCAACCGCACTGTTTTGCATGAGCCATAGTTAGATGTTTTTCCAAATTTGTGTTACTAAATTATTTTGCATGAAATCCAACATGCTGATGCTAATCAGGTGTTAGTTGCGAATCCCCTCAAATGACAATCTGCTAATAAGGAGTGATGCTTGATAAGTTTCTTTGCTGAATCTGCTTGTATGTGATTTCGTAGTGAAATTGTTCTTGTTCTTAATTTGCATTGTAACCTTAGAATGTGTAATAGTTCAAGCTTTGATTAGATTACATTTTTCTGTCACTTTGGACAGCCAGTGTTGTTTCTGTATGTTTATCATTTGATTGTGAGGTTGATTTACATGACGTTAGCATTGTTAATATAAGGAAATAAATATTTTAACTTTTACTAAAAGGTGTGGTTATTCATGACTGAAAGGTCATGGTGCCTGACAATTAATGACTCTATTGATTATTAATGGTATTGATTATTGATATTGTGTATTGACTATTGATTATTGATCTGCATGTACTAGAATTATGGTGTGATGATCTTAATTGCGAGTCAAAAGGTTAATCGACCTATTTGTGTCCCCTTGTAAGTTTACTTATTAAGGTCAGACACGGTAACAACAGCTAAACATTTCTGAAAAGCAGATAAAATTCTGAATTCAGCAAGGGGTCATTTCAGTAGATCCTTCAAGGTTTTCCTTCAGAAAATAACAGCTAAAGTAAAAAATATATTGAAATTGAGGTGAAAAAAGAGCCATTTCTGTCCACCTTTTCTTCTTTAACTTTTTCCAGCAATGGCAGATTTTTGAAAGCAATATATTGTTATGTCTGCTAGACTCTTCTGGATGCGGGGATAAAGAGGGCTTGTAGGTTCATCAAAAATCCTAGGTACCCAGAGCCAATAAATGAGCTGCACCTTGCAATGGGTTTTTATTGTATATCAGGTATACAGCAAGTCTGTTCAGTTCAGTTCATAACCTTTATTCGGCTATACCAAGAGTAAGCCATAAAAGTGCATGATAAAACACAATAAAAATAGTAGGACATGAATCAATAAGCTCATAAAAGGATTTAAAATTTAAAATTTAATATCATAAAATGAATAAAATACAATTGATACTTTAAACAAATTTTAAAGTCAGTATGGCATTTTCTAACCTGAACTGCTTTTAGGGTATAGTTTGCCACCCTGTAGCATACATTTGGGGAGTCTAAGGCTAGCAAGAATTCCAGTGCATCCTGATAAGTTCTTATATTAAGATCTTTAAAAAGAAGTTTAAGGTAGGTAATTCTAAGGTGTTCATAGAATTTACAGAATAAGACAAACTGGAATGTGCATTGTTTGCTAACTGCATCATAAGGGCATCTATCTGACTCTAGTAGGCAATGCCTAGTTTAGGAAAATGCTACTAGGTGATTCGCAATGCCCAGTTTCAGTCTAATTAACACAAACCTGTGCTGCATGTTGTTGACTATGGAAAGATGGCCAAACCTACCTGCATCCAATGAGTAAGACAAGTAAACACCAACAGTGGTTTTGATAGATTCAGTTAGCTCCTAGCATTCGCCTTATATATCATAAAAGTGTCCTTAATATATTTTGTTGATAATGACAGCACGTCCTCTGGATTTTGTTTTATAGATCTATTAAAACAGATTTAAAAGAGGATTCAATAAAAGCTAGCTAGGGCATACACATGGGGTAGACCAGTTTCATACAGTCTAAGATAAGATCTTTAGTAAAACCTGTGGCTTACTTAGACCATATGCTATGCCATAGAAGCAGAGGTCTCACCTGTAGCACATCTTCCAAATATTGAATGCCCATTTCTTGATGCATGATCCAATTAGAGGCTGATGTGGGTAGACATAGCATGCGTTTTAAGAAACAATTCTCCTCTAATTGTAGGCGAGTGCTTTTCGTGTAACCCCACACCCCGGCACCATACGCAACTGTGGAAACAACTCTAGCCCTGTACATGATCAACAAAGTACCCACGGGGCAGCTACCTTGTTTATTAGTGAATCTGAATATAGCACCTGAATTTCTTCTAAATTTGTTCCTGCCCGAACAAACCAGCTGGTCCCACTGCCCATTGCTAGAAAACAATACTCCCAGATAGGTAAAGCAATTGACAGTACTAGTCTCCGTGTTCTGAATGTAAAAACTTCTGCATTTCTTTACCTTATTGCCACACACCATAGTAAATGTTTTGGATTTATTGATTATCATATCCTTAGTTGACATAAACTGTTCAAATTCA
Organism: Pleurodeles waltl; assembly: GCF_031143425.1. Lineage (NCBI taxonomy): Eukaryota > Metazoa > Chordata > Amphibia > Caudata > Salamandridae > Pleurodeles > Pleurodeles waltl. The sequence continues at coordinate 56,965,084 of NC_090439.1, read as the reverse complement.
CACATTAACTTCTGGAGCCCAATGGATGTTCTGCAGATCAGGTCAACTTCGACTGCATAAAGTAGGGCAGGCCCAGGGCATCCGGCCACTATCAGGGGATCGGCCTGTAGATCCTGTAAATATTTATCTACCCCATTAATGTATAAAGAGAAAAATAATGGGGCAAGGATGCTACATTGGTGGATACCTCTTCCTAACTTGAAAGAGGTGGTGCATTCTCCAAGTTGGCCGAAACAGACTTTGCAGGTCATATCTCTATATAGGAGAGCCAAATAATTGATGATATACCTTGGGGTGCCTATCTCAATTAGAGTAGGCCATAGGAGGACATGTTCTACTAAGCCAAATGCACTAATGAGGTCTGCAAAGCATAGATATAAGGCACTTTTTTTAGCCTTGGTGTACTTCCCTATAATTATGTCTAAGTTAACACATTGCTCTATGGTTCCTAGACCTTTCCTAAAACCAAACTGCACAGGTGATAGGATGTTGTTTGCTACGACCCAGTCGTTTAACTTTCCAATATGATTCTACTAAATCTTTTCAGAGAGGAATCCAGCAGTGAAATTGGTTGATAATTTTTAGGGTTGGTCTTATCTCCCTTCTTATATATTGGTATAATAATGGATGTGTAGCATGTCAACAGAATGTCACCAAATATGGCCGAATTGAACAGCGTATTCAAAATTGGTACCCAGAAATAGATGTTATGTTTAAAGACATCCATTGGTACCCCATCCAGTCCTGGGGCCTTACCTTCAGTGCCAGCTAAGATAGCAGAGTAAACCTCATCTGTAGTAATCTGTGGATAGTTGGGTTGTCCCAGCTTGATCTGCCCGATTAAATCTACAGACCCAGTCCCTTCCTTAAAGACCTCCTAGTAGTGAGCCACCCATGTTGCACAGTCTATACTTGATCCCAGATCTGACGGCATCCATTCTGAAAGGAGGGGAGCATTAATTGTTTGATATTATTAGTCTCTGTTGCCAGGGCTAGTTTGGACTATGCCTCTTCCTTTAGCTCCTTTTTCCTTTGTTCCTGTGTCTTCTTATATTTTACTCAGAGTGACTTAATTACTATCGGGTCTCTAGGAGATGTCTGCAGGGCATGTTTATTATTCCGCCAAAACATCTTAGTAACATAGGTACCTCGATATCCTCCTGTAAGCACTAACCAATTTCATGCTGGCAGCCACATATGACATCCTGCAGAATGCCAGCAGGCACAATATCTTCCAATTTCCATCTCACCCCAGTGGTTCTATGTACTTCGATCCGATTGGGGGTGGTATAAAACACATCCCTTGGCCCCCAAAAGAACGTAGGGAGAATAAATCGGATCATGATCAGTAAGAAGGGTCAGCTCAGTATAGGGTGTGTCACAGCCATTTAGTGCAAAGGATGACAAAATAATATGGTCTATAACTGAGGATGAGTTGGGGCCCCTATGAGTTGGAATTATTTTGTTGAAAACTCCATGCATACGTTCTATAAGCGTTAAGTCAAAAGTGAACAGCATCAGATTAAGGGCTTCCCCATAATCATTGTGGCATAAATGGTCAAATCCTGCCCCATCAGGGGTATTGAGTCCACAGGACCGAGGGGAAGTACGGGTGCAAGCAAGGATATTAAAATCCCAAGCCCAAATAATAATGGGGTTAGAGCTGATGGGGTATAAAACCTTATTTAGGATTTGATCCAGCGCGTGGGCAACCCTACAGTGGGTGGCGTCAAAGATGTTGTTATAGTAGTTAATTGTGAACATCTACCTTATTCTTATACTTAAGAGACAGCAATTGGAAGTGTGTGGTCTCCATAAAGGTCTTTTGAACCACTAGAGAGTTTCTTAGAAATAGGCACCAGGAGCCCCCCTTGGCCCTCCCAGATTGTGATGGTGTAGCTGGCAGTGAGTGTGAGGTAAATCCATGCACATAGGCAGGTGTGGTATAACTTACTGTCCGGGTTAGAATTATTTGGTGGCCATTGTTCATTGAGAATAGATTGTTCTGTGCTGGCCAGTGCATAACCTTGTTCTTCAGGACACCCTGTTTCTCATTCTGATCAGACCGTAGAGGGGGGACATTGGTCATAATAATAACATAGGGGCAAGACTCAAGGGCTAGATTGACAATAGGAAGTTCTTCTCTTATGTGTAGGCGGGCAGATCCATTTTTCTGGGGGGGTTCAAGGAAAAGTGTTCTGGTGCTACAAGGTTTGGTATCGGTTGTGGGTCATCTGGAGTGGGACCCGGTGGTCTCCTCTTAGAGTCTATGGCCATCATTATGACATTGGTGGTAAGTCCTGCTTATCGCCATGCTGACTGTCGCCAACATACTGCCGGCGCAGCGAATTACCACTACCCATATTATGACACACATATACCAATCCGTACTATACAGCCACACACACAAGTCCGCCATCCCAAAGGTCTGTGATAAACTGGTGGTGCCAAAACTCACACTGATACGCCAACAGAACTGCACCAACAGCATTATCACCCACGAATCACAGCGGCGGACATTCAACTGCGGTAAACAATTGGCAGTACATACTGCTGCGCTCAAAATACACACACACATGCAAAACAACACTACATTGGACAATTCAAACTACACCCACCTGACACACATACACACATCACACCCACACAACCACACCACTATAACACACACACTACCCACAACCTTTTCCGACCAAAGAAAATGGACAACTGAGAGGGATAGACTAAGAGCACCCACAAAAACAGAGCCACAGAACGCCATCATCCATACACCATCCACGCACCTTACAGCACACACCCCAACACATCACCCCACACACCCTCACACACACCACTCACACTAAACCCATGGCACCACAAAAACATCCCAGGTTTTCAGAGGAGGAGCTAAGGGTCATGGTGGAGGAAATCATCCGGTTAGAGCCACAGCTATTCCGATCACATGTGCAGCAGACATCCATCGCTAGGAAGATGGAGCTAAGGTGGAAAATCGTGGACAGGGTCAACGCCGTGGGACAGCACCCCACAACAAGGGATGACATCAAGAAGAGGTGGAACGACCTACGGGGAAGGTGCGTTCTGTGGTAGCAAGTCACCAAATAGCTGTACAGAGGACTGGCAGTGGACCCCCACCTCATTCCCCACAACTAACAACATGGGAGGAGCAAGTCTTGGCAATCATGCATCCTGAGGGCCTGGCAGGAGTAGCAGGAGGACTGGACTCTGATAAGTTGATTCCCTATTACTATTACCCCCTACCTGCATGCCATCACATACCCCCACCATCACTCCACCACCTAACACACACCCCACTATCTCATTCACCCATCTCAATACCACACCCTGCATGTAACACCAATGCATGGACACCCATCACAGACCTGCATGGACACCTATCACTAAAGCATGCACTTTAGAGAGAATCACCTAGCCCACCAAATAATAACTCACACAAGGCAAAGCTGCCAGGGTAAAAACAACCATAGAGGTCAACATACCCATGCCCAAGATGTCACACGCACAATAACACTGCATTTACACCCCCACAGGTCCTCCCACCCAACATCACCAGAGGGGAGGTGCCAGCAACATCCGGTCCCCCACAGAAGAGGCCACAGTGATGACAGCACCTCTGGACACCTGGATCTGGATGACCAACCTGGCCCATCAGGGATCTCCGGACAGTAGGTCATCCAGCCACAGTCACATACAACCACAGAGCCTCTCCCCTCAGGAAACACAAGCACAGCACCCACCCAGCGGGCCCATACCTCTGTGCCCAGGACACATCAATCAGCAGTGTGTCCACCACTACAGGGACCCCAGGACACCCCACAAACACATGACAATCAGGGACTTGGGGTCAGTGGGCACACGGTTCAGGGGACAGAGGCACAGGACAACAAGGAAGTTGGGAGGTCTGCTGTGCGCCAGGGAGAGGGCAGGCTCAGGGAACTGACTCTCCAGGAGGCACTTGCAGGGATCCTGGGAGCATACCACCATTCCCAGGAGACGATGGGCCAGATACTGGACAAGTTGCAGGAGACCCAGCAGTTGCAGGAAGGACAGTATCTGGGGATCGGGGAATACCTAAAGGACGTCCACACCACCCTGTTCACCATGGCAGGGGTGCTGGTAGACATGGCCCACACCATGAGGGAGGCAGTGGCACACCACCGGGCCCCTGACACTAGCCACGCCGATGAACAGCCCTCCAACTCCGCTGCCGCTAGTGGACAGGAGGCCCCGCCATATGACCAACAGGCCACCAGCACCCCCCCCCCTGCAGAAGAGGAACCAGCCCGCAAACGGTCCCTGCGATCCAGGCAGAAGCCAGAGAATATTGCCAAGACCCCCGCCAGGAAATAAGACTCTCCTGAATGTCACCCTTGTGTTTGTGTCCCACTCTGTCACCCTGTCCACCTCAAACTCCCATTGCTCCACTTCCTATGCCCCCATTGCTCCACTTCCTATGCCCCCTTGGACAATACACCTGTGATACAAATAGACTGGACTCTAACCTGGACTTTCCTCCACCATCACCCCAACCCATTGTATATCCCCCTCTACTTATTTGCACTTAAATGCACACCATTTAAGACACTGCAATACAACTGTACATGAATGTATACTTAGGAATGACCTGTAGTAGGCTGCAGTCAACACACCAGGAGCCAGAGTGGGGCACAGATATCTGAAAATAGAGATGCCAAAGGGTACAGTAAGTGGCCATCGAATTGGGAGAATCAGCCTGCCATGTACAATGTCAAACTCAAAACTGTCAATGTAAAGTGAAGTTAGGCCCTCTTTAAAACATTGGTGGTAAATCCCACTTACCGGCGTGCAGAAGACCGCCAACACACCGCTGCGGCGGCCGAATTCCGCTACAGCTATTACGACCCACAGCTCGGAATCCACCAAAATCTAGACACCCACACAATTCCACCACACCAAAGGTCAGTGATAAACTGGCGATCACAAAACCTCCACCGTCACGCCAACAGGAATATGCCCACACTATCACGACCCACGAATCCACGCGGCGGTCTTTCAACCGCGCTTTTCCATTTGCGGTACACACTGCCACGCTCATAATACACACACATTTACAAAGCACAACCACATTGGACAATTCGAAATACACACACCTGATACACATACACACACCACTCCCACACACCCAATACAATATAAAACACACACCCACATCACCCACAAACCACTACGACAATAATTTAGAACGAAGCACAGAGAGAGATACCACCATCAACAAACTAGCATCCACAGACACACAACACCATCACTCATGCAACATCCACACACCTCACACAACACACACAAACACATTCCCTCATACATCATAACACACACCACCCCACACATCACCCACACCACCCCATGGCACCGCAAAAACACCCCAGGTTCTCTGAGGAGGAGCTCAGGGTCATGGTGGAGGAAATCATACGTGTAGATCCACAGCTATTCGGTTCACAGGTGCAGCACACCTCCATTGCAAGGAAAATGGAGCTATGGTGCAGAATCGTCGACAGGGTCAACGCAGTGGGACAGCATTCAAGAACTAGGGATGACATCAGGAAGAGGTGGAACGACCTATGGGGAAGGTGAGTTCCGTGGTCTCAAGACATCAGACTGCAGTTCAGAGGACTGGCGGCGGACCCCCACCTCCTCCCCCACAACTAACAACATGGGAGAAGCAGGTCTTGGCTATACTGCATCCTGAGGGCCTTGCAGGAGTAGCTGGAGGAATGGACTCTGGTAAGGCAAATCTTTACTAATTTATCCCCCCACCCTAACTGCATGACATCACATACTCTCACCCTTACCCTTACCCTCACACCCATCACCCCAACTCCTCACATATGTCTCAATCTCACAAACCACCCATCCTAACACCAAGCCCTGCATGCAACACCAAAGCATGGACACCCATCACCAAAGCATATCCACTACACATACCCACACAGATCCCCAAACCAAATATCACACAAGGTCCTAGACAAGAATGTAAGCACTGGGGTTTAGGGTCACCCACTCATTGCACACGATGGTACACACAGATGCAATAATCATGCCTTTACGTCCATGCAGGACCCCTACCCAACGTCACCAGACAGGAGGTTCCAGACATGGCCACCCCCACAGAAGAGGCCCACAGTGATGACAGCAGCTCTGTCCAACAGGATCTAGATGACCAGCCCATCTGGGACCTCGGGACAGTCGGTTCCCCACACACTGGCACATGCCACCACAGAGCCCCCCTCAGGAAACACCAGGACAGCACCCACCAAGTGGGCCCATACCTCTGTCCTCAGGACACGTCAAGCAGCAGTGTGTCCACCACTACAGGGAACCCGGGCAAACCCACCAACCCATAAACATCAGGGACCTAGGGGCAGGGGCAGTGGGCACACGGTTCAGGGGACAGAGGAACAGGAAAACAGGGGAACTGGGAGGACTGCTGTGTGAGAGGGGGAGGACAGGCCCAGGGAACCCACTCTCAATGAGGCCCTCTCCAACATCATGGGAGCATACCATCATTCCCAGGAGATGATGGCAACGGTAGTGGCCAATTTTCAGGAGACCCAGCGGCTGCAGTAGGAACAGTATTTGGGGATCAGGGAGGACTTGAAGTCCATTACCACCACCCTGGTCACCATTGTAGGGGTGCTGAAGGACCTTGTGAACATCAGGAGGGACACTGTGGCACAACAAGGGGCCCCTGACACTAGCCCCAATGATGAACTGCCCACCACCTCCACTGGCGCTAGTGGACAGGAGGCACCGCCACAAGACCACAACACCAACACCCCACCCCCTGCAGATGGAGAACCACCCCGCACACGGTCCCTGAGATCCAGGACAAAGACAGAGAACAATGCCAAGACCCCCGCCAAGAAATGAGACCACCCTGAATGTCATCCTTCTGTCCCACTTCGTCACCCTGTCCATCCTTAAACTTCCCTCGCTCCACTTCCTATGCCCCTTTGGACAATGCACCTGTGAGACTAATAACTAGACTCTGCCATGGACATTCCTCCACCATCACCCCTGACCATTTTACAACCCCCTCCACTAATTTGCACTTAAATCAACACCCTTGAATCACAAAACAAGCTGGAGTCAGTCTGTGCTTTCACAAATGTGTATTTGCAATAACTGAGGAAAATAGCAATGTCCATTGTATTGTCAACATACCTATGTCACACAGCTCTAATCCACGAGGTAACATTGCAGAGGTCACACAGTGGACCCACATCTGTGAAATGGAAAGGCAAAGTGACAGGTCAGGGTCCATACACTGGGTGAAAGTGACAGACATATGATAGGTCTAACAATTGTATGAGATGTAGGAGGCAGTGATGTCTTCTTACCTGTGTCTCACTCGAAGTATTGCTGGATAACGTTGTTTCTGTTGTCTATATCCTCTTCTTCTGCCTCCTCTTCTTCACTGTCCACAGGCTCCACAGCTGCCACAAGACCTCCTTCTGGGCCATCCTCCTGCAGAAAAGGCACCTGTCGTCGCAAAGCCAAGTTGTGCAGCATACAGCAGGCCACGATGATCTGGCACACCTTCTTTGGTGAGTAGTAGAGAGAACCACCTGTCATATGGAGGCACCGGAACCTGGCATTCAGGAGGCCGAAGCTTCTTTCTATAATCCTCCTAGTTCGTCCATGTGCCTCATTGTAGCGTTCATCTGCCCTTGTCCTGGGATTTCTCACTGGGGTCAGTAGCCATGACAGGTTGGGGTACCCAGAGCCACCTGCAAATGTCAAGGGACAACTGTTAGACATACACTAACCCATCGGGACAACCCCAGACCCAGACAACTATTTACACTGTATAGGGTCCTTGTCTTCACCTAACAACCACACACAGTGCCTCTGGAGTTGCCCCATCACATAAGGGATGCTGCTATTCCTCAGAATGTAAGCGTCATGCACTGAGCCAGTAAATTTGGCATTCACATGGGAGATGTAATGGTCAGCCAAATACACCATCTGCATATTCATTGAATAATAGCTCTTCCGGTTTCTGAACACCTGTTCACTCCTGCAGGGGGGTACCAAGGCCACATGTGTCCCATCAATGGCACCTATGATGTTGGGGATATGTCCCAGGACATAGAAGTCACCTTTCACTCTGGGCAAATCCTCCACCGGAGGGGAAAACGATGTAGCTGCGCATGTGTTTCAGCAGGGCAGACAACACTCTGGACAAAACGTTTGAGAACATAGGCTGGGACATTCCTGATGCAATGGCCACTGTTGTTTGAAAAGACCCACTTGTCAAGAAATGGAGTACTGACAGGACCTAATCTAGAGGGGGGATTCCTGTGGGATGGCGGATAGCTGACATCAGGTCTGGCTCCAAATGGGCACACAGTTCCTGGATTGTGGCATGATCAAGTCTGTAGGTGACTATTACATGTCTCTCTTCCATTGTCAACAGGTCCACCAGCGGTCTGTACACTGGAGGATGCCGCCATCTCCTCACCTGCCCCAGTGGACGTGCCCTATGGACAAGAACAGCGAGCACAGAGTCAGCCAACACTGAGGTATTACTACATGTCATTAGCAAACATTTGTAAATCCGCAATGTGCTTGTCTCTGTGTGTATGCAAGGCCTAGATATGTGTGACGCATTTAAAAATAATGCCATGTGGCCCCCTGAAATGGCTGCTGCCTGACCTGTAATGTGGGACAAGGGGACGTGAGGTAACTGCGCTGGCGTTGTACACCGTCGCGGTAGGCGGTCAAAGACCGTGGCGCAATCCTGCATTGGTTAACATTGGGCCTATGGGTCCAAGGAGCCCATGACGATGTACGCTGGCAATGACGGTACGCACCGTCTCGGACGTTACCGCCATTTTCTGTCTGTTCACTCACTCCTCTCCTGACCTTCAACAGGAGAAGACCTACACTGCAAGTGATGCTGTGACCTGTGTCTGGAAGTGATGATGGCTCATGTGTCTGGGGAAAGGGCCCCTGCCTTCACTTTGGATGAGTTGGAGAGATTAGTGGATGGGGTCCGCACCAAGACCACGCTACTCTAAGGTCCTCCAGACAAACAGGTAAGTACACTGTGAGCATGCTGTATGGGCAGTGCCTGTTTGGAGTGGTGTGGATGGAAGTTACGGGGGAACTGAGGCCTGCATGAGCGGACGGTGAGTGTATGTACGTCAGGGCAAGGGTGGGAATGTGGGACAATGACTGTGACGTTCCGGACGGTTAAAGTTTTTCATTTTCCCCTGTACTATTCATCGAGGTCAGGGCCCACCAGAAGATGGATATTTGGCGTGCCATCACCAAGGATGTCTGGACCCTGGGGGTCCACCACAGACGGAGCACCCACTGCCAGAAAAGATGGGAGGACATTCGCCACTGGAGCAAGAAGACGGTGGAGGCTCTACTGGGGATGGCCTCCCAACGTGGGAGGGGTCCCTGTCACACCATGACCCCCCTGATGTTCCGGATCCTGGCGGTGGCTTATCCGGAGTTGGATGGGCGCTTGAGGGCATCACAGCAGCCACAAGGGGGTTAGTACCGTCACATCCATCTGACTCTGCGCGTATTTGGAGGTGTCTGGTTGGGGGAGGTGGGCAGTGGGTTACCCTCTGCCAGGGCGAGCTTTATAGACAAGGACCCTTTGTGAGGCAGGCTATGTGGCACCCCAATCCCACAAGTGGTAAGAGCCATCTACACCTAGTCAGGCTTCTGTGACTTCCATGTGTGCAGCAGTCGGGCATAGGCCTTGTACCCCATGGCCCTGTGATTACTCTAGGAACTTTAAGTGCATGGCGTAGTGCAGAGGGCTGCTGTGTCTGTAGTGTCCGCCAACGGTAGTGGTATTGCATGCACTGAACATGTCTTTCTTCTTTCTACCCCACCCCTTTTCGTGGTCTTCCTGTGCTTGTGTGCATTAGCATCATCAGGCGGAGGAGCAGTGCCACCGGAGCAGGAGGGAGCTGCATCCCACATGGCCCTGGAGGGTGAGACAACAGAGTCTGAAGTCACCAGTGGGACGGAGGGCGAGGGTAGCTCCACAGTGGGGACAGGAGCAGAGACCAGCAACACCGACTCCTCCTCTGATGGGAGCTCCCTTGCGGTGGTGGGCCCCTCTGTGCCCACCGCATCTACAGGTACAGATGCCACCCCCTACCAGCACCGCCCTCCCAGCAACCCATCAGCCTGTATCCCATGGCCACTCACCCAGGACGATGGGCATCTCCTTTGCCACAGGCACCTCAGGCCCTGCCCCAGTCAGCCCTGCTGCCCTCAGTGAAGAGGCCATTGACATCCTGAGATCCCTCACTGTTGGGCAGTCTACCATTCTGAATGCCATCCAGGGTGTAGAGAGGCAGTTGCAACAAACAAATGCATACCTGGAGGGCATTCATTCTGGCCAGGCAGCCCAACAGAGAGCATTTCAGGCTCTGGCCTCAGAACTGATGGCAGCCATTGTCCCTGTGTCCAGCCTCCCTAACCAACTTTCTCCACCCAGACCTAATCCCCTGTACCTCAGCCTATCCCAAGCACACCATCAGACCAGCATGCACACACATCAACACACAAGGGTGGCTCAGGCAAACATAAGCACCACACATCCCACAGGCACTCACACAAGCATCATACCCATGCACACATACCAACATCCACTGCCTCCACAGTGTCCCCCTCCTCCACGTCTCCCTCCTCCCTCCCTGTCACGTCTCCACTCACACCTGCATGCACTACATCCTTAGCCACTACCTCCATCACCATCACTACACACCGCTCACGTGCACTCACCACCCCCACTACCATTCACACATCCCGTGCCCTCTGCCAGTGTGTCTGTGAGCCCTCCTCCCAAAGTACACAAATGCAGTCACACACCCACCCAACAGCCATCCACCTCACAACAGCCTCCAGCCCATGCACCTTCACCCAAAGTCAGCAAACGTACACCCCACTACCTCTTCCTCCACTCCCAAACCCCCTCCAGCTACCCGTCCCAGTGTGTCTAAAAAGCCTTTCCTATCAAATGTTGACCTCTTCCCTACACCTCCCCCTCGTCCGTCCCCTAGGGCCCACCTTTCCACATCCTAAACCAGCACCTCAGCCACCACATCACCGGGCACAGTGGTGCCAGCAATAGCAGGATTCTGGAGTGCGCCAAGCAACAGGGCTGCCAGTGTCCCAAGGAGCGAGGGCAAGGACATTCCCCCACCTCCAAAACAGAAAAGGTTGCCCACATCCCTGAGGGAGAAGGCGAAAAAACCTGCCACCAAGGGCTCAGGCAAGACAAAAGTTGAAAGTGGCAAGACAGCTGTGCCACCATCCAAGGTAGGGAAGGGCCTGAAAATCAAAGGCAGGTCCATGTTGATGCCAATCTGCACAGCGGACAAGACTGCCACCGGAACCACCACCTGCACCGCCGCCACAGACACCGCCGCCAGCACCCCAGACACTGAGCCCTTCACCAGCACTGAAGACACTGTGCCCTTCACCAGCACCGCAGTCAGTGAGCCCGTCACCAGCACCAGCCGCCACCAGCACCGCCGCTACTGACACCGCCGCCAGCACCGCAGTCAGTGAGCCCGCCACCAGCCCCGCCGCTACTGACACCACCACCAGCACCGCAGTCAGTGAGCCCGCAGCAAGCACCGCCGCTACTGACACCGCCGCCAGCACCCTAGACACTGAGCCCTTCACCAGCACTGCAGCCATTGAGCCCGCCACCAGCACCGCCACTACTGACACTGCCACCAGCACCGCCAGAGGCCCTGCAACATCCTGAGCCAGTGGCACCATTGTAGACATGGCTGCCATCCCCAGTGTTCAGTCGCACAAGGCTGGTGGTCAGTTCCAGGAGCCTGGGCAGCTTGCATGTTGCACCACCGTCAGTGGAATGTCACATCCACTACCTCAGTCCTTGGCAGGATAAAGCACTCTGGGCACAAAGCCCCCTCCAGAACCAGTGGAGATTGACAACCACTACCTCTGTCCTTGGCAGGATGAAGCACTCGGGCACAAAGCCCCCTCCAGAACCAGTGGAGTATCACATCCACTACCTCAGTCCTTGGCAGGATGAAGCACTCTGGGCACAAAGCCCCCTCCAGAACCAGTGAAGTATCACATCCACTACCTCAGTCCTTGGCAGGATGAAGCACTCTGGGCACAAAGCTCCCTCCAGAACCAGTGGAGAAAGGCATCCACTACCTCTGTCCTTGGCAGGATGAAGCACTCTGGGCACAAAGCCCCCTCTAGAACCAGTGGAGACTGTTATCCACTTGAGAGACTGTGGCTTTGCACTCCCCAGGATAAAGCAGTGGGCAACCCACCCACTGGAGAGACTTGAGAGACTGTGGCTTTGCACTCCCCAGGATAAAGCAGTGGGCAAACCACCCACTAGAGAGACTTGAGAGACTGTGGATTTGCCCTCCCCAGGATAAAGCAGTGGGCAAACCACCCACTGGAGAGACTTGAGAGACTGTGGCTTTGCACTCCCCAGGATACATCAATGGGTATGGAGCCCCCTTATGGAGCTGGCATCGTGCACTCATCCAGCGCAGGTGCCTCCCTTCCCTTCCCTCTGAGGTGCCTGCTTCATTTCAATCTGATGCCCCAGCAGTGTTCTCTCCGTTTCGAGTCTGGTATCGAGTGTGGGCCTCGCCCATGCATTTTGGACACAGTGATCCACAGACTATGAATGGTGCACTACCCGGATTTGAATAGTTGGTGTACATATTTGTTTATACTGTATTTAAGGTTTTGACTAATGGATTTTTATTGATTACAATCGTTACTATCATTTCCTTTTGTCATTGGTTCTTCCAGGTGGGGTTGGCGGGTGTAAATGTACTGTTGCAGCATATATTTGTGTGTATGTTGTTGTGGGTGTGGGTGAGGGTGGGGGTGTTGCGTGTTGCGTGTGTGTGTCACTCTCTTTTCCCTCCCCCTCCCCTGTGTTGTAAGTGCAGTACTCACCGTGGTCGTCGCTGCCGTCTTCCGTGCTCCTGGTAGATGAGCAGGAATACTATTGCAGGGAGTATTTGGAGTTCTGGCTCCATGGCGTCCTGGTTCCTCATGGGTTGTGTAGAGGTGAGCGTTTTCCCTTCCATGTCCTGTTTCCGCCGTGTTTTTGTTCGCGTTGAATCCGCCCCGGAAAAGGTGGCGGATTGGTCTGTCATAATAGTGTGGGCAGTACATTGTCTTCCGCCTGCCTGTTGGCGGTGACCGCCATGCTGTTTGTTTGTACCGCCGTGGCAGACGGAGTGTTAAAGTGGCTGTCTATGTTGGCGATTTCCACAATGGTCATGATTCAATTTTTTTACCGCCGGCCTGTTGGCGGTCTTACCGCCACTTTAACACCGACCACCAGGGTTGAAATGAGGGCCTTAGTGTCTTACCTGTGTGTCACTGGAAGTACTGTCGTATTATTGCTGTTCTGTTGTCCTCATCCTCATCCTCTGCCTCTTCATCTTCACTGTCCACAGGGTCCACTGCTGCCACACACCCATCTCCAGCCTCATCCTCCTTCAGAAAAGGCACTTGGCGTCTCAAGGCAAGGTTATGCAACATGCAGCATGCTACGATGATCTGGCAGACCTTCTGGGGTGAGTAGCACAGGGATCCACCTGTTAGATGGAGGAAACAAAACCTGTCCTTTAGGAGGCCAAAGATGCTCTTGATAATCCTTTGTGTCCACCCATGTGCCTCATTGTAACTTTCCTCTGCCCTTGCCCTGGCATTCCTCACTGGTATAAGTAGCCATGAGAGGTTGTGGTAACCAGAGTCACTTGCAAATATCAAAGGACACCTGTTAGACACACACTAACCCTTGGGGCCCACACCATACTCATACAACAGCATTCACTGGGTGGAAACGAGGGCTCACCTGTTAGCCACATCCGGTGCCTCTGGAGTTGAGCCATCACATATGGGATGCTGCTATTCCTCAGGATAAAGGCATCATGCACAGACCCAGGATACTTTGCATTGACATGGGAGATGTACTGGTCCACCAGTCACACTATCTGCACATTCATCGAGTGAAAGCTCTTACAATTTCTGAACACCTGTTCATTTCTCTGGGGGGGGAGCAAATGCAATATGTGTGCCATCAATAGCCCCACTAATGTTGGGGATATGTCTCATTGCATAGAAATCAGCTTTTACTGTGGCCAAATCCTCCGCCTGTGGGAAAACGATGTAGCTGCGCATGTGTTTTATCAGGGCAGACAACACTCTCCCCCACCAACACCCACCGACAGACCACGGAACCTCGGCTTCATCCTCGACTCATCCCTCTCCATGTCAAAGCAGGTCAACGCCGTCTCCTCCTCCTGCTACAACACCGACGGCAACGTCCTCTACGCCGGTATCCCATCCAAACACTTACAACACCTCCAACGCATCCAAAACGCCTCTGCCTGACTCATCCTCAACATCCCTCGCCACAGCCACATCACCCACCACCTAAAAGACCTTCACTGGCTCCCCGTCAACAAGAGGATCACCTTCAAGCTCCTCACCCACGCACACAAAGCACTCCACAACACTGGACCAACCTATCTAAACAGCAGACTCAGCTTCTACACCCCCACCGGCAACTTCGCTCCGCCAACCTTACCCTCGCCTCCATCCCCCGCATCTGGCACAGATCCTCCGGCGGCAGATCGTTCTCTTACCTTGCCTCCAAGACCTGGAGGACCCTCCCGCCTGACCTAAGACAGATCCAGGACCTGCTTTCCTTCTGAAAACTCCTCAAGACCTGGCTCTTCGAGCATTAGCATCATCTGGCAGAGGAGCAGAGGCACCTGCGACGGAGGGAGCTGCATCCCACATGGCCTTGGAGGCCGAATCCACCTACAGTGAGGGCACCAGTGGGACGGAGGGCTAGGGGAGCACAATGGTGGAGGCAGGAGGGGACAGTTCTGACAGTGATACCTTCTCTGATGGAAGCTCCCTGGTGGTGGCAGACACCTCTGTGCCCACCCCAACTACAGGTATAGCCGCCACCCAAGTACCAGCACCGCCCTCCCAGCATCCCCTCAGCATGTTTCCTGTGCCTGCTCACCCAGGAGGGTGGGCATCTCCTTCGCCCCAGGCACCGCAGGCCCTGCCCCAGTTAGCCCTGCTGCCCTGAGTGAAGAGGCTATTGACCTCCTGCAAATCCATCTCGGTTGGGCAGTCAACCATTGTGAATGCCATCCAGGGGCTGGCAGCCCATTGGCAACAAACAAATGCATTCCTGGAGGGCATTCACTCTGGCATGGCGGCCCAAGAGAGATCAATCCAGGCTCTGGCCTCCTCTCTGATGGCAGCAATTGTCCCTGTTTCTAGCCTCCTCCTTCCAACTTCCTCTTCCCAGTCCCATTCCCCTCAACCCCAGCGTATCCCAAGCATGCAGTCAGACCAGCATGCTCCCAGGACAACACACAGGAGTGGCTTGGCAAACTCAAGCACCACACCTCATACCACAGGCACTCACACAAACACCATCCAGATGCAGACATACCCACATCCACTGCAACCACTGTGTTCCCCTCCTCCTCGTCCTCCACCTCCCTCCCAGTAGCATCTCCACTCACACCTGCATGCACTACATCCTCATCCACTATCTTCATCACCATCACACCTCTCACTACACACCCCTCACTGGCAGTCACCACCACCACATCCATGCACACGTCCACTGTGTCCTCTCCCACTGTGTCTGTGCCCCCTCCTACCAAAGTACACAAACACAAGCACTCAGGCACCCAACAGCCATCCACCTCACAACAGCATCCAGCCCATGCACTTGCACCCAAACACAGCAGACTGACACATCCTACAACCTTCCCTCCCCAATGTCGCTAAGAAGCTTTTCCTCTCCACTGTTGACCTCTTCCCTACTCCTCCCCCTGCCCTTCACGTCAGGCCAGGGTGGTCAGAACCCAGGCAAGCACCTCTGCCACCCAGTCCACAGTACTGTTGACAGCTACTGCAGGTGGGAGAGGATCCCAGGAACCAGCCAGCAGCACTGAAAGTGTGCCTGCACCAGGTGCATCAAGGAAGGGCAAGGAGGCACCCCCAGCAGCGTCTAGGAAGGGCAAGGAGGCCCTACCAGCTGCGAAAGGGAAGGGCAAGGAGGCACAACCAGCTGCGAAAGGGAAGGGCAAGGAGGCACCACCAGCTGTGAAAAGGAAGGGCAAGGAGGCACCACCAGCTGCAAAAGGAAAGGGCAAGCAGTTTGCACCTTTAGGCAGGAAGGACAGGAGGCCTGGTGCTGGGACTCATTCGGAGCCTCCACCACCAACCATGGCGGTTCAGCTGTCTGAGGCTGCAGGGTAAGGGCTGGAGCCTCCTCCCACCACTGCCAGCACAGCCACCGGCACCACTGCCAGCAGCAGCAGCCCCCGTAGGCAGCCGCCCCCGGCTGCAGGGGAAGGGCTGGAGCCTTCCCCCACCACTGCCAGCACCGACACCAGAATCACCGACAGCAGCAGCAGCCCCAGTGGGCAGCCATCTGAGGCTACAGGGGAAGGGCTGGAGCCTACCCCCACCACTGCCAGCTCCGACACCAGCCCGCCACTGCCACCACTGAGCAGCCGTCTCCGTCAGTGGGCAGTGTGTATTCCTACCTCCATGGGCTGTAGTGCTTCCTGGCCCCTGCAAATCCTGTGGGTCTGACACCCAGGTGGGAGACTGTGACCTTGCACTCCCCAAGATCTGCATCACAGGGCACAATGCCCCCTCCAGAACCAGTGGAGAAGCCATCCACTTGAGAGACTGTGGCCTTGCACTCCCCAGGACCAAGCAGTGGGCAAACCACCCACTTGAGAGACTGTGGCCTTGCACTCCCCAGGACCAAGCAGTTGGCAAACCACCCAGTTGAGAGACTGTGGCCTTGACCTCTCCAGGACCAAGCAGTGGGCAAACCACACACTAGAGAGACTGTGGCCTTGCACTCCCCAGGACCAAGCAGTGAGCAAACCACTCACTTGAGAGACTGTGGCCTTGCACTCCCCAGGAGCAAGCAGTGGGCAAACCACTCACTTGAGAGACTGTGGCCTTGCACTCCCCAGGACATCGCACAGGGCATGTTGCACCCTCCAGGGCCAGTGGCGTTGTACCATCTTCCGGCTGAGGTGCTCCCCCATTCCCCATCCCCTTGAGATGCCTGTCTATTTTCGACCTGATGCCCCTGCAGTGTTCTCTCCGTGTTGTTGTAGGAGTGAGGTGGGGCCTTGGCCTATGTGTTGTGGCCCTGTGGCCCACAGGCATTGAGTACTGGGCAGTTTCCTTCCATTTGTAAATATGTATATACGTTTGTAAATTGATGCACTTATTCATGTTCTTTTATTGTATTACACTGAATTTCTTGCAAACATTTTGTCCTTGCATTAGTCCTGAGGGGTACGGGGTAGATATGTAATGTTAGTGCATCTGGTTGTGTGTATGGTGTTGGGGGTGGGGGTGTTGTGTGCTGCCTGTGTGTTTCACTCTCTTTTTCCTCCCCCCCTCCCTTGTGTGCTAGGCGGCAGTACTCATATTGGTCGTCTTTGCCAGCATTGATGTTCGTAATGCAGGAAAAGGTATAGAAGCACGGGGAAAATGTGCAACTCGAGCTCCATGGCGTCGTGGTTGTTCCCTGAGCCTCCAGAGGTGAGTCCTCTGACTTCTGTGTTCTTTTTCCGCCGTGCTTTTGATGTCTTTGGTACTGCCCCGGAAAAGGTGGCGGATAGGTGTGTCTTAATAAAGTGGGCAGTACATTGCCTTCCGCCTGGCTGTTGGCGATTACCGCAGTGGTGCTTGTTGCTATCGCTGTGGCGGTCGGTGTGTTAAAGTGTCTGTCTGTCTGAGCGGTTTCCGCCGTGGTCATAATTCCATTTTGGTTACCGCCGCTTTATCACTGACCGCCAGGTTTGTAATGAGGGCCTATGTGCCACCCAGTAGGATGATTTGCCTGGGGTGGCCTGTATTTACGGCCTCCCTTACTTGCCCATGTGTAGGGCCCCCAAGACAAGTGCTCAATACAGTTCCTGGCAGATCTAAAATATATGTGCCCTGTGATATATGTGAATGACCTGTCACATTAGGAATAGTATTCTGTACCACAGGGTTCTGGGGGTTAAGGGACATCGTTGGCATGTGGAGTTTCTGGCAGATTTCCAGAATTGTTCCCACCTCCCCTTCCAATTTACCCAGTTTTGTATAGATAGGTTTAAGAAAGTTATCGAGGAGGGATGTGAGATATTTCCAGTCAGTAGATACCATATTTTCATCCATGGTAGGGCCCAAGTAACTATCAGCCACCCTTCTCCATCATTTTTTCCCTTTTATAATGGGTGACTGGCGTTGAGGCATAGGGTTTTCACTTGGGGTGGTCATAGGCTCTATCCTGGAATCCCCATTCATCAAGGCCACTATGTCAGATGGGGGTGAATAACTGGTTTATGTTCATGTGGTGCTAAAATTTCCCATGTCCCATCTCCCAATCCAGCTGCCCCCAGGGATTACCATCTTTCCAAGAGGTCAATTTCCTTTAAGATGACCCCTACCGCTCTAACTAGGAAGGAGTTTATCGTTGTGCGGCAGGGTTTCTTATCTACCTCATGTCCCCTCACCTTCTTTTTGCCCATAATTAGGGATAAGATTTACCCCCTCCTTGAGTAGTCGAGTGCTGTCTATGGCTGGTTACCTAAAAGCCTACATCTATGGTACTGAATTTTTCCTGATTGCAGGCCTATTCTTATCACACTATGAGCTAGACAACTGGGACGTTTTCAGAAGGTCAATAAGTATATATAAATGTAAAACATAAGAAGAGGTAAAAAAAAGACAAGAGAACAGGCCCAGCCCAGCCTGTG
This sequence comes from Pleurodeles waltl, assembly GCF_031143425.1. Taxonomy (NCBI): domain Eukaryota; kingdom Metazoa; phylum Chordata; class Amphibia; order Caudata; family Salamandridae; genus Pleurodeles; species Pleurodeles waltl. Next base: position 56,946,224 of record NC_090439.1, on the reverse strand, counting down.
TCGGCTGTTGATGGGCGCAGAGAGACCCGCTCTTGGCCTGGTCTTCACCCGTGCACGCGCCTAGGCGCATTCTGCACAAGTTCCGTGCAGCAGAAGCGCAAGACCCAATTAAGGCACCTTTGGTGTGTCGGAGCTTTGTGGGAGGCCTCCTCTCTCTGGTTCTCCTGGGAGGTGTGGTTCAGCCCAACCTTCCGCCCCGTGTCCAAGTGCAGAGTGATGTGCGCAGCGGAAGCGCGAGTCCCAATTAAGGCGCCTTTTGCACGTCGGAGTGTTGTGGGAGGACTCCTACCTCTGGTTCTCCAAGGAGGTGTGGTTCAGCCCAGCCTTCTGCCCCCGTGTCCAAGTGTGAAATGATGCACGCAGCGGAAGTTTGAGTCCCAATTAAGGCACCTTTGGCGCATCGGAGCATTGTGGGTGGGCTTCTCCCTCTAGTTCTCCTGAGAGGTGTGGTTCATCCCAGCCTTCCGCTCCAGTATTCAAGTACAGAGTGATGCGCGCAGCAGAAACACGAGTCCCAATTAAGGTGCCTTTGGTGCGTTAGCGCCTTGTGGGTGGCATCCTCCCCATAGTTCTACTGGGAGGTGTGGTTCAGCCCAGCCTTCTGCCCCCGTGTCCATGTGCAGACTGATGCATGCAGCGGAAGTGTGATTCCCAATTAAGGCACCCTTGGGGCGTCATAGCCTTGGGGGCAGCCTCCTCCCCCTGGTTCTCCTGGGTTCAGCCCAGCCTTCTACCTCAGTGTCCAAGTGCAGAGTCATTTGGTGAAATATAAAGAGTCAAAAATAGGTATCAAGGAAACCTTTGTATTTCCAAAACGGGCATAAGATAAGGTGTTGAGAAGCAGTGCTTATTTGCACATTTCTGACTTCCGGGGTCCCCATACTAGCATGTGAATTACAGGGCATTTCTCAAATAGACTTTTTTTGCACACTGTCTTACATTTGGAAGGAAAAAAATGTAGAGAAAGACAAGGGGAATAACACTTGTTCTTCTATTCTGTGTTCCCCCAAGTCTCCTGATAAAACTGGTACCTCACTTGTGTAGAACAGGAAATGCAGAATGAGCACATCACATTTTTACATTGAAATCCGAATTGTTGCTTTGAAAGTGCATAGCTGTGGATTTTAGCCTGTAGCTCAGCCACACTGAGGGAAACCTTGCAAACCTGTGCATCTTTGAAAACTAGACATGCAGGTCAATCCACATTGTGGCTCTCACCAGGTTCTATCACCCAGAATCCTTTGCAAACCTCAAACTTTGGCAAAAAAACACTTTTCCCTCAGATTCCCGTGATGAAAAGTTCTGGAATATGAGAGGAGCCAGAAACTTCCTTCCACCCAGCACTTCCCCAAGTCTCCCAATAAAAATGGTACCTCACTTGTGTGGGTAGGCATAGTGCCCGCAGCAGTAAATGCCCCAAAACACAACGTGGACACATCACATTTTCCCGAAGAAAACTGACGTGTTTTTTGCAAAGTGCTTAGCTGTGGTCTTTGGCCTCTAGCTCAGCCGGCATCTAGGGAAAGGTAGCAAACCAATACAATTTTTTAAAATAAGCCATCCAGGGGAATCCAGAATGGGGTGACTTGTGGGGGTCTCACCAGGTTCTGTTACCCAGAATCCTTTGTAAACCTCAAATTTCAGCAGAAAAACACTTTTCGGTGATGGAAAGTTCTGGAATCTACTAGGAGCCACAAATTTCCTTCTACCCAGCATTTCCCCAAGTTTCCCGATAAAAATGGTACCTCACTTGTGTTGGTAGGCCTAGTGACCGCAGCAGGAAATGCCCCAAAACGCAACATGGACACATCAAATTTTACATTGAAAACAGACTTTTTTTTTTTTTGCAAAGTGCCTAGCTTTTGGATTTTGGTCTCTAGCTTTGCCAGTACCTAAAAACAACTACCAAACTTGTGCATTTATGAAAACTAGAAACCTTGGGGAACCAAGGATGGGGAAACTTGTGGCAATCTCTCCAGGTTTTGTTACCCAGAATCACTTGCAAACCTCAAATTTGTGAAAAGAACACTTTTTCCTCACATTTCGGTGATGGAAAGTTCTGAAATCGGAAAGGAGCCACAAATTTCCTTCCACCTAGCATTCCCCCAAGTCTCACAATAAAAATGTTACCTCACTTGTGTTGAGAGGCCTAGTGGCCTCACAGGAAATGCCCCAAAACGCAACATGGACACATACAATTTTTACATTGAAAACTGACGGTTTTTTTGCAAAGTGCCTAGCTGTGGATTTTGGTCTCTAGCTCAGCTAGTACTTAGAAAAAACTACCAAACTTGTGCATTTTGAAAACTAGAAACCCAGGGGAACCCAGGATGGGGTAACTTGTGGAGCTCGCAACAGGTTCTGTTACCCAGAATCCTTTGCAAACCTCAACATGGCAAAAAAAAACACTTGTTCCTCACATTTCGGTGCTAGAAAGTTCTGGAATCTGAGAGGAGCCACAAATTTCCTTCCACCCAGCATTCTTTCAGGTTTCCCAATAAGAATGGTACCTCACTCGTGTGGGTAGGCCTAGTGCCTGTGTCAGGAATGGATCACACAACCGTCAATGTTTGTCCTTGCATGAGGGCAAGTGTGGACCCTGGGTTGATCCATTCCTGACGCAGGCACTAGGTACAGGAACTCAAGTGGTGTAGCGTTTTTATCAGGACAGGTGGGTAAACACTGGGTGTTAGGAATTTGGTGGATCCCGGTATATTCTTGTAGTTTGTGTGACAGAAATGCAAGGAAAAATAGAGTTTTTCACCTTTGCAGGGTATTCTGGTTAAGAAAACTTTGGAGAATCCACACAAGTCACACCTCAGTGGACTCCCCTGGGTGTCTAGTTTCCAGAAACATCTGGGTTTGGTAAGTTTATTTAGATGGCCTTCAAGCCCGGGACCAAAAACACAGGGGCCTGCCTTACAAAACCAGGCTGTTTTGCGATAGATAATTTTGAAGTCTCCACAATATGATTTGGGTTGTAGAATTTGGGGCTGACCTAAATCAGGGAGCTCCCAAGAGAGCACCCTCTCTGTGCTTGCTGCCACATGCACCTGCTCACCGGGATTGGCTAACCTGCTGTTGTCCTGCTGCACAGACTGTGCTTGTGAATGGACAGCAGGACTGTCCCTATCATCCCCCTAAGAATCACTGGAGGAGAAGTTGTCAGAAAAATCACTCCCAGAGTCTGCGCCATTGTCTTATCCCTCAGATGCTGTCTGAGTATCTGCTGTCTTAGTCTCTGATCCTACGTCAAAGCTGTCCTCTATAACCCGAGTTAGGGCTTGAGCAAAAGTCATCCTACAAGACGCCATCTCTGCTACTGGCTAAACTCTCGCTCTAAAACACTAGCCTACGTAGACAGTCACAAAAAAGCCTGCAACAGTAAAGGTCTCTCACCTTACCTTTGCTTCTTCCCTCAATCAGCACGTTCTCTCCAGACACTCAAAAAAATAAAAAAATAAACACTATTACTTCACCTTGTCACATACCAATCGTCACAGTCTTTAGCGCCTCTGGCTCACAGTCCAACAATCATTACTGGTGCTCCCACTCCCATGACCTCCTCCTCGGATTCCCTAACTACCACCCAGCAAAAGTGCCCAAATTTCAAGGGCCAGGAAACCGTTTCAGGAAGGTCTAGTTTGAAAGGGGAGAATTTCCCCTTTCAAACAAGGCCTTCCTGAACGGTGGAAAGGCCCGTTTGGGCCCGTTTTCCCCACCGGAGCAGGAAGAAGCTTCTTGCTCTGGTGGGTAAGACAGATTGTGACATCAGCGTGCCCTGCAGTGCACTGATGTCACAAAGGGGCGGGGGAGACATGGAAGCACTTCTATGTCTCCCACAGGTATTTAAATAAAAAAAAAATCTGCAGTGCAACGCACCGGAGGATTTTTTAACCCCCACCCTTGTGTCGCCCACTGGTCATGACCCACACCAGGGAGGTACCCGCACTAATAAGGTTAAGGTAACTAAACTGATTGGTCTTGAAAGTTTAAAAAAAAAAATAAGTACACAGTTTCAGTTTCATTTATTATGATACGGAACTCCTATGGAGGGCCAGATAACATAAAAAAGTAATCAAACAATGATACATAGTATATATTGAAATCAACAATTGAAAGTTTAAAACCTCAATTCACTTACATTCATCATTTATGAACAACATTAACTGTCCTTTACAAAGTGATGACATGCATAGCACCACAAAAAGTATATAATATAACTACAATTATATGGGTGCAAACTCTTTTAGGATACCACCACGCATAGTGCAATAAAACATGTATAAGCATCACACAGCAATCTACAAAAGCCTAAAAGCATACTATACACTAGGCCACCTTACACAACTCGCTTATTTCCAACCTCACAAAAGAGGCCATGAACTCCAAGGAAAATAAGGAAAGAAGATATAACATATAGAAAGATTGCTCAATATCTTCATTTTCAGGCCTTTGTAAAGTGCAAAGTTCGTATTGCAAAAGGCGAAGTGCCAATAATGCATATTCCATTTTTATAAATGCAATCATGAAAAATAAAATACTCTATAAAGCATCCACAATACATTCTTATAAGTGCAACCTTGAAGAATAGAAGCACACATACATAAAATTACAAATAAACCACAATTGCATGTCTAAGAAACATTACCAAGAATGCACCTTCCAGCAATTTTCATCAGGGGACTCTAGATGTATATTGGCAGAGAAGGGGGATTTTGGGCCAATAAACTGACAAAACATGCCCAAAATGACCTCTCCCATAAATGTTTTAAAATCTTTAAAAGGCATTGGCCAGAGAAAGGGCCCTGCTCTCACAAAGTTTTATGCAATCAATGTTGTGCTCATTATTGGAGAAGCCCGTTCAGAAATAAAGATACAACTCCACTATTTCAAGATTGGCAGAACCCGAATGCAGTGAAAATTCCTCTTTAGTCTTGACCCATTCTTGTAAAAGATCGGGACTTTGCTTTTGGAAATATTAATCTTCAGAAAGTGGACTTCTGCATATTTTGACAATGCTACAAGACGGTACTGCAAGAAAATAGGAATTCAGTCTATAATGGCTACATATTCGGCATTTACTAAGGGGCCAATGGGCATTGCCTTAATTCTGGGAGGATCACCCATCACTTGGCTTAAGGTGCCTGGAAGATCAAAAATATATAAAGAAAACAGTAGTGGAGCCAAAAAGCAGCCTTGCTTAAGACCATTTTGTGTTTTAACCTTATGGTATAAACCCTGCGTCCATCCCATCAAAATCTGGTATTCATGTTTAGCTCCATAACAACACCCAAATGGTGGTGCAGGACACTCAAAACAAGAAGCTTCTTCCACAGGGTGTGACCATTACTATATTAAATGTGATGGAGAAATCAATAAACGCTGTATATTCTGGCATGCCTTTAGAAAAGCTGTATTTTTCCACTACCATTTGAAGGACTGCAATATAATCCACTGCACTGTGATTCCTCCAAATTTTTTGTTCTGAGGGAATAGAATTCTGATCTTCAGCCCACTGCAGTAAATAACAAAGTACACTCTTGGCAAATAATTTTCCAGAGGCATCCAGTAATGCTATCTTTCCAAATGGTGCCAAGGAGAACGGGGGCCCTTCTTATTCAACTGTACAATTACACTACCCTGCCATGATTATGGGATTTTCGCAGAACAATACCAGTAATTAAGCAACTAGGCGAGAAAAGACCTCAAAGCTACAGCCTCCTTCTTAAATAACTGCAATGGGAATCACATCAGGTCCCAAAGTGCTGGGTGTTCTGGCATTTTTGTAACCCCCACTATCTCATCTACAGAGGGGAGGGGCTCTATAGCGAGTAAGATACCTCACCCACACGGAGAATCATGGGGTTAACTGATTCGGTATTTTACTCACATACAACTGGGAGATATACTCCCAATTATTTTCAGGAATTGAAATTGCTTGCGCCTTCACACTAGAATCACAGTATTCAGTGATCAAACACCAGTACTTCCTAGAGTATTTAGCATTTGCAGCCTTTCTTAGGTTGATCCATTTTGAATCATGGTCCCTTCTGCTTTCATTAACTTTGCATGGTGTTCTTAATAGTTTAACAGAGTAAATTTCATACTGTTGACACATGGAAAAAAGCAAATGCTGTTTTCTTAATAATTAATTCATTTCCTGATTTATTACCTTATCTGGGGATATACAACTTTATCAGCAACCAAGGACCAACAGGTGTAGAGCTTAATTTATGTAACTCTTCCTTATGGGACTCAAAAAAAGAACAGGATTGCCACAGACAAGCAACTGTATTCTTAGTTGTCCAAAAGGAACGAATATCCAACTTATTAAAATCATTAGTATACAATCAAGGGTTCCCAGAGTCTAACTCCTGGTCACTAAGGGCCACTGATGCACCAACTAAACTGTGATCTCTCATATTAGTTGGAAAAACAGTGAGTTTCTCACAAACCCCAAACATATGAAACAAGTCTACCACATAATCAAGTAGACTCTGAGTGAAGGAAGTATGAAAGATATACAAAGTGGCTTCACCCACAGGAGAGTCGTTAGGGTTTGCAGCCTTTCTTAGGTTGATCCATTTTGAATCATGTTCCCTTCTGCTTTCATTAACTTTGCATCGTGTTCTTAATGGTTTAAGACAGTAAATTTCATGCTGTTGACACATGGAAAAGAGCAAATTATGTTTTCTTAATAATGAATTCATTTCCTGATTTATTGCCTTAAATGGAGATATACAGCTTTATCAGCAACCAAGGACCAACAGGTGTAGAGCTTAATTTATGTAACGCTTCCTTATGGGACTCAAAAAAAGAACAGGATTGCCACAGACAGCAACTGTATTCTTAGTTGTCTAAAAGGAACGAATATCCAACTTTTTAAAATCAATAGTATACAATCAAGGGTTCCCAGAGTCTAACTCCTGGTCACTAAGGGCCACTGATGTACCAACTAAACTGTGATCTCTCAAATTAGTTTGAAAAACAGTGAGTTTCTCACAAACCCAAACATGTGAAACAAGTATACCACATAATCAAGTAGAATCTGAGTGAAGGAAGTATGAAAGATATACAAAGTGGCTTCACCCACAGGAGATTTCCCATTTAATATAATCAGGTCAAATTTCCAAGATTCTCGAGTAGTAGAAACCCACGCTTATCCGTTCTAATTTTATCAGTGAACAGAATCTCCGGAGTGGACCACTTAGCTTCTTTGTCAACATTGGCAAAGATTGCAGACGCAGAATTAGAAACTTTAGCATGTAGGTCTTCCATGAATATAACTAAGGGACATTCTTCCATGAAACCAAAATTGTGAATAAAAGAAAAGACTGAACTCATCAGGAAATTGAATGGTTTCCCAGGAGGAACATATATGTTCACTATTAAAAAGGAAGATGGACCAGTATCATCACCCAGAAACACCAACTTCAAGCATAAACACACATTTGAGGGGTTTATATACACTACATGATTCCAGTTAACTGGGTTCTTGAGCAAGATTGCCCTTCCCAACTAGCATGACCCCTTTTGGAATATCTTGAGTTACAGGAGAATACAAAATAACCTTGTTTGGGGTATGGGGTTACTCAATCACATATGTGACGGATATCCCGTCCACCCTATCACAGTTCCATTTTATTCTATTGACATCAGAATATACTGGACAGGATATCCGTCACAGTTTTGATGGAGTAACCCCTGCGCCAAAGTCTAAATCAGGCTCCACGTTTCTTGTAGACACATGTTTAGGGTATTAGAGGATTTCAGAAGATTTAGGACCTCATTTACAAGGGTAACTCCTCACCGGAACGTCACTTTTTCTGACGTTCTGGTGGCGCAATGCCCTGCAACTTATTTTCATAGCAGCGTTAAGCCACTTTTTGTGGCTTTACGCCGCCTTGTAAATACGGCCCTTTACACGCACTACTGTTGAGACAGGGCCACTCACCTGAAAAGCAGGATGTCCGCAGGGGTGATGATATGCCCCCTGACCTCCTGGAACACCTCTCGGCACTTCCTGGTGAACACAGAAACCCCGGCAGGTGTCCCAAAATGAAAGGGGGAGTGGAAGAGAAAGAGACAAAACACTGCCACGTCTTGCCGGTCCAGCCAGGCACCCTGTATCTTCGGGGGCAGGTTGTTGTTGACAGAGTGATAGTAGAGTTAGTGCACTCAACTTCCTTGAAACTGAATCTCTCTTTCTGATATGGGCACGGGAGCGGTAGAAGAACACCTGGATGCTTCAGCACTTTTCTTGGATAATAATAACTGTTGGCACAATTACTAACACTGCATTACCAAAAACCCAAACTGAGTACCGTAGCAATAAGTCCTGCGACACAAGGGCTGGCTTCACAGAGATTCACTGTTGCACACTACAATTAGAACTGTAGTTGCACTTATCATTCACAAGAAAGAAAACAAGGCCATTAATTACATCACATATAACTTTCCTCCATGCATAGGGTTAAATTAAAAGGACCAAAAGCAATCCGAGAAATACAAATTTCCACTCTGGGTTTAAACAGTTAGGGGGGCGTAGTTTGGTTTGGTTTCACTGAGTGTGTGAAAAACCCTTCAAAAGAAAATTCCTCAAACCTGAAACACAGGCATGAATGACACAATTTAAATCCAAGAGTTATGCTATTAGAGAAAGAAAAGTCACGTACATGCTCTTTTAAAATTGCGCTGTCACTTTGTGTAGTACTTGAGCTCAAGCAGACTTCCTGAAGCGCACTTAGGCAAGTAACTATAATAATAATGTAGAATATTTCAGAAATGCATTTGTCTCTTCAAGATAAGCACTCTGCCCAAATATGAGGTCTGAAATACACCAGCTGTTCTAGGAAAGCATGGCACTCAAAGAACTAACACCCTGGAGAATACTAGTCACTTAGCTGCAGTCTTTTCCGGAGTGCTGGAGAAATGCCTGGTGTCAGTTAGTGAAGGAACGGAGAAAAGAATTGCCTCTAAAGTCCTGAATATGAGGATGACAGCAGGGGCTGGACTGCCAAATCAGATTCTGAGGTCAGGAAGCAAAACAAAGCCAAGCAGGGAGCCATGCTTCACTCTGCCATTTATAGCCAATCAGGAAAGCACTTGAGTTTCCACATGTGGATAAGTCACCTCACACAATTAGAAGCACATGTCTACACCTGCTCACATTAGCAAACAAGCATTGGTGAAACAAGCATTGATAAAACCATTTGTGTAACACAGCACATTATGTTTACTTAGAAACATGAAGGTTTAACCAAAAAGACAGATATGATTTACCCTAATTCCTGGGGATGCTGACAGATAACACAGGAGGCACCTTGGGGATTCCTGACAACTACTTTGTGTGAAAGGAGCATGCAATGGGTATTGCTAGGAGCATTCCACCGCAACACCCATTGCATTTTGACGCTGCCCCAGATTTACAAGAAATAGTAAACCTGAGGCAGCACCACAAAACTAATGCCACCCTTGGGGTTATGTTAGCATGGCGCAACTAGGAGAAATACTTTTATTTCTCCTCATTTTTCCTTTTTCTGCAGCACACATAGAAAGAGGAAAATGCCATTAGTAATTGGATATGTCCAGGAAGGTGACTACCATTAAATAATGATGACTTGCTACTTCTATGTGTGCCCAATCTCGAGTTGCTTCTATCTGTTGTCCTTCTCTTGCCACCTTCCTCTGACCTCCTTCCTTGTGGAGTAGGTATAAAAAGAGAGCAAACCGGCAGAAGCATAAGGGAGTTAGGGGGCTGGGCAGAATGCCTCCTCCTTCACACCAAGACTCATTTGCCGCTGGTTGTCACTAATAGAACCACCAACTGGACTCAAATGCCATGTATGTAATTTTAGTAAAATGTGAAAGAAAGGTAGGCACTCAGGCAGAATCATCCACTGGGCCCCAAACATTACAAATCAAGTTGAAAATATAGGGCCTGATTTGGATCTTGGCAGTAATGGTCATGGTGATGGCTTTTCGACTGGAAACTCGTCCAACACAGTGACGGTCCACCAGTCGGATTTAGCAAAAAAAGTGGTGGCCTGACCTCCATGTCTGAGTTGGCAGATTAGGGGTAGGGATAAAAACTCACCCTTTTTCCCAATTCCAACCCTGTCTCCATCTGGACACGATAGTACAACACCTGCCATCACTGCTGCCACTGATTCACAGAGAAAACACAACCACCTCCATCACCAGACTCGAAGGTAAGGACACCGCATTGACAAGGTATGTTGAGTGGGCACTCCACACAATGTGGGTACCCCTGCAGGCATATACATGTCACAGTATTTTTTTTAAATCACAGTGACATGCATATGTCGGGGACATGAGTGGGTCAGACATGTATGGGGACACACTGGTACACAACACATATCGCACACGTATACAACTATCATTATAGTGCCAGTATTCAGTGACAAATGAAAGTTGGCACCACAGTGGCAGTACATCCACACCTGTCAACTGTGTCCATGCATAAACATTGCCAGGGGACCAAGTGTGGCTGATGTTGTTGTGATGTGTGTAGTTGTGCATGTGTGTCAGTGTGTCTATGTAGCTGAGTGCAGCTGTGGTGTTTGTTGTGGATGTGTTGTGTTTAATGTCAATGGTCGAGATGTAATGGCATGGATGTATGTCAATGTGTGTTTTCAGCATGTGCATGTTGTATTGTGTCAGAATGGCAATAGGTTATTGTGTGAATGTGGTGTAGTGTGTAGTGCAGGTGTATACCAATGGCTAATGGACAGTGTGTTTGTCACTTACCTCTCTTCCATAGTCCTTTGGGGCCCACCACTGTCTCCTTCCATCAGCAAACTGCTGCCAGTCCACTGCTTGCAGTGGTGGAACATCTAAATATGGTGGGTGGATGACCATCGACTTGATGTTCTTCTAGTGTCTGCAGCTGACACGGCTTGGCGGTGTGACTGCCACGATCTAAAATAAGCCCTTAGTTACAACACCCTCCCAGCCACCACATGATTCACCAGTCACTCAATATAGCACTTACTGAAACATGTAGCTCCATTAGTGTTGGAGCCCATTGCATACTCCAATAACATCTTACTGTGTTTTTAATCTTGCCAAATGGTTCAGAGAAAAATGAAATTAGATAAAGAACTTGAGTTACTTGCATGCAGTTTCAATGTAGATTCCCCCATAATCAAAGAGCTCCTCTGATAAGCAGTGCCATCCTGGTACATTTTTGTACCACGGATGAGGACCGGAGGAAGAAGCATGGTGGGTGAGGGTCCTTTTAAAAAATACGCTTTTCTTTTCCCAGCCACCTGGAATAAATTAGCATAAGAAATACATACCTTCGGAGAATCATGAGTTCTCTTTTTTGTTTTAGATTTTGAATAGCAAGTGAAACAATAAGAGAAGTTTTTCATTCCCCTATTTCCTGATATTTCTAATTGTCATATCTTACCATACCAATTGACCAGTAGGTTTTGAACCAGGTAGGCCTGTTTTGGGTCATGCAGATGATCTTGGACTATCCTCTGAATGGTCATTGGTGCTGCCATTTGCTCGACCTCTGTTATCTTCACCTCTGCGCTTGAATTAAGCCCCGCACCATGAAACCAAGCCACTGCAGAGGTTGGGTTGGATTCTTCTGTTTCTGGTGTTTGTGATGTTGCTGGTGATGATGGTTTTGCCTATGAGAATACAGCACTGTCTCACCTGCAGGTTGAGGACTGCACACCAGAACCTCCACCCAGGCCTCAAAGTTCAGCCATTCCTTTACTGGTCTCCTGTTTGATCGACAAATAAAAAATGTGTAAATTGAAACATCCTTTTCTGGAAAGGGAGTGGAAGTGGGCAGTATTTTTTGTACCATGGCTCAGGTATTGTAGCACACATATATTCTTTGAACGACATGATTTTTCTTTGCAGTCTTGGATTAACAGACAAGTGAAGGATTAAGCTCTAAACTAGCTCATATGCTTCTTCATTCAAACCAGCAAAACTTTATGCCAGCTTTTTCAACTGGTCCTGTAGCAGATGCAACAACAGGATTGCTTGGCTCATCTTAGTGTCCTCCTTGCTGACTTCCCGTGTGAAAGCTCAAAAGTAAGTACTATTTGTGTCATGCACTTGACTAGCCTCCATGTGTGCACCGCCATTGTCATGCTTTCCCCAGTTGCGTCCCCTCCTCTTTGAAGGACATAGGCCCTCATTATGACATTGGCGGTAAGTACTGCTTACCGCCATGCTGACTGCCGCCAACATACCACCGCCGCAGCGGATTACCACCACCCATATTATGACCCACACATAGCAATCCGTCACTATACAGCCACACACAAAAATCCACCAGCCCAAAGGTCAGTGATAAACGGACGGTAGCAAAACCCACAACGTTACACCAACAGAACTACTCCCACAGCATCATGACCCACAAATTACTGTGGTAGACATTCAATAGCGTTAAACCATTGGCTATACATACCGCTGTGCTCAAAATACACACACACATACAAACCAACACTACATTGAACAATTGAAGCTATGCATACCTGACACACATACACACACCACACCCACACACCCACACCACTATAAAACACACACCCACATTACTCACAACCCTTTACAGATACAAACAATTGCCACAAGAGAGATAGAAAAACCACAGACAAGACCACAGCCACACACCACTATCACCTATACACCATCCACGCACCTTACATCACACACCCCAACACAGCATCCCACACACCCCCACCCACACCACTCACACTGCACTCATGGCACCACAGTGACACCCCAGGTTCTCAGAGGAGGAGCTAAGGGTCATGGTGGAGGAAATCACGGGTGCAGCAGACATACATTGCTAGAAAGATGGAGCTATAGCGGAGAATCGTGGACAGGGTCAACACCGTGGGACAGCTTCCCAGATCAAGGGATGACATCAGGAAGAAGTGGAACGACCTACGGGGGAAGGTGCATTCCACAGCAGCAAGACACCAAATAGCTGTACAGAGGACTGGCGGTGGACCCCCACCTCCTCCCCCACAACTAACAACATGGGAGGAGCAAGTCTTGGCAATCATGCATCCAGAGGGACTGGCAGGAGTAGGAGGAGGACTGGACTTAGGTAAGTCAAATCCCTATTACTGTCACCCCCATATCTGCATGCCATCACAAACCCCCACCCTTACCCTCACTCCCATCACCCCACCACCTAACACATCCCACCATCACAACCCATTCCTCCCAATACTGAGCCCTGCATGTAACATCAATGCACGGACCCCCATCACAGACATGCATGGACACCCATCACTAAAGCATGCACACTAGAGAGAAACACCTAGCCCACAAATTAACTACTCACACAAGGCAAAGCTGCCAGGGAAATAACAACCATAGAGGGCAACACACTCATGCACAAGATAACACACACAGAAACAATAACACTGCATTTACATCCCCACAGGTCCCCACCCAATGTCACGGAAGAGGAGGTGCTAGCCACATCCAGTCCACCCCCAGAAGAGGCCCACAGTGATGACAGCAGCTCTGCTTGCCAAGATCTGGATGATCAACATGACCCATCAGAGATCTCCATTCAGTTGGTTACCCAGGAACAGTCCCATACCACCACAGAGCCTCCCCCATCAGGAAATACCAGCACAGTACACACCCACCGGGCCCATACCTCTGTCCCCAGGACACGTCAATCAGCAGTGTGTCCACCACTACAGGGACCCCTGACCACCCCACAAACACAGGACAATCAGGGACCTGGGGTCAGGCAGTGGGCACACAGTTCAGGGGACAGAGGCACAGGACAACAGGGTAGCTGGGAGGACTGCTGTGCGACAGGGGGAGGACAGGCCCAGGAAACCGCCTCTCCAGGAGGCTCTCACCAACATCCTGGGAGCATACCACCATTCCCAGGAGACGATGGGCCAGATACTGGACAAGTTGCGGGAGACCCAGCGGCTGCAGGAGGGACAGTACCTGGGGATCAGGGAGGACTTGAGGGACATCAACACCACCCTGGTCACCACTGCAGAGGTTCTGGCAGACATGGCCAACACCATGAGGGAGGCAGTGGCACACCAGCGAGCCCCTGACACTAGCCAAACCGATGAACAGCCTTCCACCTCCGCTGCCGCTAGTGGACAGGAGGCCCCGCAATAGGAACAACAGGCCACAAGCACCCCACTCCCTGCAGAAGGCGAACCACGCCGCAAACGGTCCCTGCGATCCAGGCAGAAGCCAGAGACTATTGCCAAGACCCCCGCCAGGAAATAAGACTCTCATGATTGTCACCCTTGTGTCCACCTTGAACTGCCATTACTCCACTTCCTATGCCCCCTTTGACAATGCACCTGTGATACAAATAGACTGGACTCTATCCTGGACATTCCTCCACAATCACCCCAGCCCATTACACATCCCCCTCTACTTAGCACTTAAATAAACACCATTTGAATAAATACAAGTATGAAGTCTGTCAAATGATTGAACTATGAACTTGTTTAACATGCGTTAAACACTGCAATACAACTGTACAGTCATGTACACATAGGAATGAACTGTAGTCGACTGCAGTCAACACACCAGGAGCCGTAGTGGGGCACAAATATCTGAAAATAGAGATGCCAAAGGGTACAGTAAGTGGCCATAGAATTGGGAAAATCAGCCTGCCAGTCACAATGTCAAACACCAAACTGTCAATGTAAAGTGAATTTATAGTGTCTTACATGTGTGTCATTGGAAGTATTGTCCTATTATTGCACTTCTGTTGTCCTCATCCTCATCCTCTGCCTCCTCATCTTCACCGTCCACAGTGTCCGCTGCTGCCACATGCCCATCTCCAGCCTTATCCTCCTGCAGAAAAGGCACCTGGTGACGTAAGGCAAGGTTGTGCAACATACAGCATGCCATGATGATCTGGCACACCTTCTTGGGTAAGTAGTACAGGGATCCACCTGTTAGATGGAGGCAACGAAACCTGGCCTTTAGGAGGACAAAAGTCCTTTCTATTCTTCTTCTTGTTTGCCCATGTGCCTCATTGTGACGTTCCTCTGCCCTTGTCCTGGGATTCATCACAGGGGTCAGTAGGCATGAGATGTTGGGGTAACCAGAGTCACCTGCAAATATTGAGGAACAACTGTTAGACACACCCTAACCCTTTGGGCTCACACCATACCCATACACCAACACCTACTGAGTGGGAACCAGGGCTCACCTATTAGCCACACCCGGTGACTGGAGTTGAGCCATCACATATGAGATGCTGCTACTCCTCAGGATAAAGGCATCATGCACAGACCCAGAATACTTTGAATTGACGTGGGAGATGTACTGGTCCACCAGGCACACTATCTACACATTCATCGAGTGAAAGCTCTTTCGATTTCTGAACACCTGTTCATTTCTCTGGGAGGGACAAATGCAATATGTGTACAATCAATGGGCCCAATAATGTTGGGGATATGTCCCATTGCATAGAAATCAGCTTTCACTGTGGCCGAATCCTCCACCTGGGGGAAAACGATGGAGCTGTGCATGTGTGTAATAAGGGCAGACAACACTCTGATCAGCACAATTGAGAACATTGGCTGTGACATTCCTGCTGCCAAGCCCACTGTCACATGGAAGGAGCCAGTTGCCAGGAAATGGAGCACTGATAGGATTTGCACAAGAGGGGGGATCCCGGTGGGCTGACGGATAGAAGATAGCAGGTCAGGCTCCAATTGGGCACACAGCTCTGTGATTGTGGCCCTGTCCAGTCTATAGGTGAGGATAATGTGTCTGTCATCCATTGTTGCCAAGTCCACCAGGGACCTGTACACAGGGGAATGTCTCCATCTCCTATCTATCCACAGCGGTTGCAATCTAAGGGGCAAACGGTGAGCAGCTGGTCAGTATTCCATATATCTAAACACCACACTGCATTGCTTGTTGTGACTGTAACAGTATATTGTTGGATAGGCCCAAATGGTGCCTATGTGTACTGTGATGCAGTTAGGTGCCATGGCCTGCCCCCCCCCCCCAAAATGGCGTCTGCCTGTCCTTATGGAGGGACATGTGGAAATTAGGTAATTCTGCTGACATTGTGCACTGTTGCGGGAGGCGGACGATAACCGCTGTGCAACTCCTCATTGGATACCATTGAGCTCTATGGGTAACAGTGGCCAATGGTGATGTATGCCGGCTGTCATGGTACGTACCGCTGCAGACCTGACCACCATTTTCTGTCTTTTCACTCGCTACCTGACTTCAACAAGAGAGGACATACACTGCAAGTGCTGCTGTGTCCTGTGTCTGGAATCAACCATGGCTCGTGTCACTGGGGAAAGGGCCATTGCCTTCACCACTGCGCCGTTGGAGAGACTGGTGGATGGTGTCCTACCCCAGTACCGAATGCTGTATGGGCCTCCAGACAACAGGTGAGTACACAGTGAGCATGGGGCATGCATGCATGGAGTGCTGTGTGTGAGGGACTCGTGTAGAGGGGGTTGGTGGAAGGGCCCTGGGCAGAGAGCTGCATGTATGGTGGGCAATGTCTGTGCGTAAGGGTATGTGAGGCCTATGGTGGGCCATGAGTGTAACAGGCAGGACTGTCTGACTGATACCTTTTGCAATGTGTATTTCTCTGCAGGTCAGAACCCATCAAAAAAAGGGTATATGGCCAAGGACTTGCGGACCCTGGGGGTCTACGGCAGGCAGAGCACCCACTGTCGGAAATGATGGGAGGACCTGAGACGCTGGGCATGGAAGACTGCGGAGGCCCAGCTGAGGATGGCTTCCTAATGAGGAAGTGGTTCCCATCGAACCCTGACCCCCTGATGGCCTGCATACTGCGGGTGGCCTATCCAAGGCTGGATGGGCGTTTGTGGGAATCACAGCAGCCACAAGGGGGTGAGTACAATGCTTCAGTATACTAATTGCGCGTGTTGGGGTGGCATCCGGGTGGGGGATGTGGGCCTGTGGGTGCCCCTAGGCCAGGCCGGACATTGCAGGGTATGGCCCATGTTGGGCAGGGTCTGATGTAATCCTCCTCCAACCAAGCTAGTAGGCATCCACTACTGAGCAGGTGTCTGTGGGTCTCAGGTATGGTGCAATTGGCATTAGGTATCCCTGTCCATGGGCTGGTGACTGTTGGTGCATTGCCTAGTGCGTAGGGCTGTTCCCTGTGTGTGTATGTGTAGTGTACACCAACAGTGGTGTTGTTACTGCCATTGACCAAGGGTATCCTTTGTCTCTCCCCCCTTTTTGTTTTGTCACCCTGTCCTTATGTGCATTAGCATCATCTGACGGAGGAGCAGAGGCACCGTCAACGGGGAGAGCTGCTTCCCACAGGGCCCAGGAGGCCGAATCCACCGACGGTGAGGGCACCAGTGGGACGGAGGGCAATGGGAGCACCCTGGCAGAGACTGGAGGGGACAGTTCTGACACAGATACCTCCTCCGATGGAAGCTCCCTGGTGGTGGCGGACACCTCGGTGCCCACCCCAACTACAAGTACAGCCGCCACCCCCGTACCAGGACCACCCTCCTAGCAGCCCCTCAATGTGTTTCCCGTGACCGCTCACCCAGGAGGGTGGGCATCTCCTTCGCCCCAGTTAGCCCTGCTGCCCTGAGTGAGGAGGCTATTGACCTCCTGCGATCTATTTCTGTTGGGCAGTCAACCATTGTGAATGCCATCCAGGGGTTGCAGTCCATTTTCAACAAGCAAATGTATTCCTGGAGGGCATTCACTCTGGCATGGCGGCCCAACAGAGATAAATACAGGCTCTGGCCTCCTCCCTGATGGCAGCCATTGTCCCTGTTTCTAGCCTCCCCCCTCCAACTTCCTCTGCCCAATCCCATTCCCCTCAACCCCAACCTATCCCAAGCACAAAGGCAGACCAGCATGCACCCAGGACAACATACAAGAGTGGACATGGCAAACATAAGCACCACACTTCATCCCCCAGGCACTCAGACAAACACAATCCAGATGCAGACATACCAACATCCACCTTGTCCCCCTCCTCCTCCTCGTCCACCTCCCTCCCAGTAGCGTCTACACTCACACCTGCATGCACTACATTCTCATCCACTACCACCATCACGCCTATCACTACCCGCCCCTCACTGGCAGTCACCACCCCCACATCCATGCACATGTCTCCTGTGTCCTCTCCCACTGTGTCTGTGCCCCCTCCTCCCAAAATACAAAGTACACAAACGCAAGCACTCGGACACCCAACAGCCATCCACCTCACAACAGCATCTAGCCCATGTACCTGCATCCAAAATCAACAGACAGACACTTCCTACAACCACGTCCTCTTCCTCCACTCCCAAACCTTCACCCTCTTCCAGCCCCAGTGTCCCTAAGAAGCTTTCCCCCTCCACCTTTGACCTCTTACCTACCACTTCCCCTATCCTTCATGTCAGGCCAGGGTGGTCAGAACCCAGGCGAGCACCTCAGCCACCCAGTCCATGGCTACAGTACTGTCGCTGGCTACTGAAGGTGGGAGAGGAGCCTGGGCACCAGGCAGCAACACTGACAGGGTGCCTGCACCAGGTGCATCAAGGAAGGGCAAGGAGGCACCACCAGCAGCATCTAGGAAGTGCAAGGAAGCACCACCAGCTGTAGGAGGGAAGAGCAAGGGGCAATCCCCAGCTGCTGCCAGGAAGGGCATGGGGCCTGCACCAGACAGGAAGGACAGGAGGCCTGGTGCTGAAAGCCATTTGGAGCCTCCACCACCAACCTGGGTGGTTCAGCCATCTGAGGCTGCAGGGGAAGGGCTGGAGCCTCCTCCCACCACTGCCAGCCCCGCAAAAAGCAACACTGCCAGTAGTAGGAGCCCCAGTGGGCAGCCGTCCAAGGCTACATGGGATGGGTTGGAGCCTCCCCCCACCACTGCTAGCACCAACACCAGCCCCGCCCCTGCCACCACTGAGCGGCAGTCACCACTGGCAGACAGCGTGTAGTCCTGCCTCCATGGGCTGTTGTGCATCCTGACCCCTGCAAATCCTGTGGGTCTGACACCCAGGTTAGAGACTGTGACCTTGCACTCCCCAAGATCTGCATCACAGGGCACAATGCCCACTCCAGAACCAGTGGAAGAGGCCATCCACTAGAAAGACTGTGGCCTTGCACTGCCCAGGACCAAGCAGTGGGCAAACCACCCACTAGAGAGACAGTGGCCTTTCACTCCCAAGGACCTAGCAGTGGGCAACCCACCCACATCAGAAACTGTGGCCTTGCATTCCCCAGGACCAAGCAGTGGGCAAACCACCCACTTGAGAGACTGTGGCCTTGCACTCCCTAGGACCAAGCATTGAGCAAACTACCCACTAGAGACTGTGGCCTTGAACTCCCCAGGACATCGCACAAGGAATGTAGCCCCCTCCAGGACCAGTGGTGTTGTACCATCTTCTGGCAGAGGTGCCCCCCCATTCCCCATCCCCCTGAGGTGCCTGTGTATTTTTGACCTGATGCCCCTGGAGTGTTCTCTCCATGTTGTTGCAGGAGTGAGGTGGGGCCTTGGCCTATGTGATGTGGCCCTGTGGCCCACGACATTGAGGACTGAGCAATGTCCCTACATTTGTAAATATGTATATGCAATTGTATTTTGATGCATGTATTTTACCGTATTACACTCACTTTCTTCCAATCATGTTGTCCTTGCATTATTCCTGAGGGGTACAGGGTGGATATGTAATGTTTGTGCATCTGGTTGTGTGTATGGTGTTGAGGTGGGGGTGTTGCGTGTTGCGTGTGTGTGTCACTCTCTTTTTCCTCCCCCCTCCCTTGTGTGCTAGGCGGCAGTACTCACTGTGGTCGTCTTCGATGGCATTGGTGTTCATAATGCAGGAAAAGGTAGAAGAGCATCATTAAAATGTGCAGCTCGGGCTCCATGGCGTAGTGGTTGTTCCCTGAGTCTCCAGAGGTGGCAGATTGGCCCGATTGTAATAGTGTGGGCGGTTCATTGTCTTCCACCTGGCTGTTGGTGGTTACTGCCGTGGCCCTTGTTGATACCACCGTGGCGGTTGGTGTGTTAAAGTGGCTGTCTGTCTGAGCGGTTTCCGCAGTGGTCATAATTCAATTTTTCTTACCGCCGGCCTGTTAGTGGTATTACCGCTACTTTATCACTGACCGCCAGGATTGTAATGAGGGCAATAGTCTGTGATTGGTCTGTACTGCTCAAACAGGTGTTGCAGCATGTACTACTTTGAGTTCCATCATGATGGCAGGTGGCTAGTATGTTGCTGACTGGTTTTTCTTTTTTGGGGGGAAAGTTCTGCACAGTCGGGTTGATGCAATGCATCAAAAACAGGACCCTGAAATATCCACCATCTACCATGCCCTTGACCATTGGTCATAACAACAAAATCAATTCTGAGACCTCTGGGTCAAACCAATTCAAACCCTTTTCTTGCTGTTAAACTCTTCCAAAATGTTTATAGCTGCATGGTATTTGTCTAGGGGGAACACTGCTATCGTTGCATAACACTAAATGCCCTTAAAACCTTCTTCAGTGCTGATACATGCAGATAGCTGTTGCCTAACCCTCACAAACGAGATCCAGTGTGCAGTAATGCACATGTAATAGTTGCTTGACATGGTCAACATGTCTGTTATCAAGTGGATAGTCTCACCAACACTCTGCTGCATAGCTTAGCTAACTGATTGCAGCACATCACAATGGTGCATAGGACCAGCAACTCTGGCAAAATGTGTCCATTTGGGAATCTTCTATTTTGGGCTGATGGCCGCCATTAATTCTAAAAATTCCCTCCCCTTTTCACAAAAGAAAAAGGGAGGAGGTCCAGCACTTAGATTTCAGCCAGCTTCCTAATGTACAAACATATCATTGGGTGATTGTGTTTGTAGAGCTGCTCCTGCTTAAAAACTCCCATAATAGTAGCTTCGATTTTTTTCTTTTTTGGTATCACTTACACAGACAACTTCCGGAGAGAACAACGAGGTAGGCTCAATGTGCATCTTGTGTGATTCACTGTATGCAGCAGTGTCTGCATCTGAGTCTTGTGCGATTTGGAGGTTGCTGTTTCGGGTGATGCTGACACGCTAAAGAGGACAGGGCTGCTTTGTGTAATGCCATCATCCTCTTCTTCATCACCAATTTCTTCTATCAAGATGCTCGCCCTCTCTCATCACCACCACCAGCATCTATTTTTTTTGTAGGTGCCCTTCCCACCAGATAGCATGATGTTTTCTCAGATGGGATAGCGTGAACCTGGATATCTTCAACAAATCCTTGAGTGACAAATGGAGTATATTACAATGTTATCACCCTGCTTGCTAATTGTAATAAAGTCCCGATCTGGGGAGTATAACTGTCACTGCCAAAGCCTAAAAGCTGGAGGGAGGTGGTTGTCATGCCCTCACCTATTCCACCCATGGAAACAATGCTGGACCTCTAATCCCAACTGTGACAGCTCAATGAAAGAAATAACAAAACTCTAGATCCATCAACTGCCTCCAGACGGGAAGTGGGGATGGGATAAAACAAGAACAGATGAACTTGGGACACTGGGGGGCTGCTCTGCTATCTTGCCCCACTGCTTAGTAGGGTCGGTACTCCCTGGACCTTGACCTTGTTATCATTGATGCAGGTGTGGACACTAAAATCAACAAGAAGCAATATTACCCACCAGTTCTCAACTCAGAATGTTTTAACAATTGCCTACACAATAATATACACTTACAGGCTTCATGATAAATATTGTTTTAGAGTGAAAAGGAACCATTTCAAGAATAAACTGGATTTTCATGGTACTATGTAACATACAATGTTCAGATCAAAACTTGAATATAACTTCAAGCTCTAAAATTTCCCCCAAAAATACTTAATTTAACGTTTCAAGAAATACAGTGGCAAACCTTTGAGTTTGGGTACAATAAGGGTCAGAGTGCTGCAATGAGAAGAATTTGGAGCACTGGGCCTCATGAGGGTTAATACTCCAACAATGTCTAGTGTCCAAAGATGTTCTCACACCTTCATAAGAATAAGTCTTTGACTTATCTACTAAACTATGGATTAGTGTGCACTAACCTGAGGTTAAAGTACTTCACCTTGTCTAGCATTTTAACTGGAATCTGAATATGACAGGAGGCCACGATGCATAAAGCCCAAGAGAAGGCAGAATCATATATCATAACTGAAGACACTAGAACTGTTGCAGAAGCCAGGATCAAAGGATCACCAAGAAACCTTGGAAGACTAGAGTGCTGCAAATTCCAGGCACCTCAGTAGATGAGTGCAGGGACTATGCTTGTGCAGGATTGGAACAGGGCCAGTTGCAGATGCAGGTTTGAATGGATTATTTATGCTGGAGGGAGAGAATGTTCCAGAAGGCACTGGTCCCAAAGGAATTGTTGAATATCCCAATGAACCAGGAGAGAAGAATGTGCTACACACAACGGATATGAAGCCTTGCAGGTGGAAACAGCAGCTGGAAACAATTAACAATGTGTAATGGAACCCCAAGTGCATGATGGTACAATTCCAAGGGTCAGAGTGAATATAATTACTTGCCCAAAAGACACATGTGAATTTGAATGTCCAAAAACAGACTAAGGGCCTCACTATGAGTTTGGAGGTCCTGAGATTGCCAAACCCCGATGGCAGTCGGACCGATGTAATCCTGGCAGTCCAACTGCCAGATTACGACCCTGGTGGTGGGACTGCCAGGAGACCACCACCTCCCCCAGGATCAGGGATTTTAGTCTTGACAGCCTCACCACTGCTGTATTTGAGTTTTCGAGGTTCAACCGCCCAACTCATAATCAGGCCCTCAGCTTGCATAGCAATAGTGTAGGAGGTTCAATGGTTTAAGGTTTCTGGGAGGAAGGCTGTTGAGTGCTTGAGACAGGGAGAGTCCACAAGGGAAGGATGGTATGATCCAGGCGTGCAAAACCCACAGCACTAAGAGCACAAGATGAAGTCATGACAGTGGCTATGTCATTTGCCTCTCTGTAGGGCATACTTCGACTAAGGTAGTAGTGGATGCAGGTCTCCGATTGGGGTATTCTGAATATGGAAGTCAGCAGTGCTGAACAGTTTAAATAGGAGGGGTATCTCGGTGTCCTCTGAGTCACCCTCTATACTGACAATAACTGACTTGTTGTCATCACTGTCTCTTCTGATTATTCTAAGGCTTTCAGGAGCTTTTAGTTCCCCTTGTCTCTCAGGGTGGGTTACGGACTCTGCCAGGGTCCAATCCATGTTCAGATCATCAGAAGGCTGTCTTGGGGAAGATGAGGGGATACCCTTTATTTTTCTTGCTGGAAATCATGAAGGCAATGGTTGAAGAGCAATTTCTAGCTCAGCAGGAAGCTCAACCCCCTGCTCTGCTCCTACCTCAGGAAGAACTGTTGCTGACTGTGCCTCCTATTATTTACTTTCCTGAGACTAATGGGTACTTTGTGGCTGAGTCAAATCTAGCTCAGACTCACTGCTGGTCACCATGAGTGTAGTCGCTATTTCACTGAAAGACATGGGCTTGTGCTTAGCCATAAGTTGCGGTGGTACCATTGATGCAGGAGTGCTGCTCCCAGCCATTTGCTGCCAAAAGGACGGTTTGACATGTACACCACGTTTCCTGAAAAAGGTGGGGTGTAACATGCCAGTTATGACAATCTCCTTCTTCTCTTACTCACTGTCCACATTTTCAGCAGGAACAACACTGGTAGTTCCATCTTCAAATTCCTTCTTATCTCTTGCAGTTTCCACTTAGCTACATAAGTGGAAACAGGGGAGACTAAGGTGTTGTTAATGCTGGCCTTCTGTTTGAGAGTGCCGTGTGTGATGCCTCTTGAGCATGCAGAAACAAACAAACAAGAGCATAATTAGGGAAACATGGTATTTGCAGTTTGGGTGTACAGACAATATAATTCAGTGATGTCATCACAAATACTTAACAATAGTGTATCCATTCCAAACAATGCATAAACATATTTCAATAACATACAGATAGAAAAACTTACTTTATGTGCCTTTAAGGCCTATGAGACACCTGAGGCAGGCAGAGGGTGCAGGGGAAAATGGAATAATTCTTACAGAATTATTGCTGGTGTTTGCCTATGGCATATGAGACTTGGCACCCATGGCAGATAAGGGATGCGGGGAAAAATTGAATAATTCTTACAATATTATTGATGGTGTACGTCTATGGTCTAAGATACTAGACACATATGGCAAACAGGGGGTACACAGGAAAATTGAGTAATCCTTAAAATAATATTGCTGGTGTGCACCAATGGCCTATGAGACACCTACCACAGGCAGGGGTGCAGGTGAAAATGGAAAAATCCTTAAAAAATATTGCTGGCATATGCCTATGGTCTATGAGATCCCAATGGCAGACAGGGGATAAAGAGAAAAAAGGAATTAGCCATTAAAAATATTAATGGTGTGCACCTATGAGACATGTGTGGCAGGCCCGGGGTACGAGGGGAAATGCAAATAACTCTTTAAAAAAATATTGTTTGTGTGCATGTATGGCCTATGACACACCTATGGCAGGAAGCGGGTGCAGAGGATAATGGAATCATTTTTACTGATTATTATTGCTGATGTGTGTTTATGGCTTGTGAGACACCTATGGCAGGCAGGGTGTGCATGGAAAAATCAACTGAAAAATACAGTTGCTGATGACTCCCTAGGGACTACAAGAAGAAATCATTTAAAAGGTAAGGAGGCACAAAGCACAATGGAAAAATGCATACAAATACTGCACTGCAATCATCCTCAAGCACATTAAACTTATGGCAGGGAAAAAAGAAAATATGAACAAAAACCATAAAAGACATAGGCCTCTTCTATCAATGTCCCTAGAAACTGGCTTTGAAAAGTAGAAGAAACAGATTTAGACATTGGCTACACAAGATGTCCGCAGGCCACATGTTCATAACAGCAAGCAAGAAGACGTGGACAACAAAGAACACATGGAGGCCTATGGAAAAAGCAAAGCACACTGGCTACACAAACTGGATACCCTGCCACATGGCCACCAAGGGTGAAGGCATTGAAAACAAAGAACCAATGCAGGACTATGGCAAAAGCAAGACATGGACCACAAACAAATCATGCAGGCACGTTGCAAATGCAAAACACCCTGGCAGCACAAAATGGCCACCATGGCATAGACAATAAAGGAATGGCATAGCACAAAGGCATGGCACAAAGGCATAACCAGTAAAGAACTCATGCAGGCCTATGGTGAAAGCGAAGCAAACTGGTCACCCAGCATGGTCACCCTGCCACATGGCCACCAGGAGCAAAGGAACGGACATCAAAGAACACATGCAGGACTTGGCAAATGCACACTCACTACACAAAATGTCTACCGGCCGCATGTTCACAGCAACAAGCAAGAAGGCGTGGACAACAAATAACACATGCAGGCACATGGCAAAAGCACACTGGCTACACTAATTGGCACATTCACATGCAACGTTGCATGGAGAACAAAGTAGGCCTAGAACAAAGACAAAATGGTGGCCTATGGTAAACACACACATACGCACACACGCACACACACACACACACACACACACACACACACTGGTCACACAAAAGGGGACTCGGCCAGAAAAGAGAGGAAGCATGGTAAACAAACAAGAAAACCCTATAATTAATTCAACAATGCCAAAAATTAAAATTAAGTCAACTTTAAAAATTCCCCTAATCACAAACATCCTAAGGTATAAAAAAATATCCCACTAAAATATAGTTCAACACTTTGCAGAAAAATGTAAAACACCAAAAAAAACACACTTTGCATTTTTAATATATACCCAATGCCAAGTACCAGCTGGCCATGGCCCTTGGGTAGACTATTCACTAGATTGTAAAATAATCGAAATGCTAGTGCTAAAGTCACAAACAACACACAAAAAATTGAAAAAAGTACTTTAAAACAAAGCACCCAGACCTCCCAAAATTGTTCAAACTTTTTCCCTTAGAAAAAAAAAGTAAGTGAATGCAAAATAAACTGCTAATTCAACTCCAGGCCATCCACAATCAAATGTAGAGATTCATGAAAAACAAACAAGGTAAAATGCAACATTAAACATAACACAAATGTAGATTATGGGTAAGGGCAGATAGGCATCTACACTTAGCAATAGGCCACAAACCCCCACTAGGTCCAGTCAAGGCATCAATCAATTATTTGTTGCTCAACCCTTGGAAGCTTGCCCACAAGCAGTTAGGCTTAACTTAGGAGACCGGTGTGTAAAGCATTTAATATCAACAAAATAGTGAATAATTAAAACACAACACACAATAGCAAAAAAAAGCTTAGAAGTAACTAGCACTCAAAGGGTTGAAAAAAGATCACACCGGAGAGGGAAAAAGTCCAGAGTTCAGGCCACCCACAAGGTAACATTATTACACTTACTTTCAGACGTGTTTCTTGATTCAGGAAAGTGGTCCACAGCTCCAGCCAAGGGTTCAGAGACTCTTGTTTGCCTCTTGGTGTCTGGGACCACAACTTCCACAATGCATCTCTTCTACTTATGTAGCTTTTTACAACTGTTGCTCCAAACTTCTCCAAACTTCTGGATCTTTTTCCAGATGTCCTTTTTGTGGAGTAGTACCTTTTGGGTCCTTGAAGTGTCCACAAATGTGATCCAAAGTTTCAGAAGTTCTGAGTTTCTCCTTGGGAGTTAGGACTACAGTTCCTAGAATGCACCTGGTCAGAATCCTCAAATGGCCACTGGACGATGGTCATCTGGGCTATTCTCGTATGACTTGATGGAGGGGTGTCTGTTCAACTCCTTTGTACCTGTAGATTACAGGGCGTCCACTCCTGGAGTTGCAAAAGCATGGCAAAGTCCTTTTTCCTAGTGAAGCCCAAAGTGTGCAGCTGGTGCAGTCCTTGTGAATGCAGTTCTTCAGGTGTAGATTAGGGGTTCAACAGGGTAGTTCTTTTTCTCCAGTATCTTCTCCCGGCAGGGATATGAATTGTGGGGTAGCTCTGCCATATTTATCCTTGCTCATTGGTGTGGGAACCAGGGGGTGCTCCTATCTAATAGGGTTCAGGCCACCACCCTCTTGACTGACCACTTCCTGGAAAGTGTGTCAAAAATCAATCTCAGGGAGCAACATTCTTCAAAAATCCAAGATAGCAAAAATTCAGTCTAGAGTTTAGATATGGCTGAGTCCACCCACTGGTGTGGCTACGTTTCCTTTAACACACCCCTTTCCAGACCCTCTCCTAATCTAATCAGGGGCCTCTGGGCTGTCCGGGGCTTCAGGAAATGGGGGGTGTCTAGTTTCTAGCCTAAATGGCTTTCCCTCCTTTGTAGACCAGATTGGCTACTCTTCTATCCTGTTCTGCGTCTGTTGTAGCAGTTCTACACCCACCAGATTCTTCCTTTGTTTCAGACCAGGCCACTTCACACCTCATTAAGGCAACCTGGCTTAGGCTGCCAGAGGCTGACAAATTAGGAAAGGTCACTATTGGACTGAATTTGGTAAATTTCAGAAAGAGTTAAAAAACTCTTTCCCTGTACAAGTTATTTGAAACTCCACATTGGCAAGTTGTTGGATTTATTACAACATATATTTAGGTACCAAACTTGCTATACTTAGCTCATCTTTATAAAAAAAAGAATACATTATTTTTAAACAAAGTCTCTCCATGTCACCTATGGAGTCCATTGACTACAATGGGGAACAAGGAATTTGACTGTTTTTTCCCTCACCAGGGCAATAAAAATATCTTTTATCAAGTCCCTGCTTATATTTACACTGCACCCAACTCTGGGGGCACCCAGACAGACCTTAGAGTGACTTATGTGCACAAATAAGGTAGTTTATGACTTTGGAAGTACTTTTAATTCCAAAGTCGAATTTGAGGTGGACTTTACCTTAAAAGCAGCCAGCCATTCAGGTCTGCCTTTAAAATGACACCAGGGACCACAGCAGTGCACTCAGGGGTGCCCTATCTATCTTGGGGTCCCTAAACCTACATGCCCTACCATATAGTAGGGATTTACAGGTAGGTTGTCAGAGACAAATTATATTTGTGCCTAATTTGCATATACCATTTTACACAGAACACTGGCCCTGGGACTGGTTAGCGGTTCCCAAGGCACTGTCAGAGTCAGAAAACACCAGTATCAGCTAAAAATGGAGGCAAAAAGTAAGGGGGCATCTGCAATCAGCCCAGTTTTCCCACACAAAAGTTTTTTAAATTACTTGTTTTATCACAAAAGACCTAAAAATCCAATGGCATAGTCAGCAGGGATTGCAGACAAAGAGGATAATGATCCTTCCCCTCAAAATCCAAAGAAGTGACCAAGGGATGGACAAAGCAGTAGGAGGAGCCTTCTAGGAAGGAAAAGGAAGTTCAAGTTTCTGTGGCACTTCCTTCCTGTTGGAAAAAAGTGAAACAAAAAAATCAGTTTTGTGCTATAAAAACTACCTGAACCATCCATTCAGTTAAAATGTCCACTTAAGTCTCTATTTTGGCTTCAATTCTCTGTTTCTTGAGTAGAAAATCTACTTGAGCAGCAGCCGTCTGGCTGTGACTGGTTGCATTAGAAATAGCAGCTGAAGGCTTCCTAGATACTGGAAATCATGCTGGGTGATGCTAAATCTCACCCCCACTTGCCAGCTCACATGGTTTAGCCTTCTGTTCTTCCTGCTGTAATCGTGTTGCTTGAATAGGAAAAAGATTGTGCCATGTGGCAATTGTCAAATTTGTTCAGAACGCTACATTAAAAGAATGACGCAGAGGTACCAAATTCTTCCCGTTTTGTGACCGGAAGGAAAAATTTAACTCGGAACAAGCATAAACATGATTGCTTCCTGGGTTTGTCTGGTACCTGAGTGTGGATCTGTAGGTGTACCTGGAGGTGGTGTCTCAGCTGGTCTGACATATTTTTTCCTGCTGATTGTAATAATGCTTGGAGTTTGTTAGGTCTTCCATGTACCAGCATGCTTGATCTCGAGTTCTTGTTTTTCTGTTTTTTTTCATAGGGTTCAAGTATTTGGTGCAGACTGAGATCCAATTGTTGAAGTTGAATAAGTCATTCTGTAGGTCATCTATGAGGGTCGGTTGGTTGGATCTGAGGGTGTGGGTCCAGTCTGCTTCTGTTATGTGGTTCCAGTTGCACCTGAGGTTGATTATTGGTTTAGGTTTTTTGGGGTGGGGTGCACTGATGTGAAAGTGTATAATGGAGTGGTCTTTCAGTATGAGTGGGGAAATGTTGCTGAAGTTGATCTTGATGCTGGCTGTGGAGATTGGATCAAGTGGGTTCCTGACTCTGTGAGTCAGGCCTTGTAGAAGCTGCATGAGTACAATGTTGATGAGGCTTTCTGGGAGGTTGGTGGTGTTGCGGTCCATAGGGTCATCAAGATGAATGTTGACGACATAGAGTAGGAGGAAGTCATTGAATCTGATGGCGATGAGGGAGATGAAGTCAGTGAGGAGGTTGCTTAAGGTAGTGCTGGGTCCTGGTGGTTGATAAGCGAGGGTACCTGAGATGGTCGTGGAGAGGCTGAGCTGCAGTTGAAAATGTTGGTGTTCCATAAGTGCATTTGGTTCATCCAAAGAGGTGGTCAGGTGATGGTGTCCTTTTGGATGATTGCGAGGCCTCCTACAGGTTTGTGGGACCTATCACAGCAAATGATCTTGTAGCCAGGGGGGATGGCCAATGCGATGGTGGAGATAGAAGATGGACTGAGAAAGGTCCCGGTGAAGAAGAGGATGTCTGGGGAGTAAGTGTTGATGAGTTCTTAGATCTCAGTGGCATGCTTGCAGAGGGATCTGGTGTTCGGGAGTGTGCAGGCAATGCAGGGTGAGGTAAGTTTGGTGGGTGGTGTGTGGGGATGCTGCAAGAGAAACAACAATGAGTGCATGGGAGAAGTTCTGCTGTGTGATAGCATTGCAGGGACAGTGGTCATAGTGGCATTCAATGCTGCACACTAGCAGGTCTGCTGATGTGTAGCAGCGGCCGTGGGTGGACCAAGGTCTGTCGCACAGGGCACTGTCTAGGCATGGATGGGCACTGCCGGGCCTGTCTTTGTTGTACCAGTGGTGCGCTGGATGAGAGCGCACTGCGCAGCCACCACTAAGCAGGTTATAAGAAGGGAGGAGCATGGGATGTGGAGCTAAGGAGGGGTGAGTACGCAGTGGGAGAAGTCAGAGAAGCAGGTAAGGAAATAGGGAGAAGGGATGAGTGGGGTGAGTCCCAGAAGTATGGGGAGGAGTGCGGAGCACAATTACAGGCACAAAAGACTGGGCAGAAAACGGGCACAAAACACAAAAAATGGGCATAGAAGACAAACACATAGAAAAAAACAAGTACAAAAGACCAAAGCACTTAAGACAAAAACAGGAACAGAGGAAAAATTTGTACGACCAAGGCCCAAAAAAGTGGCACAAAAGTCAAGACAAAAGGACTGGGCAGAACAACAAAGATGACACATATGGCAATGGGCACAGAAAACCAAGCACATGTACAGGAAGGCACAAAAAGCTACGCCTAAGAGACAGAGCACAGGTAGAAACAAGAGTGCTAGGGAGTGAAGCAGACAGAAAAGAGGAGAGCAGAGAGGTATGGCACCAAGGCAAGACAGCTGGATCCAGGAAGGCCCTAAACCAGTCGGATAACCAGTCCAAGGTAAGTGGGAGCTGGTGCCTAGGCACCTGCTCAATGAAATGGTGCAGTGGCTGCCATTAAGTAGGCTCTAGGAGGGCAGGAGTGCTGAGGAGCGGGGTTAAGGAGCGGTGGGAAAGAAGTAGGAGAAGGCATGTGGAAAAAGCAGTTAAGGAGAGGAGGAGGAGGGAGGTAGATGGGGAAAAGGAGGGCTTCTCTGAACTGATAGGAGAGCATGAAAACACAATTATGGGTACAAAGATCTGGGTAGACTAAAACGGGCACAAAAGAGCAAAAAAATGGACACCGAAGAAAAATAAGTACAAAAGACCAAATCACAAAAGACAAAACAGGGATAGAGGAAAAGCAAGAACAGAAGACCAAAACCCAAAAAATAATGGGCAATGGGGACAAAAGAGTACAAAAAACAAGGCATAAACAAAAGGACCAAGTAGAGAAACAAAGAGGGCAAACACAACAGTGGGCACAGAAAACTAGGTACAGAGACACACAGGTACTAAAAGCTATGCACAGGAGACTGAGCACAGGTAGAAGCAAGAGTGTGAGGAAGTGAAGCAGATGGAGTGAAGTGAAGGAGCACAGAGTGGCAGGGCCTCAAGGCAAGGTGGCCGGGTCCAGAAGGGTCCAGAAGGGTGGTCACAGGACCAGTCCAAGGTAGGTTAGAGTTGGGGCATAGGCACCTGCTGAAAGTGGTAGTGCACACACTCACAGACCCATGCACACTCTGACACACCCACTAAAACACGCACTCTCACACCCAGGCAGACAACCTGAGAGCCACTCTCACCCCATATACACCCTCTGACACCTATTCTCACACCCAACTCCTGCCGCGCACAGCCAAAGGTCTGTACACAGCATGTGTTTGGGTGGTTAGAGGGTGTTGGCCACAGGATCTGGCTGCAGGCCAGGTCTTGCAGGCAATGTCCCCTGCGCACAGGTGAAGGACGAAGGCCAGGCCCTATGGCCAACTATGGCCAACACCTGCCTTTGGCCATGCGTGGCAGTGGTTGGATTAACAAATTGTTATTAAAATTACTATTCATTAAACAAAAAAAATGAAATTCACTGAAAAAAAAACAAAGTTACAGGACGTCATAGTTAGGAAATAGAATTAAAAAAACATAGAAATTCAATTAAAAAAACAAAGATTACAGGGACGTTATAAGGTAACTATAACTCACGCCTTGCACTGCTAATTACCCCACAAATTACGGCACTCATGCCATCTTTCATAACATCATTGATAATATCAATGTAATATTTGCTTTAAAATACTGGATCAAAAACTGTGCATGGCGAGGGCGTGAGTTTTTGTTACCATAGGGCACGAGTTATAGTTACTTGAGGTACTCTAACTATTATTGGTGAATTTCTATGGATTTGTATGTTTAAAATGTGAGCCTAGCTTTAATTTCCCTGTAACCATTGATTTTTTAGGTAAATTTTTTCAGTGAATATATATATACAAAAAAAAATCATTCTGAAATGCTCGTTGAGATGGTGGAGCTATGTTTGAATAATAACTTCTTTCTATTTAATAAAAACATCTATAAACAAGTGCGAGGAACTGCCATGGGTATTTCTCTCTCTCCTAGTTATGCGAACCTAACTTTGGGGTGGTGGGAGAGGGAAATAGCTGGGCAGGAAGGTTACTCTGAATATCTGAACAAGGTAGTATTATGGCTATGTTATATAGATGATTTATTCTTGATCTGGAATGGCACCAAGGAGGAATTTGCATCATATTTTAAAATTCTGAATGCAAATGAATGTGGTTTGAGTTTAACTTATGATATCAGTGACAAACAAATCAACTTTTTGAACATCAAAGTATATGTAGATAATGACCAAATAAATACAACTGTATTTAGGAAAGCAACTTCTACTAACAGTGTTCTACACGGGAGCAGCTTCCACCCGCAACCACTGATAAGAAGTATCCCATTTGGTGAATTCTAACGAATGAGACGAAACTGCTCCAATGATAAAGAAATGGAGAATCAGTTTAGCATGGTACGGAAACGGTTTACACGCCGGGGATACCTAAGGACAAACATCGAATCAAGTGAGAAAAGGGCTAAAAAGATCTCTCGACAGAAAACACTGATAGACAATGGTGCAAAAAGAAAGGGCGGAAATGAAAAGGAGGATATGTGTTGTCACCTAATTCTCACCTACAGTAAAGAAAGTAAGGCCATAGAATCTATATTAAAAAAACATTGGAAGTTACTGAGCAGTGATCGAGACTTGACAAAGAGAATAGGTGGCAGACCACAAATATCATATAGGAGGTCACGCTCATTGAGAGACATATTGGTAAAAAGCCATTATGAGGCACCAACCATGAGGAGTTGGTTAAGTAACGAGACGGTTGGCTTCTACAAATGTAATAAGTGCAAGGTATGCCAAATTGCAAGAAACAGCAAAATGTATATGGATCACAGGGGTAAAACTATGCATAGTCTACGAAGGATTACATGTGACAGTCAATATGTAGTTTACATGCTTGAATGTGAATGTGTCTTAAGATATATTGGAAGTACAATCTGTCCATTGAAGAAAAGGATTTTGGAACATACCAGAGCCATTACAAATCAAGATATGAGCTACACAATGGCAAAAAACTTTGCGAACTCACACACTAATGATTGGAGATCGCTACGCTTTATGGGTATAGCACAAATGAGAGAGGAGGAGACAGAATTAGAAAGCTAAGACAAATGGAGAGCAAATTTATTATTCAGCTCCGGACTAAGATGCCTTACGGGCTGAATATGGACGAGGAATTACATGTGCACTTGTGACTTTGTAACATGGATAAATACATGGTAACAGTGACATATATGCAGGGTGGCTATTGATTTAATATTACTAAATCACAATATATTTGTGTCAATCAATGAGAATTATAAAGTTGGACAGAATTGATGCCTATTGATGATTATGCAGAATAGAATTAACTAAAAATGAGATAAAGATTGCTATAATTGCAAATGTAATCAATAAATCTTAAAGTTAATGTAGAAATGGTTGACTAAGAAAATGCTGAAACTGTAATAGTGACAGGAATTCCTCAAACATATATGTAAATGCATTAGATGATAAAGGAAAAATAGTGTCACACATGTACAGCGTTAATAATTAGTGTGAAGTAAGTAATCAGTAGTAAACCTAACCAGTGTGAAATAGAAAGGAGCATTATTTGTACTAGAGAACACATGAAAAGAATATTATATATACATTGAGAATGGTATTTTTAATTAAGATATATATTTGAATTTGCACTTTATTTTTTATCGAAATTTAGAAGAATGTCAAATTTATTTTGTTATTTGGAAACTACATCATCCATAATGCATTGTGTATGATGTAACACTTTTGGGTATAAATAGCAAAAGGGAAAAGGGACTCACTCACTGTGAACAAGACTCCTGAGGGAGTTGAAACGCGTTGGTGGTTGTTATTTGGAATAAATATACACTATTGAAAACCTCGTGGAGTGCAGTGAATACTTTTGGTGACTGAAATTTCGAGACTGGTCCTCTCCGTCACTGGCACCGGCAGTAGAGTGCGCCGCCCAGCAACCTTGAGACCATTCTTGTTTGAAGATATATATATATATATTAAACACATTACTTACCTGTACCTACCTGCAAAACCATTAGCACGCATATACATTTACCCTTCATGCCTTTGAAGCCTTTGCACATGTTTTTACAAAAATACCTTTAAAACCTTAGCATGCATATGCCTTTACCATTCATGCCTTAACAACGAAATTTGTTGTAAAGCATGCACGGTAAAGGTATATTTGTGGTAAAGGCATGCTTGGTCAAGGCATGCGTGGTAATTGCTCTGTCGCAGTGGTCATGCGTGGTAATGACCGCGTTGTAATGTATTTTCTCCTGGGACATAAGGGAATTAATTTAGCTATTTGACAATTTGTGCCTGAGGTTGTTTAGTCTAGTTTAGAGATGTCTATATGAGTAAAAAACATTTCTTCTTTGTGAAAATGTAGAATAAATTAATATACTTTGAGTGAATTGTCTTATCATATCTGTTCTGCTAGCTAATTTCTCCCTTACTGTATGATTGATTGTTAATTTAGGCTACTTACTTTCATTTTTTATGTGTAGATAAGACAATGGTTTTAATTTGTTGTAATTTTATATGAATAAAAACATATTTTTTTGGTTATTTTGTAAATTACACCACTCAGGAAGCTTATGGTGACTTAGCGACACGCTTTGACTGTATGGTTGTGTTTCATGACGAAAAAGAACTGTCTGAAGATCAATAAAGGAGTACCTTTGTTGACAATGACGTTGTGTTGCGATGTCTGAAGGTGTGATTTTCCAAACTTAATAAACTAACTATTGACTGCTGCCTCTCTATTTCAATATTTTTATGTACTTTGGGTTGCTGAAACCAGGAGGTTGGGCAATTTGAGAAGTAGAAATAGGGAACTAACTGGTTGTGCGGACAAATACCCTCTAGTTGACATTAAATTATCCACAAAAATGTTTTCACGTTTCAAGCACTTCTGGAGTTTGGACCTTTGTCCAGATGATCATGGTATCTAGATCCTCTGATTAAGTTGCAGTTAGGTGAGAGTCATGTTGCATTGTTTTTGATTATTAAAATCTTCTGTTTAGAGATGTATGTTTTTGGTACTGAATATATTGTCTTATGCTATAACTTCTTAAAATGTTTCAAATATTATTTTGCATTATATTTGACCTTCTACTCCAGTAGATCTGTCTTTTAATCAATGCACTGTTAGATTCTTGAGGGGTATTGTGCCTTGGTGCAGAGGGGGGGCAGGGTTTACTAGTACATACACTTTTAAAGATGTCTCCAGAACACTGGGTCCAGTGTGTACTTAGGCCCAGATCCTGAAAGGTGTCACAGAACAGCGTGCAGCAGCCAAAAATGCTGTGCTGCATTGCGTGTCAGGGAGAGAGCAGGCAATCGCCATAGTTATATGGCTCTCTGCTCCCCTCTCCCTAACACCATTGCTGATTTCAGCTGCCATGCTCCAGGCACACACAATAGTGCCATAGTACCAGGGTGCGTGCCTGAGTCTACCATAGGTTTTGTACAGGAAGATAAGCCTTCCTGTACCAAATTCTATGGCTAGACAAGTGAAAAAGTGTTCCCACTTTGTATACATGCTGTACAGTGCAGCACGCATGCAAAGTTTGAAACAAAAGGAGAAATGAAAAAAATTCTCCTTAAACGCCTGCTTTTTTGGCCCTAAACCATGTCTAATAATAATGTTAGGAAATAGGGTTTAGCTTCAAAAGCATAGGTGACTGCATAGGAACGCCGATGTAACACCCATGTAACTCAACCTTGACTCAAAGATTTGCACTGGAAAGTAAATCAGGAAAAATACATTTTGTACTGGTTAGCATCCCTTTTGTGACACTAACCCAGTGCAAAATGTTTAAGAATCTCCCCCTTGGTGGATTATCTGACCTGTGAGCCCTTTCCCTAGTATCCTCCAACTGTTAGTTCTGAGTCCCTTTAGTGGATTTCAACAGATGAATGTCATCATGCCATTTTGTACATATATTTGCCAGTGTGTGCCATAGTGTTTAACATTTTAAGTTATAGGGCACATCATTTTCTTTTTCATAAGTAAAGCCTCTGATTGGACAGCAATTTAATATGTTTTGTTTGTTGCATTGCTGTGTTCTGAGTTGCTAGCCTACTGCACCTCCCCTGTGTGAGCCTTGAACTACTCCACTTTGCTACCCTTTGCCAGTGATAAACAGGACTCTTTGGTTCCCAGATAGGAGGCTACAATAGATGTGACTCAGGACACTAGTGGTGAAAGGCCCCATTTATTACAAAGTGAGCTCAGTACCCACTCCTGGAACCCTCTCACCCAAATTCTTATTGTAAAAGTTCTCAGATATGCACCCCACATTTGATTTACAAGACTTTGGGCCTGATTCTAACTTTGGAGGACGGTGTTAAACCGTCCCAAAAGTGGCGGATATACCACCTACCGTATTACGAGTCCATTATATCCTATGGAACTCGTAATACGGTAGGTGGTATATCCGCCACTTTTGGGACGGTTTAACACCGTCCTCCAAAGTTAGAATCAGGCCCTTTATGTTAGAATATCATTAAATGTTGCATGTCAGAACCATTGTGTCTTATATTGCTAACAAAAAATATAGTTTGATAAGGTATTACCTCTAATGGGGGATATTTTTGGAAACAATATTTATGACACAATATTTCTATGAGACAACATTTTGGTTGCAATATTCTGGTCACACACCATTCATATCATTTGGACTTCATGGTCAAATATCGAAGTGAAAGAATTCTTGTGTACATTTAGGGGGTCATTCTGACCCTGGCGGTCGGTGATAAAGCGGCGGCCAACCCGCAAACAGGCTGAGGGTCAAAAAAATGGAATTCTAACCCTGGCGGGAACCGCCAACACAGGCCGCCACTTTAACACTCCGACTGCCACGGCGGGACCGACAAACAGCGCGGCGGTCACCGCCAACAGGCAGGCGGCAGACAATGTACCACCCACCCTATCACAACTCACCAATCCGCCACCT
Organism: Pleurodeles waltl; assembly: GCF_031143425.1. NCBI lineage: Eukaryota > Metazoa > Chordata > Amphibia > Caudata > Salamandridae > Pleurodeles > Pleurodeles waltl. The sequence goes on along the minus strand of NC_090439.1, from coordinate 56,909,007 downwards.
TTTCCGGGGCGGGAGCCCCGCCGATAAAAACACAGCGGAAACAGACTACGAACGGGAAAACGCTCACCAATACACACTCCACGAGGAAGGAGGACAGCATGGAGCCCGAATTACACATCCTACCAGCTATTGTCTACCTGCTCATCTACCAGGAGTACAACGCCGGCGCAGATGACAACGGTGAGTACTGCACCTACGACACAGGCGAGGGGGGAGGAGGAAAGCTTACGGGCACACACATGCGCCATACACCCACCCCCCCACCACAAATACCTACACCCCAATGCCGAGCAACAAGTCAGAGTGACACCACACAAACCCCCGGAATAATGCAAAGACACAATTTAAATGATCTATAAAATATATGTATAAATAGCTCCATTGAAGGAATGGCAAATATGCCATATAAAAGATACAAAAATAAGGAATGAACATAGTCAACAATATATCCATAGGCAAAAAGTCCTGCACATTCCGTCAAAGTTCCATAGTCCGTGGGCCAATGTGCCCAAACACATGGGCAAAGCCCACACAGGAGACCAGATACCATTGGAGAGAACACTGCAGGGGCATCAGATGATAAAACTACAGGCACCTCAGGGGGAAGGGAAGGAGGGGCACCTCAGCCACATGAGTCCACGACGCCAGATCCACGAGGGGCCTCCATGCCCACTGTCCCATCCTGGGTAGTGCAAAGCCACAGTCTCACAAGTCCCTACAGTGGGAGGCTTGCCCACTGTACCATCCTGGGGAGTGCAAAGCCACAGTCTCTCAAGTGTCTACAGTGGGAGGCTTGCCCACTGGACCATCCTGGGGAGTGCAAAGCCACAGTCCATCAGATGGATTACCGACTCCACTGTTATTGGAGGAGGCATGGTGCCCAGAGTGCTTCCTGAAGCCCTGCTCGACACAGAACCGGCACTGTCAATGGGCCAGCGGTGCTTGAGATGAAGGGCCCAGCGGAGCGGTGCTTAAGATGAAGGGCCCAGTGGAGCGGTGCTTGAGACGGCGGGGCCCAGCGGAGCGGTGCTTGACAGGAAGGGCCCAGCGGAGCGGTGCTTGAGGTGAAGGGCCCAGCGGAGTGGTGCTTGACAGGAAGGGCCCAGTGGAGCGGTGCTTGACAGGAAGGGCCCAGCGGTGCGGTGCTTAAGATGAAGGGCCCAGCGGAGCGGTGCTTGACAGGAAAGGCCCAGCGGTGCGGTGCTTGAGATGAAGGGCCCAGCGGAGCGGTGCTTGAGACGGCGGGGCCCAGCGGTGCGGTGCTTGAGACGGCGGGGCCCAGCGGAGCGGTGCTTGAGATGGCGGGGCCCAGTGGTGCGATGCTTGACAGGAAGGGCCCAGCGGAGCGGTGCTTGAGATGAAGGGCCCAGCGGAGCGGTGCTTGACAGGAAGGGCCCAGCGGTGCGGTGCTTGACAGGAAGGGCCCAGCGGTGTGGTGCTTGAGATGAAGGGCCCAGCGGAGCGGTGCTTGAGACGGCAGGGCCCAGCGGTGCAGTGCTGGAGATGGCGGGGCCCAGCGGAGCGGTGCTTGAGACGGCGGGGCCCAGCGGTGCGGTGCTTGACAGGAAGGGCCCAGCGGAGCGGTGCTTGAGATGAAGGGCCCAGCGGAGCGGTGCTTGACAGGAAGGGCCCAGCGGTGCGGTGCTTGAGATGAAGGGCCAAGCGGAGCGGTGCTTGAGACGGCGGGGCCCAGCGGAGCGGTGCTTGACAGGAAGGGCCCAGCGGTGCGGTGCTTGAGATGAAGGGCCCAGCAGAGCGGTGCTTGAGACGGCGGGGCCCAGCGGTGCGGTGCTTGAGACGGCAGGACCCTGCGAAGCGGTGCTTGAGATGAAGGGCCCAGCGGTGCGGTGCTTGACAGGAAGGGCCCAGTGGAGCGGTGCTTGAGATGAAGGGCCCAGCGGAGCAGTGCTTGAGACAGCGGGGCCCAGCGGTGCTTGAGATGAAGGGCCCAGCGGAGCGGTGCTTGAGATGAAGGTCCCAGCGGTGCGGTGCTTGAGATGAAGGGCCCAGCGGAGCGGTGCTTGACAGGAAGGGCCCATTGGTGCGGTTCTTGTCCCGCCGGGGCCCTGTTCAGCGGTTCTTGTCCCGGCGGGGCCCTGTTCAGCGGTGCTCCTCCCGGCGGGGCCCTGTTCAGCGGTGCTCCTCCCGGCGGGACCCGTTCAGCGATTCTTGTCCCGGCGGGGCCCTGTTCAGCGGGGCTCCTCCCGGTGGGGCCCTGTTCAGCGGTGCTCCTCAGGGCCCGTTCATCGGTTCTTGTCCCGGCGGCGCCCTGTTCAGCGGTGCTCCTCCCAGCGGGGCCCTGTTCAGCGGTGCCCCTCCCGGCGGGGCCCGTTCAGCGGTTCTTGTCCCGGCGGGGCCCTGTTAAGCGGTTCTTGTCCCGGCGGGGCCCTGTTCAGCGGTTCTTGTCCCGGCGGGGCCCGTTCAGCGGTGCTCCTCCCGGCGGGGCCCGTTCAGCGGTTCTTCTCCCGGCGGGGCCCTGTTCAGCAGTGCTCCTCCCGGCGGGGCCCTGTTCAGCGGTGCTCCTCCCGGCGGGGCCCTGTTCAGCGGTGCTCCTCCCGGCGGGGCCCTGTTCAGCGGTGCTTGTCCTGTGTGTCTAGGGAGCCAGACCTGGGCAAGACTTCCCGCTCATTCACCATCCGAACTTGCGGTGGCGGCGCCCTCCTGTGATGGAGTCCTGGGCCCGTGGGTGTCGTCCGTCACACCCGGAATGGGGCTGGTGGGGCCCTCCTGGGCAGCTCGCCTGCTGCCTGACTTCTCCGCCCTGCTGCCCTTGCCCTCCTTCGCTGGAGCTCTGTGGCCCTTGCCTCCCTTGGATGATGTGGCAGGTGATGGGGCAAGGCTACTGTCCTTGGTGGCAGCCGTCTCAGGCGTGTCGCGCCGGGCCTTTTTCTTTTTTGTCCTCTTCCCAGGGGGGGGGCTGGCTGTCCCCTTGCTGCTGGCTGATGTTCCTGCCCTAGGATCTGGTGGACTCCAATAGCCCTGCACTATGGTCACAGTAGATGCAGGGCTGGTGGTGGCTGAGGTGCTTTTTTTACTCTTACCAGATGGAAGGGGTGGGTCAGTGATTGGAACGAGCTCAAGGTTCGAAAGGAAAAGGACTTTGGAAGGACAGGGACCGGTAGGTGTAGTGGGTTTGGGAGTGGAGGAAGAGGATGTGGTTGTAGGAGAGTCAAGTGTGCTGTCTTTGGGTGCAGGTGCTTGTGACGGAGGCTGTCGTGAGGTGGATGGCTGTTGGGTGGGTGGCTGCCTGCGTTTGTGTGCTTTGGAAGAGGGGGTGACAGACACACTGGGAGAGGACACAGGGGACGTGTAAATGGCAGTGGGGGTGGTGACTGCACGTGTGCGGACTGTAATGGAGGGTGTACTGGTGATGGAAGTACTGGCTGATGGTGGTGTGCATGCAGGTGTGAGTGGAGACGTCACAGGGAGGGAGGAGGGAGATGAGGAGGTGGGGGACACAGAGGTGGTAGTGACTGTTGGCTTGTCTGCATCTGGATGTTGCTTGGATGAATGCTTGTGGGATCTGTGGTGCTTATGTCTGGATGAGCTGCCCTTGGGTGTAGAGGTGTGTGCAGGCTGGTCTGATGGTGTGGATGGGATAGGCAGAGGAACAGGAGACTCGGACTGGGTGGAGGGAGTCAGAAGAGGGAGGCTGGAGACAGGGACAATGGCTGCCGTCAGTGCTGAGGCCAGAGCGTTGAACGATCGCTGATGGGTAGCCTGACCCGAATAAATGCCCTCCAGGTATGCATTGCTCCGATGCACCTCCCTTTCTACACCCTGGATGGCATTCAAAAGGGTAGACTGCCCAACAATGAGTGTCCTGAGGAGGTCAATGACCTCCTCACTGAGGGCAGCAGGGGTAACTGGGGCAGGGCCTGAGGTGCCTGGGGCGAAGGAGATGCCCGCCTTCCTGGGCGAGCGGGCACGGAGCGAAGGCTGAGGGGCTGCTGGGAGGGCGGGGCTGGTGTGCTGGGTGGCGGCTGTACCTGTTGTGGCGGTGGGCACGGATGTTGCCGCCACCGCTAGGGAGCTCCCTTCCGAGGACGTGTCGGTGTCGCTGACGTCTCCACGGGTCCCCGTTGTGGAGCTTCACTCGCCCTCCGTCTCACTGGTGTACTCGGAGTCTGTTGTATGGCCCTCCGGTGCCATGTGAGATGCAGCTCCCTCGTGCGCCAATGCCACTTCTCCTCCGCTTGATGATGCTAATGCACACATGAACAGGAAGACAAAGAAAATGGGGGGGGGGAGAAATGAAGACAGGTTGAGTGCATGCATTGGCAACACCGTTGTCGGAGAGGACAGACACAGAAGCCCCCTGAACTAGGCCGCGCAATGGGGGTACACTACTCAGTTATTGTGACTAGGCCTATGGGTCTATGGACGACAAATGCACACATGTGTGAGGCCGGACCATGGATAGCTGTACTTGGCACCCTACAGAGGTTGGGGGAGGGGGCACAGGGCCGTGTCTAACGGAGGGGCCTAGCCTACAGAATGCGCCCTGGCCTGGAGATAGCCACAGCCCTCCTCCCCCACCCAGACACCTTCACTGCGCGCAAAGATAGCAGAATGTGCTGATACTCACCCCCTTGTGTCTGCTGTGATGTCCTCACGTGCCCATCCAAATCCGGGTAGGCCACCGCCAGGATCGGGGACATCAGGGGGGTCAATTGGCGGCTGGCACCCCTCCTACGTTGGGAGGCCATCCCCAGCAGAGACTCATCGGTCTTTCTGGTCCCGCGGCGGATGTCCTCCCACCTCTTTCGGCAGTGGGTGACCCGTCTGTTGTGGACCCCCAGGGCCCGGACGTCCTTGGCGATGGCACGCCAAATGTCGATCTTCTGATGGGCGCTGACCTATGTGACATGTACAGGGTGGTAAAGGAAATCGCATCAGTTTTCTGCCTGGTCAATGTGAGTGGCCCCCCCCTCCCCAACCTTGCCATGTGGCACATGCTCTCATCTTTTGTGCGTTGCACTCCTCATTCGCTCCCCTCCCCACCATCTTACATACACCCCACTCAGCACAGGCATAGCCCATTCAACGTGCACCCTGTGTACTAACCTGTTGGTCTGGAGGACCGTAGAGTAGCGCATACTGGGGGAGGACCCCATCAACAAGTTTCTCCAATTCTTCGGCAGTGAAGGCAGGGGCCCTTTCCCCAGTCGCAGCAGCCATTGTATCTCCCAGACCGAGGTCACAGCAGCACTTGCAGTATAGGTCCTCTCCTGTGGATGATCAGGTCTCGAGTGATTAATCAGATAGAAAATGGCGGCCACGCCCGCGGCGGTGCGTACCGCGACCGCCGGCGCACATCGTCATTGGCTCCTGAGACCCATAGGGTTCAATGTTAACCAATGCTGCTTTGCGCCGCGGTCTTCGACCGCCTACCGCCACGGTGTGCCACGCCAGCGCAGTGACCTCACATCCCACTGCCACACTTCACAGGTCAGGCAGCCGCCATTTCAAGGGCCCACATGGCATGATTTCTACTGCGTCACACAGGCCTAGGCCTTGCATTGCCACTCATACAAGCCGTTCCATGCATAGCGATTCGTGTACTGTGCAAGCTGTGTGAACTAACTTGTGGGTTGCTTGACTCTGTGCTCCATGTTGTCCTTCCTAGGCACCGTCCGATGGGACTTGCGAGGATGAATCCTCCCGTGTACCGACCGCTGGTGGACCTGTCGACAATGGAAGAACGACATATCATACTTACATACCGGCTTGACAGAGCAACTATACATGAACTATGTGCCCAGCTGGAGCCAGACCTGATGTCCCCCATCCGCCAACCCACAGGGATTCCCCCTCTGGTGCAGGTTCTGTCAGTACTCTATTTTTTGGCAAGTGGGTCTTTTCAGACAACAGTGGCCATATCATCTGGGATGTCTCAGCCTATGTTTTCTAAGGTTTTGTCCAGAGTGTTGTCTGCCCTGATGAAATACATGCGGAGCTACATTATTTTCCCTGAGGTGGGCGAATTGGCTACAGTGAAGGGTGATTTCTATGCCCTTGGACATATCCCCAACATCATTGGTGCCATTGATGGGACCCATGTGGCTTTGGTTCCCCCCAAAGAAAGTGAGCAGGTGTACCGAAACAGAAAAAGTTATCATTCGATGAATGTCCAGGTGGTCTGTTTGGCTGACCAGTACATCTCCCATGTAAATGCCAAGTTCCCAGGGTCAGTGCATGACGCGTAGGTCATGCGAAATAGCAGCATCCCTTATGTGATGGAACAGCTACAGAGACACCGTGTGTGGCTAATTAGTGACTCTGGTTACCCCAACCTGTCGTGGCTACTGACCCCAGTATGGAATCCCCGGACCAGGGCAGAGGAACGGTACAATGAGGCCCATGGGCGATCTAGGAGGATCATAGAAAGGACCTTCGGGGTCCTGAAGGCCAGGTTTAGGTGCCTGCATATGACAGGGGGATCCCTCATGTACTCACCAAAGAAGGTGTGCCAGATCATCGTGGCCTGCTGTATGCTTCACAATCTTGCATTGCGACGCCAGGTGCCTTTTCTGCAGGAGGATGGTCCAGATGGTGGTGTTGTAGCAGCTGTGGAGCCTGTGGAGAGTGAAGAGGAGGAAGACGACGGGGACGACACGGACAACAGGGATACAGTCATACAACAAAACTTTCAGTAGCACACAGGTAAGAAACAGCCACCCCAATTTACATTTAATTGAGGCCTCATGCGTATCCACTGTCTGTGTTTCCCCCCAGTTCCTGTTAACTGACTTGTGACTTTCCCTTCCCTTTTCAGAGCTGTATGACCCACTGCCTGACTTCTGCTTTGTTTGCCCATGGACTAAAGCTTATTGAAATTGGTATGTTGTCATCACAAAGTAACTGGACATTATTGAACCGTTATGTGTAATACATTTGTTAAGAATACAAGCAGACTCCTGTTTATTTAAGTGGAATAAGTGATTTATTTTAAGTGCTACATATAGGTAAATGATTGGGAAGCGGGGATGGGTGGGGGTGGAGTAATGTCCATGGCAGAGTCCAGTTCTCAGTCGCACAGGTGCATTGTCCATATGCCTGTGGAAGGATGGAGCAGGGGCAGTTCAAGGTTGGACAGGGTGACAATGTGGGACAGTGGGATGACATCAGGGGGTATCTTAGGCTGGCGGGGGTCTTGCAATCCTACTCTGTCTTCTTGTGAGATCTCAGGTTCCGCTTGCGGGGTGGTTCTTCTTCTGCAGGAGGTGGGGTTCTGGTGGCCTGTCGTTGTGTGGGGGCCTCCTGTCCACTAGCGCCGGCGGAGGTGGTAGGCTGTTCCTGGCCTGGGCTAGTGACAGGGGCCCTTTGGGGTGCCACATGGTCCCGCAATGTGGTGACGATCTGGGTAAGGGCCAGGACGATGGTCCCCATTGCGGAACCGATGTTCCTCAGTTCCTCCCTGAACCCCATGTACCGTTCCTCCTGCAGTTCCTGGATCTCCTGGAACCGGGCCAGTACCGTCGCCATCGTCTCCTGGGAGCGGTGGTATGCTCCCATGATGGAGGAGAGGGCCTCTTGGAGAGTCGGTTCCCCGGGCCTGTCCCCCCCCTGTCACACAGCAGCCCTCCCAGTGCCCTTGTGTTCCTGGGCCTCTGTCCCCTGGACGGTGTGCCCACTACCACTGCCCCACGTCCCTGTTGTTGTTGGGGTGGTGGGTCAACCTGGGTTCCCTGTAGTGGTGGACACACCGCTGATTTACGTGCCCTGGAGACAGAGGCACGGGCCCCCTGGGTGGGAGCTGTACTGGTGTTCCCAGAGGGGGTTGGGTCTGGTGTAGCATGTGGCTGTCTGTGGGGAACCAACTGTCCAGAGGTCCCCGATGGGCCGGGCTGGTCGTCTGGCTCCAGGGAGACAGAGCTGCTGTCATCGCTGGGGGCCTCTTCTGGGGGTGCGAAGGACATCTCTGGACCCTCCGTGGCGGTGTGGTGGCGTTCGGGCCCTGCAGGGGTATAAAGGTATGGTTATTGCTTCTGTGTGTGGCATTTCGTGTGATGGGTGGGTGTCCGTGTACCCATGTGCAGGCATTTCCTTGTGGGGGCTTTTGAGAGGGTGGCTTGTGGGGGTGATGTGTGTGTGCAGTGGGCATGCTTTGGTGATGGGTGTCCATGCTTTGGGGTCGCATGCAGGGCTTGGTGTTGGGATGGGTGGGTTGTGATGGTGAGCCTTTTGCTAGGGGTTGGTGTGATGGGGGAGGGGGTGAGGGTGGGGGTATGATTTGGCATGCAGGTGGGGTGGGGGTGGGAAGCAGTAGTGAAGATTTGCCTTACCAGAGTCCATTCCTCCGCCTACTCCTGCGAGGCCCTCAGGATGCAGGATGTGCAAGACTTCCTCCTCCCACGCGGTAAATTCTGGGGGAGTAGGTGGGGGTCCGCCACCAGTCTTCTGCACCGCAATGTTGTGCCTTGATACCATGGAACGCACCTTCCCCCGTAGGTCGTTCCATCTCTTCCTGATGTCCTCCCGATTGCGTGGATGCTGTCCCACCGTGTTAACCCTGTCCACTATCCTTTGCCATAGCTCCACCTTCCTGGCAATTGTGGTGTGCTGCACCTGTGCCCCGAAGAGCTGGGGCTCTACACTGACTATTTCCTCCACCATGACCCTGAGTTCGGCGTCACTGAACCTGGGGTGTCTTTGGGGTGCCATGGGGTGGTGTGCTTGAGGTGTGGGGTGGCGTTTGTGGTGATGAGTGTGGTGCGTGTGGTGGTGTGTGGTGTTTGGTGCGTGGATTCTGTGTGGGTGATGGTGTTGTGTGCCTCTGTGTTGTGGGATTCTCTATTCTGTGCTCTGTCTCTAGCCTTCGTCAATGATTTCGGGTCATAGGGGCTTGTGGGTGATGTAGGTGTGTGTTTTATATTGTGTTGGGTGTGTGGGAGTGGTGTTAGTATGTGTATCAGGTGTGTGTATTTTGAACTGACCAATGTGGCTGAGTTTTCTATGTGTGTGTGTATTTTGACCGCGGCGGTGTTTACCGCCAATGGAATACCGCATTTGAAAGACCGCCGCGTGGATTTGTGGGTCGGAATGGTATGGGCGTATTTCTGTTGGCGTGACGGTGGAAGTTTGGTCAGCGCCATTTTTTCGCTGACCTTTGGTGTGGCGGATTTTTGAGGATGTCGGGTTTTTGGCGGTTTGCCAGTTGCGGGTCAGAATGACCGTGGCGGTTTACTGCGGCCGCGGCGGTGTTATGGCGGCCTTCTGGCCAGCGGTAAGCGACTTTTACCGCCGAGGTCAGAATGACCCCCTTAGTTTACTTCCTCATATCAATGTGTCCTCACAGAGCTCTTCTACAATAAAAACAGTTTTGGGGCCATGTCGTTCACCATTTGCTTAAGAAAAAAAACATGTGATTAAGAAGAAAAATGCCAGGCTCAGGAATGAGCTACATCTAGGTAGTCTGTAGGTGTGTGAGAGAACTAAACATGGTCAGATGGCTTGCCCACACAACCTGTCTGTTTGAGGTTCCCATTTAAAATGTCAGTGATGGTTGGCACATTCATGTTTTGCACTGGTGCATCAGCTCTGCCTACATATTTCTTCACTCAGGACAATATTGTCTCTTTAGCAAGCCAAACATCTGATTGAGTTGCACTCAGGAAAAAAACAAGATGAGATGACTGAAATACTGCAACACACTGGACCTCATTCACAAAGGTAAACTTAGACCAAAAGTCCAGGGGCCCAATTCATAAAGGTAAACTTAGACCAAAAGTCTAAGTTTAGTCCAAAAGTCTAGGGGGCTGATTACGAGTTTTGCAGTCCATGCACCACCATGGCGGCGTGGGCGGTCCGACCACCATTGGCTTGGCAGTCAGACCACTGTATTACAATCTTGGTGGACCTATGGAGCAAAAAATACCGCAGATCTGCCAGCACTGAAAGGCAGTGCAGACCACTGCGTTGATGAGGTAGGACAAACAGGCCGAGGGAGACAGTGTTTCCGTCAGACACATTATGATGTTGCACACTACCAATACAACAGACACCCTCACATTGCACACGTGACCTGGACTGTCGTCAGATTGAACACACATATCTATGGATGTGTCATGGAATGCAAACACCCATCCCATGAAACAGCCCTGCAATGGACCCACATATCACCAATATTGCAACACAATGGAAGGACAATAGGATGCACAATAGTCAGAGAGACAAATATCCAAAGCTCACAAGGCAAACAATCCCTGCACAATAGGGATGGGGGCATCAGGAGCATTCATGATAGGATGCTGCCCTGGGACACATTACACTTTGCACATGCCCCTAAAACAACATTTTTACAGGAACTAGCCCTTCATGTATCTCAGAGACAAACATTACTTGAGCCAAGTGACATTCCCATCTGTATAATGTGGAAGTGCAAGTCAAGAAAGCACATACAACTGCAACAACATAGGCCATACATCTGGATGAAGTCTCTGCAAGGTACACACAACAAAATGGATACATGCACAGACAAATGCAATTGAAGCTAGCACAATTGAACGCCATCCATGTCTAGACACACAAAACTAAAGCTGCCACCCATGAGACAAATCTACAATCCACATCAGAGGGACAAGTCTAACCATACATGCTGACATTGGACCACACAAGATGACATACTTACCATACCAAACATAACACAATGCAATGACACCTCATTGGGATCAACACCCACATACCCATACAGTCAACATCTACCTTTGTCTTGGGTGACACCAGCACCACCCACAAAGTCAGAAATTGCAAAAATCATCAGCAAATGGATCACCAATCATTGCAAAACACACACAACTGTAGGCATACATCACAAGTTACTCAGGAACAACATAAATGTAGAAAAGGAATTGCAGAACAAATGTATACCCCAAAACAACAATAACTTGGGTCCATTCAATCCAGAGTAATGAGAATCAAATGCCGTTGGTCAGTCCATTTGAACATCTCTCCACAGTACTGTGCCCACACTTGACTCCTATCACTGCCAGGGAATCTCCACAGAAAGGGGCTTTACATGGGTAGACAGGCATCTAAGGGATCATTCTTGGGTGGGGTTGGATTTGGGATGACTGGGTTTGGGTTAGGCTTTGGAGGAGTGGGCTTCTTCTTGAGGGGGAGGGGTATGGATGTTTGCAGGGGGCGCAGGTGTGACAGGATAGGACTTGGATATGAAAAGGATCGGTTGAGATGTGGGTGGGGGTCTCTTGGGTTCGAGAGGGGGTTTGGAGGTAAAAAGGGAAAGGGCAAGGTCACAAAGGAAACTCTCCTTGGGAACAAGGGGACAGTCATCAGAAGGGGTTGGGGATTTAAAGATTGAGGGAGTGGTTGTCTGGTGTGTAGGTGTAGCTGTCGTGGGTCTGTGCATGTGTGAGGTATGCTTCTGTTTTGGTGGTGTCTGTTGTGTGTGTGAATGTGGGCATTTGTGTGTCTTGGGGCTGGGAGGTAGAAGCGCTGGGTGATGGAGTAGTGGATGTGTGTTTGTCTGTTGGGGTGGTGTCTGTGGGTATGCTGGATGTTGTGGATATTTGTGTGTCAGATGGGGTATCTTTGGGTATGCTGGAGGTGGTCGATATGTCTGTGTGTGTTGTGCTGGTGTCTGGGCATATGGTGGATGTGGTGGATGTGCTGGTATCTGTGGATATGGTGATTGCGTTAGATGTGTCACTCGCTTTTGTTGTGTTGCCTATGGGTACACTGGATGTAGTGTGTGGGTGGGTGAGTCTGGTGGGGGTGTCTCATGAAGTGGTGGCTGATGTTGTGATTGTGGGTGTATGTTGGGTGACTTTGTGCCGGTATGTCTGGTGGCATTTGTATTGATGTGCGCTGCTTATATGTGTTGATGTGGGTTTGTGCAATTGTGTCTGTGTGCTTGAGATAGGAAGGGGACTGGGGAATATAGACTGGAAAGAGGGAGGTGGAAGGGGGAGGAATGTGGGGGGTGACTGGCTGCCATCAGTGAGGAGGCTAGAGCCTAAAAAGATCTCTGATGGCCAGACATGGAACTATGAATGCCTTCCAGGAAAGAATTTGGTGGTCATTAAAACCCTGACGGACGGTGTTAAAGTGGCAGTAAGACCGCCAACAGACCGGCGGTAATAATTTTGCAATTACGACCGTGGCGGAAACCGCCAACAAAGACAGCCACTTTAACACTCCGACCGCCACGGCGGTACAAACAAACAGCGCGGCGGTCACCGCCAACAGACAGGCGGGAGACAATGTACCGCCCACACTATTATGACAGGCCAATCCGCCACCTTTTCCGGGGAGGATTCACCGTGGATAAAAACATGGCGGAAACAGGAATTTTGAAGGGAAAACGCTCACCTCTACACACCCCATGAGGAACGAGGACACCATGGACCCGGAACTCCAAATTCTACCTGCGATAGTCTTCCTGCTCCTCTACCAGGAGCACGAATGCCAGCGGCGAAGACCACAGTGAGTAAAGCACCTACAACATGGGGAGGGGGGAGGCACAAAAACAGGGACATAAACATGCAACACCCCCACCCCCACCCTCACCCACTACAACACTCACGCTAATGCATATTAATACATCACAGTTACACCACCCAACCCCCCCCGGAAGAATGCAAAGACAATAGAAAATGAGTGTAACCATCGTAATATATTAAAATCAAATAGGCAAAAAAAAATATATACACCATTTACAAAATATATACCAAGCATAGTAGTCCAGGTAGTGCTCCAATCAAGTCTGTGGAACACTGGGCCCACACGGTATGGGCGAGGCCCACACAAGATCCCCGACCATGACGGAGAGAACACTGCAGGGGTATCAGAAAGCAACTAAACAGGCACCTCAGGGGGAGGGAAAGGGGGTGCACCTCAGCCGCTTGAGTGGGGCCACATGCCCACTGTTACATCCTGGGGAGTGCAAAGCCACAGTCTCTCAAGTCTGTACAGTGGGTGGTTTGCCCACTGTTCAATCCTGGGGAGTGTAAAGCCACAGTCTCTCAAGTCTCTACAGTGGGGGGTCTGTCCACTGCTCAATCCTGGGGAGTGCAAAGCCACAGTCTCTCAAGTCGATAACAGTGGGCGGCTGCCCACTGTTCAATCCTGGGGAGTGCAAAGCCACAGTCTCTCAAGTGGATAACAGTCTCCACTGGTCCTGGAGGGGGCATTGTGCCCAGAGTACTTCATCCTGCTAAGGACAGAGGTAGTGGATGTATCTCTCCACTGGTTCTGGAGGGGGCATGGTTCCCAGAGTGCTTCATCCTGCTAAGGACAGAGGTGGTGGATGTATCTCTCCACTCATTCTGGAGGGGGCCTTGTGCCCAGAGCGCTTCATCCTGCTAAGGACAGAGGTAGTCGATGTATCTCTCCACTGGTTCTGGAGGGGGCATGGTGCAGAGAGTGCTTCATCCTGCTAAGGACAGAGGTAGTGGATGTATCTCTCCACTGGTTCTGGAGGGGGCCTTGTGGCCAGAGTGCTTCATCCTGCTAAGGACAGAGGTAGTGGATGGATCTCTCCACTCGTTCTGGAGGGGGCCTTGTGCCCAGAGTGCTTCATTCTGCTTGTGACGGACTCAGTAGCGTCAGTGCCCTTGGCGCTCATGGGCCAGCATTGCTTGAGGCGGCGGTGCCCTGTTCAGCAGTGCTTGAGACGGCGGTGCCCTGTTCAGCGGTGCTTGAGACGGCGGTGCCCTGGTCAGCGGTGCTTGAGACGGCGGTGCCCTGGTCAGCGGTGCTTGAGACGGCGGTCTCCATTGCAGGGACTCAGCTGCTGGCGGTCCTTCATGGCCCAGCGGGGCTTGTGCTGGCGGTCCTTCATGGCCCAGCGGGGCTTTGGCTGGCGGTCCTTCATGGCCCAGCGGGGCTTTTGCTGGCAGTCCTTCATGGCCCAGCGGGGCTTTTGCTGGCAGTCCTTCATGGCCCAGTGGGGCTTTTGCTGGCGGGCCTTCATGGCCCAGCGGGGCTTGTGCTGGCGGTGGCCTCCTGGGCAGCTGGCTGGTGCTGGCGGTGGCCTCCTGGGCAGCTGGGCTGGTGCCTACGGTGGCCTCCTGGGCAGCTGGGCTTGTGCTGGCGGTGGCCTCCTGGGCAGCTGGGCTTGTGCTGGCGGTGGCCTCCTGGGCAGCTGGGTTGGTGCTGGCGGTGGCCTCCTGGGCAGCTGGGCTGGTGCTGGCGGTGGCCTCCTGGGCAGCGGGGATGATGACGGTGGCCTCCTGGGCAGCGGGGATGATGACGGTGGCCTCCTGGGCAGCGGGGATGATGGCGGTCTTCTCCGCCTTGCTGCTCTTCCCAGACTTGCCGGGTTTCTTGTGGCCCTTCCCCACCTTGGAAGGTGTCAATGCTGACTCCACACTCTCACCGGGACCCCTGGGAGCGGCTTTGGTGGCTGGAGTCTTCCCCCTCTCCCGCCGGGCACTGGCCAACTTCTCATGCTTCACAGGTGGGGGACTGTTTGTGCTGTGGCTCCGTGCCACACTGGCTGCCCTGGTGGCCGGTGCACTCCAGATTCCGGAGACTACAGGCACCACTGGTCCCGGAGATGTTGTGGCTGAGGTGCTAGTTCGGGACCTATGAGACGGACGGGGTGGGGGAGGTGTGGGAAAGAGGTCAAGGTTGGACAGGCAAAGTTTTTTTGACACACTGGGACGGGTAGCTGGAGGGGGTTTGGGAGTGGAGGAAGAGGTTGTGGTTGTAGGAGGTGTTCGTTTGCTGACTTTGGGTGAATGTGCATGCACTGGAGGCTGTCGTGAGGTGGATGGCTGCTGGGTGGGTGTGTGCCTGCATTTGTGTATCTTGGGCGGGGGCGTCACAGACACACTGGGAGAGGACACAGGGGACGTGTGAATGGTAGTGGGGGTGGTGACTGCACGTGAGCGGGCTGTGGTGGTGGGTGTGCTGGAGAGGGACGTAGTGGCTGTAGAGGTAGTGCATGCAGATGTGAGTATAGATGAGACAGGGAGGGAGGAGGGGGACGAGGAGGAGGGGGACACAGTGGAGGCAGTGGATGTTGGCGTGTCTGCATGTGTGTGAGGCTTGCGTGACTGCCTGTGGGATGTGTGGTGCTTATGTTTGCCTGAGCCTCCCTTGTGCTTGGGATAGGCTGAGGTACAGGGGATTGGGTCGGGTGGAGGAACTTGGAGGGGGGAGGCTAGACACAGGGACAATGGCTGCCATCAGTGCTGAGGCCAGAGTCTGAAAAGCTCGCTGAAGGGCCGCCTGACCAGAATGAATGCCCTCCAGGAATGCATTGGTTTGTTGCAACTGCCTTTCTACACCCTGGATGGCATTCAAAGTGGTAGACTGCCCAACAGTGAGGTACCTGAGGAGGTCAATGGCCTCCTCACTGAGGGCAGCAGGGGTGTCTGGGGCAGGGCCTGAGGTGCCTGGGGCGAAGGTGATGCCTACCCTCCTGGGTGAGCGGGCATGGGGCAAAGGCTGAGGGGCTGCTGGGAGGGCGGTGCTGGAAGTGGGGTGGTGGCTGTACCTGTAGATGGTGGGGGCACAGACTTTGCCACCACCACAAGGGAGCTCGTGTCACTGGTCTCAGGTCCTGTCCCCGCCGTGGAGATCCCCTCGCCCTCCGTCCCACTGGTGAGCTCCGAGTCCGTAATGTGGCCCTCCATGGCCATGTGGGATGCAACTCCCTCGTGCTCCGGTGCCACTGCTCCTCCGCCTGGTGATGCTAATCCACACAAGAACAGGGAGACCACAAAAAGTGGGGGGACGACAGAAGAAAGACATGTTGAGTGCATGCATTACCGCTACCCTTGGCGGACACGACAGACACAGTAGCCCCCTGCACTAAGCCGCGCTCTTGGGCTCCACTGTTCAATTCCTGTGAAATGGCCTACAAGGCTATGGACGACATCTGCACAGATAGATGGCACAGGGGCATGACTAGGTGTAGTTGGCACTCTACAGAGGTGGGCTGGGGTGCCACATGGCCTGCCTTACGGAGGGACCTTGCCTACGGAACTCACCCTGGCCTAGGGAAACCCACAGCCCACCTCCCCCACCAAGACCCCTCCAATGCGCGCAAAGTCAGCAAAATGCGAGTGTACTCACCCCCTTGTGGCTGCTGTGATGCCCTCAAGCGCCCATACAACTCTGGGTACGACACCGCCAGGATCCTGAACATCAGGGGGGTCATGGAGCGACAGGCACCCCTCCCACGTTGGGAGGCCATCCCCAGCTGAGCCTCCGCTGTCTTCTTGCTCCAGCGCCGAATGTCCTCCCATCTTTTCCAGCAGGGTCCGGACATCCTTGGCGATGGCACGCCAAATATGTTTTTTCTGGTGGGCGCTGACCTACATGATTTGTGCAGGGGGAAGAGAAGGTTATTACCAACTGCACCGTCAAAGAGATTGGCCCCCATCCCTACCCTTGCCATGTGGCACATGCACTCACCATCGTTTCATGTACAACGCACTCCCCCCCTTCCTTCTTACATCCATCCATCTACACACAGGCATAGCCCATACAGCATGCTCCCAGTGTACTTACCTGTTTGTCTGAAGGACTGTAGAGTAGCGTGTATTGGGAGAGGACCCCATCCACGAGTTTCTCCAACTCCTCCGATGTGAAGGCAGGGGCCCTTAAACCAGACACTTGAGCCATTGTCTCTTCCAGACCGAGGTCACAGCAGCACTTGCAGTGTAGGTCCTCTCCTGTCAAAGATCAGGTATCGAGTGATTGAACAGATAGAAAATGGCGGTCACGTCCACAGCGGTGCGTACCGTCACCGCCGGCGTACATCGTCATTGGCTCCTGGTACCCATAGGGTCCAATGGTAACCAATGCAGTATTGCGCCGCGGTCTTCGCCCACCTACCGCGACGCTCTACAACGCCAGTGCAGTTACTTCACATCCCATTGTCCCACTTTACAGGTCAGGCAGCCACCATTTTAGGGGCCCACATGGCTTAATTTTTAACTGCGTCACACATACCTAGACCTAGACTCAACACACATACAGGCCACTTTTTGTGTATGAATGGTGTTCTGTGTAAGCTGTGGGTACGTACCTCTGAGTTGTTTGACTCTGTGCTCGCTGTTGTCCTTCATAGGCACCGTCCGCTGGGACATGTGAGGAGATGGCGACATCCTCCGGTGTACCGACCGTTGGTGGACCTGTCGACAATGGAGGAAAGACATGTGATAATCACATACAGGCTTGACCGTGCCACAATCCAGGAACTGTGTACCCAGCTGGAGCCAGACCTGATGTCAGCTATCCGCCATCCTACAGGAATCCCCCCTCAAGTGCAGGTGCTGTCAGTGCTCCATTTCCTTGCAAATGGGTCATTTCAAACAACAGTGGCCATAGCATCAGGGATGTCCCAGCCTATGTTTTCCAATGTGTTGTCAAGGGTGTTGTCTGCCCTGCTAAAACACATGTGGAGCTACATCGTTTTCCCTCAGGTTGAGGATTTGCCTACAGTGAAAGGTGATTTCTATGCCAAGGGACATATCCCCAACATCATAGGTTAGTGTGTGTCTAACAGTTGTCCCTCGCCATTTGCAGGTGACTGTGGTTACCCCAACCTGTCATGGCTACTGACCCCAGTGAGGAATCCCGGGACAAGGGCAGAGGAACACTACAATGAGGCACATGGGCGAACTAGGAGGGTGATGGAATGCACCTTCGGCCTCCTGAAGGAGAGGTTCAGGTGCCTCCATATGGCAGGTGGATCCCTATTCTACTCACCAAAGAAGGTGTGCCAGATCATCGTGGCCTGCTGTATGCTTCACAACTTAGCTTTGCGACGACAGGTGCCCTTTCTGCAGGAGGATGGTCCGGATGGCGGTGTTGTTGCAGCTGTGGAGCCTGTGGACAGTGAAGACGAGGAAGCAGAGGAAGAAGACATGGACAACAGGGACTCAGTGATCCAGCAATATTTCCAGTGAGACACAGGTAAGAATACAAACCTGCCTACTACATGTACTTATACACTACTACCTCTCTACTGTCTGTCTTTTTCACCCAGGGTATGGTCAATGAGTTGTCACTTTCTCTTACGATTTCACAGATGTGGGTCCCACTGTGTGACATCTGCTTTGTTTCCTCATGGACTAGAGCTGTGTGACATAAGTATGTTGACATTACAAATGAAAGAGCTTTTTGCCACAGTTATTGTTAATACAGTATTCCGAAATCACAGACAGACTCCAGATTGTTTTGTGCTTTAAGGGTGTTTATTTTAGTGCTAAAAATTGGAGGGGGTAGCAAAATGGTGAGGGGTGATGGCGGAGGAATGTACATGGCAGAGTCCAGTATATTAGTCTCACAGGTGCATTGCCCAAATGGGCATAGGAAGTGGAGCTGGGTTCAGTTTAGGGATGGACAGGGTGACAAAGTGGGACAGTAGGATGACAATCAGGGTGGTCTCATTTTTTGGCAGGGGTCTTGGCATCATTCACTGTCTTGTTCCTGGATCTCAGGGACCGTTTGCGAGGTGGTTCTCCCTCTGCAGGGGGTGGAGTGCTGGTCTAGTGGTCCTGTGGTGGTGCCTCCTGTCCACTAGCGCCGGCGGAGGTGGTGGGCAGTTCATTGTCCAGGCTAGGGTCAGGGGCACCTTGTAGTGCCACAGTGTCCCTCCTGGTGTTGAGTACTTCCTTCAGCACCGTTACGATGGTGCCCAGGGTGGAATTGATGGTTTTGAGTTCCTCCCTGAAGCCCATATATTGTTCCTCCTGCAAGCGCTGGGTCTCCTGAAACTTGTCCAGTACCGTTGCCATCGTCTCCTGGGAGTGGTGGTATGCTCCCATGATAGAGGAGAGGGCCTCGTGGAGAGTGGGTTCCCTGGGCCTGTCCGCCTCCTGTTGCACAGCAGCTCTCCCAGTTCCCCTGTGTTCCTGGGACTCCGTCCCCTGGACCGTATGCCCACTACCACTGCCCCCAGGTCCCTGTTGTTGTTGGGGTGGTGGGTTAGCCTGGGTTCCCTGTAGTGGTGGACACACTGCTAATTGACGTGTCCTGGGGACGGAGGTATGGGCCCGCTGGGTGGGTGCTGTGCTGGTGTTTCCAGAGGGGGGAAGCTCTGTAGTGGCCTGTGACTGGGTGTGGGGAACCGACTGTCCCGAGGTCCCTGATGGGCCCGGCTGGTCATCTAGATCCAGTTGGACAGAGGTGCTGTCATCACTGTGGGCCTCTTCTATTGGTGATGTGGACATGTGTGGACCCTCCTGTCTGGTGACGTTGGGTAAGGGTCCTGCAGGGGTATAAAGGCATGATTATTGCATCTGTGTGTGTCAAGGTGTGCAATGGGTGGGTGACCGTGTACCCCAGTGCTAGCATTCCTAGGTGGGACCTTGTGTGATGGTGGTTTAGGGGGGTGTATGGGTATGTGCAGTGGGCATCCTTTAGTGATGGGTGTCCATGCTTTGGTGTTGCATGCAGGGCCTGGTGTTGGGATGTGTGCTTTGTGATAGTGGGACATTTGTGAGGAGTAGGAGTGATGGGGGTGAGGGCGAGGGTGGGGGTAGGTGATAGCATGCAGGTGGGTGGAGGATGAAGTAGTTAAAGGTTTGACTTACCAGAGTCCATTCCTCCACCTACTCCTGCGAGGCCCTCAGGAGGCAGAATCACCAAGACCTGCTCCTCCCATGTTGTTAGTTGTGGGGGAGGAGGTGGGGGTCCGCCGCCAGTCCGCTGAACCGCAAGGTGGTGTCTGGACACCACGGAACGCACCTTCCCCCGTAGGTCGTTCCACCTCTTCCTGATGTCCACCCGATTTCTTGGGTGTTGTCCCACTGTGTTGACCCTGTCCACTTTTCTTCGCCATAGCTCCATCTTCCTTGCAATTGAGGTGTGCTGCACCTGTGCTCTGAATAGCTCTGGCTCTACCCAGACGATTTCCTCCACCATGACCCTGAGCTCCTCCTCCGAGAACCTGGGGTGTCTTTGCCGTGCCATGGGGTGGTGTAGGTGATGTGTGGGGTGATATGTGTGGTGATGAGTGTGCTGATATGTAGTGGGGTGTTGTGTGAGGTGCGTGGGTGATGGTGTGGGTGATGGTGTTGTGTGCCTGTGGATGCTAGTGTTGTTGATGGTGGTGTCTCTCTCTGGCTTTCGTTTGTGATTTGTTGTCGTAAGGGTTTGTGGGTGATGTGGGTGTGTGTTTTATAGTGTATTGAGTGTGTGGGAGTGGTGTGTGTATGTGTATCAGGTGTGTGTATTTGGAATTGTCCAATGTGGCTGTGTTTTGTGAGAGTGTGTGTATTTTGAGCGCTGCGGTGTGTACCGCCAATGGAATACCGCGGTTGAAAGACCGCCACGTGGATTCGTGGGTCGTGATAGTGTGGGTATATTTCTGTTGGCGTGACGGTAGTGGTTTTGTTTTCGCCAGTTTATTACTGACCTTTGGTGTGGCAGACTTGTGTGGGTGTCTGAATTTTGGCGGATTCCGAACTGTGGGTCATAATGACCGTGGCGGAATTCTGCGGCTGCGGTGGTGTGTTGGCGGTCTTCTGCACGGCGGTAAGCGGCTTTTACCGCCAATGTCATAATGAGGGACTTAGTCTGCTGAAGTTGGTTGGCCAATCAATAGATGACATTCACAATGGCAATCTGCTCCACAGTGATGATCTTCAGGAGGTCAATAGCCTCCTCATTCAGGGCAGCTGAAGTAACAGGGTCTGGGGCAGAGGTGCCTGTAGCAAAAGAGACAGCTAGCCTCTTGGGTGATTGGGCATGGCCAGCTGTGTGGGGAGCAACAGGGAGGGTGGTGACAGAACTGGGGGTGGCAGACAAAGATGGGATAGGAGTAATTCCCGAGAGGTCTGTCACCACAAGGTAGTGGGCACTGGAGGTAGAATTCAATGATGAAGAGGTTGATCCTGTTTCCTCCATGGCACTTCCCTTACGCTCCGCGCCACTGGGTCCCCAGTGACAGTGGTGTCATGGCCAGAGGTACCGTCGCTAGATCCTTCCCCACTTGTCTCCTTCACTTTCCTGGGATGATGCTGCGAATACAAAGAGGAAAAGGGTCACCACATGTTTCTGAATACACTTGTACAACAGCTGTGATTGGGAAGCATTACCATAATGTCAAGTAGGCCCGAGTAACAAACTACATCAAAGTGCCTCCTACATGTAACATATCATATACATGCATGCCATCTGACCTGTCAACAGATGGACACAGGAATATCTGGATCTCAGACAACAACAATTGCATGGCTGAAGTTTTGCAATCACAGTAACCATTGAACAAGTAGGAGACCTCATCACCTTCAATGTTTTGTCTCAGGGAGCATACCTCAGTTACCTGCTGTCAAACAATAGTAACCCAATGCCAAATGCATTCCCCCATATGCTATAAAAGGTCATGAAGATATCTGTTTGTCACATACACAATAACACATCAGTAAGAATTAATTTTCCTTAAACCTGCCACATTGCTAACAACTGTACAGTAGCCTGGAGAAGGTGACATGGAAATACTCATGTCACACTGGAAACATCAACAATGAACACTTCACCAAGTGATATTTGTTATAACGAAGTCATGGAAGTATTACTAATGTTGCTCAAATATGCTACATATTTACCATGGACCCGACACTGTAGACAAAATGTTCTAAATGTCATGGAGATATGTCCAGAATATCCACAACACAATGAATCAGCAAGCCCCGGGGAAATCACCACTAATGTCTTGCACCCCTCACAATGATATACTCTGATTGCATCAGTAGATGCTGCAAGTCCTTTGTATGTTGTAAAGGCCAATAGATTTGCAAGTACTAGTAGAGGGCCCTCAATATGTTGCCCAATGTGAAGCTATATCAATGTCTCTATTTTGGTCCTACAAACCCAGATGTCTGTGGGTAAATGGGTGTACCCAAACAAATATGATTCTAACATAACTGTAAGTCACCCCATGTTGCATGCCTACAGTCAGGTTACAAACCTTCCCCATCACACATGTGCAGTGCACTTTTTCATGTGATGCCACATTATTGGTGTGGAAATGCACATTGTGGCTATAAAATCTAGTCATATACGTCATGTCCCTCATTGCTACTGTCATTTTACATGCCAAATGACATGCTATGATAGGTGAGGGTATGTGTCAGTCATCAATGGTGACCCACTCGTGTCTGTGTCACCACATGAAACGTACCCCCATTTGCAAATGCCCTATGCCAAACACGGGTTGGCATGCACAGGTATGTGAGGGAATGCAGACATCACCGCATGAACACAGATAGATCAGGCACTAAACAGCATAGTACAACTGTTATCAAAAGACAAAGGGACACTTGCTAACATGTAGGCACAAGGAATGTTGGCAACAGTCATGGCACACAAATCATGTCAAAGGGCATTCCCTACTTACCAAGGGAGAGTATTGATCTGTAGCAGAGCCAAATAAGAATATATGCTCTGTCACATGTATAATGGCCAACTTCACGTTACAGACAGTAATGCGGTGCCAGCACTCGTCACACAGTGAAGACAGGTAGACTCTGCAGGGCAGATGCCAATATGCTAATTTGACCAGACACATGTCTGAGGGCAGTGATTTATCTCTTTCCATTGGCATGTAGCGCTGAGGAGTAGTGGTCTGTAGCATAGAATTTACACCCACAACAGCAACAACAAACAGTACGTGATTGATTAATGTACATAGCCATGTGTTGTCCCTGGAGAGCAAATTGTTTGTGCATTGTACCCGTTGTGTCCTAGGTCCCTGGGCCGATAGAGAAGGCACATCTGTATGCACCACATAAAATATATCTACACAAACAGTTACTCATCTACTGTGTCACACTTGGCTCATCCCTAATTGTCAGGGGAAGATGTCAGAACCTAACATATTAACTTGGCAATGTGACAGGCAGGAATATGCCTCGTACTCACCCCCCTGTGGCTGCTGTTCTCTTCTCAAATGCCCATCAAGGTCTGGAATGTGGGCCATCGGGAGGGCTCATGGTCCAATTTGTACCCCACCTACTTTGAGAGGACAGCACCAGCTAGACCTCCATGATCTTCTGGGCCTAGTGTGTCAGGTCCTCCTACCTCTTGTGACAGTGGGCGCTCCGCTGGCTGTGGATCTTTAGGGTCCGCACCTTCCAGGCAATGGCTCTCCAAATATCTTTCTTATGATGTGCGTTTACCAGTACAGATGCAAGAGACAAATCAAGCGAATATAATCCCAAATTTTGGCACAAATGATTGTGTTACACACATGTCAGAAACACCAGGCTAAAAAGGTTCAACTTGTCAGTATACCACAAGTGTAAAGCACAGAAGCCAATAAGTACAGGGACATGGCTACAGACATTTATATCCATCTGCAGCCTGACCCACTTTCCAATTCAGTGCATAAAATGACTAAGCAAACCTACTCACATATGTAAGCCCATGCTCGAGCAACATGTACTGTGATGAGATTACAATGAAACACTACAAACATACGTAGCTTCTGAAGGGTAAACCCCTTAGGCCTGACTGGACAAACAGATTCACACTCTACGAGATTGACTGCATGGAGTCCCTGCAGGCAACTTCCATAGTACATACTTCACCCTTACACTTCAGTGACAATGGAGGGGCTGACATGTTGGGTTCATAAAGTGTCTTCCCTGTGCATGTGTGGACATGTGGCCCACCAAATGCAGAGTCATGTGACTTTTGGGAGGGGGGGTCTGTGGTATTTACCTTTCCTTTGGACATATGTGTCTAACCTACAGGGATGTCATCCAACATACAAAGGTATGCATTGTACAATTTCTGCTGAGTGGCCAAGCTACTCACTCACATGCCCAGACACGGGTCCCAGGTTCACTATGCCACTGAATTTCAGCTAACTTGGCTGATATCCTAAAACCAGTCCCAGGATGCTTGTTTCCAGTCCATGAAGGACCTTGCCTGACAGTTAGGGCTGGACTGTTCCCATGGGGAACATGGTCAGAACTGAGTTGCTTATGACTGGGGCCAAACGGGGGTGCCCTGGTGAGCAAATTAATTGATGGATTAAACCTAGATCTGTGACTGGGGGTGAATGATTGACTGGTTCAGCATTACGCCCATCATTTGTGTTTGTTTTCATGCTCCACAACATCGCCCTGCAGAGAAATATCCTGCATATCCCAGAGGAGAGCGAGTCTACAGTGCCACCAGGTGAGAATCCTGAAATGCCAACTGAAGATGACAGTGGTAAAGAGGAAGGAGCAGTCTTGCGGGAAGGTCTCGTCCACAGCTACTTCTCATGAGTATAAGTTATGTCTTGTGATGTCATGACTTTTACTGTACAATGAACTGTAGCTGTGAGAATGTTTTGAGTTGAGGGTTTTGAATACAGATAGGGAACAAATACTCTGCAATAATCAACCAAAGGCTACTTGATTAGATAGCTTTTGAAACATCCCCACCTTGATGATGTTGCTTTGTTTGTGTCTGTTTCCTTGCAGTTTACTTTGTTTTTCAGATGCTTGCAATGTGACTTCGGTCATAAGTATGGTTTCAAGCCCATACACTTTGTTTTGTTCGTTGTACAGGCACCTTCACCATGACATCTTCATGTGGGCATTTCGGAGTTGTGACATTGGTGGTATGTGATGCTGTTTGGATATACAAAGTGGACACGGATTATTCCAGGTAATGTAGGCCACAGAGTTTGGGTGTATGAACTATGTGCCAAGACAGGTTGCACAGTGTTTGGGGGGAAGGTCAGAAGTGCCCAATGGTCTTGTTTTGTGTGCTGTGGTGGGCCTGATGCATTATGTGTGTCATCATGTGGGCATGGAATATGTAGTGCTAGCTTGTGACCAAGTAATTTTTCCTTCACACTGGCTAAACAGTCTTTTTGTATGACCTGAATATAGCTGTAGATGTGTTCATCATTGTAGGCCAAAGTGACTGTGCCACAACACTGACATAGGTTTGTGTCATACCACCAAATGCATGGCCATTGGATTATGATGGCCCTGTGGTTAGGGACTGTTGTACTGACATCTGTCTGCCTCTAAGATTATGTGATGTTGAATCCCTTTGGTGTGGTATGTAATAAGGCTCAAGCTGCTGACATCAACCACATCAATGTTTCCCTATTTTAGGACAGTGTCTGACAAATCCTTTCCTTTTGTGTTCTAGAGCTCTATACGTCTCAACATGGTCATTTACTCAGTATGAGCCAATCGAGTTTGAGTTCCAATAGTCCTAACAGATTGACAGCCTATGTGCTAAACACTATAATATTTTTTTTAGTTTATGCAGACACATGCAATTATGTGTTTGTATGGGAGGGTTTTAATCCTGAGCTGGATACAGCGCACATGGAACATATTCTATCTTCAACAAGTAGCTTAGATCATCATTGTATGGGTCACATGCTCTGGCATATATACGTAGCTAAATATGAAATCAAAAGCAGCCGACAAAGTGTCAGTGAAGGGTGATTTTATTGTGCGGCTATGACTAACAGAAAATAAATGTGACAGAAGTCAACAAAAAATCTAATGTGAAGGGGTCAGTCATGGTGAATGAAATCACTGCACTGGAGTAGATGCCACACCACTGGGAGTCAAAAGTCCAGAGTATTCCTCCCATTGGAAACAGTAGGTGGTTCAGGATCAGTCCAGAGCGATTGTTTAATACACAAAGGAGTTCCTTAATGAAGATGGTTATTACTGGCAGTGGTGGATGTCTTGCCTTCTGCTCCTCCTGGATTCTTTACTGGATGTCCCTATTTGTGTGGGGGGGATCTGCTGCTAAACAGTCAAGGGGGCCTGGGCCTTGTTGTTCCTCTGGCAGAAACCCCATTCCAGTGGCTAGCATTGATCTTGCTGGGCCTGCTGTTGAAGAGCCAAGGGAAGGGGTAGGCTGGTGTTGGAAAGCCATGCTCAGGGTCATATGTATGTCCCTCAACACCCCTGTTAGAGTGGCCATGTTGGTATTGTGGGCCTCCAGCTGTTCAAGCATGTCCCTTGCATGTCCCTCAGTAGCTTCTTGATTTCCTAGAGTTCGGTCAACACCTGGCCCATCACACCTTAGGACTCCTGATAGATCCCATGACATGGCTGATGGTGTCCTGGCCAAGAACATCCCCAGTGGCCCCAGCCCGCTGACCTACAGCATCCATCTCATGCACTCTACACCTATGGGCCTGAGCCATTGACACAAGGTACCCCCTCCAACTTGTTTCTGGACCCTCATTGTCCAAAGTGTTGAGCTGCACCTCAGGATTCACGACTGGTGGGCACAAGATGGTATACACTGTGCTCAGGACACAGGTTGGGGGACTAATGGTTGCTTGTGATGTTGAAGCAACAGGACTGAGCGGTGACATTGTGGGCACAGTGTGACTCACTGTTGCTGTCCGACCAGGTTGCCCAGAAGGGTCAGAACCGTCTTTCATGTCCAGCCATTCAGGAGTGTCATTGTTACTGAGGGCTTCATCCATGGGGATAGTGGCAGTCTATTCCATGACCTCTGTGTGCCCAGTGCAGATCCACCTGTTGATGTCAAACATACATTGTTACTGGTTGTTTTGTGAGATCTACCTCCAACAGTTTAGAGTTACAGTAAGCAGAGACCTTGTACAAAGTTAAGTTGTAGTTAATGTAATTGTTAATCCATGGTATTGGGTGAATTGACATGACGAGTGAAACATTCCAACTCATTTAGACTCAAGCAGCTGCTGAGGTGTGCAGATCAGTTGCAGTTGGGAGGATGGCCTGAAAATGACATTTTGCCACCAGTGCAGCCAACAAAGTGGATGGACATGTTATGGATTTGATCACATGGAGGCCTAGATGAGTGGAATGCAGGCAGACCCAGGACTTGGTTTCATATGTGACTGAAGTCATCACGTGCATAGTGCTGTATTAATGTGTCTGCTGCTGCTGCCAGTCTGGTGATCCATCTTGACACCTTAGGAACAGTTGTTGTACACTCTTGGTAAGCTGTATTTCCTGTCCTCAATAGTTTTATCTTGGCTTAGCAAGCAAAGATTGAGATAGGTAGGCATACACATCTCTGATTTAAGCAGGATCTGTGCTTGATCAATCCCAGGTGAGTAAACTTCATTTGTGAGTTGTCAAACAAGGGTCTTTGGACTAGAGAACACTGGGCTGTGGGTTGGAGTTGCTGAAACAGTGCTTCCTTGGAGTTGCAGTCATGTCACTCCCTGTTCTACACACAGTGGACAAATGCTACCCCCCCAGGTGACTGAATTTCATTCAAGAGTTGGCAAACAGGGGTCAGTGGACAAAAGAACACTGGGCTGGTAGTTGGAGTTAAGGAAACAGGGCCTGCTGGGAGTTGCAGTCAGGTCACTCTCTGTAGTACACACTCTTGACCAATGTTTTTCTCCCAGGTGAGTAAACTTCATCTAAGAGTTGACAAACAGATGTATTTGGGCATGTGCCCACTGTGCTAGTGGTTGGAGTCACAGAAACAGGGCCATTTGGGCTTTGCAGTCAGGTCACTCTCTATGCTGTACACACTAGACAAATGTTATCCTCCCAGGTGAATGAAGTTCATTTGAGAGTTAACAAACAGGGGTCTTTGGAAAGGAGAACACTGGGCTGGAGGTTGGAATTGCTGAAACAGTGCCTCCTGGGAGTCTCAGTCAGGTCACTCCCTGTATTACACACACTACACGAATGTTATTCCCCCCAGTGAGTAAACTTCATTTGAGAGTTAACAAATAGGGGTCTTTGGATGAGAGAACATTAGGCTGGTGGTCGGAGTTGTTAAAAAAGTGCCTCTTGGGAATTGCAGTCAGGTTACTCCCTGTACTACACACACTAGACACATGTTATTTTTCCCAGGTGAGTGAAGTCCATTTGCAAGTCAACAAGAGAACACTAGGCTGATGTTTGGAGTTGTGATACAGTGCCTCCTGGTAGTTGCAGTCAGGTCACTTTCACTATTCCCCAGTACTTGACAACTGTTGTTTTTTACATATCTGTATGCAGGCTGCATTTATGTTTGAGCATACATTGTCATTTTAGGACATGCCTTGGACCCTGGAATGTGTTTCTGATATTGTGAGTTTTCCAGGCCCCATTTGGACATATGGCACGTGATGGGCCTAGGTAACTTTGATGTTGGGTCCAATGATATATATTGAGAGCGTTGAAACTCAGATGCTCTGGCTATTAAATGTTAGTGAGGTACATGAACAAGACAGTGTGAGCTGTGAGTATGTATCAGATTGCATTTTGGTGACAGTTTTTGTGTTGTGACTTACCAGACTCCACTCCACCAGGTATTCCTATCAAGCCCTCAGTATGAAGGATGCCACAGACCTTCTCCTCCCAGGGAAAGAGTATTAAGGGGGCACTGGGAGCGCCACAGCCAGTCGTCTTGGTCTGCAGTTGGTGTGTCGCCCCTGAGGTCATTCCACCTCTTCCTAATGCCCTTCTTTGTGCGCAGGGTGGTACCTACAGCATTCACTCTGTCGACAAACCTATCCCACATTTACGTTTTCCTACGTAAGGCTCCACTCTTATGATTTCAATAAGTGAGGCTCCACTCTTATGATTTTATCCTCAATGACTCTTTACTCATCTTCAGAAAAACTGGGATTTTTTTAATGTGACATGGCGGAAAAAAATATTAAGAGTGACAGGGGCTTACTTAACAGGGAAGTGCAACAGGGTATGAATGGGCAAAGGTGTGTGTAGGGTGTTCAATGGGATTGTGAAAAAAGGGGTGCCTAATCTATATACTCTGTGGATTAAAGTTGCTGGGGCTTCTTTGTCTTGCTGTGTGGATTGTGGTCTATGAAGGGGTGTTCTTTATAGTGTGCTTTGCAGGTGTGTCCACTGGAACAATGTGTGTCGGCTGTGTTGTTTTTAAATTCATCCAATGTGCAGTTGGTTGTAATTTTGCTGACCGCAAACCACTGTGGTTCTGACCGCCATTGGGTGACTGCCACGAAGGGACTGTCATGACAACTGTGTGATTGTAATATGCTTGGTGGTTGGCCACCGTACTGATGGCGCTAGAGGTCTGACTGCCTATATTCAGGCTGCCACACCTCTGGCAGTCTGCCTTTTTTGCTTGGCAGTCAGCAGTCCTGTCTGAATGACTTGTAATAGAGAGGTTTGGAAGACCGCCAACTTGGTGGTCTGACAGTCCGACCACCGAACTCGTTATCATGCCCTAAGTTTACACCTAAAGTCTAACTTTACTAGTAGTAAAGTTAGACATTAGGTCTAACCTTAGACTTTTGGTCTAAACATAGTCTTTTGGATTGTTTAGCTTTGTAAATCAGCCCCATATTATCTACAGTACTTCCTAAAAGCTGTTCATTGATGGACTGCAAAAGCTACAAACATGCATCAAAAGCAATGTAAATCTTCAGAAATGCAATCATGTGGTATCAGCCCAGAAAAGTCTTGCCAAGCTCCCACTGGAGTCAAGGACCATCATCTTCAATATCTGCTGTAACAAAGGTCCTGACTAACCTCTAAAATTGGCTGAATTGCACTCCAACCACAGATGTACGCTCAGCCAAGTAGCACCTTATTCACTAAAAGTGATTACATATCTCAGAGCCTTAGAGGCAGTCACTGGGGGTCCGATTCACAAAAGTGAAAGTAAAGTTAGAGCAAAAGTCTAACTTTGCTACTTTTTTGGCATTCTCAAAGGAATGTATGAGTGGTATCTTTATGTTTGAGGAGGGTGTACACAAGGATCACAGATTCCACTCATCAGGGTGGAATCTCTGCCCCAATTGAGGAATCTCCACACTGGGTGCAGAATCTCTGCACGTGGGACAGACTACAACTCAATGAAATAAAATGGCAAAAATTGGTGTATAACACAACACATATGCCTAGATTCACACATCATGAGATAAGACATTTTGGTGGTCACTATGACATTGGCAGTCTATTCTGAAGACCGCCGTGGTGATGGCCACCAACAAACCGCCGCCGAGGTGGCAATCCACCTGCCAGATTATGATACATAAACAGAAAACTGGCAGAAGAAAGCCACAAGTCCGCCAGACCGAACGAAGGCTGATAACTGTCAGACCCACCAACTTCACTGCTACACCAGCAATACATTGCCCTCCAAATTGTGACCCACGAATCACCACAGTGGACATTCAACGGCAGTCAGCCATTGACGGTGCACACCACCATGGCAAAACTGGGCACCCAACACCACTTCAAGCCAACATTGGCCAGATCAAAAAACCCACACCTGACACATATACACACACCCACAACACCCACCAACAGCACTATAAAACACCCCCCCATTTAACCCACAATCCTTTGCAAACACGAAAAGACTGCTACACCTTGCCAGGCCGATCCCTTAGAGCAGTGGTTCCCAAACTTTTTTGACCGGCGGCTCCCTTCACCTACATTGGCCATTGCCCGCAGCTCCCCATTATGCTACTTTTTTTTTCGGGTGGGCGATGTAAGCCCAGCCTCAGGAGTACTTCAAATTTTCTCCCTGCAAATAATTGGGATGTAGGGTAGGCGATGAAGGTATTATCATATTGGTAACAAAATAAAAATACAAGTTGTTTACTTTTTTTTAATTCAGTTAAGTCAGAAACAATACAATATTAAGAGCCAAAAATGTTTCCACGAATTAGCAATCTTTTTTGAACACATGTAAGATTAACCACACAACAAAGTTCTGTAGTAAATGTTTTTTAATTAACAAGAAAAACCAGGGAGTCTGAATGTAAACAAAATAGAAAGGCCTATGTTTGGAAAATCCTAGTGAGATGGATGTTCTTGTTTTTCTTTACAAAGCTCCTCAAATCTTGGTGTTATTTTTGAGATTGCAACACACATTTCTTTTTCAAGGTGAATTTTTGCCCTGTATTTTGACTTTATCACTGCAACTGCTGAGAAACGAGCTTCACAAAGGTAGGAAGTAGCAAATGGGATCAAAACATGCAGGGCAATCTTGCTAATCCCTGGGTATTCATCTTGAGTTTGGCACCAAAACTCAAGCAGTGACAGAGACTGGAATTGTACTTTCAATTTTGAGTCACTTGAAATGACAATGAGCTGTTCTGCTTCCTCGTTATTGAAATGCTGAGGTATCTCAGTATTGAAGGGGTCTCTCACCCATTTTATTGGCTCCACTCCATCCTCTGGGGAATATTTCTGAAGGTAAAAATGCAGTTGTGACAAATACAGAACAAAAACTGTCCTCAGTTCCTCCTTTAATGCCATCTCATTGTCTTGCAGAAATGTGTCCAATGAAGTAAAACATTTATAGTCACCTTTGCTTACACTGCCTTTCCAAAGGATGACTTTTTTCTTAAACCCTGAAACTTTGTCTGAGAGCTACAAGATGGTAGTAATATTACCTTACAAGGACTTGTTCAGTGTGTTCAGTTTTTCAAAAAGATCCGAAAGAAAAAACATTTGTATTAGAAAGTCTGCATCAATAAATTTGTCGGCAAAACAATGTTCATCATTGTGTAGATATGAGTATATTTCATTCCTAAGCTCATACACCCTAAGGGAGTTACAGAGAGACAGCCCTCGAGAAGTGCTGTAGAACAAGAGGCATGAGTGTTCAGCACCCATGTCTTCACACAGCTTAGCAAAAAATCTTGCTTTCATTGGTCTTGTTTTAATAAAATGTACCACTTTGGTGACTATTTTCAGAATATTATGCAGTTCTTCACTGAGGTTTCCTGCTGCTATTGCTTCTCTGTGTATTATACAGTGTGTCCAAATAGCATTAGGTGCTTTAGACCGTATGCGAGCTTGAAGTCCTTGGTAGCATCCAGCTCTTGAACGACCCCCGTCTGTACAAACTCCAACACATCTCTCCCAGTCAATCTGATTCTGCACCATAAAATCATCCACAACCGCAAACAAATCTTGACCGGTAGTTCCACCTTTCATTTCCTTACAGAACAACAAATCCTCAACTATTTTTTTTCATTAACAAACCTGACATAGCAAATAAGATGGGTGTCTTTTTGGTTGTCAGTTGCCTCGTCCAATTGGAGTGCAAAGTCTTTGCCTTTTAAGTTACAGATGAGCTGATCGTTAATATCGTCAGCCATATCGTTTATCCTCCGGCTGATAGTATTATTAGAAAGAGGCACTTTGAGCAGCTGTTTACCAGCATCTTCGCCAAGCATGATGGTTACCATATCAACAGCAGCAGGCGAAATCAGCTCTTCTGCAATTGTGTGTGGTTTTTTACACTGGGCAACACAATAGGCCACTTTATAAGAAGACAAGAGGGCGTTACTGTTAACTTTGGCTTGTTTTGAGAAAGTGGTTTTTTGTAACTTGGCTTCTGTTAGTTGTCTTTGGAAAAATTCCCTTGGCTTTTCAACCACATTTGGGTGAAGACTTTCAAGATGACGCTTTAGTTTACTTGGAAGCATGGATTCTAAAGCCAAAACTTTTAAACAGATTACACATTGAGGACGCTCCTCATTATTAACCTGTACACATGTGAAACCATAATCTAGATACCTGTCATCATACTTTCTGTACTTGGTTTTTCCCTTCCCATCCTCTTTTTTCTCTGAAGAACCTGAGACTTCACTTTGCTCAGACGAACTTGAACTCAGTATTAAAAATCTCTTCATTGTCAATCATAAAGATGCCAATCAGTTCAGAGGTAGAAGAGAAGAGAAGAAAGGGCGGAAATGAATCAACAAAACAAAACTATATAATAAAGGTCCTTCTGTTTATTGAGTTCCTTGTCTTCTTTTCTTTTCCTTAGCAGGCTCAGGCTGGTATCTCCAGGCTTCTTCTGGGTTCCATCCACAGTCCCCTCTGAATAATAAGCCTTAAGTTAAGGATAAACCATCCAGGTAAGTATAAGAAGAGCTAAAGCTATTCTCTTTCTACTCTACTGTTATTTTAGTAGCACATGATGATGGTGACCACTGTGACTTCATTGATATCAAAGAAAAAAAGAGCATTCCTTTTTAATGAAATTGGAGATCAGCAACTTTGTTCAAAGGATGAAGGAAGCCAATTTGCAGCTGCTAATGCATACATCAGACTGTCAGTTGAAATGGAAAATATCACACTTCAACCATTCCTGGTCCCATCAAATGAGATATCAACTTTTTTCATCAGCATCAACAGTTATAATTTTATAATGGATAATGTTTTCACTATCTGCCCAATTCTCTGAAATAATCAACCAATCCCTTTTGTGCTTTTTGAACCAAGATGAATTAAAAATGTAGGACGTCATAACATTTGCTGCTTAGAATAGTTTTCGTAATTTGTCTGGCATAATCGTGATAGCAATCAACAGTAGTGCAAGAGATATAGAAAAAGGAGAGTTCACATGCCCACAGGTCAAGACTAAGAATAGAAATAATAGAAATACAGAAGAATAAAATGGCAAAGGGAAACTTTGCTGATTTTCAGCGCTATGGTTGCAACCAACAACACAGGAAACATAAGCGACTCTAACTCAGTTCATAAATTAAAAGCTGGTTAGGAACCACTTCACATACCTGCTCGTACTTCAATGAAGTAATCTGCAGGTACCAATGTGTTCTTTGAATGATGGATCCAGCTTTGGCAACAGCAAGTGATACACCACAGATTGCTGGACTGCCTGGAATACCTGGTTCACTGGGTTCGGCTGGTGCAATGGATCGGCTTTTCCACAGCAGTCCGCTTCTTCCCTACGCAGATTTAAAAGCGATAAGACAAATTATTACTGTTTTTTTCTTTTACCAACCTTACCAAAGGTATCTATTTTTGTTAATTCAGTGTGACACCCAAATAATGATCTGTATTTGTTTCAAATAGCAAATATAACTTCAAATATTCTTAATGTATGTTACAGCTGCATTGATGCTATGTACAGCTATCTGACTATAATTGAATTGAAAACAACAAGGTGATGGATGAAATGCTTGAAATAATTACTTGGGGCTGACCTTTGGAGCACACATTCTGCCTTCAATCTGGAAACTTTCTCATCTAACAATACTTAACAGTACTTGATCATTCACCAGTGCTTAATTTTAGCTTGTTTCCGGTGCAGAGCACCAGCACTTATTTGTGAGGGCTGGCACTTATTTTTCTCCCTCAAGCATTTACTGTGAGCAAAAGACACATATGGGAAACACTGAGGAAGAGAAAAACGAAATAGTGTCACAATGGGAGAAAACAGAAAGCCGCAAGAGTGAGCTGAAGGGGAAGGAAGTGGTTTTAAAATCATTGAAGAGGCCTGAGATGGATTTAGTATTACACTGCCTCAGTATTCCGTTTTCCCACATTTAATTTCAGCAGCCCATGTTTAAGAGGAGGACTTTGGGCACTGGCACATTTTTATTTACAAATTAAGCAATGTCGTTCACACTCCCACTCTGCAGTTTCTTGAGAACAGGGTTGGTTTCTGCAGAGTGCAATTCTTAGCATCAAGATAGGGGCACTATGTGAAGGCATTAATAACTATGGTGCAAGGCAAAGTTGTCACCCCCTTAACAACAAATAGAAGACTCTCGATGGGCTAAAGGTGGGACTGCATTTAACTCTGCAATGTCATTCGGGTTACATGGTGTACGTACGGTGTCAATCTCCAACTGGAACTTTGGTGAATCGTAATCCATGCCTGACTATGTCAAACCATACCAGCATGTGGTTTCATTTTTAGCAAGAAACTGTCAGGAAGGCTCACTATTTTCCCATCTGCTCTAACTGCTCTGTTAATACCTGTACTCAAGTCGAGGCATTCAAATGAGAGACATGTAAATATTACATCTAACCAAGTCATTTAAAGTTTCTTAAAATATCACAGGTGCATTTCTTTGTCAAACAATATTCACTTTCCATATCTCTCAAATTATGACTGCAGTATACATTTAACCAGGAATAAAAGTAAACTACATACCCCCTAACTATCCTCCGCTAACGCCATTACAGATCTTCATTTCTAAATTCACATGGCACTCAATATATATTTGGCTTTATAGCTTTTTTAGCCAATGTGCTTGAAAACGTTTTTTTTTTTTTTAAATTGCCAATATATTCTACTTTTTTTAAACGTTCTTTAAGAACTACTCCTTGAACATCCCTGGGGAGAGCAGCTGCAGTAGGAAATCCTCCATACATGTGATTATTTCACAAGTATAGAACCATCAGGAAAACGTCACAGTTTCAGGCAATCGTTTTAAAAAATTGAGGCATAAAATGCACTCATTAAAAATGTTTTTTATCTTCAATTAGGGAGAGCAACAGCCCTGGATAAGTGCCAGCTTCACTTACTTGCTCAGTTCCATTTTGGTTATGTTTTAAAGTTATTATGCGGAAAACGCTGCTGCTGCATAATCACATAACTCTAATGGCCCTACCTAGTATAACCCATCTCACACTGGCATGTTTGCCCCCTGTTTCATTATAGCAGCTTTGATACGTCCTACTTCTGTACTGTTTTATACATTTCCAACAGTACTGCATTTCAAATGCAGCTGCTACTGGTGTTCCATCATTGACAGAGACACCATATCCGAAATGCTTACCAGTGCCACAAAAAGGAACGTGTTCCTGTACATTTCATTACATGGCTTATTAAGATGGGCCTACCCATGCCTCAAGAATCCCCAGAATCTTCAATAATGCAAACAGGCCTGCAATGCGTAGAATGGCTTCTATTTGCAGCGCTGTAAAATCGTGCTAGGAGGGAACAGAAGCCCTAGATTCCAAATTCTAAAACTGATAATAATTACCTGACAATGAGCTGAAATTCGACTTGGAACGCTGAGGATCACAGGGGTAGCAATAACACTCTCTGAGTCTCTTCTGAATTGCTGCGTGCCTGTAAATGTCGAAGAACGTAATCACGCTGGGTGAAACCATAATGCAAGACGTTGACAGGTGGGGCTCATGTAATCCCCCCCACATGAAATGCTAATGTCTACTGCTCAACAGGAAAATAATTACCTCCCTGCATAAGTTAAGCTGGTATAAACCGCGTGCATAAATCTTTTCTGAAGTGTGGCATTTCATGTTGTACAAAATGCGCACGGCGCCCCTGGCAACTTGTCACGGCGCACCGGGGTGCCGCGGCGCATAGTTTGGGAACCACTGCCCTAGAGAACTGCTCACACACACCGCATCTACCTATACATCCATCCCGCATCACACACCGCATACTCTACAACAACACTGAACACCCTCTGCACAACACACACAACACACAATAGGATTGTCTGCACAGAAGCACCCCTGTTTCATAGATGATGAGTTGTGGGTCATGGCGGAGGAAATCATCAGTGTAGAGCTGCAGCTGTGTGGTGCACAAGTCCATCAGATCTACATTGCCAGGAAGATGGACCTATGGCGAGGATCGTGGACAGGGTGAACTCAATGGGACAATATCCACTCACAAGGGACGACATCCGAAAGAGGTAGATTGCACTACAGGGGAAGGCACGTTCTATTGCATCAAGTCACCAGGTCGCCATCATGAGTACTGGCAGTGAACCCCCACCTCCTCCCCTACAGTTCACAGCATGGGAGTAGCAAGTGTTGGCAATCCTGCATCCTGAGGGCCTCACTGGAGTCACTGGAGGGCTGGACACTGGTAAGTCACCATTACTAACCTACCTCCACTGATACCTGCATGGCATGTCACTGCTTCGTCCCAACTCCCTACACCCCACTCCGTCCCACACAGTGCCCACCCCAATGACCCCCCTCAATTGTGTACCCCTGCTTTCCCTACCAACTGTAAGCACACCCCTTCCAGTTCTGCATGCATCCCCAGCAGCAATGCATGGACAGCATGTAGCACTACCAATCCCACAATCCATCACCATACTCTACCAAAGGTTGGAGAACAGCACCAAACCCATAGGGAAAGGTAGAAATGCTGAAAAATGTGACAGACAATGAACCTAACAAATC
This sequence comes from Pleurodeles waltl, assembly GCF_031143425.1. Classification (NCBI taxonomy): domain Eukaryota; kingdom Metazoa; phylum Chordata; class Amphibia; order Caudata; family Salamandridae; genus Pleurodeles; species Pleurodeles waltl. Next base: position 56,872,183 of record NC_090439.1, on the reverse strand, counting down.
ACTTACATCCTCACAGGTGCCCCAGCCAAGGTCAGCGGCAACCAGGTGCCACGGCACCCCAGTCCACCACTAGAAGATGCCCTCAGTGATGACAGCAACTCTGAATGTCCCGAGCCGGATGAACTTCCTGGCCCATACTGAACCACAGGTCAGTTGCTTCCACATCAGACAGTCAGTCCACCACAGGGTCCCCCTCCGACTCCAACACCGTGCAGCCACTCAACATCCCCAGACTCCTGTCCCCAGGACACGTCATTCAATAGTGTGCCCACCTGTACAGGGAGCTGAGTCAACATCATTCAGGCAAGATGGTGAAGGTCCTGGTAGAAGTGGGAGTGGGCACACCATTCATGGGAACACACGTACAGGGGGCCAAGGACAGTGGGAGGTGAGATGTGCGCCAGGGGAAGGCCTGGCCTGGGGAACCGACTGCCCAGGAGGCACTCACTTGTGTCCTGTGGGCATACTAAAACTCATAGGACAGGATGGGCAAGGTGATCAGCATCATGCAGGAGAACCAGCGGCTGCAAGGGGTATACCACCAGGAGGTCATGCAGCACTTGCAGGACCTAAATGCCAACATGGCCTCCATTGTAAGAGTGCTGGGTGACATGGCCAACGGCGTGAGGGAGAACAGAGCACATCAGCGGCCCACTTCCATTAGCCAGTCAACTCACCAGACATCAACATCTGCTGCTGCAGCTAGTGGATAGGAGGACCTGCCACAAGACCCACAAGCCACCAGCACCTGTCCCTCTGCAGCAGAAGAACCACCCTGCAAACATTCCCTGCAACCCAGACAGACACCAGAGACGGTTGCCAAAACCAAGACCACCGCCAGGAAATTAGCCCCTTAAAAATGTCCCCTTGTGTGCCACTGAGTCACCTTCTTCACTTTGGACTGCCATTGTTCCTCTTCCTATGGCCCCATGGACTCTGGGCCTGTGCTACAAACCAACTGGGCCACTACACTGAAGTATTCCTCAACCATCACTCCACTCTATTGCACTATCCCTTCATTATTGTCACTTCAATAAACACCCTTGAACATAACTGGAGTGCTTTATCAGAAATGTGCAATGTAATGAACTGTATTATCCTGTGCAAATGTCCTGTAATGTGTGAATTTATCCAACAAATGTGTTTAAGCAGTCTGTAGTCATCACATCAATACACAGTTGTGACCACACTAACATCCACAAAAAGGGAAGGCATAAGTGACAGTCAATTGAAATGTAATGATAGTGATTGGCACAACACAGCTGACACACATCACTTATCTTAAATAGAGATATCCTCAGATCTACAGTCTTACCAGAGTGTCATTGGAAATATTGCTGTATGATATGTGTCCTGTTCTCATCCTCCCCTTCTTCGTCACCCCTTACAGTCTTCAGTGTCCACTGCTGCCACTGGTGCATTGTCTCCCACTTCCTCCTGCAGGTAGGGCACATGGCGTCTCAGGTCCAAACTGTGCAGCATACAACAGACCACCACAATCTGGCCGACCTTCTTAGGGTCGTAGAATAGGGACCCACCTGTTAAATGTAGGCACATGAACCTGGCTTTCAGTAGACCAAATGTGCATTCTCCAACCCTACTGGTATGGCTATGTCCCTCATTGTATTGATTTTCAACCCCAGTTCTCGGATTCCTAACAGGAATCAACAGCCAGGACAAGTTTGGGTAGCCGGAGTCACCTGGAAATAGTGAGGGACACACATTAAACATGTACAATGGCATAGAGTACAACTCCAGTTGGCATACACTGACATACATTGTATGAAGGCTCAAGCTCACCTGTAAGTCACACTCTGTGCCTCTGTAGTCATGCCATCTCCTGTGGGAGGCTGCTATTCATCAATACATAGGCATCATGCACAGATCCAGGAAACTTGGCAGTGATGTGGAAGATGTATTGATCAGCAAGGCACACCATCTGGACATTTATTGAGTGGAAAATCTTCCTATTCTTGTAGACCTGCTCATTTGCTCTGGGTGGGACCAAAGCAATACAGGTCCCGCCAATGGCCTCAATCACATGTGGTATGTGTCCCATGGCATAGAATCCAGCCTTCACAGTTTGCAAATTTTCACTCTGGGGGAATGAGATGTAGTTGCTCATGTGTTTGAGCAAGGCAGACAAAACCCTTCCAAGCACTATTGAAAACATTGGCTGGGATATTCCTGCAGCGAAGCCCACTGTCATCTGGAAAGAACCCCTTGCCAGGTAGTGGAGCACTGAGAGTACCTGTACTACAGGGGGAATTGCTGTAGTGCTCTAGACAGCAGGAATTAGATCATTCTGCAGTTGTGCATACAGCTCAGTAATTGTGGCCCTGTCCAGACGATAGGCGAGTATAATGTGTCGGTCCGTCAGTGTGGCTAAGTCCACTAAGGGTCTGTACACGGGTACTTGCGTCCTCCTCCTCATCCTCCACATTGGTTGGTATCTAAGGGCCAGATATAGCAAGCAGTTTTGCCCATTCTGTGTCTATGGGAAAATGTGTTCGTACATATGGCCCTAAGTGAGCCAAAATTAGGATGTGCATGACTACAGGGCACACAATATCATAGTACACAAACTAAGTATGTGTGTAGAAGACTGGAATTGTCAAGGTGTGTACAATCGACATCAATGATGCACATAAATTTGTAAACATGAATACTAGCTTTAGGAAATGGCAACCTCCTGTCCTGTATGCAGGGACAATTGGAAGTGACCTCACTTCACCAGCATTTGGCGTCATGGCAGAAGGCAGTCTGCACCGCCATGCAACTCCTCATTGGCTAACATGTAGCTCTATGGAGTACAGGAACCAATGATGGTCAACGTCTGTGGGTGATGGTGTTCACCGCCAAGGACGTGACCACCATTTTCCCTGTAACACTTCACTTGGGGCATATGCATGTAGCATTTTGCACGTTGCAAACGGCGAATCGGGACGTTTGCGATGTGCAAAATGCACTTTGGGATGTACAGACCCATTTATGTGATTCAGTAAACTAGTTACCAAATAGCAAAAAGGGTTTGTGAGTCCCAATTGGGAAGGGGTGTTCCCTTCCTAATTGCGAGTCGCAGTCCCATGTATGATTGTTTTGTGACGCAAATACATTTGCAAAACAATCACAGTTAGCACCGGTTTCAAACTGGTGCTAACCCATTCGCAAATGGGAAATAGTCCCCATGGGACCCCTTCCCCTTTGTGAATGGCACTGGAAAAATTAAACAAAAACATTAAATTTTTTGTTTTTGAAATGCATCTTGTTTTCCTTTAAGGAAAACGGGCTGCATTTAAAAAAACAAACAAAAAAAAATGACTTTGTTTAAAAGCAGTCACAGACTTGGTGCTCTACTGTCTTCAGCAGCCCCCACCATCTCTGTGAGGGCGGCCATTTCCAAGGGGGTCGCAAATTGTGACCTTCCTCATGGATATTCATGAGGTAGTTAATTTGAGACCCGCTTGTGAATCGCAAACAGTGTAATTGACACTGTTGAACATAAGGTCTTGTGACTCGCAAATTGCGAGTCGCTATGACTTGCAATTTGCGAGTCACAAATCCAATATTTCGTACATGTGGCCCTTGATTCCTTACTCTCTATGACTGAAGATCCCAACTGAGTGTGCTGCTGTGACCTGTGTATGGAACCTGCGATGGCCCGTGCAACAGGGGAAAGGGCCCCAGCCTTCTGGAGAAGCTTGTGGATGGGGTCCTACCCCTGTATGGGCAGCAGTATTGGCCTCCAAACCAACAGGTGAGTACATCATGGGTACGTTGGAGGTGACATGGCTGCATGAAGATGTATGTGCATGCTGGATGTTTGTCATTTGGGGGGGTTTGGCTGCATGCAATGTGTGTGCAGAGGTATTGTTCATGTGTGTGCTTAATGTGGGTCATATGCAAAATGTAAGCCATTTGTGTAACAGAACAGATTGTTGAGTTCATGGTGTCCTTCTGTCTGCTTCTCCTCTGCAGGTCAGCGCCAATCAAAAGAAAGGGTTCTGGTGTGCCATCACCAAGGACGCGAGGACCCTGGGGGTCTATAGCCGGTGGACCACCCACTACAGGAAACAGTGGAAGGACCTGAGACATTGGGCCCCCGAAGAACACGGGGGCCCAGCTGGGGATGGCCTCCCAACGAGGAAGGGGTGCCCATCGGAGCCTGACCTCGCAGAGGCCTGCATACTGGCGATGGCCAATCCTGAGTTGGATGGGCGCTTGAGGGACGCACAGCAGCCACAAGAGGGTGACTACAGAATGTTTGGTATTTTTGTTGTTGTTGCTGGACATGAGGTTGGGTGAAAGGTTCTAGTCAGTGTGTGCACCAATATGCTGGTTTAGCTATTCCTGTGTGGCCCTGCTTCACTATGTAGGGTGGTATGTATATTTGCTATTGGTAAGTAGCTACCATACTATGGCAGACAGGGCTTAGCGAGTCCCAGTAGGTGTGCAGATGGCAGTGTTTGGATTCTTTACTGCTGTTGTACCCAGGTAATGGTTTGTTATTGTGGTCCATGCTAAACAGTGTTAGCCCCAGTGAGTGAATGTGATATGTATGCCATATGTGCTGTTGGTGCTGTGATTGACCATGTGCTCCCTTTCTTTCCCCCCCAGCCTCTATCCTTTTCTGATCCTGTTCTTGTGTGCATGAGCATCGTTTGGCGAACCAGCAGGGGCACCGGCAAGGGGGGGCTGCCCTCAGGACCCAGGAAGCGGAGTCAGCCATAGTGAATGCCATCCAGGGGCTGACATCCCAGATGCAGCAATGCAATGCCTACCTAGAGGGCATTCATGTTGTCTTGGCTGCCCTACAGAGATCATTTCAGGCTCTGGCCTCCTTTATGATAGCAGCCAGTGTCCCTGGTTCTACTGTCCCCCCTCCAACTTCCTGTTCCCAAGTCCCAAATCCATCTCTCCCAACCAATTCCATGCACACAATCTGACAAGCATGTACCCAAAACAACATACAGGACTCACACAGACAAACACAGGCACCACACTTCACTCCACAAGCACTCACAAATCCAACACACATATGCACATTCTACAACAGCCACTGCCTCCACTGTCTCCCCCTCCTCCTCCTCCCTCACAGTCACATCAACACACATACACCTGCGTGCACTGCATCATCAGTCCCAGATCCTGTCACCTGTACAGCGTTGCCCACAGTCACCACAACAGCAGACACCCAGACATGCACTCCAAACACCACATATGTAGTCACCATCATCACCATTACAACCTCATGCAGCACACCTACCTCACTTGCAGACACCACCACAACATACATACGCATGTCCTGTTTGTCCTCTCCCACCCTGTCTACCCCCTCCAATTACACATAAATGCTCCTACTCAAACACCCAACAGCCATCAACCTCACACACACACACACACTGTCCATGCACCTGCACTCAAGTCCAGTAGGCTCCTCCTATAACCACTCCCTCTGCCTCCAATCCCAATCCTCCTCCCACAACCCACACCCTTGGTCCTAAAAAGCTTTTCCTTTACTGCCTTGACCTCTTCCCTCCCCCATCTTGACCATAAGAGAAAGATCCCCCCGTACCCCCAGCTCCCAGTCGACTCATGTTCCTCTACCTAAAACTACACCTGCCACTAAGGGGCACAAGAGTGGCACTCCGGCCCCACACTCCAAACCCACTCCTCTGGCCCCCAAAAGGAAGGGTAAAGACCCGCCCCCCTCCCAAAACCAAGCCCAAGGACCCCTTTCCCAAGAAGAAACTCCCCCCACCCTCTGAGGTGCCTGCCTAACATCATCATGATGCCCCTGCCCAGTGGAGCGACTGGGATGTCAGGAGTCAAGTTGGGCCTTGGACGTTGCCCTGTGGCCATTAGTTGACTGTGGACTGGCCAATGGCCCTACTGTACTGTATATTTGTACATATGTAAATATTTATATGTTTATATTTGAGGTCGCTGTTCCCAAATTATTATGGTGGTTGGACCAGAGGTATGTGTCCTAGCTTTCTTTTCTCCTGGGTTATGTTGCTGTTGATTTACTCTGCAGATTATTCTCGGTGTGTGGTATGTGTGCTTGTTGTGTGTTGTACGTGTGGGTGTGTCACTCTCCCCTCTCTCCCTTGTGTGCTCGGTGGCTCTACTCACCATTGTCATCTTCGTCGGCGTTGCTGCTCCTGGACTGCCATTGCATGGTACAGCATCGGCAGGACTTCCAGTTGGGGTTCCATTGTGGCTGCGGACTCATCTGTGTCCCTGGAGGTGACTGTCTCCTTTTATGTGACATGTTTCTGCCAGCCTTTTGTTGGCGGTGGTCCTGCCCCGGAAATCCTGGCAGTCTGCTTTGTCATCATATTGTGGGTGGGTTATTGTCTACCGCCTGCCTGAGCATAGCTATTGCCGTGGTCAGTGGACGGACCGCACTGGTGGTTCGGGTGGTACATTGGCTGTCTATGGGGGGATCACCACCAGGGTCATAATTTGGCAGCCTTCACCGCCAGCCTGATGATGTTACTACTGACATCGTCAGCGTGGTGGTCAGTTGAGCCAATATCATACTGAAGGCCTTAGTTGTACGACTTACACAGTATAAAATGCCTCACTTAAAAATGAAACCATCAATATGTAGGCACTGGCGGTTACATATGTGAATGTGTAGGACATGTGCATTTAGGTAACAGTAGAGTATGACAACATGTCAGTAAACATTGGATTACGCAATGGGTGAGGAACACTTGTTACTTGGAGATGAAAAAACAAAATCTTTTGACCAAATGGGATGGGAGTTGGACCAGTTAGCCATTAAGGGGGTTTATTAATTATAATGGCCAACATATACCTTCATAACAATGTAGATATATCAGGTACAATGCCATAGAAATATTGATATTACCTTTTAAGTGGCATCAAGATCAATACAAGTATATTGGTTCCAATATTTCCTCTTAAGTTGCCCATTAAACAATTACTTGTCTGTCATGTATTGTATTACACAAACAATTCAAATAAGAATGTTATACACAAATCAAATCCTCTATTAAAACTTCAGATTTCCAAGTTTCTCCCAAACACTACACACACATCCACACACAAAGACATGGACATGTGTATGTGCTTACTATCCCTTTACCCAGCTCCACCAGAACATTGTTAGCCCAACAGTGGATAACAGCCTAGCTGCATACATAAAATATAAACAGCCAAAACAAATCCTTTCAGACCTTACAACATGTCGCTGAATGTGTTTGTTTTTTTACCCCTTGTACTGAGACAGAATGATTTGAGGAAAAGAAGGAGGAGAGCTTAGAGGATCTTCAGACAAAGGATCAAACTCTCTGAGATGTCCAGCCAAGATGCTACCTCCAAATTCCGTTTTCCACCTGATGTCACCTTGGACATGTTTCAGGATCCTGTTTCTTCTTCATGCAGCTCCCATGCCGCATCAGCCTATGTCAAGCTCCTAGCAGCTCTATATTTCTTTGTTGCTGGGTCATTCCAGAGGGTGTCCAGGGACATTGTGGACATTTCTCAGGTAAGCCAGTCCTGATGCTTGCATAGATAATATGCAGTGTATGTGGCATACATAGGTATGCCACTTACAATGGAAGGAAAGCAAAGGGTTGCTATGGATTTTAACCTCTTTTACCACTTCCCACATGTGGTAGGTGCTCTTGATTGGACTCATATGGAATTTCAGCCACTTCACCACTATGCACACATCTTCCGCTACAGACACCGCTGGAACTCCATCAACGTGCAGTGTGTGTGATACCATTAGCTCTTTACTGGTTTTGTATGCTTTGTTCCCAAGCAGTATACAACAGCTAAATAGTCCACAGGTCACTTTTTTCTCAATGGCTGGAGGTGGGAGAATTTGGCAAAATGTGGCTTTTCAGTAAATACTCAAGCACCATATAAGAATGATATGTGTAAATGTTTGAATATACACAGCCCTGCAAATGACTAATTCAAATGGCACATACATTACCCCACTGACACTGCATGTACCATTCTATATTTTCTGAACTTCAAAGATGCAAGAGGGATATATCCAAATATTTTCTCATTTTCCTACACAGGCGATGCTGCACATGTTTTACCTCCTTATCCCCTCACACCATACATACTTGCAATCACTGTACCTCAGCATAGGGACAAGAGGACACACACTTGTATACAAGCCATCATAGATTGTACTTTTCATTCCCTAAAGACTTGTGATTCAGATGTCTTGACCATATTGGGGGGCTGATGTACTGCCCTTATGTGTAAGATGATTGTAGCCTGGGGTGTCTTACAGAACTTTGCAGTACCTCAATGCTTTCACTATCTGTGAACCTTCACTAATGTTTTAATCCAGGCAAACAGTGGCGTTACAGACTTTATGTGATTTCACAGTCTATTGTCAGTGATGATTGGTGGACATTTTCCACTCTATCCATACATTCCATTCAGAGGCTACTCTGTAAGCCATACATAATGTAAGTAAACAACTGTTGTTGTGCAGAGTCAAAAGATAGCCCATCCAACACATTTCTTGCCTTTGTTGGTAATAAGGGTGGGCAAAGGCTTAAAGGACTCCATTGCCCTACAGGAGTAAATGTTACTTCCTGTGTGAGATCTCCCTAGAGAGTGGACATCTGAATATTTTTCTGTATCAAGTATCAAAATAAGTCATGTCTATGCATAGAGTGAGTGAAGATTGGCATTGAGTACAAGATGGAAAGCCATAGGCCTAGATGAAATAGAAGAGGTTACAAATATTGATAAGAGGTGTCATCTTTGGAAAATTGGGTTATACATATTACAATCATGTCGTCCCAATGGTTTACATCTGTGCCATGCTGTGTGACACACTTTACCTTTTACAATGGCCCTTGCTAACACAGGTTACATCTTATGTTATGTTATGTTATGTTATGTTATGTTATTGTGATATTTATTGCGCACAGCCATGTCAAGAGGTTTCCTGGTGCAGGCTTGCAGGTTTATTGCTTAAACAGCCACATCTTCAAGCCTTTCCGGAATTCCAATAGAGATGAACATGCTCCGAGATATTTAGGAAGGGAATTCCACAATTTTGGGCCTAAGTAAGAAAAGGGATGTCCTTTCCTGTGTGAAGAGCGGAACCTGGCCACCACAAAAAGAGGACTTAAAAAAGATCAAAGAGGTCACGAAAGATTGTACACATTCACCAAGTTTTTAATGTTGTATAGGCCAAGACAATGTTTTGCCTTGTACATAGCACATTAAACATTATGGCCCTCATTACAACATTGGCGGTAAAAGCCGCTTACCGCCGTGCAGAAGACCTCCAAGATACCTCCATAGCTAGGAAGATGGAGCTATGTCGAAAAATAGTGGACAGGGCCAACGAAGTGGGACAGCACCCAAGAAATCGGAATGACATCAGGAAGAGGTGGAACGACCTACAGGGGAAGGTTGATTCCGTGGTTTCAAGACACCACATTGCGGTTCAGCGGACTGGCGGCGGACCCCCACCTCCTCCCCCACAACTAACAACATGGGAGGAGCAGGTCTTGGCGATTCTGCATCCTGAGGGCCTCGCAGGAGTAGATGGAGCAATGGACTCTGGTAAGTCAAATCTTAACTATTATACCCCCCACCCTACCTCCATGCCATCATATACCCCCACCCTCACCCCATCACTCCCACTCCTCACAAATGTCCCAATTTCACAAACCACCCATCCCAACACCAAGCACTGCATGCAACACCAAAGCATGGACACCCATCACCAAAGCATGCCCACTGCACATACCCATACACCCCCCAAACCATCATCACACAAGGTCCCACACAGGAATGCAAGCACTGGGGTACACGGTCACCCACCCATTGCACACCATGGCACACACAGATATAATAAACATCATTTTATACCCCTGCAGGAACCCTACCCAACGTCACCAGACAGGAGGGTGCACACATGTCCACACCACCAACAGAAGAGGCCGACAGTGATGACAGATGCTCTGTCCACTGGATCTAGATGACCAGTCCGGCCCATCGGGGACCTCAGGACAGTCGGTTCCCATCACACAGTCACAGGCCACTACAGAGCTTCCACCCTCTGGAAACCCCAGCTCAGCACCCACCCAGCGGGCCCATACCTCTGTCCCCAGGACACGTCAAGCAGCAGTGTGTCCACCACTACAGGGAACCCAGGCTAACCCGCCACCCCAATAACAACAGGGACCTGGGGGCAGTGGTAGTGGGCACACAATCTAGAGGACGGAGGCCCGGGAACACAGGGGAACTGGGAGGGCTGCTGTGCGACAGGGGGAGGACAGGAAAGGGAACCCACTCTCCACGAGGCCCTCTCCTCCATCATGGGAGCCTACCACCACTCCCAGGAGACGATGGCAACGGTACTGGCCAAGTTTCAGGAGACCCATCGCCTGCAGGAGGAACAGTATTTGGGCTTCAGGGAGGAACTCAGAACCATCAATTCCACCCGGGGCACCATCGTAGGGGTGCTGAAGGAAGTACTCAACACCAGGAGGGACACTGTGGCACAACAAGGGGCCCCTGACACTAGCATGGACGATGAACTGCCCACCACCTCCGCTGGCGCTAGTGGACAGGATGCCCCGCCACAGGACCACCACACCAGCAGCCCACCCCCTGCAGAGGGAGAACCACCCTGCAATGGTCTCTGAGAACCAGGACAAAGACAGAGAACGATGCCAAGACCCCCGCCAAGAAATGAGACCACTCTGAATGTCATCTTTCTTTCCCACTTTGTCACCCTGTCCATCTTCAAACTGCCCCAGCTCCACTTCCTATGCCCATTTTGGTAATGCACCTGTGAGACTAATAGACTGGACTCTGCCATGGACATTCCTCCACCATCACTCCTCACCATTTTATAACCCCCTCCAATATTCAGCACTTAAATAAACACCCTTGAAGCACACAACAATCTGGAGTCAGTCTGTGATTTTGAAATAGGATATTAGCAATTACAGTGACAAAATGCTCTTAAAATTGTAATTTCAACACACCTATGTCACACACCTCTAGTCCATGAGGAAAGAAAGCAGATGTCACACAGTGGGACCCACATCTGTAAAATCGTAAGGGAAAGTGACAACTCAGTGACCATACACTGGGTGACAATGACAGACAGTAGAGAGGTAGTAGTGTTAAAGTACATTTAGTAGGCAGGTCTGTACCCTTACCTGTGTCTCACTGGAAATATTGCAGGATCACCGAGTTCCTGTTGTCCATGTCCTCTTCTTCTGCTTTCTCGTCTTCACAGTCCACAGGCTCCACAGCTGCAACAACACCGCCATCTGGATCATCCTCCTGCAGAAAAGGCACCTGTCATTGCAAAGCTAAGTTGTGAAGCATACAGCAGGCCACGATGATCCGGCACACTTTCTTGGTGAATAGAATAGGGATCCACCTGTCATATGGAGGCACCTGAAACTGGCCTTGAGGAGGCCGAAGGTCCGTTCGATAATCCGCCGAGTTCGCCCATGGGCCTCATTGTAGCGTTCCTCTGCCCTTGTCCTGGGATTCCTCACTGGGGTCGGTAGCCATGACAGGTTGGGGTAACCAGAGTCACCTGCAAATGGTGAGAGACAACTGTTAGACACACACTAACCTGTAGGGATATCCCCAGACCCAGACAACTATTCCCACTGTCTTGCTTCCAGGTGGTCACCTAATAGCCACACACTGTGCCTCTGGAGTTGCCCCATCACATAAGGGATGCTGCTATTCCGCAGGATGTAGGCGTCATGCACTGAGCCAGGGAACTTGCCATTCACATGGGAGATGTACTGGTCTGCCAAACACACCATCTACACATTCATGGAATGATAACTCTTCCGGTTTCTGTACACCTGTTCACTCCTGCGGGGGGACCAAAGCCACATGTGTCCCATCAATGGCACCTATGATGTTACCTTTCACTGTAGGCAAATCCTCCACCTGAGGGAAAACGATGTAGCTCCGCATGTGTTTCAGCAGGGCAGACAAAACTCTGGACAACACGTTGGGAAACATAGGTTGTGACATCCCTGATGCTTTGGCCACTGTTGTTTGAAATTACCCACTTACAAGGAGATGGAGCACTGACAGCACCTGCACTTGAGGGGGGATTCCTGTGGGATGGCAGATAGCTGACATCAGGTCTGGCTCCAGCTGGGTACACAGTTCCTGGATTGTGGCACAGTCAAGCCTGTAGGTGATGATCACATGTCTTTCCTCGATTGTCGACAGGTCCACCAGCGGTCTGTACACAGGAGGATGCTGCCATCTCCTCACATGTCCCAGCGGACGGTGCCTATGAAGGACAAAGGCGAGCACAGAGTCAACCAAGTCAGAGGTACGTACCCACAGCTTACACAGAACACAGATCCTAATCCGAAAAGTGGCCTGTATGTCTGTTGAGTCTAGGCCTAGGTATGTGTGACGCAGTTAAAAATTAAGCCATGTGGGCCCCTGAAATGGCGGCTGCCTGACCTGTAAAGTGGGACAATGGGATGTAAGGAAACTGCGCTGGCATTGTACACCGTCGCGGTAGGCGGTCGAAGACCGCGGCGCAATGCTGCATTGGTTAACATTGGACTCTATGGGTCCCATGAGCCAATGACGATGTACGCCGGTGGTGACGGTATGCATTTTCTATCTGTTCAATCACTTGATACCTGATCTTCAACAGGAGAGGACCTACACTGCAAGTGCTGCTGTGACCTCAATCTGGAAGAGACAATGGCTCGAGTGATTGGGGAAAGGGCCCCTGCCTTCACATCGGAGTAGTTGGAGAAACTCGTGGATGGGGTCCTCCCCCAGTACACGCTTCTCTACGGTCCTCCAGACAAACAGGTAAGTACACTGGGAGTATGCTGTATGGGCTATGCCTGAGTGGAGTGGGGTGGGTGAAAGATGTGGGGGGGAGATTGAGGCGTGCATGAAACGACGATGAATGCATGTGCCACATGGCAAGGGTAGGGATGGGGGCCAATGACTGTGATGGTGCAGTTGGTAATAAAGTTTGTCTTCCCCCTGTACAATTCATGTAGGTCAGCGCCAACCATAAAAAATATATTTGGCGTGCCATCGGCAAGGACGTCTGGACCCTGGGGGTCGACCACAGACGGAGCACCCACTGCCGGAAAAGATGGGAGGATATTCGCCGCTGGAACAAGAAGACGGCAGTGGCTCAGCTGGGAATGGCCTCCCAACGTGGGAGGGCTGCCCGTCGCACCATGACCCCCCTGATGTTCAGGATCCTGGCGGTGGCTTACCCGGAGTTGGATGGGCGCGTGAGGGCATCACAGCAGCCACAAGGGGGTGAGTACACTCTCATCCTGCTGATTTTGCCCGCAGTGGAGGTGTCTGGGTGGGGAGGTGGGCTGTGGGTTTCCCTAGGCGAGGGCGAGTTTAGTAGGCAAGGTCCCTCCGTAAGGCAGTCCATGTGGCACCCCACCCCACCTCTGTAGAGTGAAAAGTACACCTAGTCATGCCCCTGTGTCATCCATGTGTGCAGATGTCGTCCATAACCTTGCAGGCCATTTCCCAAGGATTGAACAGTGGAGCCCAAGAGCGTGGCGTAGTGCAGGGGGCTTCTGTGTCAGTCGTGTCCGCCAACGGTAGCGGTAATGCATGCACTCAACATGGCTTTCTTCTGTCGTCCCCCTCCTTTTTGTGGTCTCCCTGTTCTTGTGTGCGTATTGCATCCAAAAAGAAGCGTCCAAACGGATTAACTTCCTGTGTGGAATGCCTGTTTGCCTGAGCTGTGGGAGCTTAAGCCGGGGCACATGGACCCAAGTCCTCCTATGATAAGAAACGCTACTAACTGGTTGGTAAGGTCCCACAATAAAGATATAATATTTCAACCGTTGGTTGCAATAGTTAAAAAAAAAAAAAAACAGGAAATGCAAGAACTGAGTCTCTTGTGTCCAATTCAGCACACTTTTATTAAGGAGAAGTGGTTTATTCCAAAGTTGAATCTCAAGGTTCAACGGAGTTTCAGCCAACACGTGTTTCGCCCCACACGGCGAATGCGCCAGGGCTTTCTCAAGGTTGTGAAAAATAAATGGTGTAAGGCTCGAGATAGAACACAATATGAATAAAAGTGACACCGAAAGAGTGAGTACCCTGAGTGTGTGAAAATAGGTCATACATCCCACTTGCTGTGCTCTCTTAAAAAAAGGTAAAAAAAGGTGAGTGTCCCCTACATAGGGGTCACTAGAAGGAGAAGGTAGCACCCTCAATACGTGAGATATAGATCCTTGCATTGTAGTATGTGAAGTACATTATAAATCCTAGAGAGTGTTAAGAAGTGTAAATAAAAGAAATATATATCGATATTTGATATTGTAATGGGGAATTGTCAGTCGTGTGAGTATTATGCTGTCACTGAACTGCGTGATATTAGTAATTGGTGATCATGCCAATAAGAAATTAAAGGAGAACAATAACAGTATGTGAAGTTAAGAGTTTAAAGCCTAGCAAGTGAAAATTACATACCATGTTCTTTGAAAGCAAAATTCTTCAGGCTAATTGCCAAAATAATTATAGAGGATCTGTACATGGGATATATGATAAACATCTGAAATGCGTGACATTTACTATACAAACAATTCAAAATACACAATATTATCCAAATTATGGCTAGTGTATGCCCATTATATTAGGCCAAAGCATTACCGCAAGGCCCAAGATGATTAATGCATTCCAAAGCAGCACATTATTATGTTTAGTTCATAGTCAAAAATAAAGTTCAGTATCTCAATTAGTATGGCGAGTTGCCCCTAAGTTTGAGAGTATCTGAGAAGGTAAGTATAACTGGTGAAAGGCAGTATTATCGACCGGTAACTTGTGAGAATTATATGCAGGGCAAAATGGCTATCAGGCCCCCTTCGAACGTGTGAAATAAAAAGGTAGCTGGGTCCTTACCTATATTATAGGGAGCAAACAGTGTTCACAATTCCGACGCGTCCATCGCCTCTTCTCGGGGGACGTGCCGGGAAAACCACCATTTTTATTAACGGTAGTCCTTCCTCTGTGTTGATGGCACAAACACAGAAGAAGGACTAAGAAACACTTAAACTAAGTCGGGTAATGGCGTTCCCATCAGAAGCCATAGCGTGACGGTGCCATTTTGGAATGGAAAAGGCATCATTTTTCATGACTACGAACAATTAAGTAAAAACGAAAAATTATTTACAAAAACGAAAGAATGAAGAAAAATTAAATAGGTAAACTGCACGCGGGGGGATGTAGATACTAACTCCTAGGTATAATGGAAAAGAAAAAGATAATAAAAAATAAAGATTAAATATTAGGAAAAAATATTAATAATAGTTGTAAAATGGGTAGCATGGAAACTGAGGGACAGATATTTAGATATCACTATGGGCCTGATTACAACTTTGGAGGAGGTGTTAATCCGTCCCAAAAGTGACAGTAAAGTGACGGATATACCACCAGCCGTATTACGAGTCCATTATATCCTATGGAACTCGTAATACGGCTGGTGGTATATCCATCACATTTGGGACGGATTAACACCTCCTCCAAAGTTGTAATCAGGCCCTATGTCTTATATAAAATGTTACTATGTTGGTACCACTATGCTATTCCCAGGGGATAATTCCTCCCTATGTAAAGAGAAATTAAAAAGAAAAACAAGAAAAATATAAAATGAAACAGAAAAAGAAGAAAAAATAGAGAGCTCATCAGGCTCTTTACATCAACCAATAATGCCACTCATGGTCTTTATTTAGGCCATAATTAACAGTATCATAGTGAATAATCATCCGGCTTTCCTCTTGACATAGATGTAGGGGTAGGTTACCCCCCCTTGTAGGCATTGTAATGCGTCGAAGACCACAGAAAGTAAAGTTGCGGTCGTGGGGATGACATTCATTGTAATGTTCCACAAGGGGTGCCTTGACTTCTAGTTTTTGGATGTTACGAAAGTGTTCTTGAATTTGAATTTTAAGAGGACGGATGGTACTTCCAATGTAAGCTTGTTGACAGGGACACCATATTATGTAAATTATGTTGGTGCTTTCACAGTTAATGAAATCTTTGATCTCAAAGTCCTTGCCTTTGATGGTTCTTGTTGTGGATTTGTTAAGACCAAATTTGAAGATGGAACATTTGGAAAGAGGGGTCCAGATGGTTTTGTTTGGAAAAAAGAAGGGCAGAGTTTGTCCCTGAGGTTGGGGGCTCGACGGAAGCCTATTTGTGGGTGATTGGTAATGTGTTTATTAATGGAGGAGTTATTTTGTAATAGATACCAGTGTTTTTGCAGATATTTCTGGATTAGGTGATGACCATTATGGAATTCTGCGATCAGACGAATAGCTGTGTCCTGTTTGGGCCGATGTATTGTGTTAATCATCTTGCTCCGGTCCATGTTACCTAACTTGTCTTTAGTTGAGTTCAGAGTTGCCTTGTTGTACCCCCTAACCATAAGTCTCTCCGTCATTTTGGTGGAGGTATTTTGATAATCAAGAGGGTTAGTACACTTCATTCTGGTTCGTCTACTCACCTTGCGGAATGTTCTTGATGGTACATGGAGGATGGCAGCAGGTTGCATGCAGAACTGAATTGGCCGCTGTCTTTTTCCTAAAAAATCTAGTCTGTAATTTGTCATTGTCTACAAAAATCAAAAGATCTAAGTATTCCACCTCCGAGTTGGAGATGTGATATGTGATATGAATATCCCATTTATTGGTAACTAAAGACTTCAAAAAATGTGTGATTAAGGCCTTCTGGCCTTGCCATATCAGCAAGATGTCATCTATATACCGTCCCCAATAGATGATATGTTGGGAAAGGTATTCATTTTTGTCACTCCAGGAGTCACATCTCCAACTCTCCAACAGCCGCCACCCCCCTACCAGCACCGCCCTCCCAGCAGCCCTTCAGCCTTTGCCCCGTGCCCGCTCACCCAGGAGGGTGGGCATCACCTTCGCCCCAGGCACCTCAGGCCCTGCCCCAGTCACCCCTGCTGCCCTCAGTGAGGAGGCCATTGACCTCCTCAGGTCCCTCACTGTTAGGCAGTCTACCATTTTGAATGCCATCCAGGGTGTAGAGGCCATTCATTCTGGTCAGGCAGCCCTTCAGCGAGCTTTTCAGACTCTGGCCTCAGCACTGATGGCAGCCATTGTCCCCGTTTCTAGCCTCCCCCAACTTCCTCCACCCAGACCCAATCTCCTGTACCCCAGCCTATCCCAAGCACACCTTCAGACCAGCTTGCACACACGTCAATACACAAGGGAAGCTCAGGCAAACATGAGCACCACACATCCCACAGGCACTCACGCAAACATCACACACATGCAGACACACCAACATCCACTGCCTCCACTGTGTCCCCCTCCTCCTCGTCTCCCTCCTCCCTTCCAGTCTTGTCTACACTCACACCTGCATGCACTGCATCTACAGCCACTACTGCCATCACCAGCACACACACCACCACACCCCGCTCACGTGCAGTCACCACCCCCACTACCATTCACACGTCCCCTGTGTCCTCTCCCAGTGTGTCTGTGACGCCACCTCCCAAAATACACAAATGCAGGCACACACCCACCCAACAGCCATCCACCTCACGACAGCCTCCAGCGCATGCACCTTCACCCAAAGTCACCAAACGAACACCTCCTACAACCACAACCTCTTCCTCCACTCCAAAACCCCCTCCAGCTACCCGTCCCAGTGTCTCCCAAAAACATTTCCTGACCAACCTTGACCTCTTTCCCTCACCTCCCCCACCCCGTCCTTCTCCTAGGGCCCGACTCTCCAGGTCCCAACCTAGCACCTCAGCCACAACATCTCCGGGACCTGTGGTGCCTGTAGTCACCGGAATCTGGAGTGCACCTGCCACCAGGGCAGCCAGTGTGGTACGGAGCCACAGCACGGACAGTCCCCCACCTGTCAAGCATCAAAAGTTGCCCAGTGCCCGGCAGGAGAGGGGGAAGACTCCAACCACCAAAGCCGCTCCCAGGGGTCCCGGTGGGAGTGTGGAGTCAGCAGCGACACCTTCCAAGGTGGGGAAGGGCCACAAGAAACCCAGCAAGTCTGGGAAGAGCAGCACGACAGAGAAGACCGCTATCATCCCCGCTGCCCAGGAGGCCACCGCCAGCACCTGCGTGCTGCCCAAGAGGCCACTGCCATCATCCCCGCTGCCCAGGAGGCCACCGCCATCACCCCCGCTGCCCTGGAGGCCACAGCCAGCACCTGTCCTGCTGCCCAATAGGCCACCGCCATCATCCCTGCTGCCCAGGAGGCCACCGCCAGCACGAGCCCCACTGAGCTAGAGAGGACCACCAGCACAAGCCCCGCTGGGCTAGAGAGGACTGCCAGCACAAGCCCTGCTAGGCTAGAGAGGACCACCAGCACAAGCCCCGCTGGCTAGAGAGGACCGCCAGCAGCTGAGTCACTGCAAAGGAGCCCGCCGCCTCAAGCACCGCTGAACAGGGCACCGCCGCTACAAGCACCGCTGAACAGGGCACCGCCGCTACAAGCACCGATGAACAGGGCACCGCTGCCTGAAGCACTGCTGAACAGGGCACCGCCGCCTCAAGCACCACTGAACAGGGCACCGCAGCTACAAGCACCGATGAACAGGGCACCACGGCTACAAGCACCGCTGAACAGGGCACCGCCGCCTCAAGCACCGATGAACAGGGCACAGCCGCTACAAGCACCGCTGAACAGGGCACCGCCTAGCGGCAAGGGCACTGATGCTACTGAGTCTGTCACAAGCAGGATGAAGCACTCTGGGCACAGAGCCCCCTCCAGAACCAGTGGAGACTGTCATTCACTACCTCTCCTTAGCAGGATGAAGCACTCTGGGCACCATGCCTCCTCCACAACCAGTGGAGACTGTCATCCACTACCTCTGTCCTTAGCAGGATGAAGCACTATGGGCACCATGCCCCCTCCAGAACCAGTGGAGACTGTCATCCACTACCTCAGTCCTTAGCAGGATGAAGCACTCTGGGCACCATGTCCCCTCCAGAACCAGTGGAGACTGTCATCCACTACCTCTGTCCTTAGCAGGATGAAGCACTCTAGGCACCATGCCCCCTCCAGAACCAGTGGAGACTGTTATCCACTTGAGAGACTGTGGCTTTGCACTCCCCAGGATTGAACAGTGGGCAACCTACCTTGCATCTCATTAAGGCAAGGTAGGTTTCCACTTCCAAAAAATGACTTTAACTCCATAAATTTGGCGCTAGCCGGGTCTAGCACCAAAGTATAAATGCAGAGTTAGTTTTGCACCGAATTAGAGTAAAAAGAAATGACGCTAATTCAGTGCAAACAGAGTATAAATATGCCCCTTAGCACAGCACAGTACAAATATTAAATTTATAAATGTGAGGCACAATACTATCCAACAAGAAAGCAATCCAAGTCCCTGCAGGACCCAGTGGAAAATATATTAAAACTCCTGAAAAGGTGAATTTTTGTGAACAGGCTAGAGAAAACAACAGGGCTTCATGTTCAGGAACAATTATTTCTTTGCTCTTGCAACAAAAAACCCTTTTTATAAACAATGGAAATTCTTCCCTATCTCTGACCCTGTCTATCTTTACGCACTATAGCATTGGCAGGTATGAGGCTGGCATTAACATCAGGAGTAGATGCACCATGAAGCAAAGTGTCTGTAAGGAACGCAGCATCATAATTATTGTCCCATAGGAAATTAAACAGCTCCTGCTGATGTTTAGGAAGTGACCGACAATTTAAAGAAATAAAGTGTAACTTCTTATGTCCCTGTTCTCCTTTTGCCCTAATTGAGCAATTGTCCTCATTAACTCGTGGAGTTGGTTTAATAATCTACTCACTAGAGAAGGAACGTAAGCATTTAACATCGCAGATAAACTCACAGGAGGCACAGATTAAAGGTTAGCATCCAAACGAAAGGTTGGCAATCGGGCAGACGTGTACTGCGTAGCCCCTTCAGTTGCTCGAAGGAATGAATAAACATTTCTGTGGAGGTCAGCCAGAGTTCCTTGCCACTGGCTCTGGTTGGACACTGACGGGTGTAGACGTCCACTCCATGGAGCGGACATGAGAGTGTCAGGCTGTGATGACAACTTATTGGTCCACTCACTGTTCATTTTAGAGATGACTAATAAACAAAATGTAACAAACTTCATACATTTAATTAGATTTTCAACTTAATGAAAACATTGGAGACACAGGGGCCCTTGGTCCAGCTCTAGTGAGGCTAGGAATGTTTAGAAATTTAGTTGGCATTATCTACTATTTAACAAATTGTATCTTAATGGTTAGCATGATGCTATAGTGACATAAAACACGTTCATTAAATCTCCAAGTTGCATATGTGATGTACTCAAACAGAACTGAATGCATTATTGTAAGGATCCGTGTGGAATTATGTTTAGAAATCATAGCATGAAACACATGTATATACAGTAGGGAAAAATGTATTCCATCTGTATGTGCTGCTACTCATATGGCAGTGTAGTTATGTCTGTCATACATACACCATAATGTAAGTGTACCTGTTTTTCAGAACATAAATTAGTAGAATTGCATTGCAATTGCATTTTTAAGATAAAATACACTTACATAATCATGACTAGTGAACTAAGGACATGCATATTGTATAAGATTGTGAATGAATGGATTTGTCAATGTACATTGTTGGCATGTTAGTGTTTGTGTGTTGTATGGCGTATCATGTATGCTTTTTGTGTTAGTTGTTCACATACCTACTAATGTGTGTTGTGCAATAAAGTAAAGATTGACTTTGTGTAACTTGCCTCACTAAAAATGATACATACATGTCCAATATGTACTAAATGCACACATATTCGACAGTGGCATGTATGTAATTTCCAATTTATATGAAGCTGTACTGAGTAAGCACATATGATTTGTAGTGTACAGCACCAATGAACCAGTTATGTAGGGCAAAATGTGTCTCCTGCCATGTATAGTGTTTGATGTTTTAAAGGAATATACAACAATTTGGATCACATCTTTGCAAAGGTTATTGCCATGGCCTTGTTTGCATAAGTACACCAGAATTATCTTATATGGTGTGTTTTGCTATGCTGCATAACAGATGACAGTTGCTAGTACGTGTAAGACTGTTATGATTGCACTTTCAGGGCTGAGAACTTTTCCATGCGTAAACTTTTCCATGTGTAGTTGTTCCTGTTGCTGCATCCCAGGGTGTGATGGGGGGAGATGGGGACAGATTTGCAGAGCTTACAAGAGATCAGAGATGAGGTCAATTTGTTCCGAGTCACAGTCCAAGCTTTTGGAGAACATTACTGTCCCCATTACTTTCTTGGGTGCAGCCATTTGTCTGCATTGTCCGAAGACCCACACAGACCACTGTTGTATCCCCAAGTTTGTCTTTCATCTCTGTTTCCCCTGCTACCCCTCATGTATAACACTTCCATGGGGTGCTTGGTCCTGCATCAACCAGCCATAGTGAATCCACATTAGCAGAGGATCTCAATAGTGTAATCAAAAAGAACAGTGAGGATGGCAAGCCTAAACACTCATAGGAAAGCTACATGTGGCTTGGGGGGGGCGGACATTGTTTTTTACTTTGACCATGGACTCTTATGTTAGGATAATGTTTTGACTTTGGACTAAATTTTATTTAATCCTTTGTACATAGACTGGTTTCCTCGACGCTTCCTGATGCGGTTTTATTATGCTGCCCAACCCCCTATAAGTTTCCTTCAACATTCTGCTTGAAGAATTTATTTTTCTTTCCTTTCGCCTTTTTCATGATTTTTTTACGAATTCCTTTTTCATCTATGAATTTAAGCTAAATATAAAATATTATTGTAAACCATCTCTCAGTCTTGTGTTTTCCATTACATATTTTAGATTCAAAGTTGCTAAGTCTACATTTGTAGCTGTTTTGCTATGCTGTCAGCAAGATACCTTCTAACACTGATGGTCCTACAATTCAACATGTTGTACTCACACACATTTATTGTCACATATATGTCCTACAACCAGAGTCACCATTTGAACATAATCCAATATAAATCAACTCTGGATAGAAGTATTGATGGGTGCCATTGTAAAGTTTATTTACATATCTTTTGAGTTCATAAATATTTTTAGTGGTCAAGGTGGATTCCTCTTGCAACTTCGCAAATGTGGTGATGAGGATCGCTGGGAGTAAGTGTACATTCTTGGTTTAGACCAATGTGTGGGAGGGTATGTGGCATCTGCCTCTGCAGGTGGGTTAGTTTTGTCAGCTGTTGGTGGGGGTGCTTGCACAGGTTGTTGAAATGCCTGTTTGGCGGTGTCTGTACAGGTGGAAGATGTGCCTGTACAGGTGAGGGAGGGTCTGTGCAGGTGGGCTGCATGCCTGTACATGTGTGTGTGGGGGTGCCTGTATAGATGAGGGACGTGCCTGTGCAGGTGGGGGATGTACCTGTGCAGGTAGGGGATGTTCCTGTGCAGGTGGTGGTACAGGTGGCTGTGTGGGGTGCAGGTTGGTGTGTTGGGTCCCTTCTATGTGTTGGCAATTAAGGAAGATTCTGAAACATTTTTAACATGCCTTCCATCATCTTCATGGCCAAGGCCTGGTGTCTTGCACTTTCTTTGCTATACATTCTATTTACTCATAGTCTATCCTCAACATGTCTTGACAACATTTCATAATATTGTCCAAGACATGCGTCTGCTTGTCAATCCCCAGAAGGTCAGACAGAATAGCCACTATTGCATCAACGTCCTACATCACAACAGTCGGTTCTTGGAAAAAATGTTCCTCTCTCTGGCTATCTTGAGCATCTACCATCGGTCTTCTCATGGGGCACTCTCTGATATCACCATCGGGTCCACCAGCACGGGGAGGCTGTGGGGAGAAGATTCATGCTTAGAGGATACCAGTTTCTCACCCGGGGTGCTATGCCCTTCAGAAGCTTAGGCCTGGGGTGCACAGTCATGAAAGGAGTGTGTATGAGATTCAGCACATCAAGTTCGAGTCCTCCGTTGGTATTGTTTCTTGGAGATGGACTAAGTTCTCTCTTAGAATTGACTGCAACCCTCAGCCTATAGATGGTTCAGCTTTATTAAGTAACTCATTTTCCCCAGCACCTGAAAAACAGAGGTTGCCACATATTAAGTATTTGCCATAGTAAATCATGTGCTTCAACTTAACAGTTTGAACAATTCTTCTTTTCATCTAACTGAAGTTCTACATGTGATCTGGTTTGTGTAAACCTACATTTGACAGCTCAGGCTGTGGCACTGATGTGCTCAATGAAGATGTGAATTGCAAAATCACAGTCACCAGCTCCAGCCACAGATCTGTGTCGCACTTATTCCCACTGTGATGTCAGCTACTGAACCTGGCTCGAATGGCGGAAGATATGATCCTTGATCCAACAGCTTCAGAAGAATGTGACACCTTATTTAAAGATCAGCATGAATAATAATTGAATATGGCAAAAAAAAACATAATGGATTACTTTGAGAACATATCATACACCAACATTAAGGGGGTCATTCCGACCCTGGCGGTTGACTACCGCCAGGGCCGGGGACCGCGGATGCACCGCCAACAGGCTGGCGGTGCATCCATGGGCATTCTGACCGCGGTCAGAAACGGGAAATCGGCGGTGTCCCGCCGGTTTCCCGCTGCCCTAGGGAATCCTCCATGGTGGTGCTGCAGGCAGCGCCGCCATGGGGATTCCGACCCCCTTACCGCCAGCCTGTAACGGGTGTCGTGCCAAGCAGACACTGAAAATCGCGACGGGTGCAACTGCACCCGTCGCACCCCTTCCACTCCGCCGGCTCCATTCGGAGCCGGCATCCTCATGGAAGGGGGTTTCCCGCTGGGCTGGCGGGCGGCACTCTGGCGGTCGCCCGCCAGCCCAGCGGGAAACTCAGAATTACTGCGGCGGTCTTTTGACCGCGCAGCGGTATTCTGACGGCGGGACTTTGGCAGGCGGCCTCCGCCGCCCGCCAAAGTCAGAATGACCCCCTAAATGCTTAGAATAATTGGCTATATCTGCAAAGTAACTTTCACAATTAATTAGAAATATTAATACTTTGGGAAATAATAGTTTACAACACTATATGGCACACCTACCGTATGGTAAGGTTGCCATATAGGGTTATAAACTAGCCAGAAGGTCTCCAAATTCCCTGGATGAGGTACTTTGGATGACTAAGGTACTCCAGACATCAGCTGTAATGAAACAACCATATTCATATTACAAAACAAAGGATGATGTGTACTATTTTATATGTATGTGTCATTAGAATACACTTTTAACCTAGTTAGAGCCACACCTCTCTAGGTGAGACAATATAAGCAATTAGGTACATACTTTTAAATTTCAATTTAAATGTTGAGTCATACTTTCACTATGCAACATGTTACGGAGTAGTATACTCTCATGAATCATATCTGAGAAAATGGTGATGGGTGACTACAGAGATATTTGACACACACCACATACTGCTAATGTGTCATCCAATAAATTAGACATTTAGCATTACATATAGTTATATGTATCTGTCCTTACCAGGGTCTACCAGTGTGTGGTGCCTGACCATTTGCCACACCCATATGTGGAGCAGCGCCCACTATAGCATGCCTAGTCCTTGCCAATGTCACAGGGCCTAAAAGGATGTGAGTATAATTTCATCATAATTCTAGTTGACACATGTTAAAACAACATATATAAGTTAAGAATGCATATATGAAACAATGGATGGAGTTAAAGAAAAAGTTCTATAGGTGGTCTGACAATAATGTACTACATGGAACCCACTTTTTGACCAAATTTGTGTACCAGTTTTGTGCAGTGGTAGTGACTGATCTTCCCCATGAAGCTTCCTTCCTGGAAATGTAGGAACCTCTCCTGCATTGGGTGGATTGATTCTGGCTGTATGTGAAAATTAAATGAAGAAGTTAACAGACAAATAGAACAAATGATGATTGTGTACAATTTCGTGTGCCAGCAACAATTCATTGAAGTCACCAGCAGAGATGGTCAACAGTCTCTGAAGAAGAAATTTGAAGTTAAAAGTTATAGCTTTTAGGATTCTAAGACTTGTAGTGTGATAGACGAAATGAAACACATGAAAGTAAAATTCACCATGAATACTTGCACAAACTTGAAGTGACCTCCAGAATCTCAATTGCACTTCATAGTAAACATTTTCCTAGTGGGGCCTGGTTCACAAGTCATGATGGAATTTTTGCGCAGCAGTTTCTCATCATGGCCTTAGAGCCTTAGCCACAACTGCAGACGACATTTATGAACTGAGCCCATTGTTTGACCATCACACCTTATTGACAACACAATAAGGTTGTCAGTAACAGGCAACCCATGCAGTAGGTGCAGTGCATGGTGGGGAGGATGTCCTTTTCAAGTAGTCTGAGACAGGCATGGGTTCCAGTCTGCCTACCAGGGAAAGTTCTGTCCTACTCTGTCATGATGAACTTCTCATTCATCCATCTTCTCTCATCCTGCCACTTCTTTTTGATGTTAGTGATGATCCAGAAACCCTCC
Source organism: Pleurodeles waltl (assembly GCF_031143425.1). NCBI lineage: Eukaryota > Metazoa > Chordata > Amphibia > Caudata > Salamandridae > Pleurodeles > Pleurodeles waltl. The sequence goes on along the minus strand of NC_090439.1, from coordinate 56,846,663 downwards.
CTGAATGCACTGACCACATTAGCCAACTGGTCCCATAAGACTGACTTTCGTGTAGCAGTGTGAGGTATGTAATTTTACTAGCAATTGGGCCTCCTCCTCTGTGAAGTTTTTCTTCATATTAGCATTCAAGATCCTGACATGTGGCAGATGACAAGACAAGACAAGATGTAGAGCAGGCAGGTGAAGAATGTGTTTGGAAAAAACAGCCATTTATACGTTCTGCTTTTATGTGGTTTGCAGAGTTGGGTTGCAGATGGCATTTGTTGTCTGTAAGTGTATGTAATTACATCTTCCCTGTAATCACACTTACCCTGCTCCAAGTGCGGAGGCTCTACCCTGAGTGTGGAGGTTTCACAGTCCAGATGGAGATTCTGCACTTGGTGGTGGAGGTTTCATCCAGAGTGTGGCAACACTGCATCAAGTGCAGATCCTCTGCAGACATTAACATATCAGTCATAAGCCCCTTTGTAAATACTGAAAAATAGTAAAGTTAGACTTTTGGTGCAAGACTTTTGGTCCAAGACTTTTGTATAACTTTACTTTTGTGAATTGAGCCCTGGGAGGCAACGATACAGACTTGTGAATGTCTTAGCAACAAATTTAGGAGCAGACCGCAACCATTTCTATTTCAGGAAACTCCTGAAACCTGAATGATTTTACATTACTTAAAAACGTTTGACCATGTGGGTGGTGAATGAAGAATACCACATGGGGGTATCTTTTCCTTGCATTTAATAGCACTACTCTCTTCTCTACTTCCAGCCCTCAATCTTCAGCTATCACTGTTCTATGTTCTGCAGTGACCAGAAGCCTACCTCTGGTGCATTTCAAAAACTCCAAAATAAATAAATATGTGATGTTAGTGTGTATGCACACACACTCATCTAATCACAAGATGCTGCATGACCTTCCTTCTGGATGTTCTGGGTGTGTCATGGGCTGATATGCAGAAACTCACTCACCAATTCAGGCATGCTGTTGTCTCAGCGCTAGCTAATTTCCCCTCAACCCTCAAGGGGAGTGTCATGGCATCAGCTCAATGTGGTAGCATCTACAGCTGGGCAGCAGCTTAAGATGGTTCCATTAACTCAAGAATGAGGTCATAGTGATTGAGACTCATATGTAATAGGTAGGCAAGCAACATATTAGGCTTTCAGGGTAGGCAGACGGCAGTCATAGGTCAAAACCATATTTTTGGGTTATCAAAATGCGATTTCTTTTCAGCTTTACACCACTAATCTTGATCCAGTTCGCCTAAAGATTGAAATAGATCTACACAAACACACAAGTGACTTTCACAGTTTTTAGGAATGAAACTGTTGAACTTAAATGTAAGCCCAAACTATGGGACTGCATCATTCTTGTTGTTGGACTCAATAACTTGTTTTGTGCCACCATGTAGCGGTGTACATGGTGGTGTGTGTAGTGTTGTGAGACCTTGTGTACTAGAATCCTTGCGGTTTTAGGCAGACTCAAAAAGGAATTGTGTAGCTTTTTGGGAGGTGCTAAGGCGTGTTTATCAATGACTATAATGGGACCTGAGAGTAGTGTGTGATTGTATGCTGAGGAATAAAGACATCTGTTACCGAGCTCTGTGTGTGGCATGGTTGTCTACATGCTCCCAGGCTACAGAGGATGCTACAACTGGAGATGATCTGTGCCAAGAAGAAATAGGACTTCTTTCCCTGCAATGACATAGCAAGTTTTCATGTGTGTCTTGCATGCCCAAATCAACAAGAAGCAATTTGAAATTAGTATGTGTGGAGTCAAAGCTTTACTACAGCTCCTATATAGCCCTCAAAGAAGTGGAAGGCCCTGTGGAGGAGAGATTTCGGAAAGCTCAGCACAATCCAGTGCAAAAGCTGAAAGAAGAAGTACTGTGTCATGTCACAACACAAAGCCATCATCAGTTTAAAAAAAAAAAGTTTTAGCATTTTTCTGTTTAAGAAACATGAACATGGATAAGATCTGACAGTTCAGGTCTAGGGCATTTGTCATTACACAACCTCCTTTTCATGTATTACATATGTAGACAGTAAGGGAGCACAAAGTTTGTTGCATATGGTAGTGACATTTGCAGTAATGAGTAGGTATAAAGTTACAATCAGAGGTTTAAAGGCATGGACATTTCAATGCAGAGAGAACATTGCTGTATGCTCGTGAGTGTCCTACTGCAGAGTTCATAACATGTAGTTCTGGCACAGGCAGGAATCTGACCAAATATCATACATAGAAGAAAGCATTAAGAAGAATAAACTAAAAGAAAAGAAAAAAGCAATGAAATAGGGAGCAAAGGAACCGCATAACAAACCAGCCCAACTTGGGTCGTCCCAACCCTCTCCTATCTCCTATTCCCACATGAACAACAGTGTGTATATTTCCTGTTGACGAGTCCACCATATCCTTATTTATGTGTGAAGTTGGCATGGCATAATCATCCCACCAGGTTTGGCGTATTGTTGAGTTAGGACTCTGGTCCCAGTTTAGCTAGCCCATCAGTGTCTGCCATGCAGTCTGAGAGCATTTTGTAAGTCATGTATTATGGTATCCCAATTGGCAGATATAGGGATCTTATGTAGCCCCAAAGTGTCTCCTTTGTGTTATGCAGTGGTTTCAGCTTGAGCCCACAATAGAAATGACTGTCTCCAGGCTATCGAGGGGGGGGGACTCAGGCAGTCCCCATCATCTGGTGATCAAGCATCTAGCCACCAGAAATCCCAAATCAAGAAAGTAGGACGTGACCCTCTGTAGGAAAGTACCATCTTGCCTGGCATGTTACCCCCATTTTTCACTGTATATATGTTGTTTTATTTGTATGTGTCACTGGGACCCTGGTAACCCAGGGCCCCAGTGCTCATAAGTGTGCCTGAATGTGTTACCTGTGTAGTGACTAACTGTCTCACTGAGGCTCTGCTAATCAGAACCTCAGTGGTTATGCTCTCTCATTTCTTTCCAAATTGTCACTAACAGGCTAGTGACCAATTTTACCAATTTACATTGGCTTACTGGAACACCCTTATAATTCCCTAGTATATGGTACTGAGGTACCCATGGTATTTGGGTTCCAGGAGATCCCTATGGGCTGCAGCATTTCTTTTGCCACCCATAGGGAGCTCTGACAATTCTTACACAGGCCTGCCACTGCAGCCTGAGTGAAATAACGTCCACGTTATTTCACAGCCATTTTACACTGCACTTAAGTAACTTATAAGTCACCTATATGTCTAACCTTTACCTGGTAAAGGTTAGGTGCAAAGTTACTTAGTGTGAGGGCACCCTGGCACTAGCCAAGGTGCCCCCACATTGTTCAGGGCCAATTCCCCGGACTTTGTGAGTGCGGGGACACCATTACACACGTGCACTACATATAGGTCACTACCTATATGCAGCTTCACAATGGTAACTCCGAATATGGCCATGTAACATGTCTATGATCATGGAATTGCCCCCTCTATACCATCCTGGCATAGTTGGCACAATCCCATGATCCCAGTGGTCTGTAGCACAGACCCTGGTACTGCCAAACTGCCCTTCCTGGGGTTTCACTGCAGCTGCTGCTGCTGCCAACCCCTCAGACAGGCAGCTGCCCTCCTGGGGTCCAGCCAGGCCCAGGATGGCAGAACAAAGGACTTCCTCTGAGAGAGGGTGTTACACCCTTTCCCTTTGGAAAATGGTGTGAAGGCAGGGGAGGAGTAGCCTCCCCCAGCCTCTGGAAATGCTTTCTTGGGCACAGATGTGCCCAATTCTGCATAAGCCAGTCTACACCAGTTCAGGGGACCCCTTAGCCCTGCTCTGGCGCGAAACTGGACAAAGGAAAGGGGAGTGACCACTCCCCTGACCTGCACCTCCCCTGGGAGGTGTCCAGAGCTCCTCCAGTGTGCTCCAGACCTCTGCCATCTTGGAAACGGAGGTGCTGCTGGCACACACTGGAATGCTCTGAGTGGCCAGTGCCACCAGGTGACGTCAGAGACTCCTTCTGATAGGCTCCTTCAGGTGTTGCTAGCCTATCCTCTCTCCTAAGTAGCCAAACCCTCTTTTCTGGCTATTTAGGGTCTCTGTCTCTGGGGAAACTTTAGATAACGAATGCAAGAGCTCATCCGAGTTCCTCTGCATCTCTCTCTTCACCTTCTGCCAAGGAATCGACTGCTGACCGCGCTGGAAGCCTGCAACACTGCAACAAAGTAGCAAAGACGACTACTGCAACTCTGTAACGCTGATCCTGCCGCCTTCTCGACTGTTTTCCTGGTGGTGCATGCTGTGGGGGTAGTCTGCCTCCTCTCTGCACTAGAAGCTCCGAAGAAATCTCCCGTGGGTCGACGGAATCTTCCCCCTGCAACCACAGGCACCAAAAAGCTGCATTACCGGTCCCTTGGGTCTCCTCTCAGCACGACGAGCGAGGTCCCTCGAATCCAGCAACTCTGTCCAAGTGACTCCCACAGTCCAGTGACTCTTCAGTCCAAGTTTAGTGGAGGTAAGTCCTTGCCTCACCTCGCTAGACTGCATTGCTGGGAACCATGACTTTTGCAGCTACTCCGGCCCCTGTGCACTTCCGGCAGAAATCCTTTGTGCACAGCCAAGCCTGGGTCCACGGCACTCTAACCTGCATTGCACGACTTTCTAAGTTCGTCTCCGTCGACGTGGGACTCCTTTGTGTAACTTCGGGTGAGCACTGTTTCACGCATCCTCGTAGTGCCTGTTTCTGGCACTTCTCCAGACGCTACCTGCTGCTGAGAGGGCTCCTTGTCTTGCTCGACGTCCCCTCTACCTCCTGGTCCAATTTGCGACCTCCTGGTCCCTCCTGGCCCACAGCAGTGTCCAAACACTCTAACCGCACGATTTGCAGCTAGCAAGGCTTGTTGGCATTCTTTCGGCGGGAAAACACTTCTGTATGACTCTCCACGGCGAGGGGGATCCGTCCACCAAAGGGGAAGTCTCTAGCCCTTTTCGTTCCTGCAGAAACCTCAGCTTCTTCTGTCCAGTAGAAGCTTCTTTGCACCCACAGCTGGCATTTCCTGGGCATCTGCCCATCTCCGACTTGCTTGTGACTTTTGGACTTGGTCCCCTTGTTCCACAGGTACCCTAGATTGGAAATCCATCGTTGTTGCATTGTTGGTTTGTGTCTTTCCTGCATTATTCCTCTAACACGACTTCTTTGTCCTTAGGGGAACTTTAGTGCACTTTGCACTCATTTTTCAGGGTCTTGGGAGGGCTAATTTTCTAACTCTCACTATTTTCTAATAGTCCCAGCGACCCTCTACAAGGTCACATAGGTTTGGGGTCCATTCGTGGTTCGCATTCCACTTTTGGAGTATATGGTTTGTGTTGCCCCTATCCCTATGTGTCCCCATTGCATCCTATTGTAACTATACATTGTTTGCACTGTTTTCTAAGACTATACTGCATATTTTTGCTATTGTGTATATATATCTTGTGTATATTTCCTATCCTCTCACTGAGGGTACACTCTAAGATACTTTGGCATATTGTCATAAAAATAAAGTACCTTTATTTTTAGTATAACTGTGTATTGTGTTTTCTTATGATATTGTGCATATGACACTAAGTGGTACTGTAGTAGCTTCACACGTCTCCTAGTTCAGCCTAAGCTGCTCTGCTAAGCTACCATTATCTATCAGCCTAAGCTGCTAGACACCCTATACACTAATAAGGGATAACTGGGCCTGGTGCAAGGTGCAAGTACCCCTTGGTACTCACTGCAAGCCAGTCCAGCCTCCTACATTGGTTGTTCAGTGGTGGGATAAGTGCTTTGAGACTACTTACCACTCTTGTCATTGTACTTTTCATAAGAGAAAAATATACAAAACAAGTTCAGTGTATATACACATAGCCAAAAAGTTTTGCATTTCCTCTTTTCACTCTTTTCTAAGTGCTGAAAAGTACTTCTAACTTTCTAAAAAGTTCTAAAAAGTTTAAAAAGTTTTTTTTCTCTGTTTCTAAAAGCTCTGACAAACTTTTTTCTCTTTTTCTATCACTTTAACTCTCTCTAAAAATGTCTGGCACAGGCCAAAATGTTGATCTGTCCAAACTTGCATATGATCACCTTAGCTGGAAAGGAGCAAGGAGTCTCTGCATAGAGAGAGTTTTGAGTGTATGGAAGAATCCTTCCTTGGAATTGTTACTTAACATGCTTAGAGAACAGGATAAGGCTAGAAGTGCCCCATCTGTTGAAAAAGTAGCTAATGGTTCCCAATCTGATCCAGGGACTCCCCCAGGAAAAGATTCAGGAAAGAAACTTCCTAGCCTGCCCATTACTAGACAGTCTAGCATAGTTGGTAATGATGAAGAGCCACACCATACAAATAGTGTTGTCTCACATCATAGCAAAAGCATTTATTCACACCACAGTGGTACTGATGTTTCTGTTCACCAAGCTGTTAGGGTGCCCTCTGTAAGGGACAGGTCTCCTTCTGTCCATTCTCACCATACTTCTGTTTCAAGGCATGTCCCTCCCACCCACCCTGATGACAGATTGTTAGAAAGGGAGCTCAATAGATTGAGAGTGGAACAAACCAGACTGAAGCTCAAGAAGCAACAGCTGGATTTGGATAAACAGACTTTAGAAGTAGAGAAGGAGAGACAGAAACTGGGTTTAGAAACCCATGGTGGCAGCAGCAGTATTCCCCATAGTCATCCTGCAAAAGAGCATGATTCCAGGAATCTGCACAAGATAGTTCCCCCTTATAAGGAGGGGGATGACATTAACAAGTGGTTTGCTGCACTTGAGAGGGCCTGTGTTGTACAGGATGTCCCTCAAAGGCAGTGGGCTGCTATCCTATGGCTATCATTTAGTGGAAAAGGTAGGGATAGGCTCCTTACTGTGAAAGAAAGTGATGCCAATAATTTTACAGTTCTTAAGAATGCACTCCTGGATGGTTCTGGCTTAACCACTGAACAATACAGGATAAAGTTCAGAGAGACCAAAAAGGAGTCTTCACAAGACTGGGTTGATTTCATTGACCATTCAGTGAAGGCCTTGGAGGGGTGGTTACATGGCAGTAAAGTTACTGATTATGACAGCCTGTATAACTTGATCCTGAGAGAGCATATTCTTAATAATTGTGTGTCTGATTTGTTGCACCAGTACTTGGTGGACTCTGATCTGACCTCTCCCCAAGAATTGGGAAAGAAGGCAGACAAATGGGTCAGAACAAGGGTGAACAGAAAAGTTCATACAGGGGGTGACAAAGATGGCAACAAAAAGAAGGATGGTAAGTCTTCAGACAAGGGTGGGGACAAATCTAAAAATGAGTCTTCATCAGGCCCACAAAAACACCCTGGTGGGGGTGGTGGGTCCAAATCCTCCTTTAATCAAAACAAAGAAAAGAAACCATGGTGCTATTTATGTAAAGTAAAAGGCCATTGGACAACAGATCCCAGTTGTCCAAAGAAAAGCACCAAGCCTCCTACCACTACAACCCCTACTGCTACCCCTAGTGTCCCTACTAATAGCAGTGGTGGTGGGAGCAAACCTACTAATAGCCAATCCAAGGGAGTAGCTGGGCTCACTATTGGTAACTTAGTTGGGGTTGGCCTTGTTAGGGAGGCCACAGAGGCTGTGTTAGTCTCTGAGGGGGCTATTGATTTAGCCACCTTAGTTGCTTGTCCCCTTAATATGGATAAGTACAAGCAGCTACCCCTAATAAATGGTGTTGAGGTTCAGGCCTACAGGGACACTGGAGCCAGTGTGACTATGGTCATAGAGAAACTGGTCCACCCTGAACAACACCTACTTGGTCACCAGTACCAAGTAACCGATGCTCACAACAACACACTTAGCCACCCCATGGCTGTTGTTAATCTCAACTGGGGGGGGGGGTTACTGGTCCAAAGAAAGTTGTGGTAGCCACAGATTTACCTGTAGACTGTCTACTAGGAAATGATTTGGAGACATCAGCTTGGTCAGATGTGGAGTTGGAGGCCCATGCAGCAATGCTGGGCATCCCAGGGCATATTTTTGCTTTGACAAGGGCTCAGGCCAAAAAGCAAAAAGGACAGGGAAGCTTGGATCCTGGAACAATGGACCAAGTGCTCCCTAAAGCTAGGGCTAGTAGAAGCAAACCACTTCCTACTATCCCTCCCTCTACAGTGGATTCAACTTCTGAGGAAGAAGAATTCCCTCCCTGTGCAGAACCTACACCAGAGGAGCTGGAAGCAGACACTGCTGAGCTTTTGGGTGAAGGGGGGCCTGCCAGGGAGGAGCTGAGTGTGGCACAGCAAACCTGTCCCACATTAGAGGGTCTAAGACAACAAGCTGTCAAACAGGCTAATGGGGATGTCAGTGACTCTCACAGAGTTTACTGGGAGGACAACCTCTTGTACACTGAGCATAGGGATCCTAAACCTGGAGCTGCCAGGAGATTAGTGATTCCTCAGGAGTACAGAAAGTTCCTCCTAACTCTTGCCCACGACATTCCCCTAGCTGGGCATCTGGGACAAATGAAAACTTGGGACAGACTTGTTCCCTTGTTTCATTGGCCTAGAATGTCTGAGGACACAAAAGATTTTTGTAAGTCCTGTGAAACCTGTCAAGCCAGTGGCAAGACAGGTGGCACTCCAAAGGCACCCCTTATTCCACTGCCTGTGGTTGGGGTTCCCTTTGAAAGGGTAGGGGTTGACATAGTTGGCCCCCTTGACCCTCCTACTGCTTCAGGCAATAGATTCATCTCGGTGGTAGTGGACCATGCCACAAGATATCCTGTAGCTATTCCTTTAAGGACCACTACAGCTCCTGCAGTGGCAAAGGCCCTCCTGGGAATATTTTCCAGGGTGGGCTTCCCAAAGGAAGTAGTATCAGACAGGGGAAGCAATTTCATGTCTGCATACTTAAAGGCCATGTGGAAGGAGTGTGGTGTAACTTACAAGTTCACTACACCCTATCATCCACAAACAAATGGACTGGTGGAGAGATTTAATAAAACTCTCAAAGGCATGATTATGGGTCTCCCTGAAAAACTCCGCAGGAGATGGGATATCCTTCTACCATGCCTCCTTTTTGCCTACAGGGAGGTACCCCAGAAAGGAGTGGGCTTCAGCCCCTTTGAACTTCTTTTTGGACACCCTGTTAGGGGTCCACTCACACTTGTAAAGGAGGGTTGGGAACAACCTTTAAAAGCTCCTAAGCAGGATATTGTGGACTATGTACTTGGCCTCAGATCAAAGATGGCTGAGTATATGAAAAAGGCCAGTAAAAACCTTCAGGCCAGCCAAGAGCTCCAGAAGCAATAGCATGATCAGAAGGCTGTTTTGGTTCAGTACCAACCAGGGCAGAAAGTGTGGGTCTTGGAGCCTGTGGCCCCAAGAGCACTCCAAGATAAATGGAGTGGACTCCACACAATTGTTGAGAAAAAGGGTGAAGTCACCTATTTAGTTGACTTAGGCACTGCAAGGAGTCCCCTTAGGGTACTCCATGTAAACTGCCTGAAACCCTACTATGACAGGGCTGATCTCACCCTGCTCATGGCAACTGATGAGGGACAGGAAGAAGACAGTGATCCTCTACCTGATCTCTTCTCTTCCACAGAACAAGATGCTCTTGTGGAAGGTGTAGTTTTGGCTGATTGTCTTACTGCTGAGCAGAAAGACCATTGCATAAATCTCCTAGATTAATTCTCTGAACTCTTCTCTACTGTGCCAGGTACCACTTCTTGGTGTGAGCACACTATAGATACTGGAGACAGTTTACCTGTCAAAAGTAAGATCTATAGGCAGCCTGACCATGTCAGGGACTGCATAAAGCAAGAGGTCCAGAAAATGTTAGAACTAGGAGTGGTTGAGCACTCTGAAAGTCCATGGGCTTCCCCTGTGGTACTTGTACCAAAACCCCATTCCAAAGATGGAAAGAAGGAAATGCGGTTTTGTGTAGACTATAGAGGTCTCAACCTGGTAACCAAAACTGATGCTCACCCTATACCCAGGGCAGATGAGCTCATAGATACACTGGCATCTGCCAAGTATCTAAGCACTTTTGATTTGACTGCAGGGTATTGGCAGATCAAATTGTCAGAAGATGCTAAACCTAAAACTGCATTTTCAACCATTGGGGGCCATTACCAGTTTACTGTAATGCCTTTTGGATTGAAAAATGCACCTGCCACTTTTCAGAGGTTGGTGAACACAGTCCTGCAAGGGCTGGAAGCTTTCAGTGCAGCATATTTGGACGATATAGCTGTCTTTAGCTCCAGCTGGGATGATCACCTGGTCCACCTATGGAAAGTTTTGGAGGCCCTGCAAAAGGCAGGCCTCACTATCAAGGCTTCAAAGTGCCAGATAGGGCAGGGTAAGGTGGTTTATCTGGGACACCTTGTTGGTGGGGAACAGATTGCACCACTTCAGGGGAAAATCCAAACAATTATTGATTGGGTTCCCCTTACCACTCAGACTCAGGTGAGAGCCTTCCTAGGCCTCACTGGGTATTACAGGAGGTTCATTAAGAACTATGTCTCCATTGCAGCCCCTCTTAATGACCTCACATCCCAAAAAATGCCTAAAAAGGTATTATGGACAGCAAACTCTCAGAAAGCTTTTGAGGAGCTGAAGCAGGCCATGTGCTCTGCACCTGTCCTGAAAAGCCCTTGTTACTCTAAAAAATTCTATGTCCAAACTGATGCATCTGAATTAGGAGTAGGGGCAGTCCTATCACAACTTAATTCTGAGGGCCAGGATCAACCTGTTGCTTTTATTAGTAGGAGGTTGACCCCTAGAGAAAAGCGTTGGTCTGCCATAGAGAGGGAGGCCTTTGCTGTGGTCTGGGCTCTGAAGAAGTTGAGGCCATACCTGTTTGGCACTCACTTCATTGTTCAGACAGACCACAAACCTCTACTTTGGCTAAAACAAATGAAAGGTGAAAATCCTAAATTGTTGAGGTGGTCCATATCCCTACAGGGAATGGACTATACAGTGGAACATAGACCTGGGAGTAGCCACTCCAATGCAGATGGACTCTCCAGATATTTCCACTTAGACAATGAAGACTCATCAGGTCATGGCTAGTCTTATTGTCCTTCGTTTGGGGGGGGGGGTGTGTAGGAAAGTACCATCTTGCCTGGCATGTTACCCCCATTTTTCAGTGTATATATGTTGTTTTAGTTGTATGTGTCACTGGGACCCTGGTAACCCAGGGCCCCATTGCTCATAAGTGTGCCTGAATGTGTTACCTGTGTAGTGACTAACTGTCTCACTGAGGCTCTGCTAATCAGAACCTCAGTGGTTATGCTCTCTCATTTCTTTCCAAATTGTCACTAACAGGCTAGTGACCAATTTTACCAATTTACATTGGCTTACTGGAACACCCTTATAATTCCCTAGTATATGGTACTGAGGTACCCAGGGTATTGGGGTTCCAGGAGATCCCTATGGGCTGCAGCATTTCTTTTGCCACCCATAGGGAGCTCTGACAATTCTTACACAGGCCTGCCACTGCAGCCTGAGTGAAATAACGTCCACGTTATTTCACAGCCATTTTACACTGCACTTAAGTAACTTATAAGTCACCTATATGTCTAACCTTTACCTGGTAAAGGTTAGGTGGAAAGTTACTTAGTGTGAGGGCACCCTGGCACTAGCCAAGGTGCCCCCGCATTGTTCAGGGCCAATTCCCCGGACTTTGTGAGTGCGGGGACACCATTACACATGTGCACTACATATAGGTCACTACCTATATGCAGCTTCACAATGGTAACTCTGAATATGGCCATGTAACATGTCTATGATCATGGAATTGCCCCCTCTATACCATCCTGGCATAGTTGGCACAATCCCATGATCCCAGTGGTCTGTAGCACAGACCCTGGTACTGCCAAACTGCCCTTCCTGGGGTTTCACTGCAGCTGCTGCTGCTGCTGCTGCCAACCCCTCAGACAGGCAGCTGCCCTCCTGGGGTCCAGCCAGGCCTGGCCCAGGATGGCAGAACAAAGGACTTCCTCTGAGAGAGGGTGTTACACCCTCTCCCTTTGGAAAATGGTGTGAAGGCAGGGGAGGAGTAGCCTCCCCCAGCCTCTGGAAATGCTTTCTTGGGCACAGATGTGCCCAATTCTGCATAAGCCAGTCTACACCAGTTCAGGGGACCCCTTAGCCCTGCTCTGGCGCGAAACTGGACAAAGGAAAGGGGAGTGACCACTCCCCTGACCTGCACCTCCCCTGGGAGGTGTCCAGAGCTCCTCCAGTGTGCTCCAGACCTCTGCCATCTTGGAAACGGAGGTGCTGCTGGCACACTGGAATGCTCTGAGTGGCCAGTGCCACCAGGTGACGTCAGAGACTCCTTCTGATAGGCTCCTTCAGGTGTTGCTAGCCTATCCTCTCTCCTAAGTAGCCAAACCCTCTTTTCTGGCTATTTAGGGTCTCTGTCTCTGGGGAAACTTTAGATAACGAATGCAAGAGCTCATCCGAGTTCCTCTGCATCTCTCTCTTCACCTTCTGCCAAGGAATCGACTGCTGACCGCGCTGGAAGCCTGCAACACTGCAACAAAGTAGCAAAGACGACTACTGCAACTCTGTAACGCTGATCCTGCCGCCTTCTCGACTGTTTTCCTGGTGGTGCATGCTGTGGGGGTAGTCTGCCTCCTCTCTGCACTAGAAGCTCCGAAGAAATCTCCAGTGGGTCGACGGAATCTTCCCCCTGCAACCGCAGGCACCAAAAAGCTGCATTACCGGTCCCTTGGGTCTCCTCTCAGCACGACGAGCGAGGTCCCTCGAATCCAGAAACTCTGTCCAAGTGACTCCCACAGTCCAGTGACTCTTCAGTCCAAGTTTGGTGGAGGTAAGTCCTTGCCTCACCTCGCTAGACTGCATTGCTGGGAACCGCGACTTTTGCAGCTACTCCGGCCCTTGTGCACTTCCGGCGGAAATCCTTTGTGCACAGCCAAGCCTGGGTCCACGGCACTCTAACCTGCATTGCACGACTTTCTAAGTTGGTCTCCGGCGACGTGGGACTCCTTTGTGTAACTTCGGGTGAGCACCATTTCATGCATCCTCATAGTGCCTGTTTCTGGCACTTCTCCGGGAGCTACCTGCTGCTGAGAGGGATCGTTGTCTTGATCGACGTCCCCTCTACCTCCTGGTCCAATTTGCGACCTCCTGGTCCCTCCTGGCCCACAGCAGCGTCCAAAAACGCTTACCGCACGATTTGCAGCTAGCAAGGCTTGTTGGCGTTCTTTCGGCGGGAAAACACTTGTGCACGACTCTCCACGGAGAGGGGGATCCCTCCACTAAAGGGGAAGTCTCTAGCCCTTTTCGTTCCTGCAGAAACCTCAGCTTCTTCTGTCCAGTAGAAGCTTCTTTGCACCCACAGCTGGCATTTCCTGGGCATCTGCCCATCTCCGACTTGCTTGTGACTTTTGGACTTGGTCCCCTTGTTCCACAGGTACCCTAGATTGGAAATCCATCATTGTTGCATTTTTGGTTTGTGTCTTTCCTGCATTATTCCTCTAACACGACTTCTTTGTCCTTAGGGGAACTTTAGTGCACTTTGCACTCACTTTTCAGGGTCTTGGGGAGTGCTAATTTTCTAACTCTCACTATTTTCTAATAGTCCCAGCGACCCTCTACAAGGTCACATAGGTTTGGGGTCCATTCGTGGTTCGCATTCCACTTTTGGAGTATATGGTTTGTGTTGCCCCTATCCCTATGTGTCCCCATTGCATCCTATTGTAACTATACATTGTTTGCACTGTTTTCTAAGACTATACTGCATATTTTTGCTATTGTGTATATATATCTTGTGTATATTTCCTATCCTCTCACTGAGGGTACACTCTAAGATACTTTGGCATATTGTCATAAAAATAAAGTACCTTTATTTTTAGTATAACTGTGTATTGTGTTTTCTTATGATATTGTGCATATGACACTAAGTGGTACTGTAGTAGCTTCACACGTCTCCTAGTTCAGCCTAAGCTGCTCTGCTAAGCTACCATTATCTATCAGCCTAAGCTGCTAGACACCCTATACACTAATAAGGGATAACTGGGCCTGGTGCAAGGTGCAAGTACCCCTTGGTACTCACTACAAGCCAGTCCAGCCTCCTACACCCTCTGTCCCTTGCTTCTGCGGAAGAGACCTAGAATGTACATCTCCCATGTGTTTAATTCTGCGGGGACCCTGCAGGCAGTCAATTGGGTTGTCACATGTCACCAGCAGGTAATGAGACATGGACAAGCCCATAGAACGTGGAGGAGGTCAGCATCTAGGAGATGACATGGACATTGGTGCATTGGAAGTATGTGTTGATCTTGGCAGGAGTGAGGTTGGCTCTTTGGAATATGTAATTTAGAATGAGTTGGAAGTGAGCATTTCAGGGGCCACAGTCCAGGCTGTCCAATATAGATGCCCACTCCCATCAGTGCACAGACGGGCCAGGTCTTCCTCCCAATGTCCCCTCAGTAATGTGAGTGGTATTGCTGTATGTTGGTGTAATGAAGCTGCAAACCATCTCTTGAGGTGTCTACCTGTCCCCCATAACAATTGTATCATAGGGTGATTTGCCGCCCAATGCTACAAGCAAAAAACCGTGTAATAGTAATTGGCTCAGAGGTAGTCTCTCTTCTTCCACTAATGTGTTATAAGCTGTAGTGCACCATCGTGGTAGAGGTCCCACAAAGTGTGTAAGCGGCCCACCAGCCAGGCAGAGAGCTCTGCAGATATTTCTGCAGGAAAGGTGGGTGATGTCCACCCTGGGCATGCACAACACGAGTAGAGCTGGCGCATACGGGGTAATGGATTGAGTTAGATACAGGCTACAATGGTAGCGTTATAAGTAGTAGCCATTCTGGTGTTTTTTTCATGAACACAGGGTGAAAGAGAAGGAGTATCACTGATTGTGTCCAAGCCAGGGACAGCATGGCAGTATCTGGCAGCTGTGGCCCCACCACCCACCTAGCTACCCACTGGAGCTGACAATGTCTAACCTTCCTTTACAGGTCTTGGAAACATCACCAGTGATTTATTTGGGCCCCTAGCAAATGGACATCACCTCATGGCAGTCACTGATGATTCTTCATGTTTTCCGTTCGTAGAGGAGTGTTGAAGGGTAGCCGTATCTGAAAAGTCATCCCAAACTTTTTGCCTTCATCCTCCTCTTTTTCTGTCCTCATTTTTCGGCTTTAGGACTTCAGCACTGGAAATTGTATCACTGCTAACCAGTGCTAAAGTGCTTGTGTTTTCTCCATAAACACATGGTAACATTGGCTCGTACTCAATTGGCATATTTAAATTAATTGTAAGTCCCGAGTAAAGTGCACTACATATGCCTAGGGCCTGTAAATGAAATGCTACTAGTGGGCCTGCAGCACTAATTGAGCCACCCACATAAGTAGCTCCGTAACCATGTGTCAGGGTTGCCATTGCAAGGTCTGTGTGTGCGGTTTCAAATCCACTTCATTTGGAATTTAAAACTACTTGCCAAGTATTAAACTCCCCTTTTTTTAAATATGTCACCCCTAAGGTAGGCCCTGGGTAACCCATGGCGTAGGGTGCTATGTAAGTAAAAGGCAGGAACGTGCTAGACAACCAGCTTATACAGGGGAGACTTCAACTACCAGCAGACATTGGGCCCCAGGAGGCAGTCCTTTGTCATTAGCACACCTGCCCTGACTTTGCACTGTTTAAGCGCCTCATTCTCAATGCGGCGCTGGACGCACTAGACAACCTGCTTTTACAGGTGAAGACTCCAACTAGCAGCAGGCGGTCCTTTGTCAGTAGCACACCTGCCCTGACTCTGCACTGCTTAAGCGCCTCATTCTCAATGTGGAGCGGGCCACAGACTGGCGGGCCCGTCAGCGACAAGAAGAGGCAGGGCAGTGAATCAAGGGTCTCATAGGCGCATTTGAATTTTCCGTAATGGCGGATATATATGAGATTGTTTTGTAACAATGAACCATCATTATTACACCAGGTCCTGAAGGCTAATAAACTGCTATTTGACTGGGTATCCATTTTAAAGACTGCTAGCACTTTGTGGGTGAAGGATTTCAAGCTGGTATTGCTTATCTATAATGCCTGAGGTTGGGCCAATCCGGAATACACTAGGTGCCGATTTGTTGGCCTGTTTTATTTCTTTGACCGTATTAGTATTCAATGTACTTGTCATTCTCTGTGCTATTTTAATTATGGGCAAATGTAAAGCTACTGAGAAACCTGTGGGGGCAGCAGGTATGATTAAGAACCCAAGGCACTCAGCAGAAAACTGCACGTTAAATGAAATAGATGATCTAATAGTAGAGGTGGAGGGCATATTAGCATCTAATGTTCTGGCCTTCATCCAGCAGAAGGGGTCTAGAAATGCTAAACATAAGGGTATACACTGATACTTTAAAAAAAAACTCCATCAGTCTGGGTATCATGACTGGTTTAAGGCAGGATGCCAGTACCGCCCCTTGTGAAGAACTTCTAGCTAAACACGGGTAAGTGGCTGATGGAGGTCAGCATTTGGGAAACTTCTAGAAGAAAAGCTCATCTGTAATCAATATTGACTGCTCCAATCTCTTTGCTCCTCTAGCCATTGATGCAGGGGCTTCACTGAGAAGAAAGATCCCTCTGGCACGTCTAAACCTGTAGTTTTGAGTGACATTAGCCAGTCCAATCTGAGGGGGTCTCTTGCACAGTTCCACCTACTAAGGGGAGAGATCAAAAGTTTGTGTGATAGTATGCGCAAGCTTGTCAGCGATTTAGACACAAAGGTGGCTAAACTTTCACTACTGATCATATGTACCAGGTTTTGATAAAGTAGTGACTCAGCACAGTAGACAAACCCCAAGTTTACACTGCGAAAGGGCTCCAGAGTTAGTCCTGGGTAAGGAGTGTTTTTCTGGCAAAGTATGCACATTTCCCCCTAGCTTTGAAAGAGGTGAGCTCTTTGAGGGAAGATACACTCTTAAGCACATCAGGAGCCAAAGAACACAATCTATTAGGTGAAATGTCAGCCATAGAGACCAGAACACCTCTCGGTACTACGGTCCCAGCAGTAACATGGAGCACACGTGAAACTCAAGTGACATCTACTTGATCGAAGTCCTTAGACTTCCACACGGAGTTAGAGAATCACAATACTCCAGTATGAACAAACTAATCAATTGGCTTTGTCACACTAGTGGATGTACATCAGTAATTAGGGATGACATCCAGTATGCTACACGCTGTAGCCCAGTAGGACTCCAAAGTCACTATATAGGGCTGAAATTAAGGAGCCGTAAAATGGTGGATGAGTTGTTAGCCTGGGAGTTAAGATTTCAAGCCCCATTCAAGCTCAAATATAAGACTCAAACTCACAGTCCCTAACCCAGCAAAGGGTGACCTAAAGTCACTAGCCCGCAATCCCCTAGCTCCTCTACACTGCCCTGCTTTTAAGGACGAGTGTTCCATGTTAGCCAAGGTTGATTGAAAACAAGGGAAAGCAGGGCTTAAAGCTACCTCTAACCAACTCACTTATGGTGACTTGGATGGGCCGGCTAGAGTACTGTTGACACAGGACACAATGATAGGTGCCAATAGAGACAAAGGAAGGGATACAGCTTTCCATTCAGAGGCTAACTCAGTTCTGGAATCCCAAGGTCCTACTAGTAGGGGAGGCATGCTACAGAACTCAGAGTTAGGTGCTAAGAGTGATAGGGGAAGGGATATAGCCTTGTATGCAGAGGCAATCCCGACTGTGGAAGCGCAGGGTATTAATAGTGGGGAGAGGACGACTGGGAGAGGGTCGCCTGGTAACATCTCAATCAGAATACTGTCTTGGAACATGGCAGGTCTTCGAGCTAAGCTACCAGACCCAAAATTAGGAGAGTTTATTGACTCCCATCAAATAATACTTCTGCAGGAAACGTGGCCTGTGGCTCTCGTATTTAGATGTGGGTATTTCACTTTTACTGCAGACATGGTTCCTTCTACCTCAGGTAGAGCCTCTGGTGGATTGCTTATTTGGTTGAAACTAGATCTCTTCCCAATAGTGAAAAGTGTTGTAGCGGGGACTAAGGACTTGCTGGGGGTAAATGTAAAAGTAAAAACCTCCACGGGGGTGAGTCACATTGCGATTATTAATGTCTATATTAGATCTGTCCCCTATAGTCTACTCTCCCTCACAGTGGCCCACCTTGCTGATAGTTTGCAGAGTCTTAAAGGTAGTACTTTGAAACGTATTGTTGGTGACTGTAGATGAGGCTCGGAATAGGGCAGAGGCGGCTAGATTGCTTGCCATACCCAATTAGTCCAATGGATAGCCACGGGGTGTTTGATCAAATCACAGAAACCTCTAGTGCTGTCACAACTAAATCTGATCTGAAGACCTGATCCATGGCATAAGAATTGCAAATGGCAGCACTAGATCTGATATCCCTCCCAAGCTGACCTCTAAGAGACATCCTGTTAAACCTCATTTCAACTACCTCTTGCTGGATCAAGATGTGTGCGGGCCTCTAATTGGTATGGCTGTTGTCTCCAAAGCAGGTAGTGGCCATGATGCTTTAAGTGATGTATTTGCAGCGGTTATGTTCACAAGCAGTAACCTATCCCCAACTTGCAATATGAGTCTGGTAGAGGCAGGTAATAACAGAAGGAGTGTCAAATGGGTAGACTTATGGAAAATAAATCTATCCAAACCCAAATCCATGTGCTGTTTGTGGACAATTTAGTACTGTGTGATACAAAGATACAATCATTGATTCCTAAGGATTGAGACTCTTTCAACCCTTTAAAAGGTGATATTTTAACTGGTGAATTGCAATTGGAGAGGCACCAACAAAGTTCATATAGGAAGTAATCACCCAAATATGTTTCTCCAGTGGGATCTTTTATTCTCTTCAATATAACAGACAACGCTTTTCGTTCACCACCTATGAATGTGCTCAGGGCTGTAAAACAATCATGCATAAAGTATACATAATTCTCATTTACTACATCAAAAAATATGATTCCAGTGCATAATAGAGCCATACAAACATGACATCTAAAGCTTTGAGCTCATCATGCTAATAGAAAACAGTATCACATTTAATCATTTCACTTTTAAAAACATGTGCACGTGTATCTTCCCCCTGTGTATTATTGATAACTGCTAAAACATAAAAAAGCACCATCTAAAGACATTAAAAGGGAAAGGAAAGGACTGAACCCTGCCCCCTTTTCCACAATGCTGACAAGGTCATCGAGCAGCCGGTTAACATCTTTACAGCATACGATATTACTCCACTCTCAAATCTGACAATGGTCCACCGTTCATTAGCAGAGAATTCTAGGAGTTTCTAATTAGACTAAGGGCTTCATTTAGAACTCTGTGGAGGGGTTACTCTATCACAAAGGTGATGGATATCCCATCTGCCATTCTACCCTATGGGATTTAGATTTCGGTAGACAGGGTATCCTTCACCATTGTGACAGAGTAACCCCTCCGGCAAGTTTTAAATCAGGCCCCAAATGTCAAACATCAAAAGAGTAGACCTCTGAGACCTCAAGCCAATGGTGTTGTTGAATGATTTATGGATAGAGTTTCACTAGGTTCTGCCCAGAAATACACCCAAAATGTTTACGTGTTTACCTCCAGTGTACGCTTTTTAAGATAAGGCCACTGCAAAGCATCAAGGGTAAGGGAGACATGGCTGTGAACATGTATGCCTACTCATGTGTACACATGCATGGCCTGTGCGTGGGAGACAACTGTTTTGCAAAACCTGGTAACAACGCACAGTTAGCCTGGGGCAATGGAGGCTCTGCAGAATCAAGTGTTCACCTGGCATAGGCCCCACAAGGGTAGTGAACACTATTAGGGATAGCCAGTATAGTACTGTTTTAACTATAGTTAAACTCCATTATACACATAGGTCGGGAATTGTCCTAGAGTGTAGTTTCCCATTTCATTGGCCTACAGATGCCATTGAGGTCTTAAATTGCAGTGTAACCTGTGCAATAAAATCACATTTGTAACTACAAAAATGATAACTGTACTTCTTGTGGTTCATTCATAATTTACATGCTTTCCTGGCTCAGCTCAGGATTAGAGACCAGGCCTTTTGTCCCCTTGCTGTATCCAGTACATGCATTTTGCTTAGAAGCATGAACAAAGGCCAACCCTACACAAAAGAAGCAGAAAACACTACTTCTACTCGCTCCTGAGGAGGAAAGGGATGGGTGGAATATCTGCATCAATCCCCCAGTTTACACACTGCACCAGGGATGGGCCATCCCAAGCCCACTGATCCAAGGAGAGTGCCAAGAGCTGATATGACCAGTGGCTCCTGGGAGACACCATTTTGGATTGTCCCAACATACTGTGTAGTAGCACCCCAAGATAAGTTAATCCTGCTTATCTTCTGAAACCTTCCTCTCCCCTTTACAAATGTGTGCACAAATGGAGGACGCTCTCTTAACCTGCAGATTTTGTAACTTCTGCACTGCTGGCTCCTGGGACTGCCATGGATAACTGAAAGGAAGAAGTCTCTGACCTCCACGCAGGACCCAGGAGACTGTCCAGTTGATCCGAGGACGAGTAGGTTTCTCCAAGGGCCAGTGAAGCTGCCCCCCTCACTCCACCTGAGGACCAGTTGGGAGAGGCCCTGGACTTTTCTGCATCCACCTACAAAGCCACAGAGGAGAACTGGTGCAGGGAGCCAGGAGTACCAGCTTTTGGAGGACTACTCCATTTTGGAGATGAGGATGGTTTTGTAACTGCCTCTGGTGAACAGTGCTCCACCTTGCTACCCTGTAGGAGTCAAGCACTACAATGGGGTGTTTGGGTCCCACTGAGGACAATTGAAGAACTATTACTTGTGCTGACTACACAACTATTTGGCCAATTTCTAACAGGTACTGTCGCATAGGCTCTCACTATCCTAATCGGGATACTGGATTTGGGCAGCAGAATCACCTGAACTGTGGGGAACTGAGACCAACCCCACACCATGTGAGTTCCCAGGTTCACCATGTAGGTGACTTTGCTTATGTGCTCTACTACCTAAAATGGCCCAGTCCACTTGTCTTGGAGCACCCTAGGCTCCACTGGTGCCATCACCCACACTTTATGTCCAGGTTGAAACTCTACCAGAGGGGCATACTGGCCATACCACTGTTTCATGTTGTCCTGGCTTGCTTCTAGGTTCTCTTGTGCGAGAGCTCTGAAGTGGGCAGTCTGGTTTATAAAAGCCAGCATGTAATCGAATACATCCCTGGGGAGGTTTACTGGGGGCTTTCTCTAATCCATCCATCACCAGACTCAAAGGTCCCCTGACAGGGTGGCCATTCAATAACTCAAAAGGACTAAATCCAAGCCCTTTATGAGGCACCTCTCTCTAGGCGAACAGAAGGCATAGCAAGAGGACGTTCCATTTACACCTCAACGGTTCTGGCTGGCCCATAATCATGCCTTTCAATGTGCAGTTGAACCTTTCCACCAGACCATTGCTTTGGGGATGGTAAGGAGTGGTGAACTTATATGTTACCCCATACTCCTCCCACAGAGACTTCATATAAGTAGATATGAAGTTGATACTGCTATCAGTTACCACTTCCTTGGGGAACCCCACGCAGGTGAAACCCCTCATCAATGCACGTCTCACCATAGGGGAGGTGATTGACCTCAGAGGAATGTCTTTTGCGTACCGGTGGCATGTCCACTAAGACCAGGATAACCTTTTGCCCATGGCTGTCTTGGGATCCAGAGGCCCCACAGCGTCAATTCCAAACCTTTCAAAGGGGTACTAACCACTGGAAAAGATTGGAGGGGAGCCTTGCATTTCTCCCCACTTGCCTGACAAGTTTGGCAAGACCTACAATGGGCATCAGAGTGCCTGTGCATTAGGGGTCAGTGAAAGTGGGTGACAAGCCACTCAAAGGTCTTGTCCCACCCCAAATGTCCATCTAAAGGCACATCATGAGCCAGACCCAGTAGGAAGGCTCTGAAGCACTGGGGTACCACCAGCACATGGGCTGACCCAGGCTCAGCAGCCTTAGGCTCACTATATAGGAGGCCATCCTCCCAGTAGATTGGGGTGGTCCTGGCTCCTTGCCCTTTGCTTGGTCTGCAGCCTGCTGCTGCAAACCCTCCAGAGTAGGGCATACTCTCTGTGCCTCACAGAATGCCTCCCTGCTGCCACTGTGACAGCTCAGGGACCTCCCCCAGCTCAGCCACCTGTTCCCCTGTAGGCTCCGGGGCGACACCCTCAGGTTCAGCCTCCTCCTGGACCATGGGAATTCTGAAGCTGGTTTCCCACACCCCTTGCCCTTCCTCTTAATGGCGGACCCCTGGGCCACTGTTTCTGGATCTAGGGGCTTCTAACCACATTGACAGGTTGCTATTGACCGGGTGGATACACATACCCACCTAGGCAGACCCAACATCTCCAAGTGTGACTTGTGTTCCACCTACTTCCAAGGGGAATCCTCCAGGTCCTTGCCAAGCAAACAATCCACAGGTATAGTTAAACTCACAGCTGCCTTCAAGGAACCTGAGACCCTGCCCTTTCAAAGGGAACCTGCGCCACTCGGCACAGGCGCTCTGAGTTGTCCACTGCAACTACATGGTAAAGTACATGGGGATCTATCTGCTCTTCAGACAGCAGGTGACTCCTCACTGTAGCCACAGTGGCTCATGTACGTCTCAGAGCTTCCCCCTGTCAATTGATGGTCATCCACTGCTTGTACTTCTTAGTTACTGGGGTTCTCTGGACCATCTCACAAGGGTCATCTCAGCTGGCTCCCACCCACCTGACACCAACTCCTCCCCAAGCGCTACACTGGCCAAACCCTGTGACTGAGCATCAGTGGGTGCTGTTGTACCCTTGGCACATTTGGGGTACCCCCTCACATGACCCACCTGGTCACATGCAAAGCCCTTGTGGGGACCCTCCTCTGCAGGTTTCCCTTTGGAGAACCCTGGTTTCTTCTCACTGGGATGCTGGGTAACCTTACCCTGGGATCTAGGTTGGGGCCCTTTAGAGAACTCCCCCGTTTACCCTTAGCTCCCCCTTTCTTCTGAGAGCGACCCTGTCCACCCTTGGCCTGGTCTCCCCCATACCTCTTATGGACCCTGGTGCTCTCCCAATGGTCTGCTTCCTGCGCAAGTTTCCTGGGATCAGTCACCTTGCTGTCAATCAGGTGCTGGCGCAGCTCTGAAAAACGAAGACTATGCAAATGCTCCCAAACAATCAAATTGTACAGCCCCTCAAAAGTTGTTACCTCACTGCCCTTTACCCAACCATCCAGTGTCCTGCAAAAAGAGTCAACACATTCCAACCATGTTTGGGATTCCTTCTGCTTGTAGGACCTAAACTTGTCCTTGTACTGCTCAGGGGTGAGACCATACCTTGTGATTAGGCCATCCTTCATGATAGAGTAAGTGAGCCCCTGAGAATCCCCTAAGGATGTCAGAGTATCCCTCCCCTCTACCTCAAATTGCTTCCACAGACCCATCCCCAATGTATTTCAGGGACCAGATTCATGTAGAGAGCAGACTCATACCCTTTAAACCACAAGTATATGTCATCTTCCCTCTTGTAATCCTTCACTAGGTCTATAGGAATGTGCACCCTCCACCCAGGCTGTACTCTGGTAGTGCTGCCACCATCTCTACGAGACTGACGTCTCCGATCTAGTTCCCTCAAACTAAGCTCATGAGCCAATAGAATCTTCTTTTCTTCTATGGACATCCTCAGCTTCTCTAACTCCAACTGGTGAGCCCTCTCTGCCTGTCTGTCCTGCAACTCTTCAGGAGTCAGACCCTTGGATGATACAATGCTACCTGCCCTAGATATCCTCCCCCAGGCCAAACAGCTCCAACGACTACACTACTGTGTATACTCTGCACCTCCTCATCCTCATCCTCACCCTCCGCCTCTGTGTTCCTCCCAGCCTCCTTGGCTGTCACCCAGGCCCTCAGTGCCTATTGCAGCTCCTCCTTCTCGGTGGAGCTCCTAATGGGACAGGCAAGATCCTTACAGAACTGTTTCAACTGAGAAACTGTGTAACTTTCCCGTTTCAAAAACAACTCCTGCTGGTGCATCTCCAGATTGAGACATGTTGGCAAATCAAAAAGTCCAAAGTTCCAAGGCAGAAAAAGAGCTCCCCATGAAGAGTTCAAGAATCAATAAAAAGATCACCAAAAATATGGAAGCAGGAAAAAGTCCAAAAAGAGAAAAAGTAAAAGCAAGTGGTATGTGGTCACGTAATGGTCTGCACTAAAAACAGTAGTGTACATGTAATCACTGTATGTCAAGTACAAATACAAGTCCAATCTTCACCGCTGATCTCCAGTGTTAGAAACTGAGTCTTGGTTGGCAGTCAGGTTACCCCCTGTCCAAGCAAGGGCCCTCATTCTAGTTAGGGTAATGTAGAAATACACTTATATAACCCCTGCTAACCCCCTTGGCAGCTTGGCCCCAAATGATAGACTTAGCTCAGAAGCAATGTGTAAAGTATTTGTTCCAAAACACATAGTAATACAGTGAAAACACTACAAAATGGACATCACACCAGTTTAGAAAAACAGGTAATATTTATCTAAATCAAACAAGACCAAAATGATAACAATCCAACATACACAAGTTAAAATATGAATTTTCAAAAGAATAAGAGTCTTACTCCATAGATAACAATGCAAATAATGATTTTGCACAAAGTACCTAGTTGGCATCAAAAATAAAGCCGCACAGGTGAGAGTGCTTTGGAAAAGGCAGCAATGAGTTGTTTCCTTCCTTGCAAAGGAGGCCGTGCATTGTTCCTTTTCAGGTCGGGTCGGCGATGCATCATTTTTGTTCCTCGCAAGAGAGCGATGTGTCGATTTCCTAGTGGGGCACCTTGAACACAGAGTCGGGTTGACTTTGATGCCCGGGGATGATGCGTGGAAAATCCAGTCAGACGGTGTTAGAAAACCGTTCTGCATAAAGTTTGCGTCACTATCAGCAGTCGCAAGTGGGTGTTCCGTGTCATTTCTCCAGCTATGATGCATCGATCTCTCAGCCGTGACATAGGTGGAGCATTGATTTTAGTTGCGAAGCCGGCGATGAGTCATTTATTAGCTGCTTTTGCAGATGGTGTGTCAAACATTTCCCAGCACAGCGTTCTGTGAGTGGATGTTCAGCTCTTGTCTGCCAACTTCACCTTTCAAGGGCCCAGTGACTGGATAGGGCATCACTTGGCAGGGCATGAGTCTCAGCAGAGAGTCCAGATGTTAGCAGAGGAAGTTTTTGATGACTCTGAGACTTCAAAACAGAAGGCTAGCTCAACTCAAGCCCTTGGAGATTCTTCACAAGCAGGAATATAGAACAAAGACCAGTCTTTGTCCCCTTTCACAGACCCAAGCAGTAACTGCAGGATAGCCCAACAAAGCAGTCACAGGCAGGGGCAGCCCTCCTCCTCAGCTCTTCTGCTTGGCAGAGGTTCCTCTTAATTCCAGAAGTGATCTAATTTTCAGGAGTTTTGGGTCCAATACTTATACCCCTTCCTGCTTAAGAAATAGACATACTTCGAAGGAAAGTCTCTTTTGTTCACAAGCTCCTGCCTTGCCCAGGCCAGGCCCCAGATGCACCAGGGGGTTAGAGACTGCATTGTGACAGGACTGGCACAGCCCATTCAGGTGTAAGTGACCACTACTCCCTCTCACTAGCACAGATGCCTCATCTGCATATGCGGCTACACTCCAGCTCCCTTTGTCTAACTGTCTAGAAGGGATTCACAAACATAAATGAGGTTATCCTACCTAACAGTCCAGACTAAGCATCAGAACCGGTGTCAAATGAGAGCACATTGCAACTACCTCATACCACTTGATCTCCCAACTAGTGCGAGAGCCTCAATGACTTATTGAAGCAATATAATGTGCCTGTTGTTTATACTTTTTATTTAACAATGGAAGGGATGTATTCACAAGACTCATGAACTAGGGGCCAGATGTAGGACAATCCTGCATTGTGAGTCGCAAATTGTGAGTCTGAGCGACTCGCAATTTGAGAGTCGCAATGCAGGATGCAGGATAGTGTCCCTGACACCATCTGCAAGTCGCAAGGGGGTCGTAAAGGCCAACCTCATTAATATTAATGAAGTGGGTTGCACCCCTTCCTATTTGCGACTCGCAGTCCCATTTTGCGAGTCGGTAACCAGGTTACCGACTCGCAAAATGGGAATAGGGCATCGCAATGTGGGTTTTGCGCATCACAAACAGGCAAAATCGCTGTTTGCGACACGTAAAACTGTTGGTACATATGGCCCCAAGACCCTTGCAGTATTGTTGGGAGGTGTTAATGTGTGGTTACCAACTCTTATGACATGATCCAAAAGTAGTTTGTGATCGTATGCTGAGGAATAAAGATGTTACAGAGCTCTAAGTACAGCATGATTTTTTACATGCTCCTGGGATAGGGAGAGCGCTAGAGTGTCTGCTATGATTTTACAAAAGAGCGGTGTGCTGAGTACCTGCAGTCTGCTATCATTTTCCTCACCCAATCACTGTAAGTCGATTCTGAATTACTCTTTTTAGGTTATATTACTTGAAGAGTGTCCCATCAATCACCACAGGTGTTTCTCGAGGTCAAAATTTAATTTTGAAACTGCCCTCAGAACTATGGTTCCTAGCTGAGGTATTTACTTAGAGTTTTGTGGATCTGATACACCCGCCATAAAGCGGTGAATGTTCCTGCCAATATATATATCGTGTATAGAAGCCCTTACTTTCTCTAAAATGGGTGGACAGAATACACAGCACTTCATGTCATATTCTGCACAAGTCCTCAGATTTGTATTCAGTGCACTAAAATGTCTGTTAAAATTCTGGAATGTCCAAACCAAAGCTGGTGAAAGGCAATAACACAGTTCCATGACTAGTTATTGTGTATGTATATATGTATGCATGTTTATGGTATTTCTATAGGATGAACTCATCAAAAGGCAGCAGGGCTCTGTACATGATCAAAGCAAGCATAAATTCATGTTGTGTTCTTTAACTCCCAGGGTGCCTTGCACGAGCTGGTCTTGTCCTCTTACACAGTTCCCGTGTGCCGAGGACGAGACCAGCTCGTCCCGCACCAGGCCCATGGGGGAAGCACTTGCGCTGCCCCCATGGGCCAGGGCAGGGATGGAAGGGGTATTGCCTTCACTTCCACCCGACCCCCACAACCCCTCCAATGACGTCTGATGACGCCAGTATGCAAATCGTGCGCTGACCTCATGTTATTTATAGGGCTATTTCTGCCCCCCCGGGGCAGATCATCTTCCCCCAGGAGTGGCAGAAAACCCCTAGACACCAGGGATATATATTTTTATTTTTTTTAGGTAAGAGTTGCTCCCCTGGGGGCCAAATTATTTTTAGGCAATTTCTGCCCCCGGGGGCGCAGAAACCACTAGACACCACAGATTTTTTTTTATATACTTACGCATAAGGGGAGCGGGCCCTTGGGCAATAGCTGATCCCTGGGGGGGGGGGAAATATTTTTAGGCCATTTCTGCCCCCCCGATCATCTTCCCCCAGGAGTGGCAGAAAACCCCTAGACACCAGGGATATATATATATATATTTTTTTTTATATGTGGGGAGCAACGCCTTAGGTAAGAGTCGCTCCCCTGGGGGCCAAATTATTTTTAGCCAATTTCTGCCCCCGGGGGCGCAGAAACCACTAGACACCACAGATTTTTTTTTATATACTTACGCATAAGGGGAGCGGCCCCTTGGGCAATAGCTGCTCCCCGGGGGAGCAAAATATTTTTAGGCCTTTTCTGCCCCCCCGGGGGCAGAAACTCCCTAGACACATGGGATTTATTTTTTATTTTTTATTTATTATTTTATATGTGGCGAGCGACCTCTTCGGCAAAGGTCACTCCCCAGGGGTCCAAATTATTTTTAGGCCATTTCTGCCCCACAATTAGGCTGATCTGCCCCCGTGGGGGCCAGAAAACACTAGATACCAAGGATGATTTTTCATTTACTTACGCATATGGGGAGCACCATATTTTTAGGCCTCTTCTGCCCCCCGGGGGCAGAAACTTCTAGACACCAGGGATATATATATTTTTTTTAATTTACTTTATGTTTTTATGTATGAGGAGTGACCCCTAAGGCAAGGGTCGCTCCCCTGGGGAGCAAATTGTATTTAGGCCATTTCTGCCCCGCTTGGGGCAGATCAGCCTATTTTTGTTCGGCCAATCCAGCAGAAACCACTAGATACCAGGCATGGGGCAATTACCTCTGATCCACACCCCTGGGGGGCGGAAAGTCCACTAGATGCCAGGGAACTAAAAAAAAATAGTGGGATGGTGGCTACCAACCAGTATGGGCCTGATTATGCCCCCACCCAACTGAAGGGGTTAACAGTCTTTCAGCTCTCCCACTGCACACTAAAACATCTTATCTCATGGCACGCAAGATGACATTTGATTATTTTGGGTTTTTGTTTTACATTTGGGCCATGAGAGCTTGGCTAACTCTCAAAATCGTCCCACTTGGAATGGTGAGGGCTGCACTTTTTGGACTTTGGGACGCTGCCATGTAGAAAAATCCACAAGACCTAGACACATCTGAAAACTAAACACCTGGGTGATTCCAGGGTGGTGTGATTCACATGCACCTCGCACCATTTTCTTACCCACAATGCCCTGCAAACCTCCAACTTTGCTGGAAATCACACATTTTTGTGATGGAACATTCTGGAATCTGCAGGAATCCACAAAATTCCTAACACCCAGCATTGTCTCATCTATACCGATAAAAATTCTGCTGCACTTGTCAGCCTAAAAATGTGTTTTTTCAAACTGCCTTTTGGAACCGCTTTGGATCCACCTTAATTTTGACGTGTTTTTGGCTCTTCCCTGTCACTTGGTCCACCTACACAAGTAAGGTATCATTTTTACTGGGAGACTGAGAGGGGCATTGGGTGATAGAAAATTTGTCCTGGTGCGGTCATCCCACACAGAAATGTGGGAAAATTTAGATTTTTTAGCTAAATTTTAGGTTTGCTGAGGATTCTGGTTAAGAAAACATTGGGGGATCCACGCAAGTCACACCTCCCTGGACCCCCCTGGGGTGTCTAGTTTTCAGAAATGTCTAGGTTTGGAAGGTTTCCCTAGATGGCTGCTGAGCCCAGGAACATAGATGCCGCACCTCCTTGGAAAAACAGGTAGTTTCTGAAACGTCCATATAGTGTTTTGGGGCATTTCCTTTTGCGGGCGCTAGGTCTACCCACACAAGTGACGTACCATTTTTATCTGGAGACCTGGGGGAACGCTGGGTGGAAGAACGTTTGTGGCTCTTCTCAGATGCCAGAATTGTCTGTCAACAAAAATGTGAGAAAAAAGTGTTTTTTGTGCCAAATTTTGACGTTTGCAAAGGATTCTGGGTAACAGAACCTATTGAGGGCCCGACAAGTCACCCCATCTTGGAGTCCCCTAGGTGTCTAGTTTTAAAAAATGCACAGGTTTTATAGGTTTCCCTAGGTGCCGGCTGAGCTAGAGGCCAAAATCCACAACTAGGCACTTTGCAAAAAACAGGTCTGTTTAGTTTGGGAAAATGTGATGTGTCCAGGGTGTGTTTTGGGGCATTTCCTGTCACAGGCATTAGGCCTACACACACGAGTGAGGTACAGTTTTTATTTGGAGACTTGGGGGAATGCTGGGTGAAAGGAAATTTGTGGCTCCTCTCGGGTTCCAGAACGTTCTGTCACCAAAATGAGAGGAAAAAGTGTTTTGGGCCACATTTTGAGGTGTGCAAAGGATTCTGGGTAACAGAACCTGGTGAGAGCCTCACAAGTCACCCTAATTTGGATTCCCCTAGATGTCTAGGTTTAAAAAATGCACAGGTTTGGTAGGTTTCCCTAGGTGCCGGCTGAGCTAGAGGCCAAAATCCACAGCTAGGCACTTTGCAAAAAAAAGCTCTGTTTTCTTTTGGAAAATGTGATGTGTCCACGTTGTGTTTTGGGGCATTTCCTTTTGCGGGCGCTAGGCCTACCCACACAAGTGAGGTACCTTTTATATCGGGAGACTTAGGAGAACGCTGGGTGGAAGGAAATTTGTGCTCCTCTCAGCTTCTAGAACTTTCTTTCACTGAAATGAGAGGAAAAAGTGTTTTTTTTGCCAAATCTTGAGGTTTGCAAAGGATTTTGGGTACCAGAACCTGGTGAGAGCCCCACAAGTCACCCCATCCTGGATTCCCCTAGGAGTCTAATTTTCAAAAATGCACTGGTTTGGTAGATTTCCCTAGGTGTCAGCTGAGTTAGATACCAAAATCACAGATAGACAATTTACAAAAAAGAGCTCTGTTTTCTTTGGTAAAATGTGAATTGTCCACGTTGTATTTTGGGGAATTTCCTTTTGTGAGCGTTAGGTCTACTCACACAAGTGAGGTACCATTTTTATCGGGAGACTTGGGGGAATACTGGGTGGAAAGAAACTTGTGACTCCTCTCAGATTCCAGAACTTTCTGTCACCGAAATGATAGGAAAAAGTGTTTTGGGGCCATATTTTGAGGTTTGCAAAGGATTCTGGGTAACAGAACCTTGTGAGAGCCCCACAAGTCACCCAATGTTGGATTCCCCTAGGTGTCTAGTTTTCAGAAATATGCAGGTTTGATAGGTTTCCCTAAGTGCGGGGCTGAGCTTGTGTCCAAAATCCACATCTAGAAACTTTGCAAAAAACAGCTCTGTTGTCTTTGGGAAAAATTAATGTGTCCACGTTGTATTTTGGGGAATTTTATGTTGTGGGCGCTAGGCCTACCCACACAAGTGAGGTACCATTTTTATCGGGAGACTCTGGGGAACGCTGGGTGGAATGAAATTTGTGGCTCCTCTCAGACTCCAGAGCTTTGTGTCACTGAAATGCGAGGAAAATGTGTTTTTGGGCCATATTTTGAGGTCTGCAAAGGATTCTGGGTAACAGAACCTTGTGAGAGCCCCACAAGTCACCCCATGTTGGATTGCCCTAGTTGTCTAGTTTTCAGAATGTGCAGATCTATATATTTCCCTAGGTGCCGGCAGATCTAGAGACCGAAATCCACAGCTAAGCACTTTGCAAAAAACATCTCTGTTTTCTATGGGAAAATGTGATGTGCCCACTTTCTGTTTTGAGGCATTTCCTGTCACAGACGCTAGGCCTTCCCACACAAGTGAGGTTCCATTTTTATTGGGAGACTTGGTGGAACGCTGACTGGAAGGAAATTTGTGGCTCCTCTCAGATTCCAGAACTTTCTTTCACCTAAATGAGACGAAAAGGTGTTTTTTTGGCCAAATTTTAAGGTTTGCAAAGGATTCTGGGTACCAGAACCTGGTGAGAGCCCCACAAGTCACCCCCGTCTTGGATTCCCCTAGGTGTCTAGTTTTCAGAAATGTGCAGGTTTGGTAGGTTTCCCTTGGTGCGGGGCTGAGCTAGAAGCCAAAATCAACATCTAGGCACTTTGCAAAAAAACAGCTGTGTATTCTTTGGGAAAATGTGATGTGTCAGTGTTGCTTTTTGGGCATTTCCTGTTGCCGGCGCTAAGTCTACCCACACTTGTGAGGTAAAATTTTTATCAGGAGACTTGGGGGAACGCTGGGTGGAAGGAAATGTGTGGCTTCTCACAGATTCCAGAACTTTCTGTCACTGAATGAGAGGAAAAAGTGTTTTTTTGGCCAAATTTTGAGGGTTGCAAAGGATTCTGGGTAACAGAACCTGGTGAGAGGCCCACAAGCCACTCCATCTTGCATTCTCCTAGGTGTCTAGCCTTCAAGAAGTGCGCAGGTTTGGTAGGTTTCTCTAGGTTCCGGCTGAGCTAGAGGGCAAAGTCCTCAGCTCGGTACTTTGCAAAAAACAGCTCTTTGCCTCTGGAAAAATGTGATGTGTCTAGGTTGTGTTTTGGAGCATTTACTGTCACGGGCGCTAGGCCTTCCCACACAAGTAAGGTGCCATTTTTATAAGGAGACTTGGGGGAACGCGCAGGTTTGATAGGTTTCTCTAGGTGCCAGTTGAGCTAAAGGCTAAAATCCACAGCTAGGCACTTTTTAAAAAAACAGCTCTGTTTTCTTTGGGAAAATGTGATGTGCCCACGTTGTGTTTTGGTGGCACACCCTGTCACGTGCGCTAGGCCTACCCACACAACTTAGGTACCATTTTTATCAGGAGACTTGAGGAAACGCTGGGTGGAAGAAAATTTGTGGCTCCTCTCAGATTCCAGAACTTTCTGTCACCAAATTGAGAAGAAAACGTTTTTTTTTGGCCAAATTTTGAGGTTTGGAAAGTATTCTGGGTAACAGAACCTATTGAGGGCCCGACAAGTCACCCCATCTTTACTTCCCCTAGGTGTCTAGTTTTAAAAAATGCACAGGTTTTTTAGGTTTTCCTAGGGCCCGGCTTTGCTAGAGGCCAAAATCCTCAGCTAGGCACTTTGCAAAAAACAGCTCTGTTTTCTTTGGGAAAAATTGATGTGTCCACCTTCAACTTTGGGGAATTTTATGTTGCTGGCGCTAGCCCTACCCATACAATTCAGGTACCATTTTTATCGGGAGACACTGGGGAACGCTGGGTGGAAGGAAGTTTGTGGTTCCTCTCAGATTCCAGAACATTCTGTCACCAAAATGTGAGGAAAAAGTGTTTTTTTGGTCAAATTTTGAGGGTTGCAAAGGATTCTGGGTAACAGAACCTGGTGAGAGCCCTACAAGCCACCTCATCATGCATTCTACTAGGTGTCTAGCCTTCAAGAAATGCGCAGGTTTGGTAGGTTTCTCTAGGGTCCGGCTGAGCTAGAGGCCAAAATCCTCAGCTCAGTACTTTGCAAAAAACAGCTCTTTTGTCTTTGGGAAAATGTGATGTGTCTAGGTTGTGTTTTGGAGCATTTACTGTTGCGGGCGCTAGGCCTTCCCACACCAGTAAGGTGCCATTTCTATCGGGAGACTTGGTGGGACGTTGGGTGGAAGGATATTTGTGGCTCCTCTCAGATTCCAGAACATTCTGTCATTTTAGGTTTCCCTAAGTGCCGGCTGAGCTATACGGCAAAATCCACAGCTAGGCACTTTGCAAAAAACAGCTCTCTTTTCTTTGGGAAAATGTGATGTGTCTAGGTTGTGTTTTGGGGCATTTCCTGCTGTGGGCGCTAGGCCTACCAACACAAGTGAGGTACCATTTTGATCTGGAGACTTTAGGAAACGCTGGGTAGAAGGAAATTTGTGGCTCTTCTCAGATTCCAGAACTTTCTGTCACCAAAATGTGAGGAAAAAGTGTTTTTTGGTCCTATTTTGAGGGTTGCAAAGGATTCTGGGTAACAGAACCTGGTGGGAGCCCTAAAAGGCACCCCATCTAGAATTTCCCCTGGGGTCTAGCTTTAAAAAAAATGCGCAGGTTTTGTAGGTTTCTCTAGGTTCCAACTGAGCTGGAGGCCAAAATCCACAGCTAGGTAATTTGCAAAAAACGGATCTGTTGTCTTTAGGAAAATGTGATGTGTCTAGGTTGTGTTTTGGAGCATTTACTGGCGCGGGCGCTAGGCCTACAAACACAAGTGAGGTACAATTTTTATCGGTAGACTCTGGGGAAGAAAATTTGTGGCTCCTCTCAGATTCCAGAACTTTCTTTCACTGAAATGAGAGGAAAAAGTGTTTTTTTGGCCAAATCTTGAGGTTTGCAAAGGATTTTGGGTACCAGAACCTGGTGAGAGCCCCACAAGTCACCCCATCCTGGATTCCCCTAGGAGTCTAGTTTTCAAAAATGCACTGGTTTGGTAGATTTCCCTAGGTGTCAGCTGAGTTAGATACCAAAATCACAGATAGACAATTTACAAAAAAGAGCTCTGTTTTCTTTGGTAAAATGTGATTTGTCCACGTTGTATTTTGGGGAATTTCCTTTTGTGAGCGTTAGGTCTACTCACACAAGTGAGGTACCATTTTTATCGGGAGACTTGGGGGAATACTGGGTGGAAAGAAATTTGTGACTCCTCTCAGATTCCAGAACTTTCTGTCACCGAAATGATAGGAAAAATTGTTTTGGGGCCATATTTTGAGGTTTGCAAAGGATTCTGGGTAACAGAACCTTGTGAGAGCCCCACAAGTCACCCAATGTTGGATTCCCCTAGGTGTCTAGTTTTCAGAAATATGCAGGTTTGATAGGTTTCCCTAAGTGCGGGGCTGAGCTTGTGTCCAAAATCCACATCTAGACACTTTGCAAAAAACAGCTCTGTTGTCTTTGGGAAAAATTAATGTGTCCACGTTGTATTTTGGGGAATTTTATGTTGTGGGCGCTAGCCCTACCCACACAAGTGAGGTACCATTTTTATCGGGAGACTCTGGGGAACGCTGGGTGGAATGAAATTTGTGGCTCCTCTCAGACTCCAGAGCTTTGTGTCACCGAAATGCGAGGAAAATGTGTTTTTGGGCCATATTTTGAGGTCTGCAAAGGATTCTGGGTAACAGAACCTTGTGAGAGCCCCACAAGTCACCCCATGTTGGATTGCCCTAGTTGTCTAGTTTTCAGAATGTGCAGATCTATATATTTCCCTAGGTGCCGGCAGATCTAGAGACCGAAATCCACAGCTAAGCACTTTGCAAAAAACATCTCTGTTTTCTATGGGAAAATGTGATGTGCCCACTTTCTGTTTTGAGGCATTTCCTGTCACAGACGCTAGGCCTTCCCACACAAGTGAGGTTCCATTTTTATTGGGAGACTTGGTGGAACGCTGACTGGAAGGAAATTTGTGGCTCCTCTCAGATTCCAGAACTTTCTTTCACCTAAATGAGACGAAAAGGTGTTTTTTTGGCCAAATTTTGAGGTTTGCAAAGGATTCTGGGTACCAGAACCTGGTGAGAGCCCCACAAGTCACCCCCGTCTTGGATTCCTCTAGGTGTCTAGTTTTCAGAAATGTGCAGGTTTGGTAGGTTTCCCTTGGTGCGGGGCTGAGCTAGAAGCCAAAATCAACATCTAGGCACTTTGCAAAAAAACAGCTGTGTATTCTTTGGGAAAATGTGATGTGTCAGTGTTGCTTTTTGGGCATTTCCTGTTGCCGGCGCTAAGTCTACCCACACTTGTGAGGTAAAATTTTTATCAGGAGACTTGGGGGAACGCTGGGTGGAAGGAAATGTGTGGCTTCTCACAGATTCCAGAACTTTCTGTCACTGAATGAGAGGAAAAAGTGTTTTTTTGGCCAAATTTTGAGGGTTGCAAAGGATTCTGGGTAACAGAACCTGGTGAGAGGCCCACAAGCCACTCCATCTTGCATTCTCCTAGGTGTCTAGCCTTCAAGAAGTGCGCAGGTTTGGTAGGTTTCTCTAGGTTCCGGCTGAGCTAGAGGTCAAAGTCCTCAGCTCGGTACTTTGCAAAAAACAGCTCTTTGCCTCTGGAAAAATGTGATGTGTCTAGGTTGTGTTTTGGAGCATTTACTGTCACGGGCGCTAGGCCTTCCCACACAAGTAAGGTGCCATTTTTATAAGGAGACTTGGGGGAACGCGCAGGTTTGATAGGTTTCTCTAGGTGCCAGTTGAGCTAAAGGCTAAAATCCACAGCTAGGCACTTTTTAAAAAAACAGCTCTGTTTTCTTTGGGAAAATGTGATGTGCCCACGTTGTGTTTTGGTGGCACACCCTGTCACGTGCGCTAGGCCTACCCACACAACTTAGGTACCATTTTTATCAGGAGACTTGAGGAAACGCTGGGTGGAAGAAAATTTGTGGCTCCTCTCAGATTCCAGAACTTTCTGTCACCAAATTGAGAAGAAAACGTTTTTTTTTGGCCAAATTTTGAGGTTTGGAAAGGATTCTGGGTAACAGAACCTATTGAGGGCCCGACAAGTCACCCCATCTTTACTTCCCCTAGGTGTCTAGTTTTAAAAAATGCACAGGTTTTTTAGGTTTTCCTAGGGCCCGGCTTTGCTAGAGGCCAAAATCCTCAGCTAGGCACTTTGCAAAAAACAGCTCTGTTTTCTTTGGGAAAAATTGATGTGTCCACCTTCAACTTTGGGGAATTTTATGTTGCTGGCGCTAGCCCTACCCATACAATTCAGGTACCATTTTTATCGGGAGACACTGGGGAACGCTGGGTGGAAGGAAGTTTGTGGTTCCTCTCAGATTCCAGAACATTCTGTCACCAAAATGTGAGGAAAAAGTGTTTTTTTGGTCAAATTTTGAGGGTTGCAAAGGATTCTGGGTAACAGAACCTGGTGAGAGCCCTACAAGCCACCTCATCATGCATTCTCCTAGGTGTCTAGCCTTCAAGAAATGCGCAGGTTTGGTAGGTTTCTCTAGGGTCCGGCTGAGCTAGAGGCCAAAATCCTCAGCTCAGTACTTTGCAAAAAACAGCTCTTTTGTCTTTGGGAAAATGTGATGTGTCTAGGTTGTGTTTTGGAGCATTTACTGTTGCGGGCGCTAGGCCTTCCCACACCAGTAAGGTGCCATTTCTATCGGGAGACTTGGTGGAACGTTGGGTGGAAGGATATTTGTGGCTCCTCTCAGATTCCAGAACATTCTGTCATTTTAGGTTTCCCTAAGTGCCGGCTGAGCTATACGGCAAAATCCACAGCTAGGCACTTTGCAAAAAACAGCTCTCTTTTCTTTGGGAAAATGTGATGTGTCTAGGTTGTGTTTTGGGGCATTTCCTGCTGTGGGCGCTAGGCCTACCAACACAAGTGAGGTACCATTTTGATCTGGAGACTTTAGGAAACGCTGTGTAGAAGGAAATTTGTGGCTCTTCTCAGATTCCAGAACTTTCTGTCACCAAAATGAGAGGAAAAAGTGTTTTTTGGTCCTATTTTGAGGGTTGCAAAGGATTCTGGGTAACAGAACCTGGTGGGAGCCCTAAAAGGCACCCCATCTAGAATTTCCCCTGGGGTCTAGCTTTAAAAAAAATGCGCAGGTTTGGTAGGTTTCTCTAGGTTCCAACTGAGCTGGAGGCCAAAATCCACAGCTAGGTAATTTGCAAAAAACGGATCTGTTGTCTTTAGGAAAATGTGATGTGTCTAGGTTGTGTTTTGGAGCATTTACTGGCGCGGGCGCTAGGCCTACAAACACAAGTGAGGTACAATACTTATCGGTAGACTCTGGGGAAGAAAATTTGTGGCTCCTCTCAGATTCCAGAACTTTCTGTCTCCGAAATGAGAGGAAAAAGTATTTTTTGGGCCAAATGTTGAGGTTTGGAAAGGATTCTGGGTAACAGAACCTGGTGAGATCCCCACAAGTAACCCCATATTGGGTTTCCCTAGGTGCCTAGTTTTCAAGTATGCACAGGTTTGGTAGGTTTCTCTAGGTTCCGGCTGAGCTAGAGGCCAAAATCCACAGCAAGCCACTTTGCAAAAAACAGTTCTCTTTTCTTTGGGAAAATGTGATGTGTCCAGGTTGTATTTTGGGGCATTTTCTGTCACGGGCGCTATGCCTACCCACACGAGTGAGGTACCATTTGTATCGGGCGACTTGGGGCAACACTGGGTGGAAGGATATTTGTGGCTCCTCTCGGGTTCCAGAACTTTCTGTCACCAAAATTAGAGGAAAAAGTGTTTTTTTGGCCAAATTTTGAGGTTTGCAAAGGATTCTGGGTAACAGAACCTGGTGAGATCCCCACAAGTCACCCCATCTTGGATTTCCATAGGTGTCTAGCTTTAAAAAATAATGCCCAGGTTTGGTAGGTTTCTCTAGGTTCCTGCTGAGCTAGAGGGCAAAATCCACAGCTAGGTACTTTGCAAAAAACAGCTCTATTGTCTTTGGGAAAATGTTATGTGTCTAGGTTGTG
This sequence comes from Pleurodeles waltl, assembly GCF_031143425.1. Lineage (NCBI taxonomy): Eukaryota > Metazoa > Chordata > Amphibia > Caudata > Salamandridae > Pleurodeles > Pleurodeles waltl. The sequence continues at coordinate 56,809,024 of NC_090439.1, read as the reverse complement.
TATTGGGGCATTTACTGATGCGGGCACTAGGTCTACCCACACTAGTGAGGTACCATTTTTATCGAGAGACTTGGGGGAACGCTGAGTGAGAAACAAATTTGTGGTTCTTCTCAGATTGCAAAACTTTCCGTCACCAAAATGTGATGAAAATGTGTTTTATTGGGAAATGTTGAGGTTTGCAAAGGATTCTGGGTAACAGAACCTGGTGAGAGCCCCATAAGTCTCCTCATTTTTAATTCCACTAGGTGTCTAGTTTTAAAAATGCACAATTTTGGTAGGTTTCCCTAGGTGCTGGCTGAGCTAGAGGCCAAAATCCACAGCTAAGCACTTTGCAAAAACCAGCTCTGTTTTCTTTGGGAAAATGTGATGTGCCGACATTCTGTTTTGGGGCATTTCCTGTCACGGGTGCGAGGCCTACCCACAAAAGTGAGGTACCATTTTCATTGGGAGATTTGAGGGAACACTGGGTGGAAGCAAATTTGTGGCTCCTCTAAGATTCCAGAACTTTCTGTCACCAAAATGTGAGGAAAAGATATTTTGGGGCAAATGTTGAGGTTTGCAAAGGATTCTGGGTAACAGAACCTGGTGAGATCCCCACAAGTCACCCCATCTTGATTTCCCCTAGGTGTCTAGTTTTACAAAATTCACAGGTTTGGTTGGTTTCCCTAGATGCCGGCTGAGCTAGAGGCCAAAATCCACAGCTAGGCACTTTGCATAAACTGCTCTGTTTTCTTTGGGGAAATGTGATGTGTCCAAGTTGTGTTTTGGAGCACTTCCTATCGCGGGCGCTAGGCCTACCCACACAAGCGAGGTACCATTTTTATCTGGAGACTTGGCAAACGCTGGGCAGAAGGAAATTTGTGACTCCTCTCAGATTCCAGAACTTTCTGACTCCAAAATTAGAGGAAAAGGTGATTTTGTGGCCAAATCTTGAGGTTTGCAAAGGATTCTGGGAAACAGAACCTGGTGAGATCCCCACAAGTCACCCCATCTTGGGTTCCCCTAGGTGTCTAGTTTTGAAAAATGCACAGGTTTGGTAGGTTTCCCTAGGTGCCTTCTGAGCTAGAGGCCAAACCCACAGCTAAGCAATTTGCTAAAATCAGCTCTGTTTTCTTAGAGAAAATGTGATCTGCCCATCTTTTGTTTTGGGGTATTTCATGTCGCAGGCGCTAGTTCTACCCAAAGAAGTGAGGTACAATTTTTATCGGGAGACTTGAGGGAACGCTGGGTGGAAGCAAATTTGTGGCTCCTCTCGTATTCCATAACTTTCTGTTAACAAAATGTGAGGAAAAAGTACTTTTTTGGCTAAATTTTGAGGTTTGCAAAGGATTCTGGGTAACAGAACCTATTGAGAGCCCCACAAGTCACCCCAAATGTAATTCGCCTAGGCGTCTATCTTTCAAGAAATGAGCATGTTTGGTAGGTTTCTCTAGGTTCCGGCGGGGCTAGAGGCCAAAATACACAGCTAAGCACTTTGCAAAAAACAGCTCTCTTTTCTTTTGGAAAATGTGATGTGTCTAGGTTGTGTTTTGGGGCATTTCCTGTTGCTGGGGCCAGGCCTACCCGCACAAGTGAGGAACCATTTTTATTGGGAGACTTGGGGGAATGCTGGGTGGAAAGAAATTTGTTGCTCCTCACAGATTCCAGAACTTTCTGTCACTGAAATGAGAGGAAATAGTTTTTTTGGCCACATTTTGAGGTTTGCAAAGGATTCTGGGTAACAGAACCTGGTGAGAGCTCTACAAGTCACCCCACTTTGGATTCCTCTGGAGTCTAGTTTTCAAACATACACAGTTTTGGTAGGGTTCCCTAGGTGCCAGCTGAGCTACAGGCCAAAATCCACAGCTAGGCACTTTGCAAAAACTAACTCTGTTTTCTTTGGGAAAATGTGATGTGCCTACGTTCTGTTTTGGGGCATTTCCTGTTACGGGTGCTAGGCCTACCACACAAGTGAGGTACAATTTTTATCGGTAGACTTAAGGGACTGCTGGGTGGAAGGATATTTGTGGTTCCTCTCAGATACCAGAACTGTTTGTCACCGAAATATGCGGAAAAAGTGTTTTTTTGGCCAAATGTTTAGGTTTGCAAAGGATTCTGGGTAACAGAACCTATTGAGAGCCCCATAAATCTCCCCATCTTTAATTCCCCTAGGTGTCTAGTTTTTACATATGTGCCGTTTTGGCAGGGTTCCCTAGGTGCCGGTTGAGCTAGAGGCCAAAATCCACAGCTAGGCACTTTCCCAAAAACAGGTCTGTTTTCTTTGGAAAAATGTGATGTGCCCATGTTGTGTTTTGGGGCATTTCCTGTTGCGGGCGCGAGGCCTACCCACACAATTGAGGTACCATTTTTATCAGGAGACTTGAGGAAATGCTGGGTAGAAGGAAATTTGGGGCTCCTCTCTGATTCCAGAACTTTGTGACATCAAAATGAGAAGAGAAAGTGATTTTTTGGCCAAATTGTGAGGTTTGCAAAGGATTCTGTGTAACAGAACCTGGTTAGATCCCCACATGTCTCCCAATCTTGGGTTCCCCTGGGTGTCTAGGTTTAAAAAAATGCACAGGTTTGGTGGGTTTCTCTAGGTTCCGGGTGAGCTAGAGGCCAAAATCTACAGCTAGGCAGTTTGCAAAAAACAGCTCTCTTTTCTTTGGGAAAATGTGATGTGCCTACGTTCTGTTTTGGGGCATTTCCTGTTACGGGTGCTAGGCCTACCACACAAGTGAGGTACAATTTTTATTGGTAGACTTAAGGGACTGCTGGGTGGAAGGATATTTGTGGTTCCTCTCAGATACCAGAACTGTTTGTCACCGAAATATGCGGAAAAAGTGTTTTTTTGGCCACATTTTTAGGTTGGCAAAGGATTCTGGGTAACAGAACCTATTGAGAGCCCCATAAATCTCCCCATCTTTAATTCCCCTAGGTGTCTAGTTTTTACAAATGTGCCATTTTGGCAGGGTTCCCTAGGTGCCGGTTGAGCTAGAGGCCAAAATCCACAGCTAGGCACTTTCCCAAAAACAGGTCTGTTTTCTTTGGAAAAATGTGATGTGCCCATGTTGTGTTTTGGGGCATTTCCTGTTGCGGGCGTGAGGCCTACCCACACAATTGAGGTACCATTTTTATCAGGAGACTTGAGGAAATGCTGGGTAGAAGGAAATTTGGGGCTCCTCTCTGATTCCAGAACTTTGTGACATCAAAATGAGAAGAGAAAGTGATTTTTTGGCCAAATTGTGAGGTTTGCAAAGGATTCTGTGTAACAGAACCTGGTTAGATCCCCACATGTCTCCCAATCTTGGGTTCCCGTGGGTGTCTAGGTTTAGAAAAATGCACAGGTTTGGTGGGTTTCTCTAGGTTCCGGGTGAGCTAGAGGCCAAAATCTACAGCTAGGCAGTTTGCAAAAAAACAGCTCTCTTTTCTTTGGGAAAATGTGATGTGTCGAAGTTGTGTTTTGGGGCATTTCCTGCTGTGGGCGCTAGGCCTACCCACACAAGTGAGGTACCATTTTGATCTGGAGACTTGGGGAAACACTGGGTAGAAGGAAATTTGGAGCTCCTCTCAGATTCCAGAACTTTCTGACACCAAAATAGGAGGAGAACGTTTTTTTGGGCCAAATTTTGAGGGTTGCAAAGGATTCTGGGTTACTGAACCGGGTGAGAACCCCACAAGTCACCCCATGTTGGCTTCCCCTAGATGTCTAGTTTTAAAAAATGCGCAGGTTTGGTAGGTTTCTCTAGGTGCCGGCTGAGCTAAAGGCCAAAATCCACATTAAGGCACTTTGCAAAAAACAGCTCTGTTTTCTTTGGTAAAATGTGATGTGTCCAGGTTGTGTTTTGGGGTATTAACTGTCAAAGAAGCTAGGCCTACCAACACAAGTGAGGTACCATTTTTATCAGGAGACTTGGGGAAATGTTGGGTGGAAGGAAATTTGTGGCTCCTCTCTGGTTCCAGAACTTTCTGTCACCAAAATGAGAGGAAAACGTGTTTTTTTTGGTCACATTTTTAGGTTTGCAAAGGATTCTGGGTAACAGAACCTATTGAAAGCCCCATAAATCTCCCCATCCTTAATTCCCCTAGGTGTTTAGTTTAAAAAAATGTGCAGTTTTGGCAGGGTTCCCTAGGTGCCGGTTGAGCTAGAGGGCAAAATCCACAGCTAGGCACTTTGCAAAAAACAGGTCTGTTTTCTTTTGGGAAAATGTGATGTGCCCACGTTGTGTTTTGGGGCATTTCCTGTCAAGCGCATTAGGCCTACCCACACAAGTGAGGAACCATTTTTACCAGCAGACTTGGGGGAACCCTGGGTGGAAGGAAATTTGTGGCTCCTCGCAGACTCCCAAACTTTCTGACACCAAAATGTGAGGAAAAAGTATTTTTTTGGCCAAATGTTGAGGGTTGCAAAGGATTCTGGGTAACAGAACCTGGTGAGAGCCCCACAAGACACCCCATCTTCGATTCCCCTAGGTGTTGAGCTTTCAAAAAATGAGTAGGATTGGTAAGTTTCTCTCGTTTCCGGCTGAGCTAGAGGCCAAATCCACAGCTAGGCACTTTGCAAAAAACAGCTTTCTTTTCTTTGGGGAAATGTGATGTGTCTAGGTTCTGTTTTGAGGCATTTGCTGTCACGGGGGCTAGGCCTACCCGCACAAGTGAGGTACCATTTTTATCGGGAGACTTAGGGGAACACTGGGTGGAAGGAAATTTGTGGCTCCTATCAGATTCCAGAATTTTCTGTCACCGAAATGAGAAGAATAAGGGCCTCATTATGACCCTGGCGGTAGAGAACCGCCAGGGCCAACGGGGGCGGGAGCACCGCCGACAGGCCGGCGGTGCTCCCTTGGGCATTCTGACCGCGGCGCTTTGGCCGCGGTCAGAAAGGGAAAACCGGCGGTCTCCCGCCGGTTTTCCACTGCCCCTAAGAATCCTCCAAGGCGGCGCAGCTCGCTGCGCCGCCGAGGGGATTCTGACAATTCTTACCGCCATCCTGTTCCTGGCGGCTCGCCCGCCAGGAACAGGATGGCGGTAAGGATTGTCGTGGGGCCCCTGGGGGCCCCTGCAGTGCCCATGCCAATGGCATGGGCACTGCAGGGGCCCCCGTAAGAGGGCCCCGCTACGCAGACAGTGAAATACGCGACGGGTGCAGTAGCACCCGTCGCACCTTCCCACTCCGCCGGCTCGATTACGAGCCGCCATCCTCGTGGGAAGGGAGTTTTTCCCTGGGCTGGCGGGCGGTCTTTTGGAGACCGCCCGCCAGCCCAGGGAGAAACTCATAATACCCTCCGCGGTCTTCTGACCGCGGTGCGGTATTATGGAGGGCGGCATCCTGGCGGGCGGCCTCCGCCGCCCGCCAGGGTAGTAATGAGGCCCTAAGTGTTTTTTGGGCCACATTTTGAGGTTTGGAAAGGATTCTGGGTAACAGAACCTGGTAAGAGCCCCTTCTTGGATTCCTCTAGGAGTCTAGTTTTAAAAAATGTGCGGTTTTGGTAGGTTTCCCTAGGTGCCGGCTGAGCTAGAGGCCAAAACCTACAGCTAGGCACTTTTTAAAAAACAGCTCTGTTTTCTTTAGGAAAATGTTATGTGTCCATGTTGTGTTTTGGGGCACTTCCTGTCGCGGGCCGTAGGCCTACTCATACAAGTGAGGTACCATTTTTATTGGGAGACTTGAGGGAATGCTGGGTGGAAGGAAGTTTGTGGCTCCTGTCAGATTCCAAAACTTTATATCACCAAAATGAGAGGAAAAAGTGTTTTTCTGGTCAAATGTTTAGGTTTGCAAAGGATTCTGGGTAACAGAACCTATTGAGAGCCCCATAAATCTCCCCATCTTTAATTCCCCTAGGTGTCTAGTTTTTACAAATGTGCAGTTTTGGCAGGGTTCCCTACGTGCCGTTTGAGCTAGAGGCCAAAATCCACAGCTAGGCACTTTCCCAAAAACAGGTCTGTTTTCTTTGGGAAAATGTGATGTGCCCATGTTGTGTTTTGGGGCATTTCCTCTCGCGGGCGTTAGGCCTACCCACACAAGTGAGGTACCATTTTTACCAGGAGACTTGGGGAAACGCTGGGTAGAAGGAAATTTGTGGCTCCTCTCAGATTCTAGAACTTTCTGACACCAAAATGTGAGGAAAAAGTGTTTTTTTTGTCCACATTTTGAGGTTTGCAAAGGATTCTGTGTAACAGAACCTGGGGAGATCCCCACAAGTTTCCCCATTTGGATTCCCCTAGATGTCTTGTTTTAAAAAATGCGCAGGTTTGGTAGGTTTCCCTAGGTGCTGGCTGAGCTAGAGGCCAAAATCCACAGCTAAGCACTTTGCAAAAAACAGCTCTGTTTTCTTTGGGAAAATGTGATGTGTCCAACTTGTGATTTGGGTCATTTCCTGCTGCGGGCACTAGGCCTACTCACACAAGTGAGATACCATTTTGATCTGGAGACTTGGGGAAACGCTGGGTAGAAGGAAATTTGTGGCTCCTCTCAGATTCCAGAACTTTCTGACACCAAAATGTGAGGAAAAAGTGTTTTTTGGCCACATTTTGAGGTTTGCAAAGAATTCTGGGTAACAAAACCGGGTGAGAACCCCACAAGTCACCCCATCCTGGATTCCCCTAGGTGTCTAGTTTTTAAAAATGCACAGGTTTGGTAGGTTTTCCTAGGTGCCGGCTGAGCTAGAGACCAAAACCCACAGCTAGGCACTTTGTAAAAAACAGCTCTATTTTCTTTGGGAAAATGTGATGTGTCCACTTTGTGTTTTGGGGCATTTGCTGTAGCAGGCGCTAGGTCTACCCACAGAAGTGAGGTATCACTTTTACCTGGAGACTTGGGGAAACGCTGGATGGAAGGACATTTGTGGCACCTCTGAGATTCCTAACTTTCTGTCACCAAAATGTGAGGAAAAGTTTTTTTTTTGGCCTAATATTGAGGGTTGCAAGGATTCTGATAACAGAACCTGGTGAGAGCCCCACAAGTCACCCCATCGTCGACTCCCCTAGGTGTTGAGCTTTAAAAAAATGAGCAGGTTTGGTAGGTTTTTGTAGTTTCTGGCTGAGCTAGAGGCCAAAATCCACAGCTAGGCACTTTGCAAAAAACAGCTCTCTTTTCTTTGGGGAAATGTGATGTGTCTAGGTTCTGTTTTGAGGCATTTGCTGTCACAGGGGCTAGGCCTACGTGCACAAGTGAGGTACCATTTTTATCGGGAGACTTAGGGGAACGCTGGGTGGAAGGAAATTTGTGGCTCCTCTCAGATTCCAGAACTTTCTGTCGCCAAAATGAGAGTAATAAGTGTTTTTTGGGCCACATTTTGAGGTTTGGAAAGGTTTCTGGGTAACAGAACCTGGTGAGAGCCCCATCTTGGATTCCTCTAGGAGTCTAGTTTTAAAAAATGTGCCGTTTTGGTAGGTTTCCCTAGGTGCCGGCTGAGCTAGAGGCCAAAATCCACTGCTAGGCCCTGTGCAAAGAACACCTCTGTTTTCTTTGGGAAAATGTGATGTGTCCACTTTGTGTTTTGGTGCATCTCCTGTCGCGGGCGCAAGGACTACCCACACAAGTGAGGTACCATTTTTATCGGGAGACTTGGGGAAATGCTGGGTGGAAGGATATTTGTGGCTCCTCTCAGATACCAGAACTTTTTGTCACGGAAATGTGAGGAAACTTTTTTTTTTGGCCACAGTTTGAGGTTTGCACAGAATTCTGGGTAACAGAATCTGGTGAGAGCTCCACAAGTCACATCAGTTTGGATTCCCCTAGGAGTCTAGTTTCTAGAAATGTGCAGTTTTGGTAGGTTTCCCAGGTGCCGGCTGAGGTAGAGGCCAAAATCAAAACTAGGCACTTTGCAAAAGAGAGCTCTGTTTTCTTTGGTAAAATGTGATGTGTCCAGGTTGTGTTTTGGGGCATTAACTGTCAAGGAAGCTAGGCCTCCCAATTCAAGTGAGGTACCATTTTTATCAGGAGACTTGGGGAAAGGTTGGGTGGAAGGAAATTTGTGGCTCCTCTCGGTTTCCAGAACTTTCTGTCACCAAAATGAGAGGAAAAAGTGTTTTTTTGGTCACATTTTTAGGTTTGCAAAGGATTCTGGGTAACAGAACCTATTGAGAGCCCCATAAATCTCCCCATCTTTAATTCCCCTAGGTGTCTAGTTTTTAAAAATGTGCAGCTTTGGGAGGGTTCCTAGGTGCCGGTTGAGCTAGAGGCCAAAATCCACAGCTATGCACTTTGCAAAAAACAGGTCTGTTTTCTTTAGGAAAATGTGATGTGCCCACGTTGTGTTTTGGGGCACTTCCTGTCGTGGGCGTTAGGCCTACCCACACAACTCAGGTTCCATTTTTACCAGGAGACTTGGGGGAACCCTGGGTGGAAGGAAATTTGTGGCTCCTCTCAGACTCCCGAACTTTCTGACACCAAAATGTGAGGAGAAAGTGTTTTTTTTTTTAGGCAAATTTTGAGGTTTGCAAAGGATTCTGGGTAACAGAACCTGGTGAGAGCCCCACAATTCAGCCTCTCTTGGATTCCCCTAGGTATCTAGCTTTCAAAAATGCACAGGTTTGGTATGTTTTCCAAGGTGCCAGCTGAGCTAGAGGGGAAAATCCACAGCTAGGCACTTTGCAAAAAACAGCTCTATTTTCTTTGGGAAAATGTGATGTGTCCACTTTGTGTTTTGGGGCATTTCCTGTTGAGGGCGCTAGGCCTACCCACACAAGTGAGGTACCATTTTTACCTGGAGACTTGGGGAAACGCTGGATGGAAGGAAATTTGTGGCTGCTCTCAGATTCCTTAACTTTCTGTCACCAAAATGTGAGGAAAAGGGTTTTTTTGGGCCAAATTTTGAGGGTTGCAAAGGATTCTGGGTAACAGAACATGGTGAGAGCCCCACAAGTCCCTTGAATCTTTGATTCCCATAGATGTTGAGCTTTCAAAAAATGAGTAGGATTGGTAGGTTTCTCTAGTTTCCGGCTGAGCTAGAGGCCAAATCCACAGCTAGGCACTTTGCAAAAAACAGCTCTCTTTTCTTTGGGGAAATGTGATGTGTCTAGGTTCTGTTTTGAGGCATTTACTGTCACGGGGGCTAGGCCTACCCGCACAAGTGAGGTACCGTTTTTATCGGGAGACTTAGGGGAACGCTGGTGAAAGGATATTTGTGTCTCCTCTCAGATTCCAGAACTTTCTGTCACCGAAATTAGAGGAATAAGTGTTTTTTGGGCCACATTTTGAGGTTTGGAAAGGATTCTGGGTAACAGAACCTGGTGAGAGCGCCATCTTGGATTCCTCTAGGAGTCTAGTTTTCAAAAATATGCGGTTTTGGTAAGTTTCCCTAGGTGCCGGCTGAGCTAGAGGGCAAAACCCACAGCTAGGCCCTGTGCAAAAAACACCTCTGTTATCTTTGGGAAAATGTGATGTGTCCACTTTGTGTTTTGGGGCATTTCCTGTAGCAGGCGCTAGGTCTACCCACAGAAGTGAGGTACCATTTTTACCTAGAGACTTGGGGAAATGCTGGGTGGAAGGGCATTTGTGGCTCCTCTCAGATACCAGAACTTTTTGTCACGAAAATGTGAGGAAAAAGTGTTTTTTTGGCCACAGTTTGAGGTTTTCACGGAATTCTGGGTAACAGAACCTGGTGAGAGCTCCACAAGTCACCCCAGTTTGGATTCCCCTAGGAGTCTCGTTTTCAGAAAAGTGCAGTTTTGGTAGGTTTCCCAGGTGCCGGCTGAGCTAGAGGCCAAAATCTACAGCTAGGCACTTCTTAAAAAACAGCTCTGTTTTCTTTAGGAAAATTTTATGTGTCCATGTTGTGTTTTGGGGGCACTTCCTGTCGCGGGTGGTAGGCCTACTCATACAAGTGAGGTACCATTTTTAATGGGAGACTTGAGGGAATGCTGGGTGGAAGGAAGTTTGTGGCTCCTGTCAGATTCCAAAACTTTCTATCACCAAAATGAGAGGAAAAAGTAATGTTTTGGTCACATTTTTAGGTTTGCAAAGGATTCTCGGTAACAGAACCTATTGAGAGCCCCATAAATCTCCCCATCATTAATTTCCCTAGGTGTCTAGTTTTTACAAATGTGCAGTTTTGGCAGGGTTCCCTAGGTGCCGGTTGAGCTAGATGCCAAATCCACAGCTAGGCACTTTCCAAAAAACAGCTCTCTTTTCTTTGGGGAAATGTGATGTGTCTAGGTTCTGTTTTGAGGCATTTACTGTCACGGGGGCTAGGCCTACCCGCACAAGTGAGGTACCGTTTTTATCGGGAGACTTAGGGGAACGCTGGTGGTAGGATATTTGTGGCTCCTCTCAGATTCCAGAACTTTCTGTCACCGAAATTAGAGGAATAAGTGTTTTTTGGGCCACATTTTGAGGTTTGGAAAGGATTCTGGGTAACAGAACCTGGTGAGAGCGCCATCTTGGATTCCTCTAGGAGTCTAGTTTTCAAAAATATGCGGTTTTGGTAAGTTTCCCTAGGTGCCGGCTGAGCTAGACGGCAAAATCCACAGCTAGGCCCTGTGCAAAAAACACCTCTGTTATCTTTGGGAATATGTGATGTGTCCACTTTGTGTTTTGGGGCATTTCCTGTAGCAGGCGCTAGGTCTACCCACAGAAGTGAGGTACCATTTTTACCTAGAGACTTGGGGAAATGCTGGGTGGAAGGGCATTTGTGGCTCCTCTCAGATACCAGAACTTTTTGTCACGAAAATGTGAGGAAAAAGTGTTTTTTTGGCCACAGTTTGAGGTTTTCACGGAATTCTGGGTAACAGAACCTGGTGAGAGCTCCACAAGTCTCCCCAGTTTGGATTCCCCTAGGAGTCTCATTTTCAGAAATGTGCAGTTTTGGTAGGTTTCCCAGGTGCCGGCTGAGCTAGAGGCCAAAATCTACAGCTAGGCACTTCTTAAAAAACAGCTCTGTTTTCTTTAGGAAAATGTTATGTGTCCATGTTGTGTTTTGGGGGCACTTCCTGTCGCGGGTGGTAGGCCTACTCATACAAGTGAGGTACCATTTTTATTGGGAGACTTGAGGGAATGCTGGGTGGAAGGAAGTTTGTGGCTCCTGTCAGATTCCAAAACTTTCTATCACCAAAATGAGAGGAAAAAGTAATGTTTTGGTCACATTTTTAGGTTTGCAAAGGATTCTCGGTAACAGAACCTATTGAGAGCCCCATAAATCTCCGCATCTTTAATTTCCCTAGGTGTCTAGTTTTTACAAATGTGCAGTTTTGGCAGGGTTCCCTAGGTGCCGGTTGAGCTAGATGCCAAAATCCACAGCTAGGCACTTTCCAAAAAACAGGACTGTTTTCTTTGGGAAAATGTGATGTGCCCATGTTGTGTTTTGGGGCATCTCCTGTTGCGGGCTTTAGGCCTACCCACACATGTGAGGTACCATTGTTACCAGGAGACTTGGGGAAACGCTGGGTAGAAGGAAATTTGTGGCTCCTCTCAGATTCTAGAACTTTCTGACACCAAAATGTGAGGAAAAAGTGTTTTTTTGGCCAAATTTTGAGGTTTGCAAAGGACTCTGTGTAACAGAACCTGGGGAGACCCCCACAAGTTTCCCCATCTTGGATTCCCCTAGATGTCTTGTTTTAAAAAATGCGCAGGTTTGGTAGGGTTCCCTAGGTGCCGGTTGAGCTAGAGGCCAAAATCCACAGTTAGGCACTTTCCAAAAAACAGGTCTGTTTTCTTTGGGAAAATGTGATTTGCCCATGTTGTGTTTTGGGGCATTTCTTGCTGCGGACGCTAAGCCTACCCACACAAGTGAGGTACAATTTTGTTCTGGAGACTTGGGGAAACGCTGGGTAGAAGGAAATTTGTGGCTTCTCTCAGAATCCAGAACTTTCTGTCACCAGAATGAGAGGATAAAGTGATTTTTTGGCCAAATTTTGAGGTTCGCAAACGATTCTGGGTAACAGAACCTGGTGAGAGATCCACAAGTCACCCCATCCCGGGTTCCCTTAGGTGTCTAGTATTCAGAAATTCACAGGTTTGGTAGGTTTTCCTAGGTGCCGGCTGAGCTAGAGGACAAAATCCACAGCTAGGCACTTTGCAAAAAACAGCTCTATTTTCTTTGGGAAAATGTCATGTGTCCACTTTGTGTTTTGGGGCATTTCCTGTAGCAGGCGCTAGGTCTACCCACAGAATGGCGGTACCATTTTTACCTAGAGACTTGGGGAAATGCTGGGAAGAAGGACATTTGTGGCTTCTCTCAGGGTCCAGAACTTTCTGTCACCAAAATGAGAGGAAAAAGTGATTTTTGGGCTAAATTTTGAGGTTCGCAAAGGATTCTGGGTAACAGAACCTGGTGAGAGCCCCACAAGTCACCCCATCCCGGGTTCCCTTAGGTGTCTAGTTTTCAGAAATTCACAGGTTCGGTAGGTTTCCCTAGGTGCCGGCTCAGCTAGAGACCAAAACCCACAGCTAGGCACTTTGCAAAAAAGAGCTCTGTTTTCTTTGGGAAAATGAGATGTGTCCAAAGGATTCTGGGTAACAGAACCTGGTGAGAGCCCCACAAGTCATCCCATCTTGGATTCCCCTAGGTGTCTATCTGTCGCAAAATGAGAAGGTTTGGTCTGTTTCTCTAGGTTCCCACTGAGCTAGATGCCAAAATCCACAGCTAGGCACTGTGCAAAAAACACCTCTGTTTCATCGGAAAAATGTGATGTGTCCAGGTTGTGTTTTATGGCATTTCCTGTTGCAGGTGCAAGGCCTACCCACAGAAGTGAGGTGCCATTTTTATTGGGAGACCTGGGGGAAGGCTGGATAGAAAGATATTTGCGGCTCCTCTCAGATACGAAAACTTTTTGTCACCAAAATGTGAGGAAAAAGTGTGTTTTTGGCCTCACTTTGAGGTTTGCACAGGAATCTGGGTAACAGAACCTGGTGAGAGCTCCACAAGTCACCCCAGTTTGGATTCCCTTTGGAGTCTAGTTTTTATAAATGCGCTGATTTGATAGGTTTCCCTAGGTGCCGGCTGAGCTAGAGGCCAAAATCTACAGCTTGGCACTTTGCAAAAAACAGCTCTGTTTTCTTTGGGAAAATGTGATGTGTCCATGTTTTGTTTTGGGGTATCTCCTGTTGCTGGTGCTAGGCCTACCCACAGAAGTGAGGTACCATTTTTATCGAGAGACTTGGGGGAAATGCTGGGTGTAAGGGAATTTGTGGCTCCTCTCAGATTCCAGAACTTTCTGACACCAAAATGTGAGGAAAAAGTGTTTTGGGCCCAAATTTTAAGGTTTGCAAAGGATTCTGGGTAACAGAACCGGGTGAGAGACCCACAAGTAACCACATCTCTGATTCCCCTAGGTGTCTAGTTTTCATAAATGTGCAGGTTTGGTAGGTTTCTCTAGGTGCCGGCTGAGCTAGAGGCCAAAATCCACATCTGGGCACTTTGCAAAAAAACTGCTCTATTTTCTTTGGTAAAATGTGATGTGTTCAGGTTGTGTTTTGGGGCATTAACTTTCAAGTGCGTTAGGCCTACCAACACAAGTGAGGTTCCATTTTTTATCAGAAGACTTGGGGGAACACTGGGTGGAAGGAAATTTGTGGCTCATCTCAGACTCCCGAACCTTCTGACACCAAAATGTGAGGAAAAAGTGTTTTTTTCAGTCAAATTTTGAGGTTTGCAAATGATTCTGGGTAACAGAACCTGGTGAGAGCCGCACAATTCACCCTATCTTGGATTTCCCCTAGGTGTCTAGCTTTAAAAAATGCACAGGTTTGGTAGGTTTTCCAAGGTGCCAGCTGAGCTAGAGGGGAAAATCCACAGCTAGGCACTTTGCAAAAAACAGCTCTATTTTCTTTGGGAAAATGTGATGTGTCCACTTTGTGTCTTGGGGCATTTCCTGCTGAGGGCGCTAGGCCTACCCACACAAGTGAGGTGCCATTTTTACCTGGAGACTTGGGGAAACGCTGGATGGAAGGAAATTTGTGGCTGCTCTCAGATTCCTTAACTTTCTGTCACCAAAATGTGGGGAAAAGGTTTTTTTTGTGCCAGATTTTGAGGGTTGCAAAGGATTCTGGGTAACAGAACATGGTGAGAGCCCCACAAGTCACCCCATTGTCGATTCCCCTAGGTGTTGAGCTTTCAAAAAATGAGTAGGATTGGTAGGTTTCTCTAGTTTCCGGCTGAGCTAGAGGCCAAATCCACAGCTAGGCACTGCAAAAAACAGCTCTGTTTTCTTTGGTAAAATGTGATGTGTTCAGGTTGTGTTTTGGGGCATTAACTTTCAAGGGCGCTAGGCCTACCAACACAAGTGAGGCTCCTTTTTTATCAGAAGACTTGGGGAAAATGCTGGGTGTAAGGGAATTTGTGGCACCTCTCAGATTCCAGAACTTTCTGTCACCAAAATGAGAGGAAAAGGTGTTTTTTGGCCAAATGTTGAGGTTTGCAAAGGATTCTGGGTAATCAAACGTATTGAGAGCCTCATAAATCTCTTCATCTTTAATTCCCCTAGGTGTCTAGTATTTAGAAATGCGCAGTTTTGGTAGGGTTCCCTAGGTGCCGGTTAAGCTAGAGGCCAAAATCCACAGCTAGGCACTTTGCAAAAAAAAACAGCTCTGTTTTCTTAGTGAAAATTTGATGTGTCCACGTTGTGTTTTGGGGCATTTCCTGTTGCAGGCGCTAGGCCTACCTACACAAGTGAGGTACCATTTTTATCAGGAGACTTGGGGAAATGCTGCATGGAAGGAAATTTGTGGCTCCTCTCAAATTCCTTAACTTTTTGTCACCAAAATGTGAGGAAAACCTTGTTTTGGGGCCACGTTTTGAGGGTTGCAAAGGATTCTGGGTGACAGAACCTGGTGAGAGCCCCACAAGTTATCCCATCTTGGATTCCCCTAGGTGGCTATCTTTCAAAAAATGAACAGGTTTGGTATGTTTCTTTAGGTTCCAGCTGAGTTAGAGGCCAAAATCCACAGCTAGGCACTTTGCAAAAAACAGCTCTTTTCTTTGGGAAAATGTGATGTGTCCAGGTTGTGTTTTGTGGCATTTCCTGTCACGGGCGCTAGGCCTACCCACACAAGTGAGATACATTTTTTATTGGGAGACTTGGGGGAAGGCTAGGTGGAAGGAAATTTGTGGCTTCTCTCGGGTTCCAGAACTTTCTGTCACCAAAATGAGAGGAAAAAGTGTTTTTTTGGCCACATTTTTAGGTTTGCAAAGGATTCTGGGTAACAGAACCTATTGAGAGCCGCATAAATCTTCCCATCTTTAATTCCCCTATGTGTCTAGTTTTTAGAAATGCGCAGTTTTGGCAGGGTTCCCTAGGTGCCGGTTGAGCTAGAGGCCAAAATCCACAGCTAGGCACTTTGCAATAAACAGGTCTGTTTTCTTTAGGAAAATGTGATGTGCCCACTTTGTGTTTTGGGGCATTTCTTGTCGCGGGCGCTAGGCCTACCCACACAAGTGAGGTACCATTTTTGCCGGGAGACTCGGGGAGCCCCCTGGGTGGAAGGAAATTTGTGGCTCCTCTCAGGTTCCAGAACTTTCTGTCACCAAATTGAGAGGAAAAGTGATTTTTAGGCCAAATTTTGAGGTTCGCAAAGGATTCTGGTTAACAGAACCTGGTGAGATCCCCACAAGTCACCCCATCCTGGATTCCCCTAGGTGTCTAGTTTTAAAAAATACACAGGTTTGGTAGGTTTCCCTAGGTCCCGGCTGAGCCAGAGGGCAAAATCCACATCTAGGCACTTTGCAAAAAACAGCTCTGTTTTCTTTTGTAAAATGTGATGTGTTCAGGTTGTGTTTTGGGACATTAACTGTCAAGGGCGCTAGGCCTACCAACACAAGTGAGGTTCCATTTTTATTGGAAGACTTGGGGGAAATGCTGGGTGTAAGGAAATTTGTGGCACTTCTAGGGTTCCAGAACTTTCTGTCACCAAAATGAGAGGAAAAAGTGTTTTTTTGGCCACATTTTTAGGTTTGCAAGGTATTCTGGGTAACAGAACCTATTGATAGCCCCATAAATCTCTGCATCTTTAATTCCCCTAGGTGTCTAGTATTTAGAAATGTGCAGTTTTGGTAGGGTTCCCTAGGTGCCGGTTGAGCTAGAGGCCAAAATCCACAGCTAGGCACCTTGCAAAAAAAAACAGCTCTGTTTTCTTTGTGAAAATGTGATGTATCCACCTTGTGTTTTGGGGCATTTCCTGTTGTGGGCGCTAGGCCTACCTACACAAGTGAGGTACCATTTTTATCAGGAGACTTGGGGAAACGCTGCATGTAAGGAAATCTGTGGCTCCTCTCAGATTCCTTAACTTTTTGTCACCAAAATGTGAGGAAAACTTTGTTTTGGAGCCAAGTTTTGAGGGTTGCAAAGGATTCTGGGTAACAAAACCTGGTGAGAGCCCCACAAGTCATCCCATCTTGGATTCCCCTCGGCGTCTATCTTTCAAAAAATGAACAGGTTTGGTACGTTTCTCTAGGTTCCAGCTGAGTTATAGGCCAAAATCAACAGCTAGGCACTTTGCAAAAAACATCTCTCTTTTCTTTGGGAAAATGTGATGTGTCCAGGTTGTGTTTTGGGGCATTTCCTGTCACAGGCGCTAGGCCTACCCACACAAGTGAGGTACATTTTTATTGGGAGACTTGGGGGAAGGCTAGGTGGAAGGAAATTTGTGGCTTCTTTCGGGTTCCAGAACTTTCTGTCACCAAAATGAGAAGAAAAAGTGTTTTTTTGGCCACATTTGTATGTTTGCAAAGTATTCTGGGTAACAGAACCTATTGAGAGCTGCATAAATCTCCCCATCTTTAATTCTCCTAGGTGTCTAGTTTTTAGAAATGCGCAGTTTTGGCAGGGTTCCCTAGGTGTTGGTTGAGCTAGAGACCAAAATCCACAGCTAGGCACTTTGCAATAAACTGGTCTGTTTTCTTTGGGAAAATGTGATGTGCCCCCTTTGTGTTTTGGGGCATTTCCTGTCGCGGGCGCTAGGCCTACCCGCACAAGTGAGGTACCATTTTTACCGGGAGACTTGGGGGAACCCTGGGTGGAAGGAAATTTGTGGCTCCTCTCAGGTTCCAGAACTTTCTGTCACCAAATTGAGAGCAAAAGTGATTTTTGGGCCAAATGTTGAGGTTCGCATAGGATTTTGGGTAACAGAACCTGGTGAGATCCCCACAAGTCACCCCATCCTGAATTCCCCTACGTTTCTAGTTTAAAAAAATACACAGGTTTGGTAGGTTTTCCTAGGTGCCGGCTGAGCTAGAGGGCAAAATACACAGCTAGGCACTTTGCAAAAAACAGCTTTGTTTTCTTTGGGAAAATGTGATGTGTCCACGTTGTGTTTTGGGGCATTTGCTGTTGCGTGCCCTAGGCCTACCCACACAAGTAAGGTACCATTTTTATCAGGAGATTTGATGGGACGCTGGGTGAAAGGAAATTTGTGGCTCCTCTCAGATTCCAGAACTTTCTGTCACCAAATTGAGAGGAAAAAGTGTTTTTTGGCCACATTTTGAGGGTTGCAAAGGATTCTGGGTAACAGAACCTATTGAGAGCCCCACAAGTCACCCCATCTTTCTTTCCCCTTGGTGTCTATTTTTCAAAAATGCGTAGGTTTGGTAGGTTTCCCGAGGTGCCAGCTGAGCTAGAATCCAAAATCCACAGCTAGGCCTTTTGCAAAAAAACAGCTCTGTTTTTTATCTTTGGGAAAATGTGATGCGCCTTATTTATACTCCTGTGCAAAAATGATGCACGGGAGGGCCTTAAATAATGACTCTAAACCAGTTTAGAGTCATTTTTTAAAGCCTGGGTCAGGGCAGGTGTTAAGGGACCTTTAGGCTCATTTCCATGGTCTCTGACCATGGAAGGAGTCCACAGGTGCCCTTCCCAGCCCCCAGGGACACCCCCTGCCACCTTCACCCATCCCTGAGGACACCCATGGATGGGGGAACTCATCTACGGTAAGTAGAGGTAAGTTTTTATTTTTTATTTTTATAAAGTGGCATGGGGGGCCTATCCTGGGCCACCCTACACGCCATTGTGCCCAATGGTCATGCCCAGGGGACAGAAGTCTCCTGGGCAAGGCCATTGGGCAGGGGGGCATGACTACTGTATTTGCTAAGGCAGGAGTAATTTCCATGGGGGTTGTGCATCTATTTGTGACTCTAACCTGACTTGCACAGTTCTTTGACGCACAACCAGCATTCTTCCCTACGCCTCCGCTGCCTGGTTAGAGTCATTTATTTGGCATTAGCCGGCGGTAAACTTTTTGACGCACATCAGCAGTAGCGCGGATTTGCATCAAAAAGTATAAATATGGGCCCAAGGGTTATTGCCCCTTGCTTTTTCTACATTTTTTCCTTCTAAATGTAAGATAGTGTGTAAAAAAGATGTCTATTTGTGAAATGCCCTGTAATTCACATGCTAGTATGGGCACCCCGTAATTCAGAGATGTGCAAATAACCACTGCTTCTCAACACCTTATCTTGTGCCCATTTCGGAAATACAAAGGTTTTCTTGATAACCATTTTCACTCTTTATATTTCAGGAAATGAATTGCTGTATACCCGGTATAGAATGAAAACCCATTGCAAGGTGCAGCTCATTTATTGGCTCTGGGTACCTAGGGTTCTTCATGAACCTACAAGCCCTATAGATCCCCGCAACCAGAAGAGTCCAGCAGACGTAACGGTATATTGCTTTTAAAAATCTGACATTGCAGGAAAAAGTTACAGAGTAAAACGTGGATTAAAATGGCTGTTCTTTTCACCTCAATTTCAATATTTCTTTATTTCAGCTGTTATTTTCTGTAGGAAACCCTTGTAGGATCTACACAAATTACCCCTTGCTCAATTCAGAATTTTATCTACATTTCAGAAATGCTTAGCTTTCTGGAATCCAGCATTGGTTTCACACCCATTTCTGTCACTAACTGGAAGGAGGCTGAAAGCTAAAAAAATAGTCAGAATAGGGCATGTCCCAGTGAAATGCCAAAATTGTGTTGAAAATGTGGTTTTCAGATTTAAGTCTGCCTGTTCCTGAAAGCTGGGAAGATGGTGATTTTAGCACCGGAAACCCTATGTTGATTCCATTTTCAGGGGAAAAAAACACAAGCCTTCTTCTGTAAGCCCTTTTTTCCCCATTTTTTTTTAAAAAAACTAGATTTCCCTGTATTATGGCTGATTTCTTGGTCTCCTTCAGGGGAACCCACAAAGTCTGGGTACTTCTAGAATTCCTAGGATGTTGGGAAAAAAACGCAGATTTGGGGTGGGTAGCTTATGTGGACAAAAAGGTATGAGGGCCTAAGCGCAAACTGGCCCAAACAGTCAAAAAGAGGCTTTGCACCTGATGGGGAAAAGGCCTGGCAGTGAAGGGGTTAAAGATACTAGTGGTAACATCAATATGAAATGTTGATATTTGGCAAAGCCATTCTTTGTACAGAAGTATAATACAAAAACTATACATGTTCTTTCAAAAGTCTGTAATGTACACTTACTTTGACTCTGTCTGTTCAGCTGCTCACCACATGGATGTTCTACACCTTCAATTTAAATGTATTAATATTTTGATCTTCTGTCAGTATTTGCCAACTTTTGAAGTTTTTATTAACATAATCGATTTTTTGTTCTTGGAATTAAAGTAAGCCCTTTTCAAAGTAAGCAATTAATTTTAAACACCTCAGTACACATATGTATGACTCCTTCCTTGCACCAGACTTGAATATGGTATTTCTCAACTTCAACGCGTAATCTGTTTCAGCAAAACAAGAAACTGAACAGTATGTTGACAGCGTCTGAGCAGATGGCAAAATGAAGAGGAATGAGCCTCACATGAATAGTATTCGAACTTTGAAGTACCAAATATAGAAAAAAACATGTTATCAGGGTTTAATTGCTGCCAAAGTGAAAACTAGACGTTCGCTAGCAACTGAGAAATAAAGCTTGTTATTACGCCTTGGACACAACAACAATTAATTCATTGAGATGAAATCAAATCTAAATGTATTCGAATCTTTCAAACATATTTGAATGATATCGGTTCACTGCATTTAAGTGAAAAGCATTTTGATTTAGAGTTGGGTGGAAATGCAAAGTCCTCTAATTGCTAGAGAAAGCGCTTCGTCTACAGGAGACTCTCAGGGTAGAATTTCACCTATCCTAGGGACAGTGTACTGGAAGCAATTTTGACAGTATTTTCCTCTTTGGAAATAGAATTTGCTCAAAAAATTTGAAGATTATCCATTATAATTCAGCTAAAAACCAGGACAAACATAACTATTTTGAGTAGTGTGGATATGCCATCAGGCAACCTCAGTTTACGAGGGGAGCACACTGCCGGAATGTCACTTTTTTGATGCTCCAGTGGGGCAAGCCTCTCAACCAAAATCTATGAGGCCACACAAAGCCACTTTGCATGGCTTTCCATGGCCTCATACATATGGAGTAAGACAAAGCAGCAGAAGTCGCTGTGTTGATCTACTCTGCACCAGGGAGACTTTCCATAGGCGTTCCCATGGGTTTTCCCATGCAACACCCATGGATTTTTGTGCTGCCACAGATTTACCCTATTACATAAACCTGGGGCAGCGCCAAAAACGTACGCCTCCCCAGAGCAGCCGTAATGAGGAGAAATATTTTCAGTTCTCCTTTTTTTTTCCTCTTTCTATGGGTGCCACATTCTACAGCACACATTGAAAGAGGAAAGACTTCTCTGGATTGTTTTTGTGCAGGAAAATTCCCCTTCCTGCACAAAAACAATCTTGCCTGCAACGCAGTCACCCATGCACCATGGTACAAGGGTGCTTGCATTGGGGCCAGGCAGCCATTTGTGCACCAGTGCAAAAGGAAAGGACAGGAATGCACTGTGGGCCATATTTATACTTTTTAACGCAAAACTGCGCTAACGCAGTTTTGCGCAAAAAAAATTAGCGCCGGCTAACGCCATTCTGAAGCGCCATGCGGGCGCCGTATTTATTGAATGGCGTTAGCCGGCGTTAGCCAACCGGCGCTGCCTGGTGTGCGTGAAAAAAAAACACGTACACCAGGCAGCGCCGGCGTAGGGAAAAATGGCGTTTGGGCGTCCAAAAATGGGGCAAGTCAGGCTGAGGCAAAAACATCGTCTTAACCCGAATTGCGCCATTTTTGTTTGGCGCCCAGACGCCATTAACATGACTCCTGTCTTAGCAAAGACAGGAGTCATGCCCCCTTGCCCAATGGCCATGCCCAGGGGACTTCTGTCCCCTGGGCATGGTCATTGGGCATAGTGGCATGTAGGGGGGCACAAATCAGGCCCCCCTATGCCACAAAAAAAAATTTAAAAAAATACTTACCACAACTTACCTCAACTTCCCTGGGATGGGTCCCTCCAGCCTTGGGTGTCCTCCTGGGGTGGGCAAGGGTGACAGGGGGTGTCCCTGGGGGCATGTGAGGGCAACTCTGGGCTCCTTCAGAGCCCACAGGTCCCTTAACGCCTGCCCTGACCCAGGCGGTAAAAAGAGGCGCAAATGCGGGGTTTTTTGCCCCGCCCGCTCCCGGGCGTCATTTTTGCCTGGGAGTATAAATACCACGCACATGCCTGGGAGTCATTTTTTAAGACGGGAACGCCTACCTTGCATCTCATTAACGCAAGGAAGGTGTTCACGCCAAAAAATTACGCTAACTCCATGAACTTTGGCGCTAGACGCGTCTAATGCCAAAGTATATATATGGAGTTAGTTTTGCGTCGAATTTGGGTCGAAAAAAACTACGCAAATTCGGCGCAAATGGAGTATAAATATGCCCCTGTATTTCTTAAATGTTGTGCATTCCTGCCCTTTCACATTGGGATAGAGCAGCGCAGCAAGAAGACTTGCAGTGCTGCCCTACCCCAATGCCCCATAAATATGGACCTTGGAGTGCAGGGCTTTTCATTTTATTTTTCAGATGGAAGTTGCACCTCCATGGGTAAGACCCTTGCAACAAACTCACACCTTGTGGGAAGGCACTGCCAGAGCCTCCCATGCAGTGAACCCCGTCCAAGGCATTCCCATATGATTCAATTCTGCCCAGGTCTACCTTGCAAAAAGCATGATGTTTACAAAGGTTCTGATATGACCCCATACACCTAGAAAAAACACCCAACACATGAGCAAAATTATTTATTTTATCCATACATTTTAAACCCAGGTTTTGGACATCTAGCTTAAGGGATAACATAAATGACAACATGCCCTGCATACTTTGGATAGTGTGGTGGACCTGCTATCAAAGTGCTTTTCCCCTAAAGAGGATCATACAATGAATTCATGAGCTATCTCAGGGGAATGATGTCCACCAGCAAGGCACACATTTTAAAATCAGGTTGCCTAATTTGAAATGATCATCAAATTCTTTTTTATCAATGACAATTCATTTTTTTTATTTCATTTTTTAAATGTTAGCTGGAGTTAGTGAGTGAAAGCAATTGGAATCATTATGAGATTTGAAAGCATTATGCAACATCTTCAGAAATGACTATGATAATATTTGCACATTTCCATTTAGATGTCCCCATGATAGTTGTTACAATAAACTCACTATCAGCAGGTGAAATTTAAGGGTGTGGAGAGCCTGTGACTAACACTGCAGTACATTATAAAATAATTGCAATTTCTTTGTGTGCCTAAGTGTAAGTTAGGTGCACCGAACACCCATCTTTGGTTGCAGTTGATAGAAACAGATTCATGGAACTATGATCTGTGAACATTTATTCCTGTACATGGATCCTGGCTGTCATGAAAGTTCCACCATGACTACGCGGGAATTTTCCACAGCAATAAGCTTAATATCACGTTTGAGAACAGGAAATGGGATTTCCCCCAGAGAAGCCAATGAGGAAGATACTGAACAAGTGCTTTCTGCAGGTCCCTCCAGATGGCCCATGTTTACGAGTATTTTGAGAGTCTCATTGACCCCTCACAACGTTCTGACTGCCTGGGGGCACCAGTATGTTTTGTTACGCCATTGTCATGAGATATTTGTGCGAATGCACCTGGGAATTAACCTACTTACCCAAACACGTGTTGATTTTGTTTTTTTTACACATTGCACACATACATTTGTTAAAATGTATGTGAACCACACAGGAATTTTATAATGTAGGGGAAAGCCAGGAAAAATTAACCCGTCATTAAAAAAAGGAAAATTAAAATTGGTGACGGTGCCACACACTTTCCTGCCACATATACTCCTGTAGAATGCAGACTGTGCAGCCACTGCACAGAAGTAAGCATAAGTCTAGAGCAACCATAATGTTAATCCCAACAAAATTATAGCCACTTCAATTGTAATTTTCATAACAAAATGTACGCAATGCAAATTGCATGATTACCATCCATAAAGTTGTAATGCTGTGTACAGTCACAAAAAATACTTTGACCTTCCTACATTTCCTCCACTCCTGAAACATGATTTTATAAGTATGGTATTATCAATAAAAAGGATCATAGTGCATGGTTTAGGTGTATAGCAAAAATCAGATAATCTATCTACAAGAAACGTAGACGACCCAAACGTTTGACATCCAGGGTTTGTATGTCTGTACTAAACCAGGAATGCATTTTTTCTGTCAATTTGTTTTGTTGGTGGTATCATCCGAATTTGAAAACAATCACATTTGTATAACAACGGATTTGACGCCAATCGATTTGAGTTGCTCACCAACATAGAAAGGAATTTCAATCAATTTTTATCTAAGAGGGGCAGGAAAGTGCTTCTGCTGCAGGCTGGCTATTTCAATATTACACTTTGAACCTCTCCGTCAGATAAAGTCTATGGAGAACCAAATGCACAGGTGGACGGCCAAAGGCACTTTGGGGCATATTTAAGAGCCCCTAGCGCCTCCTTGCACCAAATTAGCGTAACTGTTTTTACGCTAATGTGGCCCAAAAAGGCCAAAATCGCCAAGCCAAATTTACAAAGTGGATCAATGCATGCAATGCACCACTTTGTAACCCATTGCTCTACATTATGCCTGTGCCATTCCCCCCCCCCATTTGGGGGGGGGGGAATGGCACAAAGAGATTTCTTTGCGTCATTTTTTTCAGCACTTTTAACGCTGCTCGGAGCAATGGGCCTCAATGGGCAATGCAAGATTAGCATAACATTTTCTGACTCTAATACTGCAAAGCTCCGAACTAGCATAAAAAATTCTGATGCTAGTTCCCTAACTACCATCATGGTGCGCTGTATCTTAAATACGGAGCACATATTGTGGTATTAGCGGGGCTCTAAGGGGGGGACAAGAAAAGTGGCGCTGCACCCAGTGCAGCGCCACTTTTCTTAAATCTGGCCCTTTGTGTATAATGAATATGGGAAGGGTCTGAATAGCGCACTATGCAAATATGATTGAAGATAAATGATACCGAGAAAGCAGGTGCGATTTTGGTAACCACATTCATAGGTGCATCCACTACTATAGATGTTATTTTAATATGCTAAAACACCTTGACACTCACTGAGCACCTTCATAATAAGATTCCATTTTTGGCTGATATTCCCGTGTTACTAATTTTTAACTGGTACATGCATATAAAATCTCCACAAAAAAGCTAACAAACATAGAAGCGTTAAGACCAAAGGTAGTCAGAATATCATGGATAGGAGGAAATCTGACTACCGTCAGCACAGCAGTTGTACAGCAGAACATTTACAATATAGATTATTGGCGATCTGATGATCCTAACCATGCTCATGTGATTGACTCCTATGAGGCTTTTAGTGCATCTTTTAGTAGAATGCTTACAAAGCACATTAGAGTGAACAAGGCAGTCCCAATGGCTGGCTTGATCAAGAATTTAGGTTGGCCCTAATAGACTTTAACGAAATACTACAAAAGACACGAAAAACAAAAGGAAAGTACATGATTTCAGACAAAGAAATCTAGGCGGAAGCCCGGCGTATGCTGGTGCAGGCAACTAACACAAAGTAAAACTCCTTGTTCTGCTTACTCACTCACGCATGAACATGCGGATATGTTGCTTGCACAAGTATTCTTCAAGGTGCAGCAGCTCAAGCCGTCACTACTAATGTGGAAAAGCCTATTTTTCGGGGCAAGCATGATGTGTTAAGCAGCAAGTGGTTATACATACCTGTACATCACATGTCATGCTAATTGAACCACCAGAATGGACAGTGCCTAGAAGTATTGGCCTGGCATATAATCAAATATTCGTCTCACGCACCTTTGTATGTGTTTTCACCAAGTTACTCATTTTTTGCAGGAAAAACTCACTTGATTACAATTGAAGTTCCTGTTGGGCCTCTTTAGGAAAGAATAGATAAGGTAAGAGATGTCATGTGGCTGTCACCAGTCAGAGGAGACTCAATTCTCTTTAAGGGTAAAATACTGGCATTTTAATGTAAAATCAGAGATGAAACCATGGACATCAATTCACCAAAATGCTCGGAGCATCGGAAGTGACATCCTCCATCCTTCTACCTCAATTACATCACAGCGATTAATATCATGACCTTTGACCCTGCGTCTTCCCAGGAAATTCTGTCACATGACCTAAACCCGACAACAATATCTAACTTTGCAAGTTTCATTAAAACTGTATGATGAACATAACAACGGAACACAGTTAAATCGCAATTTTTAATACCACATATATTTTCATTTAGGTGCTGACATATGCCAATGGAATATTACCCATTTCTCTTTGCCTTTCATGAACAATTATACAATGGTTTGAAGAGGAGGACACACAAGGCAACAAAACACAGAACTATGGTGGGACCCTACATTATTTCTACCGCAAACTGTCATAATTTAAGGGTTTCCTTACGTATACCTCAATAAAAATGTAATCGCAAATCATGGGCTAGGCGGAAAAATGAGATCTAAAACAAAAACAATAGTAAATTTGTCCATTAGGATTAATTGATATGATCTATTGGGCCTATTCGCATAGATAAATTTAGTTATAAATATAAAATAAACATAAAATAAATTTACTAGTTAATACCCCTGAGAAAAATTCACCAGGGGATTCATGGCAGACATAACTGATTTGACAGATGATTTGACGGGTGTAAGACCTTCACCATGAATGTGCAGTTCACCCCACCTGTAATTACTACTTGGGATGGAATTGAGGGACTTCTTTTGGGGAACTGCGTTGGGGTTTTCCTTGGAAGTCTGTGAACACCCACAAACTGGTATGGTTGTGGGTGTTCATCAGATTCTATCATTCCCCATACCAACCTGCAAAGAGTCATATGTTTAATCCAGCCAAATTTTGGCATAAATCTCTCTCCAAAGTAAGAATGGGAATGGATCACCGCCAGATTTGATAATGGTGTAGGGCAAGGGGTATCTCTACAGGGAACATTATTTTCCCTGTGGAGAAAAAAGAAACATAAAATGAGCTTTTACAGGGGACTACATTCCACCTCTTTAGAATTCTCTGCCATAAAGACTGCTGCACAGTGGAAATTGGTTCCATGATTTCCCAAGGTATCCACAAGGAAACCTGCTCCAGGTGCAGCTTTCAATGTAGGTTCCAATCAGGATGTGTGAATTCCAAAACGTAGTAAAATTCCCTTGGTCATGTATCTGAAAATCTGAGTTTAGCTTTGCTACTTTTTGCGAATCAGGCCCCGTAAATTGAATGTGAACTATGGGCCAGATGTAGCAAAACGCCAATTTGCGACTTGCAAATTGCGAGTCCCTGCGACTCGCAACTTGCAACTCACAAATTGATATGCAGAACGGTGTCTCAGACACCGACTGTGACTCGCTATGGGGTCGCAATGACCCACCTCATTAATATTCATGAGGTGGGTCGCTAATTGCGGCCCCATAGCGAGTCTAGGCACTCGCAAACATGGCGGCCTGCTGTCGTCAGCAGACCTCCATGTTCGTGACTGCTTTAAATAAAGCAGTTTTTTTTTTTTTAAGTGTAGCCCGTTTTCCTTAAAGGAAAACGAGCTGCACTTAAAAAAAAAACTGAAACGTTTAGTTTCGGTATTTTTTCAGGGCAGGGAGTGGTCCCTCGGACCACTCCCTGCCCTGAAAAAATATTTGTGGGTCCATTCACAAAGTGGAAGGGGTCCCATGGGGACCCCTTCCAATTTGCGAGTGGGTTACCATCCACTTCAAGTGGATGGTAACTGCGACTCCATTTGCGACCACATATGCGGTCGCAAATGGAATTGCATTCCACTCCGAATCGCAAATAGGAAGGCAACACCCCTTCCTATTTGCGATTCTGAAATGCATATTGCGAGTCGGTCCCGACTCGCAATATGCATTTCTGAATAGCAAAGAGGCGTTTGCACCTCGCAAACGGCGATTTTCGCCGTTTGCGAGGCGCAAACCCTTTGCTACATCTGGCCCTATATTACTGGCTTAAATTATTCCTTATTCTTAATACATTTTTATTTGGAAGAAATTGTAGCACACACGATCAGAAGAAGCAAAGAGGGCAATATACTGTTAAAATATATTATTTTTTCATATAGACATAATAAAACAAGGCAAAATCTTGTGTGAAAATATATTTGTTTTTTTCTAGTTTATTTTGTATTTAATCATGTGAGTGTGAATTCTTCTACTGAATTTATCTTTGACAGATCACAACGTTTACTGTCCTGGCTCCCATGGGTTCCTGCAGAAAGTAAATAGTACTCACCAGTGCACCTTTTGCATTCAGCTCTTGGCACTGCAAAAGCAGTACCAGACGTCACAAGGAGCAAACCAGGTTTCTCAGCTGCGACACCTGACGGCCCCTAAATGGTGCCCCTGGATGAAACATTACACTTTTTAATTCTTTTTGAATTAGGTACCAGACTTTTTGGTGTACTTTTTTGCAGAGAGGATAGGGATGCAAGGGGCGGTAGAGGAGTATGGTGGGAAGATTTTTAAAGTTGTTTATATATCATTTATTTTTTATAAATTTTCTAGTTTAATACATTATTTTATTCTGAATATATTTTATACATATTTTTCAAAAGTTAGTCCTTATTAGTTTTAAATGTGAAGGTTATTAGCTATGTAAAATGACTGTTGTTTAATTGTAATATTCATCAACTGTATTATTTTTAGTGTTTTAGAACTATTTAGTTACTAATTAAACAAATATTCATAAGCAATAATATTACATTAATATATTTGAAATTATAGTTTAAATTAGTTTTTACTTATTATGTTTTTGGATGTTGTGAGAAAGTAGCCTCTTTCTAGCATGGTTACTCCCACTTATGCCTGTTTGCGAGTGTGTGTCAGTGTCTTTTTACTGCGTCACTGGGATCCTGCTAGCCAGGACCCCAGTGCTCATAGATAAAAACCTATATGTCAGTGTGTTTTGCCTGTCTCACTGGGATCCCTTCTAGCCAGGACCCCAGTGCTCATAGTTTGTGGCCTAATGTGTATGCCTGTGTAGTGCCTAACTGTGTCACTGAGGCTCTGCTAATCAGAACCTCAGAGCTTATGCTCTCTCTAAATTTGTCAGTGTAGGTCAGTCACTTCATTTACCAATTTCAATTGGCACACTGGATCCCCCTTATAGGTCTCTAGTATATGGTACCGAGGTACCCAGGGCATTGGGGTTCCAGGAGATCCACATGGGCTGCAGCATTTTTTTCGCCACCCATAGGGAGCTCAGACAAACCCTTACACAGGACTGTCATTGCAGCCTGCATGAAATGGTGCACACACTATTTCACAGCCATTTTCAATGCACTTCAGTAACTTCTAAGTCACCTATATGTCTATCCTCCACTTTCTGAAGATTAGGTGCAAAGTTACTAAGTGTGAGGGCACCCTTGCACTAGCAGAGGTGCCCCCACATAGTTCAGGGCCATTTCCCCAGAATTTGTGAGTGTGGGGATGCCATTACACACGTGCACTATACTTATATGTAGCTTCACAATGGTAACTCCGAATATGGCCATGTAACATGTCTAAGATCATGGAATTGTACCCCCATCTGGAATTGGGGAGCCAATTCCATGCATCCTAGGAGTTCCACCATGGACCCAAGTACTGTCGTAATGTCAAACCAGCTCTCTGAGGCTTGCACTGCAGCTACAGCTGCTGCCACCTCACAGACAGGGTTCTGCCCTCCTAGGGTCTGGGCAGCCCAGTCCCAGGAAGGCAGAACAAAGCATTTCCTCTCTCTCAGAGCATAGTGTCACACCCTCTCCCTTTGGATGTAGGTGTTACAGGCTGGGGAGGGATAGCCTCCCCCAGCCTCTGGAAATGCTTTGAAGGGCACAGATGGTGCCCTCCTTGCATAAACCAGTCTACACCGGTTCAGGGACCCCTTCTTCCCCGCTCTGGCGGGAAACTGGACAAAGGAAAGGGGTGGTGCCCAGAGCTCCTCCAGTGTGTCCCAGACTTCAGCTATCTCTGGAGGGCTCTAAGTGGCCAGTACCAACAGGTGACGTCAGAGACCCCTCCTGATAGGTCCTTAGCTGATAAAGTAACCAATCCCCCTCTCAGGGCTATTTAGGATCTTTCCTGTGGGTTCTCTTCAGATTCTGCTTTTACGTTTCCTCTCAGGAATCCTCTGCAACAACTTCAGACTCTTCTGACCTCGGATCAACCGCAGCCTACTCCAAGAAATGCTGTAACTGCAACCAAGTGTCTACAAGAGACACTTTTCATCAGCAATCTCAGCTCCAAGTCGGCAACTGCAACAGTTTCCATGGTGTGCATGCTCTGGGGACTCCCTGTCTTCATCCTGCACCAGAAGAACCGAAGAAATCTCCAGTGGATTGATGGAGTCACTCCCCTGCTCCAAGCAGACACCTTCCAAGGCAACGACCGGTGTCCTGGGACTCCTCTCACAGCGACGAGCATGCTCCTAAGGACACAGAGGGTGGACATCATCGACATAGACTGTCCTGAGGTCCTGATGACGTAATTTGGAGGAAGTAAAACCTTGCCTTCCCCGAGAACGATGGCACCTCTGTGTACTGCATCTTCGTTGTCTCCTGAGGCCTCTGTGCACTCTTTGCAAAATTCCTTCATGTACAGCCTGGCCCAGGTCTCCAGTACTCCTTGTGACGCTCAGCTTGCTGAGTTTTTCTCCGGCAGTGTGGGACTGTCTTTTGCTGTGCTGCTTCAATTGTGTTTTGCACCTCCTTTGAACCCGGGTCCTGTGGCCCCTGGAGTGGTGGCTGGCATCCTGAGGGCTCTCTAAAGTGCTGAGAGCCCCCTCTTCATCCTCACACAGAGTTGAGGCCCCCAGGTCCCTCCTGGTCCATCCAGCGCCATTTTGGTGCAAACTGCACTTTTGTCGTAGCCAAGGCTTGTTGGTGCCTTCCAACACAAAATCTCATCTGCAACGATCTTCATGCAGTGGGACATCATTTGCATCATGCAGGAACCCACTGGCATCTTCCTAGGGTGCATTTCTGCAGCCTTCAACTAACCGTGGACTCTTCTTTTGCTCCCTCTTCTGGGTTGACATGTGGTCCTGTCCCTCCTAGAACTTCTTTCGACTTCTAGACTTGGTCCTCTTCCTTTGCAGGTCTTCAGGTCCAATAATCCAGCAGTTGTTCTTTGCAGACTTGGTTGGTTACTTTCCTTTACTGTATTCTTACTCTCCCAGCGATATTGCACACACTACATTCGTCTAGGGGGGAATTTGTGATTCACAATCCACTTTCTTAGTATATGGTTTGTGTTGCCCCTAGACCTATTTTCTCACATTGCATTCTATAGGAATTGCTACTGTTTGCATTGTTCTATGACTATTTACTTGTCTAATTTTGGTGTCTAGTGTATATATTGTGTCTAATACTTACCCCCAGAAGGAGTATTATCTCAAAGATATTTTTGGTACTGTTTCACCCCAAATAAATACCTTTACTTTTGGTAACACTGATTATTGTCTTGACTTGTGTATAAGTGCTGTGTAACTATAAGTGGTATTGCATGAGCTTTGCATGTCTCCTAGTTCAGTCTAAGCTGCTCTGCTATGGCTACCTCTATCAGCCTAAGCTTCTAGAACACTACTACTTAACTAATAAGGGATAACTGGACCTGGTATAAGGTGTAAGTACCCAAGGTACCCACTACAAACCAGGCCAGCCTCCTACAATGTGAGTTGGGGTTTTTGGAGTATTATGCTGGGTAGTGTTTTAAGAAGATGTATACGTTTAATGGTTTTAATTACTAATTTGTATTCCCAATCATTATGTAATTAAATAAATTATATAATCTATTCCTCTGTTTATTTTTTATGTAGATATGTTTTTTTTTATTTTTATTTTTATTTTATTTGGAGTGGGAATTGTAAATCTGCCTATTCCATAGTCCAACACTTTCCATACTCTTGCTCAGGTTCTTTTTTTTTTTTACAATATTTTTATTGCAAAAACGTTTTACAAAATGAAGCCCACCCACCCCCACGTTACAAGAGGAATACTATACATATATAATTCCCTGCTCAAATCATTAAGATAATATATTCAAATTGTGTATTCCCAATACACCTAAATTCATTTCTTTAGACCAGGAAGTAAAGAAGAGAAAATGCTTGGTGCAGTAAATCTCCAAAGATCCCCCTACTCAGAATCCATTGCAAAAGGACTATCAGTCTAGCATTTATGGGTAGCCTGCTCATTCAGAACATTAACCTTGGCCCCACCCCTCCTTCTCATCCTGGATCCATGCGGTAAGTGGAGCCCAGACCCTTAGCCACCTATTCCTTGTTCTTTGTACCTTCCATATACTGTATAATGCCCTTTCAAGGTTGTATATGGCCAGCAGCCAGGCCAGCCATTGACAGAAGGTGCCAGGCTGAGGCAATACACATCCGAAGTACAGCCAAAGCAATACACAAAAAGGGTAGTGCCCTTTTAGAACCCCCTTCTTCATGTGTGCAGAGGAAGATCAGCTGAGGGGATAGGGAGATTAACAGCTTAAGCTTCTTGTTACAAAAATCAGAGATTTTTTGTCAATCAGCTCGGCTAAAGCAGGGCAGCTAGTAATCATGTGGATTAAAGCTGTCTCGTTTGGCATCTTGGGCAGCGAGAACCCTTATCCCCACCCCATCGAGCAATCCTCTCTGCAAATAGCACAAATCTGCAGCAGACATGGAAAGAGGAAAATGCTCAGGGAATTGGTTTTGTGCAGGAAGGTTCTCCTATCCAGTCAAAATGGTGGCAGTGCAGAGAAAAAGGCAGGAATGTGCTACATTCTTTTAAATCTATTGCATTCCTGCCCTTTCTCGATCATTCTGTGCAGCACTGCAAGATGACTTGCTGCACAGCGCGGAATGGCTAGGTCATAAATGTGGTCCTAGGTATGTAAACCTGATATTTGTGTCTCCATACTTATTGCTTGTGTGATGTCATGTTTTTCACTAATAGTATGTCAGAAAATAGTGGTTTAGTAATAATTTGTTTGAGATAGTCTGAGAAGAATGCTCTATTCTTAAAAAGGAAGGAAACGGTATGTTGTAACAACTGTATGTCATTGTAATGATTACTTTAAATTATTTTATTCTGTGTGAAATTTTATGAAAGCCACCAATTTGACCATTGGATAGGCACATTGTAGTTATTAACAGAGATATAAAAGGGAAAACATAGGGAATTTGGTTCATAAAATAAACTAACATTTATATTTACGGATAAAAACTTCACGTATGCACAAAAATTAAGACAGGAAAATCGAAAATTCAAAAGGAATGCTGAACAAACACTATTAAAACTTGAATTTTAGAAATACGGTGGAAAAATAACTATTGGACTAACAGCACCATCACCCATCCACTGGTCTATCCTCTCTTTCATTATCGCGATTATTCCCTCTAAATTGTCATGTCACAACCTACTTTACCACAGCTTGAAGGCATGGAAGTACAGCTACCTATTTTTCTTCTGTAATAATATTCACAACCATAAATTCACAATATAACTGTTGTGGCATAGGAATCCTAACTTGGGGGTAAGACTGCTTTGTTTAAGGCAGTAGCACTCCCAAGGGTGTGTGACTGAGTAAGTCTTACACCATCTAGAAGCTGTCAGCCTGACTTCGTCAGCTAGCTAGCAGCCCCTTACCCAAACCTAGAAAGTAAAGGTGAATTGTGGCAGCTTAGAAACATGACAATCTCGCTCCTCAGGGAAGTCATGGTGGAGAAGTTCATACCTCTTTCTTTCATTACACAAAGTCTAACACATGACGAGGGAGACAATGAGATGAAGGATGAGTTGTAATATATTTATTGAAGTGATTGCATCCAATGATAAAAAGCATGAGCTGCGATTATTAGGCTGTTGAAACATAACACAGTGATGGCTGTGAACATTAGAGTAACACATTTAAACAGTGAGTGCCACCATCCAGATCTAATCATAAGATCTAGTGTTTCCTACCTACACCCTAATGTGTAAACCTGAGAGCTTGGTGGTGTTAGTCCTTCTGCCTGTCCCGCTCTATGGAAGGAGCCCTGACCCCATACCTAAAAGGCAGGCATTGTTCTGCCTGTTGACTGTTGGCAATCTTTCTGGTTGGCTGAAAGATGAGGCCAGGATCTGTGGAGCTGTCAATAGAATGATGCACTTTCCCAAGTGGCCATGGATGGAATGCCTTACACCCTCCTTAGACCTATGCAATGTTTATATAAGGAAACATATTGTGTTCTAA
This sequence comes from Pleurodeles waltl, assembly GCF_031143425.1. Classification (NCBI taxonomy): domain Eukaryota; kingdom Metazoa; phylum Chordata; class Amphibia; order Caudata; family Salamandridae; genus Pleurodeles; species Pleurodeles waltl. The sequence continues at coordinate 56,775,520 of NC_090439.1, read as the reverse complement.
AAACATGCCTGGGGTGATGATATGTCTGTGTTTGGGGTTTGACTCTTGAAGTTACAATACTGGGTAAACTATTGTGTACAAAACATGAGAGCCTTAATCAGGGCACAGAGTGAAATGTGTGCAAATAACTGATAAATGTAGAACACGAACAACAAAGCTTTCTCAGAAAGGCAACTGATTAAAATATAAAACAGCCAAACTAAAAAGCAAGCTGTGCTAACATACAATAAAATGAATAAAATAAATAAAAGGATTTACTAAAAACAGAAAAATGCAATGCAGCAAGGGAATATGCTGTGCTCCGTTGTGTGACAAGGAGAGAGCAGAAATGTGTTATATTTTCTAAGATCAGACATATTTCTGCTCTCTCCTAGTACTGGTGCACTATGTGTTGCGTAGTGCCAATGCAGGCACCCTCACACAATGGTTATGAGTAGGATTGTTTTTCTGAAGGAAGGGATACCTTAATAAAAAAAAACAATCCTTAAAGGCATGTACCTCTTTGTTTGTGTGCTGCACAATGCAGCATACATACATAGGGGAAGTAATGAGGAGAAATAAAGATATTTCTCCTTGTCATGCCTGGGTCTGGGAGGCGCACCACTTTGACAATCCCAGGTTCACTGACCCTAGCAAATCTGGGATTGTGTCAAAACCCATGGGTAGATGGATGTGAACACCTATAATCCAACCATGAACTACCTGCTTTAAGCAGGGTTTGCAAGGCTGCAATATGAACTGCATTGCATTATTCTGGATTTACTAAATCACACCAGGTCACACAAGGTGGATTTGCGTGGCTAAGTAAATCCTATTGAAGGGATTGCATTGCCCGTTGTCTTGCATGACCAAAGGCAATGCAAGCCCTTAGTCAATCTTGCCCTTTTAAGGTAAAACTCTTAGAAATTAAGAGCCACATTTTTCAACATTTGGCGCAACGTAGAAAGACAACATGCTACACTGCATCAAATTGAGAGAGCAGGAATGAGCCTTAATTACTAACATATCTCACATTCCTGCTCACAAGAGTAGCAACAGGAATTCTCACTACAGCTTTATTAAAACCATCATTGTTTTAAATTACATGTTAGCATGCATGCCCTAAACATTGCTCCGTTTCCCACACAGTTCTCGTATTTTTAAGACATTCTAAAATATGAAATCAGTAGATTAAACACTACACATGTTTTTCAGTTTTACTGCCTTTAAGGTGGTAAAATATAGTGGTGGGCAGGGCTCACTGAGTTCTACTAATTAGAATTCCACAGAGCTGGGTAAAAACATAGTGGAATTCTGTGGAGTTCTGCATGTGGTGGAGTGCAACATGCCCTACTGTCCTGGCACTGAATTCACCCGATCTCAGAAGTACTAAGCAGGGTTGGACCCTGACCCCATACCTACTAATCAGGCCTGACCCTGCTTAGCACTTACAAGATTGGGCACATTAGGGCCAGGGTATGCCAAAACTGCAGTGAAAGCTGCTATTTCAGGCCTTTTGTGCAGACACAGCCTACTGGCCTGGAGCCTGCTGCTCTCAACCCCACCTGCTAACTTCCCTTCACCATCTGCCCTCCTTCACAAACTTGCTTCAAAGGGCCAAGCACATCCCTTATCTTGCACCATCCTTGTTATCGCTTCGTCTGCACTTACACTCAGTCTCAGTCCACCCTTTTTTTTTTACAGCCCAGCATTAGCAGCAGCAAACCAGCTCACCACCAGCAGCCTGGTATTTACACAAAGTGCCTAGCCTGCCTTGCCACTGGGCTCTAAGGCACTCTCTCAGGCCACACACATCTCTCTCTGGCAGGGGCTGCTGGACTACCACGCGGCAGCTAATACTCCCCAGTCTCCAGCTCTCCTTGCTGGCCTGAGCACGATATCCCAGAACACCACTTTCTTTCCCAGGGACTCTGGGGAGACAGGTTCTTTTCAAGTGGAGCTCTGACTGCAAGTTTCCTTTTTTCCAATCACAGACACCTCCACCCCCCCATGTGGAAATACTGTCCATCCCCAGTGCGGGTCCCCATGTGGACATAGAAGAGAAAGCAAAACAAGGGTCCTACCTGGGTCCAAGACTCCAGGTTCCCCGTTGCCACTTCCCAGTGGCCTGACTCTCTGCCTCTTTCTGCTCCCTTCTCCTGGGCTACTGCTGAGTGAGGACAGTGAAAGGAGGGAGGCCTGGATCCAATGTTGGCACCAGCTCAGCCCCTCACCAGCAGCTTGCAGCCACGCCACTCCCGGCCACTGCCCAAGCATGCACTACAGCCCAGTTATGGGCAACACAGCACAATCACAGACTGTCTGCACCGGAGCTAGCGTAGTTTTTTTGGCTGGATTCCATGCTCAAAGTGGACTGGGAAAAACTCTGTTAACTTCGCCAGCGTAGCAGGGCTCACAGCCCACCCCTAGTAAAATACCACTGCACTAGAAATACCCACAGACATGGCAGTGAGCTTTTGGGACAAAAACACAGTGGTGAGAAGTTGACCTTGGGACACCCAGAGACTTCAAAGAAGAAATGATCAGAGAAACTGAGAATAACATTCAAGGATGAATAGTAGAGAGGCACGGCAGGACTGCACTGATTTGCCTCAGCCTGTACAGCCCCCGTTGCACTTCAATCTGTATGACAAATGCCAGAAGTGTGCTGTATAAATGTCATGTAAAATAATATTATGTAAATCACAAAAAACTCCCTCCTGTTATTTTCTTTTTGTGGGGTGAGGATTTAACTCTCCACTCCACAGACAATTATTCTAGCACTTCAAGCTCTTAATGCAGAATTTCATCCTAGCAGTGGATTATCTGTTTTTGGACCCTAGAAACAATGTTTTTCTTCTCTTTTTTTCTGAATGATCTTCACCCAAAAGACTGTTTCAGTCTTGGGAAGGTGGAGACAAGTAATCTTTCCATGTTATCCCATCATTGTCATTGTAATTGCCGTTATAGAGCACCTGGTAACCCTGATTTGGTGTTAAAGCACTTTACCATGATTAGCAAGCAACTCTAGAACGTAGGTTAGTCGTTAAAACAGTGACCATTGGTTATTGCTAACTATTGTGATTAGTCATGTGGTCTCAGGAAACCTTCCCATGACAGACGTGACTGAGAGAAGGATATACACAGAAAGAGGTATCAAGCAGTTCAGTAAAGTAAGATTGCTTATATATGTGAGTCCAAGTGTACATATTCATTTATTAAGAACTTGTTGTGTGTTAAGCCTATGAAAGCCCATTTTAACACATATGGAGTATCTCAGACTTGGTGCAGGGTCTTTAATGGTGCATAATCCTTAGTTATGAAAAGTCTCACTTAATGATCTTCCCTCGCTGTTCTAACATCATCGTACTAAAGGTTGTTTCACTCACTGAAAATGTGTTATTGGCACTGGTTGAGAGCATCTTGCAAACACAAACTCAGGTTTATATTCAGTTATCTAATACCATTCTAGTTTATTTCTACAGTGGAGGAACTATAAATATGGAAGGTACCTAGTGCTAACCTCCCAAACATTTGTTGTATGTGTGTGTGTGTGGCCTGTGTGGTACATGCATTGTATATATGAGTGGCACAGAGTAATGGAGGCCTGCAGGTTCCAATTGGGAGTGTCTGAGCTGTTCCTGCGTACTCAATAGATGTGTTTGTTCTCCCAGAGACTGGAAGTGCATTGCTGACATTTCAGAACTGGAGGTAGAAGAACTAGACACTGAAGTGACAGCAGAGGTTACAGGGCTCCTTTAGAAACTCAAATAAACCCCTTAGTGAGATGAGATGATGATTAATCTTCTGTTTTGTGGATGGGCGTGATGATTGGGATTGCAATTCCTGTTGCCTGTATATGAATGATTATTCAGAAAAATGTCTGCCTTTTGTCTGTTTTCTGCTCGTTGTTAGTGTGGCTGTTGGTGAGACAGGAGAAGACAGCTCACACCTCTTTGCGCCTCTGCTCTCGGAACTTTATGTTAGAGATTACTTCACTGTGAGGAGTTTCACTCTACACAAAGGCTATGTCTGCAGAACAGCCTAGAGAGGACACATGAAGAACCACCCGAACGCTTCTGCATATCTAAAATATAATCATTTTTATCTTTATCTGTGTCCATACCATTTGAAATATTAATTTGTATTGACTGAAACAAAACTGAATATTTATAAGCACAATGTTGGACATGGCCCTTTTGACAGGGTTATCCCCAAACCTTTTGCCTCCTTCCTCCTATTTTTTCTGACCTGTTGTTGTTGGCTTTTGAACTCTGAGCACTTTACCACTGCTAACCAGAGTTAAAGTGCATATGCTCTCTGTGTAAATTGTACTGTTGATTGGTTTATCCATGATTGGCATATTTTATTTACTTATAAGTCCCTAGTAATGTGCACTGTATGTGCCTCTGGCCTGTAGATTAAATGCTACTAGTGGGCCTGCAGCACTGGTTGTGCCACCCACTTAAGTAGCCCTTAACCTTGTCTCAGGCCTGCCCTTGCAAGGCCTGTGTGTGCAGTTTCACCACCACTTCGACTTGGCATTTAAAAGTACTTGCTAAGCCTAAAACTCCCCTTTTTCTACTTATAAGTCACCCCTAATGTGTGCCCTAGGTAACCCCTAGAGCAGGGTGCTGTGTGGGTAAAAGGCAGGACATGCACCTGTGTAGTTTACATGTCCTGGTAGTGTAAGACTCCCAAATTCATTTTTAGACTACTGTGAGGCCTACTCCCTTCATAGGGTACCATTGGGGCTGCCTTCATACATTATTGAAGTGGCAGCTGCAGATCTGAAAGGAGTAGGAAGGTCATATTTAGTATGGCCAGCCTGGTAATACAAAATCCTGCTGATTGGTGAAGTTGGATTTAATATTACTATTCTAGAAATGCCACTTTTAGAAAGTGAGCATTTCTTTGCACTTAAATCTTTCTGTGCCTTACAATCCACGTCTGGCTGGGTTTAGTTGACAGCTCCTTGTGCATTCACTCAGACACACCCCAAACACAGGGTACTCAGCCTCACTTGCATACATCTGCATTATGAATGGGTCTTCCTGGGCTGGAAGGGTGGAGGGTCTGCTCTCACACAAAGGACTGCCACACCCCCTACTGGGACCCTGGCAGACAGGATTGAACTGAAACGGGGCCTGGTGCACTTCTTAGCCACTCTTTGAAGTCTCCCCCACTTCAAAGGCACATTTGGGTATAAAACAGGGCTTCTGCCCTACCACCTCAGACACTTGCTGGAGAAGAAACCTGAACCAGAACCTGCATCCTGCCAAGAAGAACTGCCTGGCTGCCTAAAGGACTCACCTGACTGCTTTCTATGGAGGACTGCTGCCTTGCTGTTGCCCTGCTGCCCTGCTGTACTCTTGCTGCAGAAGTGCTCTCCAAGGGCTTGGATAGAGCTTGCCTCCTGTTCCCTGAAGTCTCAGGACCAAAAAGACTTCTATGTTTCAACTGGAATCCTTGTGCGCCGAAAAATTTGACGCACAGCTTGCTCCGCAGTGAAAAATTCACTGCACGCCGATCTGGAAAGACGCTGCTCGACCCCGCAAGGAAAAGATCGACGCAACGCCTGCGGGTGACCGGAACTTTGATGCATGGCCCGTCTGGACAACGCCGCCCGACTTCCAGAGAGGAAATCAATGCAGCGCCTGCCGTGAGGAAGAAGATTTCATGCACAGCCCACTGGAACAATGCGCAGCCGGACTACAAGCCTAGGATTCCACGCACAGACCCCGGGCCGTCTGAAAACGACTCGACCCACAGAGGAGGAAATCAACACATGTCTTCCCCGTGTGGAAAATAACGACGCAAGTCCGTGTGTGAAGGGGCGAAACCGACGCACACAGCATTTTTCCACGCATCTCCTCATCTGCGGCCCTTTGCGGAGAATTTTCACTCCAAACCAGGTACGTGGTGCTTGAAAGAGACTTTGTTTGCTTTTTAAAGACTTAAGACACTTTGGGGGTCATTCTGACCTTGGCGGTCCATGACCGCCATGGCGGAGGGCGGCGGAAGCACCGCCAACAGGCTGGCGGTGCTTCCTGGGCGATTCTGACGGCGGCGGTAAAGCCGCGGTCAGAAAAGGGGAGCCGGCGGTTTCCCGCCGGTTTCCCGCTGGCCCAGGGAATCCGCCATGGCGGCGCTGCTTGCAGCACCGCCATGGGCATTCCGACCGCCTTCCCGCCAGCCTGTTTCTGGCGGTGTCCACCGCCAGAACCAGGATGGCGGGAACGGGTGCTGTGGGGCCCCTGGGGGCCCCTGCAAGGCCCATGCCACTGGCATGGGCAGTGCAGGGGCCCCCTAACAGGGCCCCACAAAGATTTTGTGAAAATCGCGATGGGTGCCACTGCACCCGTCGCACCCCTTCAACTCCGCCGGCTCCATTCCGAGCCGGCTTCATTGTTGAAGGGGCTGTCCCGCTGGGCCGGCCGGCGGTCTTCTGGCGGTCGCCCGCCGGCCCAGCGGGAAAGCCGGAATGGCCGCTGCGGTCTTTCTGCGGGAACCGCTTGGCGGGCGGTGACCGCCGACCGCCGCGGTCAGAATGACCGCCTTTATTTAACTTTCTAGTGATATCTTTACAATTTCTTATTGCATCTTTTATCGTTTTGACCTGCAAATATCCAGATAAATATTATATATGTTTCTAAACACTGTGTGGTGTATTTTTGTGGTGCTATATTGTGTTATTGTATGATTTATTGCACAAATACTTTACACATTGCCTTCTAAGTTAAGCCTGACTACTCAGTGCCAAGCTACCAGAGGGTGGGCACAGGATAATATGGATTGTGTGTGACTTACCCTGACTAGAGTGAGGGTCCTGGCTTGGACGGGGGTAACCTGACTGCCAGCCAAAGACCCCATTTCTAACACACATATATCCGAAGTCACAGAATCAAGTTACCTGTAGTCCCAGAAGATTGTAATCAAGCTAATTCAGAACCAAAAGGAAGTAACTGGAGAGTAATCTTACAAGTCGTCAGTCTGTTTCAGTGAGTTAGGTAGGAAATGGGCACAGTGAAAAAAACATTCTCTTTGCTTTGATTGGCTCTAGGGCTTGTTTGCATTGGGACCCACACAGAGCATCCAGGAGAACAGAATACAACAGCAGGAGATTCCAACTCCCAGAACCAATGCAGAAAAAGCACAGTCAACACCAGCACAAAGTCTGCAGCAGTACATGATGGGCCTCAGCCTCCGAGCCGGGCTGGAGGACCAATAAGGACTGATTTCAAAATCACCTTTCCTTATTAAAATGCAACAGAAAAATGTGCGGTATGTCAATGCCATTATATTACTGATGGTTACCATAGAAAACAAGCCTTTGGGGGTTCCTACAGGCCCCATTTTGTCTCCATCTTACTGCATTCCTTGTCCCTAGAAGGTCCTGTACAGTGTAAACACATTAGTCCCACAGAGTTATCTAGAATACTTTCAACAAAGCTATGCTTCCCACCCAGGTCTATTAAAAGGCCATACAAGCCCAAGCAAAATCAGGACTCTATCTTACCACATTATGGTCATGGTAGCACTTAAAAAACACGAACAGACACAAATGTATGCACACACGCACACACACACTTGTGGTTTCTTGATGCTCAATTGTAGCAACAGAACTCTGACAGACTTGAGTTTTTCAGAACCCTCCATTCACAGATGTACATAGTTTGCTTACATTGTGGAGACACTTTGGAAACTCTTGGCCCTCATGCTCGCAATGTGGTTCTGGTCCTTCCCTCTGTAACATAGTAGATGCCTTCAGCTTGTTCCACCTCAGCCTCTTCATGCCCTCTATCCTGCTGAGCAATGTCTCTCTCGTCCTAGGATACCTCCAATGCCCCTATTGAGCACTGGGTCAGCTCTCTCACTTGAAGCATGGTCTAGACAGACTCTCCTGGCAGTCTTGGTCAAAGATCCCAGGTGTGTAGTACTGAGCCTGTCAAGAGGAGTTGGCAGTAAATACCCCATCTGTCGAGCACAAGCAGTTTGTCATTGCTACTAATGTTGAGACCTGGAATTCAGGGACATTCTGGCAAACTGGCTGGAAGTTTCTCCCCTTCTTTATACTAAAGTTGGAAAGAATAGTTGTGTAACCCAACAATAAACTCTCAGACTGGTTCTGTGCAGTTCTGCTCATTTTATCAAATTCTTTGTCACAGGGTGCGATCAGGAAGATGTAGTGAAACTGGGCTTTTGGAATTTCAGGAAATACCTAAAACAAAGGAACAGATTACAGGGAGGCTTTCCTACATAGCTTCTTGTTAACTTGTGGGAGGTATCCAATTCAATGAACAAAGGTCCAGGAAATTACCGAGCAAAGTCGCTAAGGTTCAAAGGGACTCCTCTCCCCACCTTAAAGCCTGACCCACTTCAAAGGATCTCTGAATGTCCTGGGAGAGTCCTGCAATGCACATCTGCTGTCTGGACTCTCTTCAACCCTCTATTCTAATACTAACTTGGATGTAGCAAATTAAAAATGGATTCCAGTGTGGCTATAACTGTGGTAGTTTGACTCTTGCTCTAGGCAAGACTGCTGGTTTAGGGATGACAGCACTTTTGTTTGTAGGTGACTAGGCCAATCCTACAACAAGTCCCAACTGTCGGGCCAACCCTCCCGGGTCACAAGCAGTATCTCATCAAAACCCCAAAGAGTAAATGGTGATTTGTGGCAGCCTTTACACATGGACTCAAGAGTGCAACATTTCAGGGAGGTCCTGGTTAAACAGAAGTTACCCTTTTTCTCACATAAGCAACTTGTCTTAGTCACACACAGGCAATGAAGGAGATGCAGTAAAGTTTCAATAGGTTTTATTAACAAGAATGCAATCTACGAAAAAATTGCATGGCCTGCAATGATTAGGATAATGAACAATGCAAAAAACAGAATGGTAAAACCAAAAGTCATGAATACAAAGAACCCCACCATCTTGCAATAGCATGTAATGTAATGTAGATGTAAAGTATGCCCTAATACCCTAGCATGATGAACCAAATCTCTAACCTAAAGAGAGCTAGGTGTGTTAAACCGAATCTGCCAGTACCATGTCCATGAGAAGAGCTCCCAACCCTTGTTACCTTGGAAAGAGGTCTCTAGAGCAGACTCCATGGGGACATAAATGCTGGGTCAGCATCAACGTGCTGTGCAGCATGGATAGCATTGATGGCATCTGGTAGGAATCCCTCTGATTACGTTGTCTGTGTGAGATAAATACAGATCTTGTAGGACCCCTGACGCAGGTATGTTCCGAAACAATAGATAAAAAGGTATGCTTGGGGTGGCAATTATCTAACAATTCCCTGAAAAGGTACATTATGTTACTATCACACGAAAGTGGGAAACTACATGATGTAAATACCTACATACCTCATTTATCTTTGATGCTGATAGTGACGCCTTTGCAGAGTGGCACTGATAACGTGAAACTAAAACATCTTCGTAACTATAAACATAGCAGCCATCTTAGAAGAAATAATTAAATAAATGTGCTGAAACAGAGCAAACTAAGTAGATTACAAGTCATTAGGTGATGGGGACACAAGCCTGCAAGCCAGAAGGCTAAGCTAAACTCCTGATTCCGATTAAAACTAATTAGGATCCACTACATAACCACTGTCATATATGCTCCTTACTTGCATCCTCTATACATGCAAAAAGGTCATAAATGTTCCACATAAATAGGCAAAGGACCAGGTTACAGGGGACTGGTAGACCAATTAAAAAATATTATCAAGATAGCAGGCAACTCTCACTGGCAGGGACTAATAAAAAGGCCTACTTTGCCATTTTAATAATTATTGCTGACACCACTGTCAGTCCTCTCTAGGTTAGTGAGTTGGCAGTAATCATGGTTGGTGAGGAGGGTGCATGTGGTGTGCCCCTCTAAATTGAAGAGCCCCACTCAGGGCCTAAAACCCTCTCTCAAAAGCTTCTAGTGCACAGGCATGATTTTAGTGTGTCCTGGGGTAGTAGGAAAAAATCCACAGCTTGTTATGATGAACTTGTGACAAGAGTGAATACCATGTTTGGGACTTTTTTTCCATACCAACATTGGTCTAAATGCCTCCATATTAATATTTGACTAAACCAACGGAGCTTAAAATACAGATGTCACCTATGAATGCAATATATCATTTGAAGATCATCCATAATCAGGTTTTCAAAATGCTTCCCTTAGTAGAGTTTTAGAAAAGCCCAAGGCGTAAGAAGGTAGCCCATTCCAGAGAGTAGAGAATGGGTAGAACTGCAATGAAGACCATATAAAAAAGAATTTGTTTGTATGAGCCATCACTTTTAAAGACATATTTAGCTATTTGAAAAAAGTGACTTTTACGAACCTAAGTGCTATGATTTATTAAGTTAGGTTTTCTTATGTTATGTTATTGTTTATTTTAGGTTATGATATTATGCAATTTGTTACATTGCATTACATTATGTTATGTTATGTGTATTTGTAAAGCACACTATCACCACTGAGGGTGTCCTGGTGCTGGGCAGGTGTGTGTGCCTAGCCAAGCCTATGGTAGGTTGGTTAACTGAGAAGCTTGGTCCTCAGCTTTTTGCTGAGTTCAAGAAAGAGACTCATATGAAATGGGAGGTCATTCCATGCTTTAGGAGCAATATAAGAGAACGCCTCTTAGCCTGATCTGGTTCTGTGAATGCATAGGATGAGTATGAGTCATGTGCAGGGTAGGTGTCGGGGTGGAAGGAGATGCAACTGTTTAGGTACGTGGGACTTGAATTGTGTAGTGTCTGGTTTGCGTGTATGAGGAGTTTTAATTAAGCACATTTGTTTTTCATAAGCCAGTGTAGTACTCTTAGGTATGGTCTGGTGGGGTTTTTGCCTGGGTGGCTAACGATGAATCGGGCTGCTGGGTTATGGATGATTTGTAGTCTTCTAGTGGGCTGCTTTATGATTACGCTGTGAAGGATGTTACAGTAGCAGAACTTGCTGGTGTCTAGGGCATGATTGACAGTTTTTTCTAGGGTTGTTTGAGAGCCATTTGAGGATCTTTCTCAGCATCTTCTAGGTTTGGAGGCAGGAGGTAATAGCAGTGTTGCTCGCTCCATTATGTCTGGTTTGCTGTCAATCATTGTTCCTAGATTTCTGGTGTGGGTTATTTGTGGTTTTCTGAGTTTGGTTGACCACTAGTTGGAGTCTCATGGTGAGGTGTTACTACTGAAGATCACTACTTCTGTCTTGTTGGTGATAAGCCTGGCTAGAGGGATCATGTGAGCATTGAAGAGGGTGAGGCCGAGCAAAAAACCTTGAGACACTCCACAGATGAGTTTACGAGCTTCCAAGGAGTAAGGTGCCAGGGTGACAGCTTGTGTTCTATTCGTTAAAAAGGAGCAGATCTAGTGGAGAGCAGGTCCTTGCATGCCAATCTTTTGTAGGGATCTGATGAGATGGGAAATTAGACTATGCCAAATGCTTTCAGAAGTACAAGACAATGAGGACCTATGAGGACCATGCAAATGTTGTCTGTGGTAGTGGGGTGCTGTTGCTGTACTGTGGTTGGGCCTTAATCAGGACTGCAAAGTGTTAAGGAGCTGATGGTTGCTAAGGTGGGGGGTGAGGCATCAGATGGTTAGTTTTCCTGAGACCTTCATAAATCTGCCTTACGAGTTGCGTCGTGCATGCACCACATTGAGTGGTGCAAGCATGACGCAACTGGTATAGCATAAAGGCTTGAACCATGAGTTGGATTAGGAAAGTTTGACTCATGAGTAACTCAGATCTGCATGTAATCATGGTATTCTTCCTTTAACTCTATATCAATAATGCCCTGAAACCTGTGGATAAAGGTTTGGATATGTAAATTGTGCATAGGAAAAATATTACTAAAGACGTGATTGCATACAAGTAAATGAAATACATTTGTTATACCTGTTACTTAGACTGGTGCGATTATTAAAAGTCAATGAATTAGGTTTCCTATAATGAATCTCTTTTTTATATAATGATGGAATGGATTGCTAGAAATGTTCTTTCAGTATTTTTTATTAAAATGCATATTTATTGGTTTCTTTTCGTTTTTTGATTTTATAGCTCACACTGTGACATTTCCAATGAAATACATATATGTACATGTAGTACAGAAAAAAAAAATGTAGAATGTGAAGTGCATATGTTAATCATCATGTTGCGATTCTGATGTTTGTATTTATGTGTTTTTTTTTTTAGATTGAACAGCAATTGGAATTTTCACATCGCATTCATAGTGGTTTAGCTGTACATTTTGTGGAGCCCAACTACAGGTAATGTACCTTCTATTTTAACTCACAGTTTTTTTCCAGCACCTTGTCCCAGTAGTTCTTGGAGGTATTAATAACGTCTAGCTCTTGTGGCTTAAAACTGGGTCCTTACCTCATCCCTCCAGATAGAACCATCTACGTTTACACAGTCAGCATTGTGCTAAATTCCAATGTCATTTGACGAACTCGGTTTTTCCTAGGGGTTGGTGTTGTTTCACATAATTCTGTGTAGCAGATTCACGTGAAATTACCTAAAAATACAGAAAGATTACAAAAAAAACCTCTTCATTTAGCAATTGTTTCTCAGCATGAAAATGTGTATTTACATCCAAATGAAATTAGTACTAAATGCAGCAGAACATGAATAGCAGCATGAACAGCTGCTCAAACTCGCTAGACGTACACTTGAGGGTAGGATTTTTCCCCGACTTACTTCCAGCATTTAGGGCTAGTTTCTGAGTGCAAAAGGCACACTTGCATCCAAAATTGACAGAAGGATGCTTTTTATGCTACAAAAATAGTGCTTAATGTAACAAAACATAAACAGCAGCACAAGTTAAATGTGTTCTTGCAATAGGAGTTCTACACCTAACTACTCTTAATTATGTGAGTGGGCATAATCACATTATTATTGGTAATGCTGCATCAAAGAGTAATGTGGAATTACCGAAATTACTCTGATTCTTCTGGTGTCAATAAAATTACTCCCAGGCCTAGTTTTTTCCCCCAACCCAAAGATACTAATGTCAATTAAGCTGTAAGAATTTTATAACCTCTGCAGTGGTTCATGTTTTTAAGAGACAAAAATGTTGTTTAAATAAACAACCAGGAAATGTTTTTTTTTTCTAACTCCTCAAGAATACAGAGGGCAAGGTCCCTATAACACAGAGGTCAAAAGGATTGTAAGTGGTTTGGTTACATAAACAATGGACTTCTCATTTCACTCACAATTGAATTTTAAGAGTAGACCGTCTCCAAAATGTTTTTGCTCACCTCCCTCAGTTCCTCTAGAAGCATGTACCTTCAACAGCTCTTTCGACCAGTAACAGAGCCCTTGTATCATGGGCCCTTGTGCAAACAAGGAAGTACAGTCCCCTGCTCCCAGCTGCTGTTGGAATTATAAAAAGCGGCAATAATCAGTGTTGAATAGGCCCTTCCTTTCTACTGTTCAACTCATCAGACAAATGACAAGGAAGGCTGAATGAAGAATTTCTACTTAGGTCATAAGAAATATATTGGCGGGATAGATGGCTGGGCGCATTATTATTGTAATCCAAGTTCACACTGCTCTGTTCTTTGTCTTGATATGTCAAGAAAGGAGTGAGCTAATAAAGTAATATTAGTGTGAAACCTTGACATAGAGGAGACGGTTGCTAAGAAATAATATGTAAACTAATAGCTACACAGCAATGTGCAGTTAAACGAGAGCTACGCAAGGCGAGCCATGCTTTTAGTACAGTAGTGGAAGTAGGTCCAATGTCCTTACGCACAAATAAAAGTCAATAATAAGTGGCTTACCATGAACAGAGAGGGTAGACAAAATGCACTCATAACAGAAAAAAGCTTATAGTTAGAGGCTGAACTTAATCTGCTATGACATCAGAAAGCACTAAAGCAGTAAAAGTGCAGCGAAATCCAGTGTTTCCTGGTTTCATCTTGAATGAAAATATTCCCTTCGGTGGTGCTTTATTGGTTAGAATCTATTTTAATTGAAAGCTAGAAACCTTAAGTTTGTGCACATTTTGCACTTTGTAGGTGGCTCAATTGCTAATTTAAAATTACAAGACACAATTGTAGTCTAGGATCTTAGAATGCTAGTGCATAATTACACTGGCAACATCCAGTAATCTTGCCAGAGAAGCTACTTAAGCCAAACATTGTTCATGATACAAATTATGGAATGAAAACCAAGTAAGTGGTTTGTGCATTATCGCGAATCCATATTTTGCTAGCTCATCATGCCTTTCAATTAGGGAACATTTCTATATCTTAACACATTAGGAGGAATCATAAGTGCAGTCCATTTCTAAGTCACATTTTTAGATCACTACTCTGATTTAATCAAGAATAGTGAGAAAGAAGATTTGAGACCAGGAAGAGCCTTGTTGAGATGCTGAGGTCAGGGCCGGAAATGTTAATGTCTGGTTAACCAAAATGATGATGGTTGGTTTAAAAATAAGAATACAAAAACTGTTCAGACCCAGTATACTATAATGGGTGGGTTCTTGGGACGCTTCTACTAGCTCATGAGGTTCATTATTTAAAACATAACAAGATACATGATTTGTGTGTCCTTATTTCCATTCTGGGTGCAATGCTGATGTGGCTTCAAAGCAGAAGATATGTAGAGCCAGATTTATCATCACTTTGTGCCGGTTTAAAGTACCTAGAAGTGGCCCAGACCTTTGCAAAGTGTTGATTTTTTATATACTTTTCAGAGCAAAACTTGTTTTGGGCTGGGGATTTGCCTATTAGCAAAACAATGTAGTGCCTGAGATATGAGCATCTGGAAATGGTATCTGCTTCAGTGCTGAACCACAACAGGTAAAGGAGTCAGAAGTCATATTGTGACAGGAAAGTGAGCCACTGGTGTCCATTGATTTCCAACTTGGTTTCATTGTTTCAGTATGTTAACTGACTACTGGTAGGAAACTAATGGAATATAGTGTTGTAGGGGTAGTTATGAACCTTAACTGTCACTGACCACTTCAGTGTGAAGAGGTCAAGCTTGTAAACTGGATAAATGTTCTCAGTCCCTGATGAGTGCAGCTAGTATATGCTATCTGTTTAGCCACTTTCCCTGTCCCTGGTGCTGGACAGCACCCAAACCAATCATGCTAGTATCGTCAAGGAGCAGATAGGGCTTTGGTAGGTTGGCAAAGTTAAACATCAGTGCAATGGGCAAACTTTTATCAGTGTCTAAAAGTAGAGGACGATGACAGTGTTCCATCTTGATCTAAGAGCTCACAGTTGTTTCCATAATGCAATTGGGTAGAATCAATTGTTTGGTTCCCCTTTGTGAATCTTTGTTGGACTGGGTGCCTATTTCAGATCAGCAAGAATATTGCCAATCATTGTGAATCCTGGCACAAAGCATTATATTGAGGAATTTAAAAAAAGGTACATTTGCTTCAGGATACCGTAAAGGCATCTCATCTTGGGTGTGAATGTTGTTCCGCTGGCTTGCTTACGTTTTCAGTAATCGTCTCTGTTGACCCTTCTATGTTTTCTGTATTGAATATTGTTGGAAATGGCCTTTCTGCAGGGTCACCCCCAAACATTTTGCCTTCCTCTTTCTCTTTTTCTGACCTCATTTTTGCTGGCTTTAGGACTCTGCACACTTTACCACTGCTAATCAGTGCTAAAGTGCATATGCTCTCTCCTTAAAACATAATGACATTGGCTTATACCCAATTGGCTTGTTTAATTTACTTGTAAGTTCCTAGTCAAGTGCACTACATGTGCCCAGGGCCTGTAAATTAAATGCTGCTAGTGGGCTGAATCACTGGTTGTGCCACCGACATACGTAGCCCCCAACCATGTCTCAGGCCAGCCACTGCAGTACCTGTGTGTGCAGTTTCACTGCCACTTTGACTTGGCATTTAAAAGTAATTGCCAAGCCTTAAACCCCCCTTTTTCTACATATAAGTCACCCCTGGGTAGGCCCCAGGTAGCCCAAAGGGCAGGGTGCTATGTAGGTAAAGGGCAGGACAAGAACATGTGTGTTCTAAATGTCCTGATGGTGTAAAACTCCTAAATTCGTTTTACACTGCTGTGAGGCCTGCTCCTTTCATAGGATAGCATTAGGGCTACCCTCATATACTGTTTGAGTGGTAGATCCTGATCTGAAAGGAGTAGCCAGGTCATATTTAGGCCCATATTTATACTTTTTTAGCGCCACATTTGTGTCATTTTTTAACGCGAAAGCGGCGCAGACTTACAAAATACAGTTGTATTTTGTAAGTTTGCGCCACTTTTGCATCAAAAAGCAACGTAAATGCGGCGCTAAGAAAGTATAAATATGGGCCTTAGTATGGCCAGAATGTCGATACAAAATCCTGCTTAATGGTGAAGTTGGATTTAATATTGCTAATCTAGAAATGCCACTTTTAGAAAGTCAGCATTTCTCTACACTTAAATCCTTCTGTGCCTTACAATCCACGTCTGGCTAGGTTTAGTTGACAGCTCCCTTGTACATTCACTCAGACAAATCCGAAACACAGGATACTCAGTCACACTTGCATACATCTGCATATTGAATGGGTCTTCCTGGGCTGGGAGGGTGAAGGGCCTGACACTTACATGTCAAAAGGCAGTAGCCTGCCCTCACACAAAGGACTGCCACATCACCTACTGGGACACTGGCAGACAGGATGGAACTGAAAGGGGACCTTGTGCACTTCTAAAACATTCTTTGAAGTCTCCCCCACTTCAAAGGCACATTTGGATATTTAAGCAGGGCCTCTGACCCTACCAATTCTGAAGTAGACACTTCTACTTCCAGACACTTCTACTTCACAGACACTTCCTGGATAATAGAACCTGAACCAGAACCTGCAACCTGCCAAGAAGAACTGGCTGACTCCCCAAAGAACTCACCTGACTGCTTTCTGAGAAGGACTGCTGCCTTGCTGTTGTCCTGCTGCTTTGCTGCTCTCTGGCTGTGCTGAGAAGTGCTCTCCAAGGGCTTGGATAGAGCTTGCCTCGTGTTCCCTGAACTCTCAGGAGCAAAAAGACTTCATTTCTGCAAGAAGAACTCACTGTGCAGCGGAAATTGACACACAGCCAGCAGAAAACAAGGCACAGCCTGCATCGCAGTGAAAAAATCACTGCATGCCAAACCGGAATGACGCAGCCCGACTTTGCAAGGAGAAGATCAACGCAACGTCAGTGTAATGACCAGAAATTTGATGCACGGCCCACTGGATCGACGCAAAGCTGAGCCAGAACAACGCAGCCTGACTTCCTGAGAGGAATCGACGCAGCACCTGCCGTGCGGTAGAATTTTCCACGCAACTCCCACCAGATCGATGCAGCCCCTGTGACTTCGTCCTGCCAGTGCCGGATTTCAACGCATCGTCCCTGGGGCATCCAAAAACCCCACAACCTGAAGAGGATCCAAGACCGAGCTCCGGAAATCGATGCAAAGCCTTCCCTGTGTGAAAAATAAATGACGCATCGCCAAGCGCAGCCTGAAAAATTGAAGCACACCTCCCTGTTTTCCACCCATCTCCTCCTCTGTGGTTTCTTGCAGAGATTTTGAACGCAAACCATGTACTTTGTGCTTGCAAGAGACATTTGTTGCTTTCAAGAGACTGAAGACAATTTCTATAATTTCTACAGTGATATTTTCAACATATACTTATTGCATCTTAGGGCCGGATGTAGGTAGGTAAAATTTTGCGAATCGAAAATAGCGACTCCATGCGAATCAGTATTTCCGACTCGCAAAACCAAATTCAAGAAAGACTTGCGATACCAATTTGCGAGTCGCAGAGGTGTCGCACCGCATTTTGCGACCTTCGCTTTCAGCGAGGTTGCAATTTGCGACCTTGCTAAAAGCGAGATCGCAATTTGTGAGAAGGGTGTTGCAAATTGCGACTGACTCACAAATTGCCTGCAGGTGCACCACAACAGTTGGGAAACCCACTTCCTGGCTCTTGGTGATAACATCAGAACCAGGAAGTCATCAAATAGACCTGGGAGGAGGGAGGACCACACCCATTTCAAACTGCTGAGCCACACCCAGGGGAGAGGAGCTGCAGCAACCATGGAGGAGACAGGCAGTGCTGGCAGAAGGAGGACAATTAAATTTTCTGACAAGGAGTTGGAGGTGCTGACAGAAGAATGCTGCCTGCACCATGATGAACTTTTCGGAAAGGCAGCAATGAGTGGCCCAGACACTCAGAAGAAAAGATTATGGCAGCAGATACAGGAGAAAATCAATGCCATAGGGGTAAGCCACTGAACCCTCGAAGAAATCCGCAAAAGGTGGTATGGCCTGCGCTCCAGGACCAAGGAGAGGGTTGTGGAGCGCATGAGGGAGATGAGGGGCACCGGAGGAGGCCCTTCCACTGTACCACCACCCACAGCCCAGGAAAGCATGGTGGAGCATGCCCAGACGTGGGTCCCGGGCTCACTGTGCCACTGGATTCAAGCTAGCCTGGCTGATGAGGGGTGAAACCCCGATACCGGTCCCAGGATGCTTGTTTCCGGTCCAGGGAGAACCTGGCCTGGCAGTTCGGGCTGGACTCTTCCCATGAGGAACAGGGTCAAGACTGATTTGCATATGGCTGGGTTCAAACTGGGGTGGCATGGTGAGCAAAATAATGGATGGATTAAACCCAGATCTGTGACTGGGGGTGAATGTTTGATTGGTTCTGCATTCCGTCCATCCAGTTACGCTATCCCACAGCCTTTGTGTTTTGCTTTGCTTTTGCCGCCCTGAGCAGACACTGGAGCCAGAGGCCGTACTGGGCATTGGAGAACTGGACAGTTCAGCGCCTGGGACATCAAAAAGTGAGTACCATGAGATATGCTTTGACACCCACAAATGCAGTATACACACTATCCCAGTACACATCAGCAGGCAGCACCAGACTAGCTCCATTCCAGTCTAGCAACCTCTAGAATAGTGCATTATGGGCAATGTAGTACAGTAGTCCAAATATAGGCAAATGTTTATTATGAGGCATAAAACAGATGTGCGAGACTGACTGTTTATCCCCTATGTCCCACAGGTCTCCCACAAGACACCCCCAGCAGCGACATAAGGCAGGGAGAGGAACATGGGCCAGACCCACTGCAGGAGGCTGGCGGTGACATAGCAGGGCCCAGCAGAACACCACCAGAGTCCATGGAAGATCCAACACAGGACATGGGGGCAGCAGAAATAGCACCAGGGCCCAGCCCCACAGAGAGGCGCACAGAGCCACAAGCCGGAGCAGTGCGCAGACGCCGGCGCAGAGTTCAGTCGATGCCCCAGGATGATGTAGGAGAAGCAGAGTTTGAGGGCTTGGAGGCATCGCTCATTCAGACAATTAAGGTCCATCAACATAAACCTGAACAGACTGCAGACACAATGACACATGGGATGGCAAATGTGGACAGTCAGTTCAACCACATGAACCAACATCTGATGAACTTAACACATGCCATTGAACACTTGGTGACTGAACTTGTGGCAGACAGAGCACAGGCAAGGCGCAGGGAGCGCCACACTTCCGCACGCTTTGACAGACTGGCAGCATCTATTGGGCGTCTTGCCACTAATACAACATGCCTGTCAAGGCGTACAGTGATCATCCAGGTGGAACTTGGGCATTTCGCAGGGGATGTGGCGCGAGGACTTGGCCACATCAGCCATGTGGTGGAGCTTATGGAGAGCAGGCAGGCTGCAGGGGGCACAGGGGAGACCCCGCAGGAGAGCGAGGAGGGGTCGACCATTAGTAGTGTTTCTGCCAGCGAGTCCCGTGTGCTGTGGAGTAGCAGTGCATGGCAGGGGTCAGGGGACCCACCAGGAATGAGCCATGGTGGCCGCAATAGGAGGAGGGTGCGAGCCACCAAACTGTCCTGTGAATAAGGCACATGAATTTAATGTGTCTTACATGACATTTAACAAATCATGACTGTGACATACAGCAATATTTTTTCTTTTACATAGTTTAGAAATAAAAAGGTTTTGTTTGTTTCACTACATAACTGGGCTATGTATGTCTGACATTAGTGAATATGGTGGCGGTTGCCACGTACCTGCCAAAGTATTGGGTTGCAATGTGGTTCTGTCTCTGTCTGCTCTCATTTGTGATGCTTCTATCCCCAGGCTGTCGGTGTGGTAGCTCTTGCTCCTCATCCTCCGTGTCTGTGTCTTTAGGGGTGAGATGTAGCCCACGTCTGATGGCAATGTTGTGTAGGATGGCACAGGCAGCAACAATCTTACATGCTGTTTCTGGGGCATACTGGAGTGCACCTCCATTTTTGTGGAGGCATCTGAATCTTGCCTTTAAGAAGCCAAAGGTCCTCTCCACGACAGTTCTGGTCTACCGATGTGCACTGTTGTATTGCCTCTCATTCTGATTGCCAGGTGTTAGGTACGGGTGAGTATCCATGGTCTCAGGGCATATGTACTGTCACCTGTTTGACAAAAAAGGCAAATTTAGCAGGGCATCACAGGGTTACACAGTGACCTGTATGTATGGCTTCAGGGTGTAGTCACCAATACCTAATAGATATCTGTCTCCAAACTCCCCACGTTCTGGGCGTTGGTGTATCCCACTGTGCCTGAAAATGTATGAGTCATGTGTACTCCCTGGATATTTAGCCACAATGTCAGTAATGACATCATGGGCGTCACATACCACCTGGATGTTTAGTGAGTGGGCACATTTCCTACTGCGGAACACATATTCTAGTCAAATAGTATTAATTGTTCAAACAGTGTTTGTTTTACTGTGGACTAACCCCCCCCCCCTGCCCCCCTTTTTTTCACCCCTATTCTTAGTAAAAAGACTACATAGACCTTTCAGAGTGTGGTTTTAGGAGACTGTTTTTGAATCTGTTTGTGTGATTTAAATTGTGCTTACAAGCTGTCTGCCCCCCTGTCTTTTTTGCCTTAAAAAGCCCGATTTTTAGAGTGTGCGCCCAGAACTATTGCAGTGTTTGTCTCTTAAACAATCTCCCCCTTACCTGAAAAGTAGACTCTGCTAGCTTGAAAGTGTGGATTCAGCCTGTCTGTATCCAAGGAGATACTGAATAGAGCACCATTAGCCTCCCCCAGGCCCCAGGGACTGGACTTAGCTGATTGGCTCCCTGAATCTCTGCTGCACCTGAGGCCCGCCCCCCCCCACCTGCTCTGGCTCCTTAAGTTTGTGGAGGGAAGGCCAAAGACAGGCACCTCCATTTTGTGTTCCTCTGTGCATTCTCTCCTGTGTCCTGATACAGCCCAGTGTTCAAGGATTGCAAAGAGACCTAGGTAAGGAGCCCAAAGATATTTTCTAGTCAAATAGTATTAATTGTTCAAACAGTGTTTGTTTTACTGTGGACTCTCTGTGTTTTTCAGGCAGCTTGGCCTCTTTTAAAGTGGTGTTTGTTTCAAAATCGTTTTTTTGCTGTGACTGTGTGAATTCCCTTGCTAGTTTAGTGGCTCCCCCCCCCTGCCCCCCTTTTTTTCACCCCTATTCTTAGTAAAAAGACTACATAGACCTTTCAGAGTGTGGTTTTAGGAGACTGTTTTTGAATCTGTTTGTGTGATTTAAATTGTGCTTACAAGCTGTCTGCCCCCCTGTTTTTTTTGCCTTAAAAAGCACGATTTTTAGAGTGTGCGCCCAGAACTATTGCAGTGTTTGTCTCTTAAACAATCTCCCCCTTACCTGAAAAGTAGACTCTGCTAGCTTGAAAGTGTGGATTCAGCCTGTCTGTATCCAAGGAGATACTGAATAGAGCACCAGTAGCCCGCCCAGGCCCCAGGGACTGGACTTAGCTGATTGGCTCCCTGAGTCTCTGCTGCACCTGAGGCCCGCCCCCCCCCCCCACCTGCTCTGGCTCCTTAAGTTTGTGGAGGGAAGGCCAAAGACAGGCACCTCCATTTTGTGTTCCTCTGTGCATTCTCTCCTGTGTCCTGATACAGCCCAGTGTTCAAGGATTGCAAAGAGACCTAGGTAAGGAGCCCAAAGATATTTTCTAGTCAAATAGTATTAATTGTTCAAACAGTGTTTGTTTTACTGTGGACTCTCTGTGTTTTTCAGGCAGCTTGGCCTCTTTTAAAGTGGTGTTTGTTTCAAAATCGTTTTTTTGCTGTGACTGTGTGAATTCCCTTGCTAGTTTAGTGGCTCCCCCCCCCCCCCCTGCCCCCCTTTTTTTTCACCCCTATTCTTAGTAAAAAGACTACATAGACCTTTCAGAGTGTGGTTTTAGGAGACTGTTTTTGAATCTGTTTGTGTGATTTAAATTGTGCTTACAAGCTGTCTGCCCCCCTGTCTTTTTTGCCTTAAAAAGCCCGATTTTTAGAGTGTGCGCCCAGAACTATTGCAGTGTTTGTCTCTTAAACAATCTCCCCCTTACCTGAAAAGTAGACTCTGCTAGCTTGAAAGTGTGGATTCAGCCTGTCTGTATCCAAGGAGATACTGAATAGAGCACCATTAGCCTCCCCCAGGCCCCAGGGGCTGGACTTAGCTGATTGGCTCCCTGAATCTCTGCTGCACCTGAGGCCCACCCCCCCCACCTGCTCTGGCTCCTTAAGTTTGTGGAGGGAAGGCCAAAGACAGGCACCTCCATTTTGTGTTCCTCTGTGCATTCTCTCCTGTGTCCTGATACAGCCCAGTGTTCAAGGATTGCAAAGAGACCTAGGTAAGGAGCCCAAAGATATTTTCTAGTCAAATAGTATTAATTGTTCAAACAGTGTTTGTTTTACTGTGGACTCTCTGTGTTTTTCAGGCAGCTTGGCCTCTTTTAAAGTGGTGTTTGTTTCAAAATCGTTTTTTTGCTGTGACTGTGTGAATTCCCTTGCTAGTTTAGTGGCTCCCCCCCCCCCCTCTGCCCCCCTTTTTTTCACCCCTATTCTTAGTAAAAAGACTACATAGACCTTTCAGAGTGTGGTTTTAGGAGACTGTTTTTGAATCTGTTTGTGTGATTTAAATTGTGCTTACAAGCTGTCTGCCCCCCTGTCTTTTTTGCCTTAAAAAGCCCGATTTTTAGAGTGTGCGCCCAGAACTATTGCAGTGTTTGTCTCTTAAACAATCTTCCCCTTACCTGAAAAGTAGACTCTGCTAGCTTGAAAGTGTGGATTCAGCCTGTCTGTATCCAAGGAGATACTGAATAGAGCACCAGTAGCCCCCCCAGGTCCCAGGGACTGGACTTAGCTGATTGGCTCCCTGAGTCTCTGCTGCACCTGAGGCCCGCCCCCCCCCCCACCTGCTCTGGCTCCTTAAGTTTGTGGAGGGAAGGCCAAAGACAGGCACCTCCATTTTGTGTTCCTCTGTGCATTCTCTCCTGTGTCCTGATATAGCCCAGTGTTCAAGGATTGCAAAGAGACCTAGGTAAGGAGCCCAAAGATATATTCTAGTCAAATAGTATTAATTGTTCAAACAGTGTTTGTTTTACTGTGGACTCTCTGTGTTTTTCAGGCAGCTTGGCCTCTTTTAAAGTGGTGTTTGTTTCAAAATCGTTTTTTTGCTGTGACTGTGTGAATTCCCTTGCTAGTTTAGTGGCTCCCCCCCCCGCCCCCCTTTTTTTCACCCCTATTCTTAGTAAAAAGACTACATAGACCTTTCAGAGTGTGGTTTTAGGAGACTGTTTTTGAATCTGTTTGTGTGATTTAAATTGTGCTTACAAGCTGTCTGCCCCCCTGTCTTTTTTGCCTTAAAAAGCCCGATCTTTAGAGTGTGCGCCCAGAACGATCGCAGTGTTTGTCTCTTAAACAATCTCCCCCTTACCTGAAAAATAGACTCTGCTAGCTTGAAAGTGTGGATTCAGCCTGTCTGTATCCAAGGAGATACTGAATAGAGCACCAGTAGCCCCCCCAGGCCCCAGGGACTGGACTTAGCTGATTGGCTCCCTGAGTCTCTGCTGCACCTGAGGCCCGCCCCCCCCCCACCTGCTCTGGCTCCTTAAGTTTGTGGAGGGAAGGCCAAAGACAGGCACCTCCATTTTGTGTTCCTCTGTGCATTCTCTCCTGTGTCCTGATACAGCCCAGTGTTCAAGGATTGCAAAGAGACCTAGGTAAGGAGCCCAAAGATATTTTCTAGTCAAATAGTATTAATTGTTCAAACAGTGTTTGTTTTACTGTGGACTCTCTGTGTTTTTCAGGCAGCTTGGCCTCTTTTAAAGTGGTGTTTCTTTCAAAATCGTTTTTTTGCTGTGACTGTGTGAATTCCCTTGCTAGTTTAGTGGCTGCCCCCCCCCTGCCTCCCTTTTTTTCACCCCTATTCTTAGTAAAAAGACTACATAGACCTTTCAGAGTGTGGTTTTAGGAGACTGTTTTTGAATCTGTTTGTGTGATTTAAATTGTGCTTACAAGCTGTCTGCCCCCCTGTCTTTTTTGCCTTAAAAAGCCCGATTTTTAGAGTGTGCGCCCAGAACTATTGCAGTGTTTGTCTCTTAAACAATCTCCCCCTTACCTGAAAAGTAGACTCTGCTAGCTTGAAAGTGTGGATTCAGCCTGTCTGTATCCAAGGAGATACTGAATAGAGCACCATTAGCCTCCCCCAGGCCCCAGGGACTGGACTTAGCTGATTGGCTCCCTGAATCTCTGCTGCACCTGAGGCCCGCCCCCCCCCCCACCTGCTCTGGCTCCTTAAGTTTGTGGAGGGAAGGCCAAAGACAGGCACCTCCATTTTGTGTTCCTCTGTGCATTCTCTCCTGTGTCCTGATACAGCCCAGTGTTCAAGGATTGCAAAGAGACCTAGGTAAGGAGCCCAAAGATATTTTCTAGTCAAATAGTATTAATTGTTCAAACAGTGTTTGTTTTACTGTGGACTCTCTGTGTTTTTCAGGCAGCTTGGCCTCTTTTAAAGTGGTGTTTGTTTCAAAATCGTTTTTTTGCTGTGACTGTGTGAATTCCCTTGCTAGTTTAGTGGCTCCCCCCCCCCGCCCCCCTTTTTTTCACCCCTATTCTTAGTAAAAAGACTACATAGACCTTTCAGAGTGTGGTTTTAGGAGACTGTTTTTGAATCTGTTTGTGTGATTTAAATTGTGCTTACAAGCTGTCTGCCCCCCTGTCTTTTTTGCCTTAAAAAGCCCGATCTTTAGAGTGTGCGCCCAGAACGATCGCAGTGTTTGTCTCTTAAACAATCTCCCCCTTACCTGAAAAGTAGACTCTGCTAGCTTGAAAGTGTGGATTCAGCCTGTCTGTATCCAAGGAGATACTGAATAGAGCACCAGTAGCCCCCCCAGGCCCCAGGGACTGGACTTAGCTGATTGGCTCCCTGAGTCTCTGCTGCACCTGAGGCCCGCCCCCCCCCACCTGCTCTGGCTCCTTAAGTTTGTGGAGGGAAGGCCAAAGACAGGCACCTCCATTTTGTGTTCCTCTGTGCATTCTCTCCTGTGTCCTGATACAGCCCAGTGTTCAAGGATTGCAAAGAGACCTAGGTAAGGAGCCCAAAGATATTTTCTAGTCAAATAGTATTAATTGTTCAAACAGTGTTTGTTTTACTGTGGACTCTCTGTGTTTTTCAGGCAGCTTGGCCTCTTTTAAAGTGGTGTTTCTTTCAAAATCGTTTTTTTGCTGTGACTGTGTGAATTCCCTTGCTAGTTTAGTGGCTGCCCCCCCCCTGCCTCCCTTTTTTTCACCCCTATTCTTAGTAAAAAGACTACATAGACCTTTCAGAGTGTGGTTTTAGGAGACTGTTTTTGAATCTGTTTGTGTGATTTAAATTGTGCTTACAAGCTGTCTGCCCCCCTGTCTTTTTTGCCTTAAAAAGCCCGATTTTTAGAGTGTGCGCCCAGAACTATTGCAGTGTTTGTCTCTTAAACAATCTCCCCCTTACCTGAAAAGTAGACTCTGCTAGCTTGAAAGTGTGGATTCAGCCTGTCTGTATCCAAGGAGATACTGAATAGAGCACCATTAGCCTCCCCCAGGCCCCAGGGACTGGACTTAGCTGATTGGCTCCCTGAATCTCTGCTGCACCTGAGGCCCGCCCCCCCCCCACCTGCTCTGGCTCCTTAAGTTTGTGGAGGGAAGGCCAAAGACAGGCACCTCCATTTTGTGTTCCTCTGTGCATTCTCTCCTGTGTCCTGATACAGCCCAGTGTTCAAGGATTGCAAAGAGACCTAGGTAAGGAGCCCAAAGATATTTTCTAGTCAAATAGTATTAATTGTTCAAACAGTGTTTGTTTTACTGTGGACTCTCTGTGTTTTTCAGGCAGCTTGGCCTCTTTTAAAGTGGTGTTTGTTTCAAAATCGTTTTTTTGCTGTGACTGTGTGAATTCCCTTGCTAGTTTAGTGGCTCCCCCCCCCTGCCCCCCTTTTTTTCACCCCTATTCTTAGTAAAAAGACTACATAGACCTTTCAGAGTGTGGTTTTAGGAGACTGTTTTTGAATCTGTTTGTGTGATTTAAATTGTGCTTACAAGCTGTCTGCCCCCCTGTCTTTTTTGCCTTAAAAAGCCCGATTTTTAGAGTGTGCGCCCAGAACTATTGCAGTGTTTGTCTCTTAAACAATCTCCCCCTTACCTGAAAAGTAGACTCTGCTAGCTTGAAAGTGTGGATTCAGCCTGTCTGTATCCAAGGAGATACTGAATAGAGCACCAGTAGCCCCCCCAGGCCCCAGGGACTGGACTTAGCTGATTGGCTCCCTGAGTCTCTGCTGCACCTGAGGCCCGCCCCACCCCCACCTGCTCTGGCTCCTTAAGTTTGTGGAGGGAAGGCCAAAGACAGGCACCTCCATTTTGTGTTCCTCTGTGCATTCTCTCCTGTGTCCTGATACAGCCCAGTGTTCAAGGATTGCAAAGAGACCTAGGTAAGGAGCCCAAAGATATTTTCTAGTCAAATAGTATTAATTGTTCAAACAGTGTTTGTTTTACTGTGGACTCTCTGTGTTTTTCAGGCAGCTTGGCCTCTTTTAAAGTGGTGTTTGTTTCAAAATCGTTTTTTTGCTGTGACTGTGTGAATTCCCTTGCTAGTTTAGTGGCTCCCCCCCCCCCCCGCCCCCCTTTTTTTCACCCCTATTCTTAGTAAAAAGACTACATAGACCTTTCAGAGTGTGGTTTTAGGAGACTGTTTTTGAATCTGTTTGTGTGATTTAAATTGTGCTTACAAGCTGTCTGCCCCCCTGTCTTTTTTGCCTTAAAAAGCCCGATTTTTAGAGTGTGCGCCCAGAACTATTGCAGTGTTTGTCTCTTAAACAATCTCCCCCTTACCTGAAAAGTAGACTCTGCTAGCTTGAAAGTGTGGATTCAGCCTGTCTGTATCCAAGGAGATACTGAATAGAACACCAGTAGCCCCCCCAGGCCCCAGGGACTGGACTTAGCTGATTGGCTCCCTGAGTCTCTGCTGCACCTGAGGCCCGCCCCCCCCCCCCACCTGCTCTGGCTCCTTAAGTTTGTGGAGGGAAGGCCAAAGACAGGCACCTCCATTTTGTGTTCCTCTGTGCATTCTCTCCTGTGTCCTGATACAGCCCAGTGTTCAAGGATTGCAAAGAGACCTAGGTAAGGAGCCCAAAGATATTTTCTAGTCAAATAGTATTAATTGTTCAAACAGTGTTTGTTTTACTGTGGACTCTCTGTGTTTTTCAGGCAGCTTGGCCTCTTTTAAAGTGGTGTTTGTTTCAAAATCGTTTTTTTGCTGTGACTGTGTGAATTCCCTTGCTAGTTTAGTGGCTCCCCCCCCCTTGCCCCCCTTTTTTTCACCCCTATTCTTAGTAAAAAGACTACATAGACCTTTCAGAGTGTGGTTTTAGGAGACTGTTTTTGAATCTGTTTGTGTGATTTAAATTGTGCTTACAAGCTGTCTGCCCCCCTGTCTTTTTTGCCTTAAAAAGCCCGATTTTTAGAGTGTGCGCCCAGAACTATTGCAGTGTTTGTCTCTTAAACAATCTCCCCCTTACCTGAAAAGTAGACTCTGCTAGCTTGAAAGTGTGGATTCAGCCTGTCTGTATCCAAGGAGATACTGAATAGAGCACCATTAGCCTCCCCCAGGCCCCAGGGACTGGACTTAGCTGATTGGCTCCCAGAATCTCTGCTGCACCTGAGGCCAGCCCCCCCCCACCTGCTCTGGCTCCTTAAGTTTGTGGAGGGAAGGCCAAAGACAGGCACCTCCATTTTGTGTTCCTCTGTGCATTCTCTCCTGTGTCCTGATACAGCCCAGTGTTCAAGGATTGCAAAGAGACCTAGGTAAGGAGCCCAAAGATATTTTCTAGTCAAATAGTATTAATTGTTCAAACAGTGTTTGTTTTACTGTGGACTCTCTGTGTTTTTCAGGCAGCTTGGCCTCTTTTAAAGTGGTGTTTGTTTCAAAATCGTTTTTTTGCTGTGACTGTGTGAATTCCCTTGCTAGTTTAGTGGCTCCCCCCCCCCCCTGCCCCCCTTTTTTTCACCCCTATTCTTAGTAAAAAGACTACATAGACCTTTCAGAGTGTGGTTTTAGGAGACTGTTTTTGAATCTGTTTGTGTGATTTAAATTGTGCTTACAAGCTGTCTGCCCCCCTGTCTTTTTTGCCTTAAAAAGCCCGATTTTTAGAGTGTGCGCCCAGAACTATTGCAGTGTTTGTCTCTTAAACAATCTCCCCCTTACCTGAAAAGTAGACTCTGCTAGTTTGAAAGTGTGGATTCAGCCTGTCTGTATCCAAGGAGATACTGAATAGAGCACCAGTAGCCCCCCCAGGCCCCAGGGACTGGACTTAGCTGATTGGCTCCCTGAGTCTCTGCTGCACCTGAGGCCCGCCCCCCCCCCCCCACCTGCTCTGGCTCCTTAAGTTTGTGTAGGGAAGGCCAAAGACAGGCACCTCCATTTTGTGTTCCTCTGTGCATTCTCTCCTGTGTCCTGATACAGCCCAGTGTTCAAGGATTGCAAAGAGACCTAGGTAAAGAGCCCAAAGATATTTTCTAGTCAAATAGTATTAATTGTTCAAACAGTGTTTGTTTTACTGTGGACTCTCTGTGTTTTTCAGGCAGCTTGGCCTCTTTTAAAGTGGTGTTTGTTTCAAAATCGTTTTTTTGCTGTGACTGTGTGAATTCCCTTGCTAGTTTAGTGGCTCCCCCCCCCCCTGCCCCCCTTTTTTTTCACCCCTATTCTTAGTAAAAAGACTACATAGACCTTTCAGAGTGTGGTTTTAGGAGACTGTTTTTGAATCTGTTTGTGTGATTTAAATTGTGCTTACAAGCTGTCTGCCCCCCTGTCTTTTTTGCCTTAAAAAGACCGATTTTTAGAGTGTGCGCCCAGAACTATTGCAGTGTTTGTCTCTTAAACAATCTCCCCCTTACCTGAAAAGTAGACTCTGCTAGCTTGAAAGTGTGGATTCAGCCTGTCTGTATCCAAGGAGATACTGAATAGAGCACCATTAGCCTCCCCCAGGCCCCAGGGACTGGACTTAGCTGATTGGCTCCCTGAATCTCTGCTGCACCTGAGGCCCGCCCCCCCCCCACCTGCTCTGGCTCCTTAAGTTTGTGGAGGGAAGGCCAAAGACAGGCACCTCCATTTTGTGTTCCTCTGTGCATTCTCTCCTGTGTCCTGATACAGCCCAGTGTTCAAGGATTGCAAAGAGACCTAGGTAAGGAGCCCAAAGATATTTTCTAGTCAAATAGTATTAATTGTTCAAACAGTGTTTGTTTTACTGTGGACTCTCTGTGTTTTTCAGGCAGCTTGGCCTCTTTTAAAGTGGTGTTTGTTTCAAAATCGTTTTTTTGCTGTGACTGTGTGAATTCCCTTGCTAGTTTAGTGGCTCCCCCCCCCCCTCTGCCCCCCTTTTTTTCACCCCTATTCTTAGTAAAAAGACTACATAGACCTTTCAGAGTGTGGTTTTAGGAGACTGTTTTTGAATCTGTTTGTGTGATTTAAATTGTGCTTACAAGCGGTCTGCCCCCCTGTCTTTTTTGCCTTAAAAAGCCCGATTTTTAGAGTGTGCGCCCAGAACTATTGCAGTGTTTGTCTCTTAAACAATCTTCCCCTTACCTGAAAAGTAGACTCTGCTAGCTTGAAAGTGTGGATTCAGCCTGTCTGTATCCAAGGAGATACTGAATAGAGCACCATTAGCCTCCCCCAGGCCCCAGGGACTGGACTTAGCTGATTGGCTCCCTGAATCTCTGCTGCACCTGAGGCCCGCCCCCCCCCCCCACCTGCTCTGGCTCCTTAAGTTTGTGGAGGGAAGGCCAAAGACAGGCACCTCCATTTTGTGTTCCTCTGTGCATTCTCTCCTGTGTCCTGATACAGCCCAGTGTTCAAGGATTGCAAAGAGACCTAGGTAAGGAGCCCAAAGATATTTTCTAGTCAAATAGTATTAATTGTTCAAACAGTGTTTGTTTTACTGTGGACTCTCTGTGTTTTTCAGGCAGCTTGGCCTCTTTTAAAGTGGTGTTTGTTTCAAAATCGTTTTTTTGCTGTGACTGTGTGAATTCCCTTGCTAGTTTAGTGGCTCCCCCCCCCCGCCCCCCTTTTTTTCACCCCTATTCTTAGTAAAAAGACTACATAGACCTTTCAGAGTGTGGTTTTAGGAGACTGTTTTTGAATCTGTTTGTGTGATTTAAATTGTGCTTACAAGCTGTCTGCCCCCCTGTCTTTTTTGCCTTAAAAAGCCCGATCTTTAGAGTGTGCGCCCAGAACGATCGCAGTGTTTGTCTCTTAAACAATCTCCCCCTTACCTGAAAAGTAGACTCTGCTAGCTTGAAAGTGTGGATTCAGCCTGTCTGTATCCAAGGAGATACTGAATAGAGCACCAGTAGCCCCCCCAGGCCCCAGGGACTGGACTTAGCTGATTGGCTCCCTGAGTCTCTGCTGCACCTGAGGCCCGCCCCCCCCCACCTGCTCTGGCTCCTTAAGTTTGTGGAGGGAAGGCCAAAGACAGGCACCTCCATTTTGTGTTCCTCTGTGCATTCTCTCCTGTGTCCTGATACAGCCCAGTGTTCAAGGATTGCAAAGAGACCTAGGTAAGGAGCCCAAAGATATTTTCTAGTCAAATAGTATTAATTGTTCAAACAGTGTTTGTTTTACTGTGGACTCTCTGTGTTTTTCAGGCAGCTTGGCCTCTTTTAAAGTGGTGTTTCTTTCAAAATCGTTTTTTTGCTGTGACTGTGTGAATTCCCTTGCTAGTTTAGTGGCTGCCCCCCCCCTGCCTCCCTTTTTTTCACCCCTATTCTTAGTAAAAAGACTACATAGACCTTTCAGAGTGTGGTTTTAGGAGACTGTTTTTGAATCTGTTTGTGTGATTTAAATTGTGCTTACAAGCTGTCTGCCCCCCTGTCTTTTTTGCCTTAAAAAGCCCGATTTTTAGAGTGTGCGCCCAGAACTATTGCAGTGTTTGTCTCTTAAACAATCTCCCCCTTACCTGAAAAGTAGACTCTGCTAGCTTGAAAGTGTGGATTCAGCCTGTCTGTATCCAAGGAGATACTGAATAGAGCACCATTAGCCTCCCCCAGGCCCCAGGGACTGGACTTAGCTGATTGGCTCCCTGAATCTCTGCTGCACCTGAGGCCCGCCCCCCCCCCACCTGCTCTGGCTCCTTAAGTTTGTGGAGGGAAGGCCAAAGACAGGCACCTCCATTTTGTGTTCCTCTGTGCATTCTCTCCTGTGTCCTGATACAGCCCAGTGTTCAAGGATTGCAAAGAGACCTAGGTAAGGAGCCCAAAGATATTTTCTAGTCAAATAGTATTAATTGTTCAAACAGTGTTTGTTTTACTGTGGACTCTCTGTGTTTTTCAGGCAGCTTGGCCTCTTTTAAAGTGGTGTTTGTTTCAAAATCGTTTTTTTGCTGTGACTGTGTGAATTCCCTTGCTAGTTTAGTGGCTCCCCCCCCCTGCCCCCCTTTTTTTCACCCCTATTCTTAGTAAAAAGACTACATAGACCTTTCAGAGTGTGGTTTTAGGAGACTGTTTTTGAATCTGTTTGTGTGATTTAAATTGTGCTTACAAGCTGTCTGCCCCCCTGTCTTTTTTGCCTTAAAAAGCCCGATTTTTAGAGTGTGCGCCCAGAACTATTGCAGTGTTTGTCTCTTAAACAATCTCCCCCTTACCTGAAAAGTAGACTCTGCTAGCTTGAAAGTGTGGATTCAGCCTGTCTGTATCCAAGGAGATACTGAATAGAGCACCAGTAGCCCCCCCAGGCCCCAGGGACTGGACTTAGCTGATTGGCTCCCTGAGTCTCTGCTGCACCTGAGGCCCGCCCCACCCCCACCTGCTCTGGCTCCTTAAGTTTGTGGAGGGAAGGCCAAAGACAGGCACCTCCATTTTGTGTTCCTCTGTGCATTCTCTCCTGTGTCCTGATACAGCCCAGTGTTCAAGGATTGCAAAGAGACCTAGGTAAGGAGCCCAAAGATATTTTCTAGTCAAATAGTATTAATTGTTCAAACAGTGTTTGTTTTACTGTGGACTCTCTGTGTTTTTCAGGCAGCTTGGCCTCTTTTAAAGTGGTGTTTGTTTCAAAATCGTTTTTTTGCTGTGACTGTGTGAATTCCCTTGCTAGTTTAGTGGCTCCCCCCCCCCCCCGCCCCCCTTTTTTTCACCCCTATTCTTAGTAAAAAGACTACATAGACCTTTCAGAGTGTGGTTTTAGGAGACTGTTTTTGAATCTGTTTGTGTGATTTAAATTGTGCTTACAAGCTGTCTGCCCCCCTGTCTTTTTTGCCTTAAAAAGCCCGATTTTTAGAGTGTGCGCCCAGAACTATTGCAGTGTTTGTCTCTTAAACAATCTCCCCCTTACCTGAAAAGTAGACTCTGCTAGCTTGAAAGTGTGGATTCAGCCTGTCTGTATCCAAGGAGATACTGAATAGAACACCAGTAGCCCCCCCAGGCCCCAGGGACTGGACTTAGCTGATTGGCTCCCTGAGTCTCTGCTGCACCTGAGGCCCGCCCCCCCCCCCACCTGCTCTGGCTCCTTAAGTTTGTGGAGGGAAGGCCAAAGACAGGCACCTCCATTTTGTGTTCCTCTGTGCATTCTCTCCTGTGTCCTGATACAGCCCAGTGTTCAAGGATTGCAAAGAGACCTAGGTAAGGAGCCCAAAGATATTTTCTAGTCAAATAGTATTAATTGTTCAAACAGTGTTTGTTTTACTGTGGACTCTCTGTGTTTTTCAGGCAGCTTGGCCTCTTTTAAAGTGGTGTTTGTTTCAAAATCGTTTTTTTGCTGTGACTGTGTGAATTCCCATGCTAGTTTAGTGGCTCCCCCCCCCTTGCCCCCCTTTTTTTCACCCCTATTCTTAGTAAAAAGACTACATAGACCTTTCAGAGTGTGGTTTTAGGAGACTGTTTTTGAATCTGTTTGTGTGATTTAAATTGTGCTTACAAGCTGTCTGCCCCCCTGTCTTTTTTGCCTTAAAAAGCCCGATTTTTAGAGTGTGCGCCCAGAACTATTGCAGTGTTTGTCTCTTAAACAATCTCCCCCTTACCTGAAAAGTAGACTCTGCTAGCTTGAAAGTGTGGATTCAGCCTGTCTGTATCCAAGGAGATACTGAATAGAGCACCATTAGCCTCCCCCAGGCCCCAGGGACTGGACTTAGCTGATTGGCTCCCAGAATCTCTGCTGCACCTGAGGCCAGCCCCCCCCCACCTGCTCTGGCTCCTTAAGTTTGTGGAGGGAAGGCCAAAGACAGGCACCTCCATTTTGTGTTCCTCTGTGCATTCTCTCCTGTGTCCTGATACAGCCCAGTGTTCAAGGATTGCAAAGAGACCTAGGTAAGGAGCCCAAAGATATTTTCTAGTCAAATAGTATTAATTGTTCAAACAGTGTTTGTTTTACTGTGGACTCTCTGTGTTTTTCAGGCAGCTTGGCCTCTTTTAAAGTGGTGTTTGTTTCAAAATCGTTTTTTTGCTGTGACTGTGTGAATTCCCTTGCTAGTTTAGTGGCTCCCCCCCCCCCCTGCCCCCCTTTTTTTCACCCCTATTCTTAGTAAAAAGACTACATAGACCTTTCAGAGTGTGGTTTTAGGAGACTGTTTTTGAATCTGTTTGTGTGATTTAAATTGTGCTTACAAGCTGTCTGCCCCCCTGTCTTTTTTGCCTTAAAAAGCCCGATTTTTAGAGTGTGCGCCCAGAACTATTGCAGTGTTTGTCTCTTAAACAATCTCCCCCTTACCTGAAAAGTAGACTCTGCTAGTTTGAAAGTGTGGATTCAGCCTGTCTGTATCCAAGGAGATACTGAATAGAGCACCAGTAGCCCCCCCAGGCCCCAGGGACTGGACTTAGCTGATTGGCTCCCTGAGTCTCTGCTGCACCTGAGGCCCGCCCCCCCCCCCCACCTGCTCTGGCTCCTTAAGTTTGTGTAGGGAAGGCCAAAGACAGGCACCTCCATTTTGTGTTCCTCTGTGCATTCTCTCCTGTGTCCTGATACAGCCCAGTGTTCAAGGATTGCAAAGAGACCTAGGTAAAGAGCCCAAAGATATTTTCTAGTCAAATAGTATTAATTGTTCAAACAGTGTTTGTTTTACTGTGGACTCTCTGTGTTTTTCAGGCAGCTTGGCCTCTTTTAAAGTGGTGTTTGTTTCAAAATCGTTTTTTTGCTGTGACTGTGTGAATTCCCTTGCTAGTTTAGTGGCTCCCCCCCCCCCTGCCCCCCTTTTTTTTCACCCCTATTCTTAGTAAAAAGACTACATAGACCTTTCAGAGTGTGGTTTTAGGAGACTGTTTTTGAATCTGTTTGTGTGATTTAAATTGTGCTTACAAGCTGTCTGCCCCCCTGTCTTTTTTGCCTTAAAAAGACCGATTTTTAGAGTGTGCGCCCAGAACTATTGCAGTGTTTGTCTCTTAAACAATCTCCCCCTTACCTGAAAAGTAGACTCTGCTAGCTTGAAAGTGTGGATTCAGCCTGTCTGTATCCAAGGAGATACTGAATAGAGCACCATTAGCCTCCCCCAGGCCCCAGGGACTGGACTTAGCTGATTGGCTCCCTGAATCTCTGCTGCACCTGAGGCCCGCCCCCCCCCCACCTGCTCTGGCTCCTTAAGTTTGTGGAGGGAAGGCCAAAGACAGGCACCTCCATTTTGTGTTCCTCTGTGCATTCTCTCCTGTGTCCTGATACAGCCCAGTGTTCAAGGATTGCAAAGAGACCTAGGTAAGGAGCCCAAAGATATTTTCTAGTCAAATAGTATTAATTGTTCAAACAGTGTTTGTTTTACTGTGGACTCTCTGTGTTTTTCAGGCAGCTTGGCCTCTTTTAAAGTGGTGTTTGTTTCAAAATCGTTTTTTTGCTGTGACTGTGTGAATTCCCTTGCTAGTTTAGTGGCTCCCCCCCCCCTCTGCCCCCCTTTTTTTCACCCCTATTCTTAGTAAAAAGACTACATAGACCTTTCAGAGTGTGGTTTTAGGAGACTGTTTTTGAATCTGTTTGTGTGATTTAAATTGTGCTTACAAGCGGTCTGCCCCCCTGTCTTTTTTGCCTTAAAAAGCCCGATTTTTAGAGTGTGCGCCCAGAACTATTGCAGTGTTTGTCTCTTAAACAATCTTCCCCTTACCTGAAAAGTAGACTCTGCTAGCTTGAAAGTGTGGATTCAGCCTGTCTGTATCCAAGGAGATACTGAATAGAGCACCAGTAGCCCCCCCAGGTCCCAGGGACTGGACTTAGCTGATTGGCTCCCTGAGTCTCTGCTGCACCTGAGGCCCGCCCCCCCCCCCACCTGCTCTGGCTCCTTAAGTTTGTGGAGGGAAGGCCAAAGACAGGCACCTCCATTTTGTGTTCCTCTGTGCATTCTCTCCTGTGTCCTGATATAGCCCAGTGTTCAAGGATTGCAAAGAGACCTAGGTAAGGAGCCCAAAGATATATTCTAGTCAAATAGTATTAATTGTTCAAACAGTGTTTGTTTTACTGTGGACTCTCTGTGTTTTTCAGGCAGCTTGGCCTCTTTTAAAGTGGTGTTTGTTTCAAAATCGTTTTTTTGCTGTGACTGTGTGAATTCCCTTGCTAGTTTAGTGGCTCCCCCCCCCCGCCCCCCTTTTTTTCACCCCTATTCTTAGTAAAAAGACTACATAGACCTTTCAGAGTGTGGTTTTAGGAGACTGTTTTTGAATCTGTTTGTGTGATTTAAATTGTGCTTACAAGCTGTCTGCCCCCCTGTCTTTTTTGCCTTAAAAAGCCCGATCTTTAGAGTGTGCGCCCAGAACGATCGCAGTGTTTGTCTCTTAAACAATCTCCCCCTTACCTGAAAAGTAGACTCTGCTAGCTTGAAAGTGTGGATTCAGCCTGTCTGTATCCAAGGAGATACTGAATAGAGCACCATTAGCCTCCCCCAGGCCCCAGGGACTGGACTTAGCTGATTGGCTCCCTGAATCTCTGCTGCACCTGAGGCCCGCCCCCCCCCCCACCTGCTCTGGCTCCTTAAGTTTGTGGAGGGAAGGCCAAAGACAGGCACCTCCATTTTGTGTTCCTCTGTGCATTCTCTCCTGTGTCCTGATACAGCCCAGTGTTCAAGGATTGCAAAGAGACCTAGGTAAGGAGCCCAAAGATATTTTCTAGTCAAATAGTATTAATTGTTCAAACAGTGTTTGTTTTACTGTGGACTCTCTGTGTTTTTCAGGCAGCTTGGCCTCTTTTAAAGTGGTGTTTGTTTCAAAATCGTTTTTTTGCTGTGACTGTGTGAATTCCCTTGCTAGTTTAGTGGCTCCCCCCCCCTGCCCCCCTTTTTTTCACCCCTATTCTTAGTAAAAAGACTACATAGACCTTTCAGAGTGTGGTTTTAGGAGACTGTTTTTGAA
Organism: Pleurodeles waltl; assembly: GCF_031143425.1. Lineage (NCBI taxonomy): Eukaryota > Metazoa > Chordata > Amphibia > Caudata > Salamandridae > Pleurodeles > Pleurodeles waltl. The sequence goes on along the minus strand of NC_090439.1, from coordinate 56,738,954 downwards.
TCTGTTTGTGTGATTTAAATTGTGCTTACAAGCTGTCTGCCCCCCTGTCTTTTTTGCCTTAAAAAGCCCGATTTTTAGAGTGTGCGCCCAGAACTATTGCAGTGTTTGTCTCTTAAACAATCTCCCCCTTACCTGAAAAGTAGACTCTGCTAGCTTGAAAGTGTGGATTCAGCCTGTCTGTATCCAAGGAGATACTGAATAGAGCACCAGTAGCCCCCCCAGGCCCCAGGGACTGGACTTAGCTGATTGGCTCCCTGAGTCTCTGCTGCACCTGAGGCCCGCCCCACCCCCACCTGCTCTGGCTCCTTAAGTTTGTGGAGGGAAGGCCAAAGACAGGCACCTCCATTTTGTGTTCCTCTGTGCATTCTCTCCTGTGTCCTGATACAGCCCAGTGTTCAAGGATTGCAAAGAGACCTAGGTAAGGAGCCCAAAGATATTTTCTAGTCAAATAGTATTAATTGTTCAAACAGTGTTTGTTTTACTGTGGACTCTCTGTGTTTTTCAGGCAGCTTGGCCTCTTTTAAAGTGGTGTTTGTTTCAAAATCGTTTTTTTGCTGTGACTGTGTGAATTCCCTTGCTAGTTTAGTGGCTCCCCCCCCCCCGCCCCCCTTTTTTTCACCCCTATTCTTAGTAAAAAGACTACATAGACCTTTCAGAGTGTGGTTTTAGGAGACTGTTTTTGAATCTGTTTGTGTGATTTAAATTGTGCTTACAAGCTGTCTGCCCCCCTGTCTTTTTTGCCTTAAAAAGCCCGATTTTTAGAGTGTGCGCCCAGAACTATTGCAGTGTTTGTCTCTTAAACAATCTCCCCCTTACCTGAAAAGTAGACTCTGCTAGCTTGAAAGTGTGGATTCAGCCTGTCTGTATCCAAGGAGATACTGAATAGAACACCAGTAGCCCCCCCAGGCCCCAGGGACTGGACTTAGCTGATTGGCTCCCTGAGTCTCTGCTGCACCTGAGGCCCGCCCCCCCCCCCCCCCCCACCTGCTCTGGCTCCTTAAGTTTGTGGAGGGAAGGCCAAAGACAGGCACCTCCATTTTGTGTTCCTCTGTGCATTCTCTCCTGTGTCCTGATACAGCCCAGTGTTCAAGGATTGCAAAGAGACCTAGGTAAGGAGCCCAAAGATATTTTCTAGTCAAATAGTATTAATTGTTCAAACAGTGTTTGTTTTACTGTGGACTCTCTGTGTTTTTCAGGCAGCTTGGCCTCTTTTAAAGTGGTGTTTGTTTCAAAATCGTTTTTTTGCTGTGACTGTGTGAATTCCCTTGCTAGTTTAGTGGCTCCCCCCCCCTTGCCCCCCTTTTTTTCACCCCTATTCTTAGTAAAAAGACTACATAGACCTTTCAGAGTGTGGTTTTAGGAGACTGTTTTTGAATCTGTTTGTGTGATTTAAATTGTGCTTACAAGCTGTCTGCCCCCCTGTCTTTTTTGCCTTAAAAAGCCCGATTTTTAGAGTGTGCGCCCAGAACTATTGCAGTGTTTGTCTCTTAAACAATCTCCCCCTTACCTGAAAAGTAGACTCTGCTAGCTTGAAAGTGTGGATTCAGCCTGTCTGTATCCAAGGAGATACTGAATAGAGCACCAGTAGCCCCCCCAGGCCCAGGGACTGGACTTAGCTGATTGGCTCCCTGAGTCTCTGCTGCACCTGAGGCCCGCCCCACCCCCACCTGCTCTGGCTCCTTAAGTTTGTGGAGGGAAGGCCAAAGACAGGCACCTCCATTTTGTGTTCCTCTGTGCATTCTCTCCTGTGTCCTGATACAGCCCAGTGTTCAAGGATTGCAAAGAGACCTAGGTAAGGAGCCCAAAGATATTTTCTAGTCAAATAGTATTAATTGTTCAAACAGTGTTTGTTTTACTGTGGACTCTCTGTGTTTTTCAGGCAGCTTGGCCTCTTTTAAAGTGGTGTTTGTTTCAAAATCGTTTTTTTGCTGTGACTGTGTGAATTCCCTTGCTAGTTTAGTGGCTCCCCCCCCCCCCCACCCCCCTTTTTTTCACCCCTATTCTTAGTAAAAAGACTACATAGACCTTTCAGAGTGTGGTTTTAGGAGACTGTTTTTGAATCTGTTTGTGTGATTTAAATTGTGCTTACAAGCTGTCTGCCCCCCTGTCTTTTTTGCCTTAAAAAGCCCGATTTTTAGAGTGTGCGCCCAGAACTATTGCAGTGTTTGTCTCTTAAACAATCTCCCCCTTACCTGAAAAGTAGACTCTGCTAGCTTGAAAGTGTGGATTCAGCCTGTCTGTATCCAAGGAGATACTGAATAGAGCACCATTAGCCTCCCCCAGGCCCCAGGGACTGGACTTAGCTGATTGGCTCCCAGAATCTCTGCTGCACCTGAGGCCAGCCCCCCCCCACCTGCTCTGGCTCCTTAAGTTTGTGGAGGGAAGGCCAAAGACAGGCACCTCCATTTTGTGTTCCTCTGTGCATTCTCTCCTGTGTCCTGATACAGCCCAGTGTTCAAGGATTGCAAAGAGACCTAGGTAAGGAGCCCAAAGATATTTTCTAGTCAAATAGTATTAATTGTTCAAACAGTGTTTGTTTTACTGTGGACTCTCTGTGTTTTTCAGGCAGCTTGGCCTCTTTTAAAGTGGTGTTTGTTTCAAAATCGTTTTTTTGCTGTGACTGTGTGAATTCCCTTGCTAGTTTAGTGGCTCCCCCCTGCCCCCCTTTTTTTCACCCCTATTCTTAGTAAAAAGACTACATAGACCTTTCAGAGTGTGGTTTTAGGAGACTGTTTTTGAATCTGTTTGTGTGATTTAAATTGTGCTTACAAGCTGTCTGCCCCCCTGTCTTTTTTGCCTTAAAAAGCCCGATTTTTAGAGTGTGCGCCCAGAACTATTGCAGTGTTTGTCTCTTAAACAATCTCACCCTTACCTGAAAAGTAGACTCTGCTAGTTTGAAAGTGTGGATTCAGCCTGTCTGTATCCAAGGAGATACTGAATAGAGCACCAGTAGCCCCCCCAGGCCCCAGGGACTGGACTTAGCTGATTGGCTCCCTGAGTCTCTGCTGCACCTGAGGCCCGCCCCCCCCCCCCCCCCCACCTGCTCTGGCTCCTTAAGTTTGTGTAGGGAAGGCCAAAGACAGGCACCTCCATTTTGTGTTCCTCTGTGCATTCTCTCCTGTGTCCTGATACAGCCCAGTGTTCAAGGATTGCAAAGAGACCTAGGTAAGGAGCCCAAAGATATTTTCTAGTCAAATAGTATTAATTGTTCAAACAGTGTTTGTTTTACTGTGGACTCTCTGTGTTTTTCAGGCAGCTTGGCCTCTTTTAAAGTGGTGTTTGTTTCAAAATCGTTTTTTTGCTGTGACTGTGTGAATTCCCTTGCTAGTTTAGTGGCTCCCCCCCCCCCTGCCCCCCTTTTTTTTCACCCCTATTCTTAGTAAAAAGACTACATAGACCTTTCAGAGTGTGGTTTTAGGAGACTGTTTTTGAATCTGTTTGTGTGATTTAAATTGTGCTTACAAGCTGTCTGCCCCCCTGTCTTTTTTGCCTTAAAAAGACCGATTTTTAGAGTGTGCGCCCAGAACTATTGCAGTGTTTGTCTCTTAAACAATCTCCCCCTTACCTGAAAAGTAGACTCTGCTTGCTTGAAAGTGTGGATTCAGCCTGTCTGTATCCAAGGAGATACTGAATAGAGCACCATTAGCCTCCCCCAGGCCCCAGGGACTGGACTTAGCTGATTGGCTCCCTGAATCTCTGCTGCACCTGAGGCCCGCACCCCCCCCCACCTGCTCTGGCTCCTTAAGTTTGTGGAGGGAAGGCCAAAGACAGGCACCTCCATTTTGTGTTCCTCTGTGCATTCTCTCCTGTGTCCTGATACAGCCCAGTGTTCAAGGATTGCAAAGAGACCTAGGTAAGGAGCCCAAAGATATTTTCTAGTCAAATAGTATTAATTGTTCAAACAGTGTTTGTTTTACTGTGGACTCTCTGTGTTTTTCAGGCAGCTTGGCCTCTTTTAAAGTGGTGTTTGTTTCAAAATCGTTTTTTTGCTGTGACTGTGTGAATTCCCTTGCTAGTTTAGTGGCTCCCCCCCCCCCCTACCCCCCTTTTTTTCACCCCTATTCTTAGTAAAAAGACTACATAGACCTTTCAGAGTGTGGTTTTAGGAGACTGTTTTTGAATCTGTTTGTGTGATTTAAATTGTGCTTACAAGCTGTCTGCCCCCCTGTCTTTTTTGCCTTAAAAAGCCCGATTTTTAGAGTGTGCGCCCAGAACTATTGCAGTGTTTGTCTCTTAAACAATCTCCCCCTTACCTGAAAAGTAGACTCTGCTAGCTTGAAAGTGTGGATTCAGCCTGTCTGTATCCAAGGAGATACTGAATAGAACACCAGTAGCCCCCCCAGGCCCCAGGGACTGGACTTAGCTGATTGGCTCCCTGAGTCTCTGCTGCACCTGAGGCCCGCCCCCCCCCCCCCCCACCTGCTCTGGCTCCTTAAGTTTGTGGAGGGAAGGCCAAAGACAGGCACCTCCATTTTGTGTTCCTCTGTGCATTCTCTCCTGTGTCCTGATACAGCCCAGTGTTCAAGGATTGCAAAGAGACCTAGGTAAGGAGCCCAAAGATATTTTCTAGTCAAATAGTATTAATTGTTCAAACAGTGTTTGTTTTACTGTGGACTCTCTGTGTTTTTCAGGCAGCTTGGCCTCTTTTAAAGTGGTGTTTGTTTCAAAATCGTTTTTTTGCTGTGACTGTGTGAATTCCCTTGCTAGTTTAGTGGCTCCCCCCCCCCCTCTGCCCCCCTTTTTTTCACCCCTATTCTTAGTAAAAAGACTACATAGACCTTTCAGAGTGTGGTTTTAGGAGACTGTTTTTGAATCTGTTTGTGTGATTTAAATTGTGCTTACAAGCGGTCTGCCCCCCTGTCTTTTTTGCCTTAAAAAGCCCGATTTTTAGAGTGTGCGCCCAGAACTATTGCAGTGTTTGTCTCTTAAACAATCTTCCCCTTACCTGAAAAGTAGACTCTGCTAGCTTGAAAGTGTGGATTCAGCCTGTCTGTATCCAAGGAGATACTGAATAGAGCACCATTAGCCTCCCCCAGGCCCCAGGGACTGGACTTAGCTGATTGGCTCCCTGAATCTCTGCTGCACCTGAGGCCCGCCCCCCCCCCCCACCTGCTCTGGCTCCTTAAGTTTGTGGAGGGAAGGCCAAAGACAGGCACCTCCATTTTGTGTTCCTCTGTGCATTCTCTCCTGTGTCCTGATACAGCCCAGTGTTCAAGGATTGCAAAGAGACCTAGGTAAGGAGCCCAAAGATATTTTCTAGTCAAATAGTATTAATTGTTCAAACAGTGTTTGTTTTACTGTGGACTCTCTGTGTTTTTCAGGCAGCTTGGCCTCTTTTAAAGTGGTGTTTGTTTCAAAATCGTTTTTTTGCTGTGACTGTGTGAATTCCCTTGCTAGTTTAGTGGCTCCCCCCCCCCCGCCCCCCTTTTTTTCACCCCTATTCTTAGTAAAAAGACTACATAGACCTTTCAGAGTGTGGTTTTAGGAGACTGTTTTTGAATCTGTTTGTGTGATTTAAATTGTGCTTACAAGCTGTCTGCCCCCCTGTCTTTTTTGCCTTAAAAAGCCCGATCTTTAGAGTGTGCGCCCAGAACGATCGCAGTGTTTGTCTCTTAAACAATCTCCCCCTTACCTGAAAAGTAGACTCTGCTAGCTTGAAAGTGTGGATTCAGCCTGTCTGTATCCAAGGAGATACTGAATAGAGCACCAGTAGCCCCCCCAGGCCCCAGGGACTGGACTTAGCTGATTGGCTCCCTGAGTCTCTGCTGCACCTGAGGCCCGCCCCCCCCCACCTGCTCTGGCTCCTTAAGTTTGTGGAGGGAAGGCCAAAGACAGGCACCTCCATTTTGTGTTCCTCTGTGCATTCTCTCCTGTGTCCTGATACAGCCCAGTGTTCAAGGATTGCAAAGAGACCTAGGTAAGGAGCCCAAAGATATTTTCTAGTCAAATAGTATTAATTGTTCAAACAGTGTTTGTTTTACTGTGGACTCTCTGTGTTTTTCAGGCAGCTTGGCCTCTTTTAAAGTGGTGTTTCTTTCAAAATCGTTTTTTTGCTGTGACTGTGTGAATTCCCTTGCTAGTTTAGTGGCTGCCCCCCCCCTGCCTCCCTTTTTTTCACCCCTATTCTTAGTAAAAAGACTACATAGACCTTTCAGAGTGTGGTTTTAGGAGACTGTTTTTGAATCTGTTTGTGTGATTTAAATTGTGCTTACAAGCTGTCTGCCCCCCTGTCTTTTTTGCCTTAAAAAGCCCGATTTTTAGAGTGTGCGCCCAGAACTATTGCAGTGTTTGTCTCTTAAACAATCTCCCCCTTACCTGAAAAGTAGACTCTGCTAGCTTGAAAGTGTGGATTCAGCCTGTCTGTATCCAAGGAGATACTGAATAGAGCACCATTAGCCTCCCCCAGGCCCCAGGGACTGGACTTAGCTGATTGGCTCCCTGAATCTCTGCTGCACCTGAGGCCCGCCCCCCCCCCACCTGCTCTGGCTCCTTAAGTTTGTGGAGGGAAGGCCAAAGACAGGCACCTCCATTTTGTGTTCCTCTGTGCATTCTCTCCTGTGTCCTGATACAGCCCAGTGTTCAAGGATTGCAAAGAGACCTAGGTAAGGAGCCCAAAGATATTTTCTAGTCAAATAGTATTAATTGTTCAAACAGTGTTTGTTTTACTGTGGACTCTCTGTGTTTTTCAGGCAGCTTGGCCTCTTTTAAAGTGGTGTTTGTTTCAAAATCGTTTTTTTGCTGTGACTGTGTGAATTCCCTTGCTAGTTTAGTGGCTCCCCCCCCCTGCCCCCCTTTTTTTCACCCCTATTCTTAGTAAAAAGACTACATAGACCTTTCAGAGTGTGGTTTTAGGAGACTGTTTTTGAATCTGTTTGTGTGATTTAAATTGTGCTTACAAGCTGTCTGCCCCCCTGTCTTTTTTGCCTTAAAAAGCCCGATTTTTAGAGTGTGCGCCCAGAACTATTGCAGTGTTTGTCTCTTAAACAATCTCCCCCTTACCTGAAAAGTAGACTCTGCTAGCTTGAAAGTGTGGATTCAGCCTGTCTGTATCCAAGGAGATACTGAATAGAGCACCAGTAGCCCCCCCAGGCCCCAGGGACTGGACTTAGCTGATTGGCTCCCTGAGTCTCTGCTGCACCTGAGGCCCGCCCCACCCCCACCTGCTCTGGCTCCTTAAGTTTGTGGAGGGAAGGCCAAAGACAGGCACCTCCATTTTGTGTTCCTCTGTGCATTCTCTCCTGTGTCCTGATACAGCCCAGTGTTCAAGGATTGCAAAGAGACCTAGGTAAGGAGCCCAAAGATATTTTCTAGTCAAATAGTATTAATTGTTCAAACAGTGTTTGTTTTACTGTGGACTCTCTGTGTTTTTCAGGCAGCTTGGCCTCTTTTAAAGTGGTGTTTGTTTCAAAATCGTTTTTTTGCTGTGACTGTGTGAATTCCCTTGCTAGTTTAGTGGCTCCCCCCCCCCCCGCCCCCCTTTTTTTCACCCCTATTCTTAGTAAAAAGACTACATAGACCTTTCAGAGTGTGGTTTTAGGAGACTGTTTTTGAATCTGTTTGTGTGATTTAAATTGTGCTTACAAGCTGTCTGCCCCCCTGTCTTTTTTGCCTTAAAAAGCCCGATTTTTAGAGTGTGCGCCCAGAACTATTGCAGTGTTTGTCTCTTAAACAATCTCCCCCTTACCTGAAAAGTAGACTCTGCTAGCTTGAAAGTGTGGATTCAGCCTGTCTGTATCCAAGGAGATACTGAATAGAACACCAGTAGCCCCCCCAGGCCCCAGGGACTGGACTTAGCTGATTGGCTCCCTGAGTCTCTGCTGCACCTGAGGCCCGCCCCCCCCCCCCACCTGCTCTGGCTCCTTAAGTTTGTGGAGGGAAGGCCAAAGACAGGCACCTCCATTTTGTGTTCCTCTGTGCATTCTCTCCTGTGTCCTGATACAGCCCAGTGTTCAAGGATTGCAAAGAGACCTAGGTAAGGAGCCCAAAGATATTTTCTAGTCAAATAGTATTAATTGTTCAAACAGTGTTTGTTTTACTGTGGACTCTCTGTGTTTTTCAGGCAGCTTGGCCTCTTTTAAAGTGGTGTTTGTTTCAAAATCGTTTTTTTGCTGTGACTGTGTGAATTCCCTTGCTAGTTTAGTGGCTCCCCCCCCCTTGCCCCCCTTTTTTTCACCCCTATTCTTAGTAAAAAGACTACATAGACCTTTCAGAGTGTGGTTTTAGGAGACTGTTTTTGAATCTGTTTGTGTGATTTAAATTGTGCTTACAAGCTGTCTGCCCCCCTGTCTTTTTTGCCTTAAAAAGCCCGATTTTTAGAGTGTGCGCCCAGAACTATTGCAGTGTTTGTCTCTTAAACAATCTCCCCCTTACCTGAAAAGTAGACTCTGCTAGCTTGAAAGTGTGGATTCAGCCTGTCTGTATCCAAGGAGATACTGAATAGAGCACCATTAGCCTCCCCCAGGCCCCAGGGACTGGACTTAGCTGATTGGCTCCCAGAATCTCTGCTGCACCTGAGGCCAGCCCCCCCCCACCTGCTCTGGCTCCTTAAGTTTGTGGAGGGAAGGCCAAAGACAGGCACCTCCATTTTGTGTTCCTCTGTGCATTCTCTCCTGTGTCCTGATACAGCCCAGTGTTCAAGGATTGCAAAGAGACCTAGGTAAGGAGCCCAAAGATATTTTCTAGTCAAATAGTATTAATTGTTCAAACAGTGTTTGTTTTACTGTGGACTCTCTGTGTTTTTCAGGCAGCTTGGCCTCTTTTAAAGTGGTGTTTGTTTCAAAATCGTTTTTTTGCTGTGACTGTGTGAATTCCCTTGCTAGTTTAGTGGCTCCCCCCCCCCCCTGCCCCCCTTTTTTTCACCCCTATTCTTAGTAAAAAGACTACATAGACCTTTCAGAGTGTGGTTTTAGGAGACTGTTTTTGAATCTGTTTGTGTGATTTAAATTGTGCTTACAAGCTGTCTGCCCCCCTGTCTTTTTTGCCTTAAAAAGCCCGATTTTTAGAGTGTGCGCCCAGAACTATTGCAGTGTTTGTCTCTTAAACAATCTCCCCCTTACCTGAAAAGTAGACTCTGCTAGTTTGAAAGTGTGGATTCAGCCTGTCTGTATCCAAGGAGATACTGAATAGAGCACCAGTAGCCCCCCCAGGCCCCAGGGACTGGACTTAGCTGATTGGCTCCCTGAGTCTCTGCTGCACCTGAGGCCCGCCCCCCCCCCCCCACCTGCTCTGGCTCCTTAAGTTTGTGTAGGGAAGGCCAAAGACAGGCACCTCCATTTTGTGTTCCTCTGTGCATTCTCTCCTGTGTCCTGATACAGCCCAGTGTTCAAGGATTGCAAAGAGACCTAGGTAAAGAGCCCAAAGATATTTTCTAGTCAAATAGTATTAATTGTTCAAACAGTGTTTGTTTTACTGTGGACTCTCTGTGTTTTTCAGGCAGCTTGGCCTCTTTTAAAGTGGTGTTTGTTTCAAAATCGTTTTTTTGCTGTGACTGTGTGAATTCCCTTGCTAGTTTAGTGGCTCCCCCCCCCCCTGCCCCCCTTTTTTTTCACCCCTATTCTTAGTAAAAAGACTACATAGACCTTTCAGAGTGTGGTTTTAGGAGACTGTTTTTGAATCTGTTTGTGTGATTTAAATTGTGCTTACAAGCTGTCTGCCCCCCTGTCTTTTTTGCCTTAAAAAGACCGATTTTTAGAGTGTGCGCCCAGAACTATTGCAGTGTTTGTCTCTTAAACAATCTCCCCCTTACCTGAAAAGTAGACTCTGCTAGCTTGAAAGTGTGGATTCAGCCTGTCTGTATCCAAGGAGATACTGAATAGAGCACCATTAGCCTCCCCCAGGCCCCAGGGACTGGACTTAGCTGATTGGCTCCCTGAATCTCTGCTGCACCTGAGGCCCGCCCCCCCCCCACCTGCTCTGGCTCCTTAAGTTTGTGGAGGGAAGGCCAAAGACAGGCACCTCCATTTTGTGTTCCTCTGTGCATTCTCTCCTGTGTCCTGATACAGCCCAGTGTTCAAGGATTGCAAAGAGACCTAGGTAAGGAGCCCAAAGATATTTTCTAGTCAAATAGTATTAATTGTTCAAACAGTGTTTGTTTTACTGTGGACTCTCTGTGTTTTTCAGGCAGCTTGGCCTCTTTTAAAGTGGTGTTTGTTTCAAAATCGTTTTTTTGCTGTGACTGTGTGAATTCCCTTGCTAGTTTAGTGGCTCCCCCCCCCCCTCTGCCCCCCTTTTTTTCACCCCTATTCTTAGTAAAAAGACTACATAGACCTTTCAGAGTGTGGTTTTAGGAGACTGTTTTTGAATCTGTTTGTGTGATTTAAATTGTGCTTACAAGCGGTCTGCCCCCCTGTCTTTTTTGCCTTAAAAAGCCCGATTTTTAGAGTGTGCGCCCAGAACTATTGCAGTGTTTGTCTCTTAAACAATCTTCCCCTTACCTGAAAAGTAGACTCTGCTAGCTTGAAAGTGTGGATTCAGCCTGTCTGTATCCAAGGAGATACTGAATAGAGCACCAGTAGCCCCCCCAGGTCCCAGGGACTGGACTTAGCTGATTGGCTCCCTGAGTCTCTGCTGCACCTGAGGCCCGCCCCCCCCCCCACCTGCTCTGGCTCCTTAAGTTTGTGGAGGGAAGGCCAAAGACAGGCACCTCCATTTTGTGTTCCTCTGTGCATTCTCTCCTGTGTCCTGATATAGCCCAGTGTTCAAGGATTGCAAAGAGACCTAGGTAAGGAGCCCAAAGATATATTCTAGTCAAATAGTATTAATTGTTCAAACAGTGTTTGTTTTACTGTGGACTCTCTGTGTTTTTCAGGCAGCTTGGCCTCTTTTAAAGTGGTGTTTGTTTCAAAATCGTTTTTTTGCTGTGACTGTGTGAATTCCCTTGCTAGTTTAGTGGCTCCCCCCCCCCGCCCCCCTTTTTTTCACCCCTATTCTTAGTAAAAAGACTACATAGACCTTTCAGAGTGTGGTTTTAGGAGACTGTTTTTGAATCTGTTTGTGTGATTTAAATTGTGCTTACAAGCTGTCTGCCCCCCTGTCTTTTTTGCCTTAAAAAGCCCGATCTTTAGAGTGTGCGCCCAGAACGATCGCAGTGTTTGTCTCTTAAACAATCTCCCCCTTACCTGAAAAGTAGACTCTGCTAGCTTGAAAGTGTGGATTCAGCCTGTCTGTATCCAAGGAGATACTGAATAGAGCACCATTAGCCTCCCCCAGGCCCCAGGGACTGGACTTAGCTGATTGGCTCCCTGAATCTCTGCTGCACCTGAGGCCCGCCCCCCCCCCCACCTGCTCTGGCTCCTTAAGTTTGTGGAGGGAAGGCCAAAGACAGGCACCTCCATTTTGTGTTCCTCTGTGCATTCTCTCCTGTGTCCTGATACAGCCCAGTGTTCAAGGATTGCAAAGAGACCTAGGTAAGGAGCCCAAAGATATTTTCTAGTCAAATAGTATTAATTGTTCAAACAGTGTTTGTTTTACTGTGGACTCTCTGTGTTTTTCAGGCAGCTTGGCCTCTTTTAAAGTGGTGTTTGTTTCAAAATCGTTTTTTTGCTGTGACTGTGTGAATTCCCTTGCTAGTTTAGTGGCTCCCCCCCCCTGCCCCCCTTTTTTTCACCCCTATTCTTAGTAAAAAGACTACATAGACCTTTCAGAGTGTGGTTTTAGGAGACTGTTTTTGAATCTGTTTGTGTGATTTAAATTGTGCTTACAAGCTGTCTGCCCCCCTGTCTTTTTTGCCTTAAAAAGCCCGATTTTTAGAGTGTGCGCCCAGAACTATTGCAGTGTTTGTCTCTTAAACAATCTCCCCCTTACCTGAAAAGTAGACTCTGCTAGCTTGAAAGTGTGGATTCAGCCTGTCTGTATCCAAGGAGATACTGAATAGAGCACCAGTAGCCCCCCCAGGCCCCAGGGACTGGACTTAGCTGATTGGCTCCCTGAGTCTCTGCTGCACCTGAGGCCCGCCCCACCCCCACCTGCTCTGGCTCCTTAAGTTTGTGGAGGGAAGGCCAAAGACAGGCACCTCCATTTTGTGTTCCTCTGTGCATTCTCTCCTGTGTCCTGATACAGCCCAGTGTTCAAGGATTGCAAAGAGACCTAGGTAAGGAGCCCAAAGATATTTTCTAGTCAAATAGTATTAATTGTTCAAACAGTGTTTGTTTTACTGTGGACTCTCTGTGTTTTTCAGGCAGCTTGGCCTCTTTTAAAGTGGTGTTTGTTTCAAAATCGTTTTTTTGCTGTGACTGTGTGAATTCCCTTGCTAGTTTAGTGGCTCCCCCCCCCCCGCCCCCCTTTTTTTCACCCCTATTCTTAGTAAAAAGACTACATAGACCTTTCAGAGTGTGGTTTTAGGAGACTGTTTTTGAATCTGTTTGTGTGATTTAAATTGTGCTTACAAGCTGTCTGCCCCCCTGTCTTTTTTGCCTTAAAAAGCCCGATTTTTAGAGTGTGCGCCCAGAACTATTGCAGTGTTTGTCTCTTAAACAATCTCCCCCTTACCTGAAAAGTAGACTCTGCTAGCTTGAAAGTGTGGATTCAGCCTGTCTGTATCCAAGGAGATACTGAATAGAACACCAGTAGCCCCCCCAGGCCCCAGGGACTGGACTTAGCTGATTGGCTCCCTGAGTCTCTGCTGCACCTGAGGCCCGCCCCCCCCCCCCCCCCACCTGCTCTGGCTCCTTAAGTTTGTGGAGGGAAGGCCAAAGACAGGCACCTCCATTTTGTGTTCCTCTGTGCATTCTCTCCTGTGTCCTGATACAGCCCAGTGTTCAAGGATTGCAAAGAGACCTAGGTAAGGAGCCCAAAGATATTTTCTAGTCAAATAGTATTAATTGTTCAAACAGTGTTTGTTTTACTGTGGACTCTCTGTGTTTTTCAGGCAGCTTGGCCTCTTTTAAAGTGGTGTTTGTTTCAAAATCGTTTTTTTGCTGTGACTGTGTGAATTCCCTTGCTAGTTTAGTGGCTCCCCCCCCCTTGCCCCCCTTTTTTTCACCCCTATTCTTAGTAAAAAGACTACATAGACCTTTCAGAGTGTGGTTTTAGGAGACTGTTTTTGAATCTGTTTGTGTGATTTAAATTGTGCTTACAAGCTGTCTGCCCCCCTGTCTTTTTTGCCTTAAAAAGCCCGATTTTTAGAGTGTGCGCCCAGAACTATTGCAGTGTTTGTCTCTTAAACAATCTCCCCCTTACCTGAAAAGTAGACTCTGCTAGCTTGAAAGTGTGGATTCAGCCTGTCTGTATCCAAGGAGATACTGAATAGAGCACCAGTAGCCCCCCCAGGCCCAGGGACTGGACTTAGCTGATTGGCTCCCTGAGTCTCTGCTGCACCTGAGGCCCGCCCCACCCCCACCTGCTCTGGCTCCTTAAGTTTGTGGAGGGAAGGCCAAAGACAGGCACCTCCATTTTGTGTTCCTCTGTGCATTCTCTCCTGTGTCCTGATACAGCCCAGTGTTCAAGGATTGCAAAGAGACCTAGGTAAGGAGCCCAAAGATATTTTCTAGTCAAATAGTATTAATTGTTCAAACAGTGTTTGTTTTACTGTGGACTCTCTGTGTTTTTCAGGCAGCTTGGCCTCTTTTAAAGTGGTGTTTGTTTCAAAATCGTTTTTTTGCTGTGACTGTGTGAATTCCCTTGCTAGTTTAGTGGCTCCCCCCCCCCCCCCACCCCCCTTTTTTTCACCCCTATTCTTAGTAAAAAGACTACATAGACCTTTCAGAGTGTGGTTTTAGGAGACTGTTTTTGAATCTGTTTGTGTGATTTAAATTGTGCTTACAAGCTGTCTGCCCCCCTGTCTTTTTTGCCTTAAAAAGCCCGATTTTTAGAGTGTGCGCCCAGAACTATTGCAGTGTTTGTCTCTTAAACAATCTCCCCCTTACCTGAAAAGTAGACTCTGCTAGCTTGAAAGTGTGGATTCAGCCTGTCTGTATCCAAGGAGATACTGAATAGAGCACCATTAGCCTCCCCCAGGCCCCAGGGACTGGACTTAGCTGATTGGCTCCCAGAATCTCTGCTGCACCTGAGGCCAGCCCCCCCCCACCTGCTCTGGCTCCTTAAGTTTGTGGAGGGAAGGCCAAAGACAGGCACCTCCATTTTGTGTTCCTCTGTGCATTCTCTCCTGTGTCCTGATACAGCCCAGTGTTCAAGGATTGCAAAGAGACCTAGGTAAGGAGCCCAAAGATATTTTCTAGTCAAATAGTATTAATTGTTCAAACAGTGTTTGTTTTACTGTGGACTCTCTGTGTTTTTCAGGCAGCTTGGCCTCTTTTAAAGTGGTGTTTGTTTCAAAATCGTTTTTTTGCTGTGACTGTGTGAATTCCCTTGCTAGTTTAGTGGCTCCCCCCTGCCCCCCTTTTTTTCACCCCTATTCTTAGTAAAAAGACTACATAGACCTTTCAGAGTGTGGTTTTAGGAGACTGTTTTTGAATCTGTTTGTGTGATTTAAATTGTGCTTACAAGCTGTCTGCCCCCCTGTCTTTTTTGCCTTAAAAAGCCCGATTTTTAGAGTGTGCGCCCAGAACTATTGCAGTGTTTGTCTCTTAAACAATCTCACCCTTACCTGAAAAGTAGACTCTGCTAGTTTGAAAGTGTGGATTCAGCCTGTCTGTATCCAAGGAGATACTGAATAGAGCACCAGTAGCCCCCCCAGGCCCCAGGGACTGGACTTAGCTGATTGGCTCCCTGAGTCTCTGCTGCACCTGAGGCCCGCCCCCCCCCCCCCCCCCCACCTGCTCTGGCTCCTTAAGTTTGTGTAGGGAAGGCCAAAGACAGGCACCTCCATTTTGTGTTCCTCTGTGCATTCTCTCCTGTGTCCTGATACAGCCCAGTGTTCAAGGATTGCAAAGAGACCTAGGTAAGGAGCCCAAAGATATTTTCTAGTCAAATAGTATTAATTGTTCAAACAGTGTTTGTTTTACTGTGGACTCTCTGTGTTTTTCAGGCAGCTTGGCCTCTTTTAAAGTGGTGTTTGTTTCAAAATCGTTTTTTTGCTGTGACTGTGTGAATTCCCTTGCTAGTTTAGTGGCTCCCCCCCCCCCTGCCCCCCTTTTTTTTCACCCCTATTCTTAGTAAAAAGACTACATAGACCTTTCAGAGTGTGGTTTTAGGAGACTGTTTTTGAATCTGTTTGTGTGATTTAAATTGTGCTTACAAGCTGTCTGCCCCCCTGTCTTTTTTGCCTTAAAAAGACCGATTTTTAGAGTGTGCGCCCAGAACTATTGCAGTGTTTGTCTCTTAAACAATCTCCCCCTTACCTGAAAAGTAGACTCTGCTTGCTTGAAAGTGTGGATTCAGCCTGTCTGTATCCAAGGAGATACTGAATAGAGCACCATTAGCCTCCCCCAGGCCCCAGGGACTGGACTTAGCTGATTGGCTCCCTGAATCTCTGCTGCACCTGAGGCCCGCACCCCCCCCCACCTGCTCTGGCTCCTTAAGTTTGTGGAGGGAAGGCCAAAGACAGGCACCTCCATTTTGTGTTCCTCTGTGCATTCTCTCCTGTGTCCTGATACAGCCCAGTGTTCAAGGATTGCAAAGAGACCTAGGTAAGGAGCCCAAAGATATTTTCTAGTCAAATAGTATTAATTGTTCAAACAGTGTTTGTTTTACTGTGGACTCTCTGTGTTTTTCAGGCAGCTTGGCCTCTTTTAAAGTGGTGTTTGTTTCAAAATCGTTTTTTTGCTGTGACTGTGTGAATTCCCTTGCTAGTTTAGTGGCTCCCCCCCCCCCCTACCCCCCTTTTTTTCACCCCTATTCTTAGTAAAAAGACTACATAGACCTTTCAGAGTGTGGTTTTAGGAGACTGTTTTTGAATCTGTTTGTGTGATTTAAATTGTGCTTACAAGCTGTCTGCCCCCCTGTCTTTTTTGCCTTAAAAAGCCCGATTTTTAGAGTGTGCGCCCAGAACTATTGCAGTGTTTGTCTCTTAAACAATCTCCCCCTTACCTGAAAAGTAGACTCTGCTAGCTTGAAAGTGTGGATTCAGCCTGTCTGTATCCAAGGAGATACTGAATAGAACACCAGTAGCCCCCCCAGGCCCCAGGGACTGGACTTAGCTGATTGGCTCCCTGAGTCTCTGCTGCACCTGAGGCCCGCCCCCCCCCCCCCCACCTGCTCTGGCTCCTTAAGTTTGTGGAGGGAAGGCCAAAGACAGGCACCTCCATTTTGTGTTCCTCTGTGCATTCTCTCCTGTGTCCTGATACAGCCCAGTGTTCAAGGATTGCAAAGAGACCTAGGTAAGGAGCCCAAAGATATTTTCTAGTCAAATAGTATTAATTGTTCAAACAGTGTTTGTTTTACTGTGGACTCTCTGTGTTTTTCAGGCAGCTTGGCCTCTTTTAAAGTGGTGTTTGTTTCAAAATCGTTTTTTTGCTGTGACTGTGTGAATTCCCTTGCTAGTTTAGAGGCTCCCCCCCCCCCCTTGCCCCCCTTTTTTTTCACCCCTATTCTTAGTAAAAAGACTACATAGACCTTTCAGAGTGTGGTTTTAGGAGACTGTTTTTGAATCTGTTTGTGTGATTTAAATTGTGCTTACAAGCTGTCTGCCCCCCTGTCTTTTTTGCCTTAAAAAGCCCGATTTTTAGAGTGTGCGCCCAGAACTATTGCAGTGTTTGTCTCTTAAACAATCTCCCCCTTACCTGAAAAGTAGACTCTGCTAGCTTGAAAGTGTGGATTCAGCCTGTCTGTATCCAAGGAGATACTGAATAGAGCACCATTAGCCTCCCCCAGGCCCCAGGGACTGGACTTAGCTGATTGGCTCCCTGAATCTCTGCTGCACCTGAGGCCCGCCCCCCCCCACCTGCTCTGGCTCCTTAAGTTTGTGGAGGGAAGGCCAAAGACAGGCACCTCCATTTTGTGTTCCTCTGTGCATTCTCTCCTGTGTCCTGATACAGCCCAGTGTTCAAGGATTGCAAAGAGACCTAGGTAAGGAGCCCAAAGATATTTTCTAGTCAAATAGTATTAATTGTTCAAACAGTGTTTGTTTTACTGTGGACTCTCAGTGTTTTTCAGGCAGCTTGGCCTCTTTTAAAGTGGTGTTTGTTTCAAAATAGTTTTTTTGCTGTGACTGTGTGAATTCCCTTGCTAGTTTAGTGGCTCCCCCCCCCCCTGCCCCCCTTTTTTTCACCACCATTCTTAGTAAAAAGACTACATAGACCTTTCAGAGTGTGGTTTTAGGAGACTGTTTTTGAATCTGTTTGTGTGATTTAAATTGTGCTTACAAGCTGTCTGCCCCCCTGTCTTTTTTGCCTTAAAAGCCCGATTTTTAGAGTGTGCGCCCAGAACTATTGCAGTGTTTGTCTCTTAAACAATCTCCCCCTTACCTGAAAAGTAGACTCTGCTAGCTTGAAAGTGTGGATTCAGCCTGTCTGTATCCAAGGAGATACTGAATAGAGCACCAGTAGCCCCCCCAGGCCCCAGGGACTGGACTTAGCTGATTGGCTCCCTGAGTCTCTGCTGCACCTGAGGCCCGCCCCCCCCCCCCCACCTGCTCTGGCTCCTTAAGTTTGTGGAGGGAAGGCCAAAGACAGGCACCTCCATTTTGTGTTCCTCTGTGCATTCTCTCCTGTGTCCTGATACAGCCCAGTGTTCAAGGATTGCAAAGAGACCTAGGTAAGGAGCCCAAAGATATTTTCTAGTCAAATAGTATTAATTGTTCAAACAGTGTTTGTTTTACTGTGGACTCTCTGTGTTTTTCAGGCAGCTTGGCCTCTTTTAAAGTGGTGTTTGTTTCAAAATCGTTTTTTTGCTGTGACTGTGTGAATTCCCTTGCTAGTTTAGTGGCTCCCCCGACCCCCTGCACCCCCTGCCCCCCTTTTTTTTCACCCCTATTCTTAGTAAAAAGACTACATAGACCTTTCAGAGTGTGGTTTTAGGAGACTGTTTTTGAATCTGTTTGTGTGATTTAAATTGTGCTTACAAGCTGTCTGCCCCCCTGTCTTTTTTGCCTTAAAAAGCCCGATTTTTAGAGTGTGCGCCCAGAACTATTGCAGTGTTTGTCTCTTAAACAATCTCCCCCTTACCTGAAAAGTAGACTCTGCTAGCTTGAAAGTGTGGATTCAGCCTGTCTGTATCCAAGGAGATACTGAATAGAGCACCATTAGCCTCCCCCAGGCCCCAGGGACTGGACTTAGCTGATTGGCTCCCTGAATCTCTGCTGCACCTGAGGCCCGCCCCCCCCCACCTGCTCTGGCTCCTTAAGTTTGTGGAGGGAAGGCCAAAGACAGGCACCTCCATTTTGTGTTCCTCTGTGCATTCTCTCCTGTGTCCTGATACAGCCCAGTGTTCAAGGATTGCAAAGAGACCTAGGTAAGGAGCCCAAAGATATTTTCTAGTCAAATAGTATTAATTGTTCAAACAGTGTTTGTTTTACTGTGGACTCTCTGTGTTTTTCAGGCAGCTTGGCCTCTTTTAAAGTGGTGTTTGTTTCAAAATCGTTTTTTTGCTGTGACTGTGTGAATTCCCTTGCTAGTTTAGTGGCTCCCCCCCCCCCCCTGCCCCCCTTTTTTTCACCCCTATTCTTAGTAAAAAGACTACATAGACCTTTCAGAGTGTGGTTTTAGGAGACTGTTTTTGAATCTGTTTGTGTGATTTAAATTGTGCTTACAAGCTGTCTGCCCCCCTGTCTTTTTTGCCTTAAAAGCCCGATTTTTAGAGTGTGCGCCCAGAACTATTGCAGTGTTTGTCTCTTAAACAATCTCCCCCTTACCTGAAAAGTAGACTCTGCTAGCTTGAAAGTGTGGATTCAGCCTGTCTGTATCCAAGGAGATACTGAATAGAGCACCAGTAGCCCCCCCAGGCCCCAGGGACTGGACTTAGCTGATTGGCTCCCTGAGTCTCTGCTGCACCTGAGGCCCGCCCCCCCCCCCACCTGCTCTGGCTCCTTAAGTTTGTGGAGGGAAGGCCAAAGACAGGCACCTCCATTTTGTGTTCCTCTGTGCATTCTCTCCTGTGTCCTGATACAGCCCAGTGTTCAAGGATTGCAAAGAGACCTAGGTAAGGAGCCCAAAGATATTTTGTAGTCAAATAGTATTAATTGTTCAAACAGTGTTTGTTTTACTGTGGACTCTCTGTGTTTTTCAGGCAGCTTGGCCTCTTTTAAAGTGGTGTTTGTTTCAAAATCGTTTTTTTGCTGTGACTGTGTGAATTCCCTTGCTAGTTTAGTGGCTCCCCTGCCCCCCCTGCCCCCCTTTTTTTCCACCCCTATTCTTAGTAAAAAGACTACATAGACCTTTCAGAGTGTGGTTTTAGGAGACTGTTTTTGAATCTGTTTGTGTGATTTAAATTATGCTTACAAGCTGTCTGCCCCCCTGTCTTTTTTGCCTTAAAAAGCCCGATTTTTAGAGTGTGCGCCCAGAACTATTGCAGTGTTTGTCTCTTAAACAATCTCCCCCTTACCTGAAAAGTAGACTCTGCTAGCTTGAAAGTGTGGATTCAGCCTGTCTGTATCCAAGGAGATACTGAATAGAGCACCATTAGCCTCCCCCAGGCCCCAGGGACTGGACTTAGCTGATTGGCTCCCTGAATCTCTGCTGCACCTGAGGCCCGCACCCCCCCCACCTGCTCTGGCTCCTTAAGTTTGTGGAGGGAAGGCCAAAGACAGGCACCTCCATTTTGTGTTCCTCTGTGCATTCTCTCCTGTGTCCTGATACAGCCCAGTGTTCAAGGATTGCAAAGAGACCTAGGTAAGGAGCCCAAAGATATTTTCTAGTCAAATAGTATTAATTGTTCAAACAGTGTTTGTTTTACTGTGGACTCTCTGTGTTTTTCAGGCAGCTTGGCCTCTTTTAAAGTGGTGTTTCTTTCAAAATCGTTTTTTTGCTGTGACTGTGTGAATTCCCTTGCTAGTTTAGTGGCTCCCCCCCCCCTGCCCCCCTTTTTTTTCACCCCTATTCTTAGTAAAAAGACTACATAGACCTTTCAGAGTGTGGTTTTAGGAGACTGTTTTTGAATCTGTTTGTGTGATTTAAATTGTGCTTACAAGCTGTCTGCCCCCCTGTCTTTTTTGCCCTAAAAAGCCCGATTTTTAGAGTGTGCGCCCAGAACTATTGCAGTGTTTGTCTCTTAAACAATCTCCCCCTTACCTGAAAAGTAGACTCTGCTAGCTTGAAAGTGTGGATTCAGCCTGTCTGTATCCAAGGAGATACTGAATAGAGCACCATTAGCCTCCCCCAGGCCCCAGGGACTGGACTTAGCTGATTGGCTCCCTGAATCTCTGCTGCACCTGAGGCCCGCCCCCCCCCACCTGCTCTGGCTCCTTAAGTTTGTGGAGGGAAGGCCAAAGACAGGCACCTCCATTTTGTGTTCCTCTGTGCATTCTCTCCTGTGTCCTGATACAGCCCAGTGTTCAAGGATTGCAAAGAGACCTAGGTAAGGAGCCCAAAGATATTTTCTAGTCAAATAGTATTAATTGTTCAAACAGTGTTTGTTTTACTGTGGACTCTCTGTGTTTTTCAGGCAGCTTGGCCTCTTTTAAAGTGGTGTTTGTTTCAAAATCGTTTTTTTGCTGTGACTGTGTGAATTCCCTTGCTAGTTTAGTGGCTCCCCCCCCCCCTGCCCCCCTTTTTTTCACCCCTATTCTTAGTAAAAAGACTACATAGACCTTTCAGAGTGTGGTTTTAGGAGACTGTTTTTGAATCTGTTTGTGTGATTTAAATTGTGCTTACAAGCTGTCTGCCCCCCTGTCTTTTTTGCCTTAAAAAGCCCGATTTTTAGAGTGTGCGCCCAGAACTATTGCAGTGTTTGTCTCTTAAACAATCTCCCCCTTACCTGAAAAGTAGACTCTGCTAGCTTGAAAGTGTGGATTCAGCCTGTCTGTATCCAAGGAGATACTGAATAGAGCACCAGTAGCCCCCCCAGGCCCCAGGGACTGGACTTAGCTGATTGGCTCCCTGAGTCTCTGCTGCACCTGAGGCCCGCCCCCCCCCCCACCTGCTCTGGCTCCTTAAGTTTGTGGAGGGAAGGCCAAAGACAGGCACCTCCATTTTGTGTTCCTCTGTGCATTCTCTCCTGTGTCCTGATACAGCCCAGTGTTCAAGGATTGCAAAGAGACCTAGGTAAGGAGCCCAAAGATATTTTCTAGTCAAATAGTATTAATTGTTCAAACAGTGTTTGTTTTACTGTGGACTCTCTGTGTTTTTCAGGCAGCTTGGCCTCTTTTAAAGTGGTGTTTGTTTCAAAATCGTTTTTTTGCTGCGACTGTGTGAATTCCCTTGCTAGTTTAGTGGCTCCCCCCCCCCCCGCCTCCCTTTTTTTCACCCCTATTCTTAGTAAAAAGACTACATAGACCTTTCAGAGTGTGGTTTTAGGAGACTGTTTTTGAATCTGTTTGTGTGATTTAAATTGTGCTTACAAGCTGTCTGCCCCCCTGTCTTTTTTGCCTTAAAAAGCCCGATTTTTAGAGTGTGCGCCCAGAACTATTGCAGTGCTTGTCTCTTAAACAATCTCCCCCTTACCTGAAAAGTAGACTCTGCTAGTTTGAAAGTGTGGATTCAGCCTGTCTGTATCCAAGGAGATACTGAATAGAGCACCAGTAGCCCCCCCAGGCCCCAGGGACTGGACTTAGCTGATTGGCTCCCTGAGTCTCTGCTGCACCTGAGGCCCGCCCCCCCCCACCTGCTCTGGCTCCTTAAGTTTGTGTAGGGAAGGCCAAAGACAGGCACCTCCATTTTGTGTTCCTCTGTGCATTCTCTCCTGTGTCCTGATACAGCCCAGTGTTCAAGGATTGCAAAGAGACCTAGGTAAGGAGCCCAAAGATATTTTCTAGTCAAATAGTATTAATTGTTCAAACAGTGTTTGTTTTACTGTGGACTCTCTGTGTTTTTCAGGCAGCTTGGCCTCTTTTAAAGTGGTGTTTGTTTCAAAATCGTTTTTTTGCTGTGACTGTGTGAATTCCCTTGCTAGTTTAGTGGCTCCCCCCCCCCCCCCCTGCCCCCCTTTTTTTTCACCCCTATTCTTAGTAAAAAGACTACATAGACCTTTCAGAGTGTGGTTTTAGGAGACTGTTTTTGAATCTGTTTGTGTGATTTAAATTGTGCTTACAAGCTGTCTGCCCCCCTGTCTTTTTTGCCTTAAAAAGACCGATTTTTAGAGTGTGCGCCCAGAACTATTGCAGTGTTTGTCTCTTAAACAATCTCCCCCTTACCTGAAAAGTAGACTCTGCTAGCTTGAAAGTGTGGATTCAGCCTGTCTGTATCCAAGGAGATACTGAATAGAACACCAGTAGGCCCCCCAGGGACTGGACTTAGCTGATTGGCTCCCTGAGTCTCTGCTGCGCCTGAGGCCCGCCCCCCCCCCCCACCTGCTCTGGCTCCTTAAGTTTGTGGAGGGAAGGCCAAAGACAGGCACCTCCATTTTGTGTTCCTCTGTGCATTCTCTCCTGTGTCCTGATACAGCCCAGTGTTCAAGGATTGCAAAGAGACCTAGGTAAGGAGCCCAAAGATATTTTCTAGTCAAATAGTATTAATTGTTCAAACAGTGTTTGTTTTACTGTGGACTCTCTGTGTTTTTCAGGCAGCTTGGCCTCTTTTAAAGTGGTGTTTGTTTCAAAATCGTTTTTTTGCTGTGACTGTGTGAATTCCCTTGCTAGTTTAGAGGCTCCCCCCCCCCTTGCCCCCCTTTTTTTTCACCCCTATTCTTAGTAAAAAGACTACATAGACCTTTCAGAGTGTGGTTTTAGGAGACTGTTTTTGAATCTGTTTGTGTGATTTAAATTGTGCTTACAAGCTGTCTGCCCCCCTGTCTTTTTTGCCTTAAAAAGCCCGATTTTTAGAGTGTGCGCCCAGAAGTATTGCAGTGTTTGTCTCTTAAACAATCTCCCCCTTACCTGAAAAGTAGACTCTGCTAGCTTGAAAGTGTGGATTCAGCCTGTCTGTATCCAAGGAGATACTGAATAGAGCACCAGTAGCCCCCCCAGGCCCCAGGGACTGGACTTAGCTGATTGGCTCCCTGAGTCTCTGCTGCACCTGAGGCCCGCCCCCCCCCCACCTGCTCTGGCTCCTTAAGTTTGTGGAGGGAAGGCCAAAGACAGGCACCTCCATTTTGTGTTCCTCTGTGCATTCTCTCCTGTGTCCTGATACAGCCCAGTGTTCAAGGATTGCAAAGAGACCTAGGTAAGGAGCCCAAAGATATTTTCTAGTCAAATAGTATTAATTGTTCAAACAGTGTTTGTTTTACTGTGGACTCTCTGTGTTTTTCAGGCAGCTTGGCCTCTTTTAAAGTGGTGTTTGTTTCAAAATCGTTTTTTTGCTGTGACTGTGTGAATTCCCTTGCTAGTTTAGTGGCTCCCCCGCCCCCCCTGCCCCCCCTGCCCCCCTTTTTTTTCACCCCTATTCTTAGTAAAAAGACTACATAGACCTTTCAGAGTGTGGTTTTAGGAGACTGTTTTTGAATCTGTTTGCGTGATTTAAATTGTGCTTACAAGCTGTCTGCCCCCCTGTCTTTTTTGCCTTAAAAAGCCCGATTTTTAGAGTGTGCGCCCAGAACTATTGCAGTGTTTGTCTCTTAAACAATCTCCCCCTTACCTGAAAAGTAGACTCTGCTAGCTTGAAAGTGTGGATTCAGCCTGTCTGTATCCAAGGAGATACTGAATAGAGCACCATTAGCCTCCCCCAGGCCCCAGGGACTGGACTTAGCTGATTGGCTCCCTGAATCTCTGCTGCACCTGAGGCCCGCACCCCCCCACCTGCTCTGGCTCCTTAAGTTTGTGGAGGGAAGGCCAAAGACAGGCACCTCCATTTTGTGTTCCTCTGTGCATTCTCTCCTGTGTCCTGATACAGCCCAGTGTTCAAGGATTGCAAAGAGACCTAGGTAAGGAGCCCAAAGATATTTTCTAGTCAAATAGTATTAATTGTTCAAACAGTGTTTGTTTTACTGTGGACTCTCTGTGTTTTTCAGGCAGCTTGGCCTCTTTTAAAGTGGTGTTTCTTTCAAAATCGTTTTTTTGCTGTGACTGTGTGAATTCCCTTGCTAGTTTAGTGGCTCCCCCCCCCCTGCCCCCCTTTTTTTTCACCCCTATTCTTAGTAAAAAGACTACATAGACCTTTCAGAGTGTGGTTTTAGGAGACTGTTTTTGAATCTGTTTGTGTGATTTAAATTGTGCTTACAAGCTGTCTGCCCCCCTGTCTTTTTTGCCCTAAAAAGCCCGATTTTTAGAGTGTGCGCCCAGAACTATTGCAGTGTTTGTCTCTTAAACAATCTCCCCCTTACCTGAAAAGTAGACTCTGCTAGCTTGAAAGTGTGGATTCAGCCTGTCTGTATCCAAGGAGATACTGAATAGAGCACCATTAGCCTCCCCCAGGCCCCAGGGACTGGACTTAGCTGATTGGCTCCCTGAATCTCTGCTGCACCTGAGGCCCGCCCCCCCCCACCTGCTCTGGCTCCTTAAGTTTGTGGAGGGAAGGCCAAAGACAGGCACCTCCATTTTGTGTTCCTCTGTGCATTCTCTCCTGTGTCCTGATACAGCCCAGTGTTCAAGGATTGCAAAGAGACCTAGGTAAGGAGCCCAAAGATATTTTCTAGTCAAATAGTATTAATTGTTCAAACAGTGTTTGTTTTACTGTGGACTCTCTGTGTTTTTCAGGCAGCTTGGCCTCTTTTAAAGTGGTGTTTGTTTCAAAATCGTTTTTTTGCTGTGACTGTGTGAATTCCCTTGCTAGTTTAGTGGCTCCCCCCCCCCCCCCCCTGCCCCCCTTTTTTTTCACCCCTATTCTTAGTAAAAAGACTACATAGACCTTTCAGAGTGTGGTTTTAGGAGACTGTTTTTGAATCTGTTTGTGTGATTTAAATTGTGCTTACAAGCTGTCTGCCCCCCTGTCTTTTTTGCCTTAAAAAGCCCGATTTTTAGAGTGTGCGCCCAGAACTATTGCAGTGTTTGTCTCTTAAACAATCTCCCCCTTACCTGAAAAGTAGACTCTGCTAGCTTGAAAGTGTGGATTCAGCCTGTCTGTATCCAAGGAGATACTGAATAGAGCACCAGTAGCCCCCCCAGGCCCCAGGGACTGGACTTAGCTGATTGGCTCCCTGAGTCTCTGCTGCACCTGAGGCCCGCCCCCCCCCCACCTGCTCTGGCTCCTTAAGTTTGTGGAGGGAAGGCCAAAGACAGGCACCTCCATTTTGTGTTCCTCTGTGCATTCTCTCCTGTGTCCTGATACAGCCCAGTGTTCAAGGATTGCAAAGAGACCTAGGTAAGGAGCCCAAAGATATTTTCTAGTCAAATAGTATTAATTGTTCAAACAGTGTTTGTTTTACTGTGGACTCTCTGTGTTTTTCAGGCAGCTTGGCCTCTTTTAAAGTGGTGTTTGTTTCAAAATCGTTTTTTTGCTGCGACTGTGTGAATTCCCTTGCTAGTTTAGTGGCTCCCCCCCCCCCGCCTCCCTTTTTTTCACCCCTATTCTTAGTAAAAAGACTACATAGACCTTTCAGAGTGTGGTTTTAGGAGACTGTTTTTGAATCTGTTTGTGTGATTTAAATTGTGCTTACAAGCTGTCTGCCCCCCTGTCTTTTTTGCCTTAAAAAGCCCGATTTTTAGAGTGTGCGCCCAGAACTATTGCAGTGTTTGTCTCTTAAACAATCTCCCCCTTACCTGAAAAGTAGACTCTGCTAGCTTGAAAGTGTGGATTCAGCCTGTCTGTATCCAAGGAGATACTGAATAGAGCACCATTAGCCTCCCCCAGGCCCCAGGGACTGGACTTAGCTGATTGGCTCCCTGAATCTCTGCTGCACCTGAGGCCCGCCCCCCCCCACCTGCTCTGGCTCCTTAAGTTTGTGGAGGGAAGGCCAAAGACAGGCACCTCCATTTTGTGTTCCTCTGTGCATTCTCTCCTGTGTCCTGATACAGCCCAGTGTTCAAGGATTGCAAAGAGACCTAGGTAAGGAGCCCAAAGATATTTTCTAGTCAAATAGTATTAATTGTTCAAACAGTGTTTGTTTTACTGTGGACTCTCTGTGTTTTTCAGGCAGCTTGGCCTCTTTTAAAGTGGTGTTTGTTTCAAAATCGTTTTTTTGCTGTGAGTGTGTGAATTCCCTTGCTAGTTTAGTGGCTCTCCCCCCCCCCCCCCCCCTGCCCCCCTTTTTTTCACCCCTATTCTTAGTAAAAAGACTACATAGACCTTTCAGAGTGTGGTTTTAGGAGACTGTTTTTGAATCTGTTTGTGTGATTTAAATTGTGCTTACAAGCTGTCTGCCCCCCTGTCTTTTTTGCCTTAAAAAGCCCGATTTTTAGAGTGTGCGCCCAGAACTATTGCAGTGTTTGTCTCTTAAACAATCTCCCCCTTACCTGAAAAGTAGACTCTGCTAGTTTGAAAGTGTGGATTCAGCCTGTCTGTATCCAAGGAGATACTGAATAGAGCACCAGTAGCCCCCCCAGGCCCCAGGGACTGGACTTAGCTGATTGGCTCCCTGAGTCTCTGCTGCACCTGAGGCCCGCCCCCCCCCACCTGCTCTGGCTCCTTAAGTTTGTGTAGGGAAGGCCAAAGACAGGTACCTCCATTTTGTGTTCCTCTGTGCATTCTCTCCTGTGTCCTGATACAGCCCAGTGTTCAAGGATTGCATAGAGACCTAGGTAAGGAGCCCAAAGATATTTTCTAGTCAAATTTTATTAATTGTTCAAACAGTGTTTGTTTTACTGTGGACTCTCTGTGTTTTTCAGGCAGCTTGGCCTCTTTTAAAGTGGTGTTTGTTTCAAAATCGTTTTTTTGCTGTGACTGTGTGAATTCCCTTGCTAGTTTAGTGGCTCCCCCCCCCCCCTGCCCCCCTTTTTTTTCACCCCTATTCTTAGTAAAAAGACTACATAGACCTTTCAGAGTGTGGTTTTAGGAGACTGTTTTTGAATCTGTTTGTGTGATTTAAATTGTGCTTACAAGCTGTCTGCCCCCCTGTCTTTTTTGCCTTAAAAAGACCGATTTTTAGAGTGTGCGCCCAGAACTATTGCAGTGTTTGTCTCTTAAACAATCTCCCCCTTACCTGAAAAGTAGACTCTGCTAGCTTGAAAGTGTGGATTCAGCCTGTCTGTATCCAAGGAGATACTGAATAGAGCACCATTAGCCTCCCCCAGGCCCCAGGGACTGGACTTAGCTGATTGGCTCCCTGAATCTCTGCTGCACCTGAGGCCCGCCCCCCCCCACCTGGTCTGGCTCCTTAAGTTTGTGGAGGGAAGGCCAAAGACAGGCACCTCCATTTTGTGTTCCTCTGTGCATTCTCTCCTGTGTCCTGATACAGCCCAGTGTTCAAGGATTGCAAAGAGACCTAGGTAAGGAGCCCAAAGATATTTTCTAGTCAAATAGTATTAATTGTTCAAACAGTGTTTGTTTTACTGTGGACTCTCTGTGTTTTTCAGGCAGCTTGGCCTCTTTTAAAGTGGTGTTTGTTTCAAAATCGTTTTTTTGCTGTGAGTGTGTGAATTCCCTTGCTAGTTTAGTGGCTCTCCCCCCCCCCCTGCCCCCCTTTTTTTCACCCCTATTCTTAGTAAAAAGACTACATAGACCTTTCAGAGTGTGGTTTTAGGAGACTGTTTTTGAATCTGTTTGTGTGATTTAAATTGTGCTTACAAGCTGTCTGCCCCCCTGTCTTTTTTGCCTTAAAAAGCCCGATTTTTAGAGTGTGCGCCCAGAACTATTGCAGTGTTTGTCTCTTAAACAATCTCCCCCTTACCTGAAAAGTAGACTCTGCTAGTTTGAAAGTGTGGATTCAGCCTGTCTGTATCCAAGGAGATACTGAATAGAGCACCAGTAGCCCCCCCAGGCCCCAGGGACTGGACTTAGCTGATTGGCTCCCTGAGTCTCTGCTGCACCTGAGGCCCGCCCCCCCCCCACCTGCTCTGGCTCCTTAAGTTTGTGTAGGGAAGGCCAAAGACAGGCACCTCCATTTTGTGTTCCTCTGTGCATTCTCTCCTGTGTCCTGATACAGCCCAGTGTTCAAGGATTGCAAAGAGACCTAGGTAAGGAGCCCAAAGATATTTTCTAGTCAAATAGTATTAATTGTTCAAACAGTGTTTGTTTTACTGTGGACTCTCTGTGTTTTTCAGGCAGCTTGGCCTCTTTTAAAGTGGTGTTTGTTTCAAAATCGTTTTTTTGCTGTGACTGTGTGAATTCCCTTGCTAGTTTAGTGGCTCCCCCCCCCCCCTGCCCCCCTTTTTTTTCACCCCTATTCTTAGTAAAAAGACTACATAGACCTTTCAGAGTGTGGTTTTAGGAGACTGTTTTTGAATCTGTTTGTGTGATTTAAATTGTGCTTACAAGCTGTCTGCCCCCCTGTCTTTTTTGCCTTAAAAAGACCGATTTTTAGAGTGTGCGCCCAGAACTATTGCAGTGTTTGTCTCTTAAACAATCTCCCCCTTACCTGAAAAGTAGACTCTGCTAGCTTGAAAGTGTGGATTCAGCCTGTCTGTATCCAAGGAGATACTGAATAGAGCACCATTAGCCTCCCCCAGGCCCCAGGGACTGGACTTAGCTGATTGGCTCCCTGAATCTCTGCTGCACCTGAGGCCCGCCCCCCCCCACCTGGTCTGGCTCCTTAAGTTTGTGGAGGGAAGGCCAAAGACAGGCACCTCCATTTGTGTTCCTCTGTGCATTCTCTCCTGTGTCCTGATACAGCCCAGTGTTCAAGGATTGCAAAGAGACCTAGGTAAGGAGCCCAAAGATATTTTCTAGTCAAATAGTATTAATTGTTCAAACAGTGTTTGTTTTACTGTGGACTCTCTGTGTTTTTCAGGCAGCTTGGCCTCTTTTAAAGTGGTGTTTGTTTCAAAATCGTTTTTTTGCTGTGACTGTGTGAATTCCCTTGCTAGTTTAGTGGCTCCCCCCCCCGCCCCCCTTTTTTTCACCCCTATTCTTAGTAAAAAGACTACATAGACCTTTCAGAGTGTGGTTTTAGGAGACTGTTTTTGAATCTGTTTGTGTGATTTAAATTGTGCTTACAAGCTGTCTGCCCCCCTGTCTTTTTTGCCTTAAAAAGCCCGATTTTTAGAGTGTGCGCCCAGAACTATTGCAGTGTTTGTCTCTTAAACAATCTCCCCCTTACCTGAAAAGTAGACTCTGCTAGCTTGAAAGTGTGGATTCAGCCTGTCTGTATCCAAGGAGATACTGAATAGAGCACCATTAGCCTCCCCCAGGCCCCAGGGACTGGACTTAGCTGATTGGCTCCCTGAATCTCTGCTGCACCTGAGGCCCGCCCCCCCCCACCTGCTCTGGCTCCTTAAGTTTGTGGAGGGAAGGCCAAAGACAGGCACCTCCATTTTGTGTTCCTCTGTGCATTCTCTCCTGTGTCCTGATACAGCCCAGTGTTCAAGGATTGCAAAGAGACCTAGGTAAGGAGCCCAAAGATATTTTCTAGTCAAATAGTATTAATTGTTCAAACAGTGTTTGTTTTACTGTGGACTCTCTGTGTTTTTCAGGCAGCTTGGCCTCTTTTAAAGTGGTGTTTGTTTCAAAATAGTTTTTTTGCTGTGACTGTGTGAATTCCCTTGCTAGTTTAGTGGCTCCCCCCCCCTGCCCCCCTTTTTTTCACCCCTATTCTTAGTAAAAAGACTACATAGACCTTTCAGAGTGTGGTTTTAGGAGACTGTTTTTGAATCTGTTTGTGTGATTTAAATTGTGCTTACAAGCTGTCTGCCCCCCTGTCTTTTTTGCCTTAAAAGCCCGATTTTTAGAGTGTGCGCCCAGAACTATTGCAGTGTTTGTCTCTTAAACAATCTCCCCCTTACCTGAAAAGTAGACTCTGCTAGCTTGAAAGTGTGGATTCAGCCTGTCTGTATCCAAGGAGATACTGAATAGAGCACCAGTAGCCCCCCCAGGCCCCAGGGACTGGACTTAGCTGATTGGCTCCCTGAGTCTCTGCTGCACCTGAGGCTCGCCCCCCCCCCACCTGCTCTGGCTCCTTAAGTTTGTGGAGGGAAGGCCAAAGACAGGCACCTCCATTTTGTGTTCCTCTGTGCATTCTCTCCTGTGTCCTGATACAGCCCAGTGTTCAAGGATTGCAAAGAGACCTAGGTAAGGAGCCCAAAGATATTTTCTAGTCAAATAGTATTAATTGTTCAAACAGTGTTTGTTTTACTGTGGACTCTCTGTGTTTTTCAGGCAGCTTGGCCTCTTTTAAAGTGGTGTTTGTTTCAAAATCGTTTTTTTGCTGTGACTGTGTGAATTCCCTTGCTAGTTTAGTGGCCCCCCCCCCCCCTGCCCCCCTTTTTTTTCACCCCTATTCTTAGTAAAAAGACTACATAGACCTTTCAGAGTGTGGTTTTAGGAGACTGTTTTTGAATCTGTTTGTGTGATTTAAATTGTGCTTACAAGCTGTCTGCCCCCCTGTCTTTTTTGCCTTAAAAAGACCGATTTTTAGAGTGTGCGCCCAGAACTATTGCAGTGTTTGTCTCTTAAACAATCTCCCCCTTACCTGAAAAGTAGACTCTGCTAGCTTGAAAGTTTGGATTCAGCCTGTCTGTATCCAAGGAGATACTGAATAGAGCACCATTAGCCTCCCCCAGGCCCCAGGGACTGGACTTAGCTGATTGGCTCCCTGAATCTCTGCTGCACCTGAGGCCCGCCCCCCCCCACCTGCTCTGGCTCCTTAAGTTTGTGGAGGGAAGGCCAAAGACAGGCACCTCCATTTTGTGTTCCTCTGTGCATTCTCTCCTGTGTCCTGATACAGCTCAGTGTTCAAGGATTGCAAAGAGACCTAGGTAAGGAGCCCAAAGATATTTTCTAGTCAAATAGTATTAATTGTTCAAACAGTGTTTGTTTTACTGTGGACTCTCTGTGTTTTTTAGGCAGCTTGGCCTCTTTTAAAGTGGTGTTTGTTTCAAAATCGTTTTTTTGCTGTGACTGTGTGAATTCCCTTGCTAGTTTAGTGGCTCCCCCCCCCCCCGCCCCCCTTTTTTTTCACCCCTATTCTTAGTAAAAAGACTACATAGACCTTTCAGAGTGTGGTTTTAGGAGACTGTTTTTGAATCTGTTTGTGTGATTTAAATTGTGCTTACAAGCTGTCTGCCCCCCTGTCTTTTTTGCCTTAAAAAGCCCGATTTTTAGAGTGTGCGCCCAGAACTATTGCAGTGTTTGTCTCTTAAACAATCTCCCCCTTACCTGAAAAGTAGACTCTGCTAGCTTGAAAGTGTTGATTCAGCCTGTCTGTATCCAAGGAGATACTGAATAGAGCACCATTAGCCTCCCCCAGGCCCCAGGGACTGGACTTAGCTGATTGGCTCCCTGAATCTCTGCTGCACCTGAGGCCCGCCCCCCCCCACCTGCTCTGGCTCCTTAAGTTTGTGGAGGGAAGGCCAAAGACAGGCACCTCCATTTTGTGTTCCTCTGTGCATTCTCTCCTGTGTCCTGATACAGCCCAGTGTTCAAGGATTGCAAAGAGACCTAGGTAAGGAGCCCAAAGATATTTTCTAGTCAAATAGTATTAATTGTTCAAACAGTGTTTGTTTTACTGTGGACTCTCTGTGTTTTTCAGGCAGCTTGGCCTCTTTTAAAGTGGTGTTTGTTTCAAAATAGTTTTTTTGCTGTGACTGTGTGAATTCCCTTGCTAGTTTAGTGGCTCCCCCCCCCCCCCTGCCCCCCTTTTTTTCACCCCTATTCTTAGTAAAAAGACTACATAGACCTTTCAGAGTGTGGTTTTAGGAGACTGTTTTTGAATCTGTTTGTGTGATTTAAATTGTGCTTACAAGCTGTCTGCCCCCCTGTCTTTTTTGCCTTAAAAGCCCGATTTTTAGAGTGTGCGCCCAGAACTATTGCAGTGTTTGTCTCTTAAACAATCTCCCCCTTACCTGAAAAGTAGACTCTGCTAGCTTGAAAGTGTGGATTCAGCCTGTCTGTATCCAAGGAGATACTGAATAGAGCACCAGTAGCCCCCCCAGGCCCCAGGGACTGGACTTAGCTGATTGGCTCCCTGAGTCTCTGCTGCACCTGAGGCCCGCCCCCCCCCCACCTGCTCTGGCTCCTTAAGTTTGTGGAGGGAAGGCCAAAGACAGGCACCTCCATTTTGTGTTCCTCTGTGCATTCTCTCCTGTGTCCTGATACAGCCCAGTGTTCAAGGATTGCAAAGAGACCTAGGTAAGGAGCCCAAAGATATTTTCTAGTCAAATAGTATTAATTGTTCAAACAGTGTTTGTTTTACTGTGGACTCTCTGTGTTTTTCAGGCAGCTTGGCCTCTTTTAAAGTGGTGTTTGTTTCAAAATCGTTTTTTTGCTGTGACTGTGTGAATTCCCTTGCTAGTTTAGTGGCTCCCCCCGCCCCCCCTGCCCCCCCTGCCCCCCTTTTTTTTCACCCCTATTCTTAGTAAAAAGACTACATAGACCTTTCAGAGTGTGGTTTTAGGAGACTGTTTTTGAATCTGTTTGTGTGATTTAAATTGTGCTTACAAGCTGTCTGCCCCCCTGTCTTTTTTGCCTTAAAAAGCCCGATTTTTAGAGTGTGCGCCCAGAACTATTGCAGTGTTTGTCTCTTAAACAATCTCCCCCTTACCTGAAAAGTAGACTCTGCTAGCTTGAAAGTGTGGATTCAGCCTGTCTGTATCCAAGGAGATACTGAATAGAGCACCATTAGCCTCCCCCAGGCCCCAGGGACTGGACTTAGCTGATTGGCTCCCTGAATCTCTGCTGCACCTGAGGCCCGCCCCCCCCCACCTGCTCTGGCTCCTTAAGGTTGTGGAGGGAAGGCCAAAGACAGGCACCTCCATTTTGTGTTCCTCTGTGCATTCTCTCCTGTTTCCTGATACAGCCCAGTGTTCAAGGATTGCAAAGAGACCTAGGTAAGGAGCCCAAAGATATTTTCTAGTCAAATAGTATTAATTGTTCAAACAGTGTTTGTTTTACTGTGGACTCTCTGTGTTTTTCAGGCAGCTTGGCCTCTTTTAAAGTGGTGTTTGTTTCAAAATCGTTTTTTTGCTGTGACTGTGTGAATTCCCTTGCTAGTTTAGTGGCTCCCCCCCCCCCCCCCTGCCCCTCTTTTTTTCACCCCTAGTCTTAGTAAAAAGACTACATAGACCTTTCAGAGTGTGGTTTTAGGAGACTGTTTTTGAATCTGTTTGTGTGATTTAAATTGTGCTTACAAGCTGTCTGCCCCCCTGTCTTTTTTGCCTTAAAAAGCCCGATTTTTAGAGTGTGCGCCCAGAACTATTGCAGTGTTTGTCTCTTAAACAATCTCCCCCTTACCTGAAAAGTAGACTCTGCTAGCTTGAAAGTGTGGATTCAGCCTGTCTGTATCCAAGGAGATACTGAATAGAGCACCAGTAGCCCCCCCAGGCCCCAGGGACTGGACTTAGCTGATTGGCTCCCTGAGTCTCTGCTGCACCTGAGGCCCGGCCCCCCCCCCCCCCCCACCTGCTCTGGCTCCTTAAGTTTGTGGAGGGAAGGCCAAAGACAGGCACCTCCATTTTGTGTTCCTCTGTGCATTCTCTCCTGTGTCCTGATACAGCCCAGTGTTCAAGGATTGCAAAGAGACCTAGGTAAGGAGCCCAAAGATATTTTCTAGTCAAATAGTATTAATTGTTCAAACAGTGTTTGTTTTACTGTGGACTCTCTGTGTTTTTCAGGCAGCTTGGCCTCTTTTAAAGTGGTGTTTCTTTCAAAATCGTTTTTTTGCTGTGACTGTGTGAATTCCCTTGCTAGTTTAGTGGCTCCCCCCCCCCCCCTGCCCCCCTTTTTTTTCACCCCTATTCTTAGTAAAAAGACTACATAGACCTTTCAGAGTGTGGTTTTAGGAGACTGTTTTTGAATCTGTTTGTGTGATTTAAATTGTGCTTACAAGCTGTCTGCCCCCCTGTCTTTTTTGCCCTAAAAAGCCCGATTTTTAGAGTGTGCGCCCAGAACTATTGCAGTGTTTGTCTCTTAAACAATCTCCCCCTTACCTGAAAAGTAGACTCTGCTAGCTTGAAAGTGTGGATTCAGCCTGTCTGTATCCAAGGAGATACTGAATAGAGCACCATTAGCCTCCCCCAGGCCCCAGGGACTGGACTTAGCTGATTGGCTCCCTGAATCTCTGCTGCACCTGAGGCCCGCCCCCCCCCACCTGCTCTGGCTCCTTAAGTTTGTGGAGGGAAGGCCAAAGACAGGCACCTCCATTTTGTGTTCCTCTGTGCATTCTCTCCTGTGTCCTGATACAGCCCAGTGTTCAAGGATTGCAAAGAGACCTAGGTAAGGAGCCCAAAGATATTTTCTAGTCAAATAGTATTAATTGTTCAAACAGTGTTTGTTTTACTGTGGACTCTGTGTTTTTCAGGCAGCTTGGCCTCTTTTAAAGTGGTGTTTGTTTCAAAATCGTTTTTTTGCTGTGACTGTGTGAATTCCCTTGCTAGTTTAGTGGCTCCCCCCCCCCGCCCCCCTTTTTTTCACCCCTATTCTTAGTAAAAAGACTACATAGACCTTTCAGAGTGTGGTTTTAGGAGACTGTTTTTGAATCTGTTTGTGTGATTTAAATTGTGCTTACAAGCTGTCTGCCCCCCTGTCTTTTTTGCCTTAAAAAGCCCGATTTTTAGAGTGTGCGCCCAGAACTATTGCAGTGTTTGTCTCTTAAACAATCTCCCCCTTACCTGAAAAGTAGACTCTGCTAGCTTGAAAGTGTGGATTCAGCCTGTCTGTATCCAAGGAGATACTGAATAGAGCACCAGTAGCCCCCCCAGGCCCCAGGGACTGGACTTAGCTGATTGGCTCCCTGAGTCTCTGCTGCACCTGAGGCCCGCCCCCCCCCCACCTGCTCTGGCTCCTTAAGTTTGTGGAGGGAAGGCCAAAGACAGGCACCTCCATTTTGTGTTCCTCTGTGCATTCTCTCCTGTGTCCTGATACAGCCCAGTGTTCAAGGATTGCAAAGAGACCTAGGTAAGGAGCCCAAAGATATTTTCTAGTCAAATAGTATTAATTGTTCAAACAGTGTTTGTTTTACTGTGGACTCTCTGTGTTTTTCAGGCAGCTTGGCCTCTTTTAAAGTGGTGTTTGTTTCAAAATCGTTTTTTTGCTGTGACTGTGTGAATTCCCTTGCTAGTTTAGTGGCTCCCCCCGCCCCTGCCCCCCTTTTTTTCACCCCTATTCTTAGTAAAAAGACTACATAGACCTTTCAGAGTGTGGTTTTAGGAGACTGTTTTTGAATCTGTTTGTGTGATTTAAATTGTGCTTACAAGCTGTCTGCCCCCCTGTCTTTTTTGCCTTAAAAAGCCCGATTTTTACAGTGTGCGCCCAGAACTATTGCAGTGTTTGTCTCTTAAACAATCTCCCCCTTACCTGAAAAGTAGACTCTGCTAGCTTGAAAGTGTGGATTCAGCCTGTCTGTATCCAAGGAGATACTGAATAGAGCACCATTAGCCTCCCCCAGGCCCCAGGGACTGGACTTAGCTGATTGGCTCCCAGAATCTCTGCTGCACCTGAGGCCCGCCCCCCCCCACCTGCTCTGGCTCCTTAAGTTTGTGGAGGGAAGGCCAAAGACAGGCACCTCCATTTTGTGTTCCTCTGTGCATTCTCTCCTGTGTCCTGATACAGCCCAGTGTTCAAGGATTGCAAAGAGACCTAGGTAAGGAGCCCAAAGATATTTTCTAGTCAAATAGTATTAATTGTTCAAACAGTGTTTGTTTTACTGTGGACTCTCTGTGTTTTTCAGGCAGCTTGGCCTCTTTTAAAGTGGTGTTTGTTTCAAAATCGTTTTTTTGCTGTGACTGTGTGAATTCCCTTGCTAGTTTAGTGGCTCCCCCCCCCCCTTCCCCCCTTTTTTTCACCCCTATTCTTAGTAAAAAGACTACATAGACCTTTCAGAGTGTGGTTTTAGGAGACTGTTTTTGAATCTGTTTGTGTGATTTAAATTGTGCTTACAAGCTGTCTGCCCCCCTGTCTTTTTTGCCTTAAAAAGCCCGATTTTTAGAGTGTGCGCCCAGAACTATTGCAGTGTTTGTCTCTTAAACAATCTCCCCCTTACCTGAAAAGTAGACTCTGCTAGCTTGAAAGTGTGGATTCAGCCTGTCTGTATCCAAGGAGATACTGAATAGAGCACCAGTAGCCCCCCCAGGCCCCAGGGACTGGACTTAGCTGATTGGCTCCCTGAGTCTCTGCTGCACCTGAGGCCCGCCCCCCCCCCCCACCTGCTCTGGCTCCTTAAGTTTGTGGAGGGAAGGCCAAAGACAGGCACCTCCATTTTGTGTTCCTCTGTGCATTCTCTCCTGTGTCCTGATACAGCCCAGTGTTCAAGGATTGCAAAGAGACCTAGGTAAGGAGCCCAAAGATATTTTCTAGTCAAATAGTATTAATTGTTCAAACAGTGTTTGTTTTACTGTGGACTCTCTGTGTTTTTCAGGCAGCTTGGCCTCTTTTAAAGTGGTGTTTGTTTCAAAATCGTTTTTTTGCTGTGACTGTGTGAATTCCCTTGCTAGTTTAGTGGCTCCCCCCCCCCCCCTGCCCCCCTTTTTTTTCACCCCTATTCTTAGTAAAAAGACTACATAGACCTTTCAGAGTGTGGTTTTAGGAGACTGTTTTTGAATCTGTTTGTGTGATTTAAATTGTGCTTACAAGCTGTCTGCCCCCCTGTCTTTTTTGCCTTAAAAAGCCCGATTTTTAGAGTGAGCGCCCAGAACTATTGCAGTGTTTGTCTCTTAAACAATCTCCCCCTTACCTGAAAAGTAGACTCTGCTAGCTTGAAAGTGTGGATTCAGCCTGTCTGTATCCAAGGAGATACTGAATAGAGCACCATTAGCCTCCCCCAGGCCCCAGGGACTGGACTTAGCTGATTGGCTCCCTGAATCTCTGCTGCACCTGAGGCCTGCCCCCCCCCCACCTGCTCTGGCTCCTTAAGTTTGTGGAGGGAAGGCCAAAGACAGGCACCTCCATTTTGTGTTCCTCTGTGCATTCTCTCCTGTGTCCTGATACAGCCCAGTGTTCAAGGATTGCAAAGAGACCTAGGTAAGGAGCCCAAAGATATTTTCTAGTCAAATAGTATTAATTGTTCAAACAGTGTTTGTTTTACTGTGGACTCTCTGTGTTTTTCAGGCAGCTTGGCCTCTTTTAAAGTGGTGTTTGTTTCAAAATCGTTTTTTTGCTGTGACTGTGTGAATTCCCTTGCTAGTTTAGTGGCTCCCCCCCCGCCCCCCCTTTTTTTCACCCCTATTCTTAGTAAAAAGACTACATAGACCTTTCAGAGTGTAGTTTTAGGAGACTGTTTTTGAATCTGTTTGTGTGATTTAAATTGTGCTTACAAGCTGTCTGCCCCCCTGTCTTTTTTGCCTTAAAAAGCCCGATTTTTAGAGTGTGCACCCAGAACTATTGCAGTGTTTGTCTCTTAAACAATCTCCCTCTTACCTGAAAAGTAGACTCTGCTAGCTTGAAAGTGTGGATTCAGCCTGTCTGTATCCAAGGAGATACTGAATAGAGCACCATTAGCCTCCCCCAGGCCCCAGGGACTGGACTTAGCTGATTGGCTCCCTGAATCTCTGCTGCACCTGAGGCCCGCCCCCCCCCCAACCTTCTCTGGCTCCTTAAGTTTGTGGAGGGAAGGCCAAAGACAGGCACCTCCATTTTGTGTTCCTCTGTGCATTCTCTCCTGTGTCCTGATACAGCCCAGTGTTCAAGGATTGCAAAGAGACCTAGGTAAGGAGCCCAAAGATATTTTCTAGTCAAATAGTATTAATTGTTCAAACAGTGTTTGTTTTACTGTGGACTCTCTGTGTTTTTCAGGCAGCTTGGCCTCTTTTAAAGTGGTGTTTGTTTCAAAATCGTTTTTTTGCTGTGACTGTGTGAATTCCCTTGCTAGTTTAGTGGCTCCCCCCCCCGCCCCCCTTTTTTTCACCCCTATTCTTAGTAAAAAGACTACATAGACCTTTCAGAGTGTAGTTTTAGGAGACTGTTTTTGAATCTGTTTGTGTGATTTAAATTGTGCTTACAAGCTGTCTGCCCCCCTGTCTTTTTTGCCTTAAAAAGCCCGATTTTTAGAGTGTGCACCCAGAACTATTGCAGTGTTTGTCTCTTAAACAATCTCCCTCTTACCTGAAAAGTAGACTCTGCTAGCTTGAAAGTGTGGATTCAGCCTGTCTGTATCCAAGGAGATACTGAATAGAGCACCAGTAGCCCCCCCAGGCCCCAGGGACTGGACTTAGCTGATTGGCTCCCTGAGTCTCTGCTGCACCTGAGGCCCGCCCCCCCCCCCACCTGCTCTGGCTCCTTAAGTTTGTGGAGGGAAGGCCAAAGACAGGCACCTCCATTTTGTGTTCCTCTGTGCATTCTCTCCTGTGTCCTGATACAGCCCAGTGTTCAAGGATTGCAAAGAGACCTAGGTAAGGAGCCCAAAGATATTTTCTAGTCAAATAGTATTAATTGTTCAAACAGTGTTTGTTTTACTGTGGACTCTCTGTGTTTTTCAGGCAGCTTGGCCTCTTTTAAAGAGGTGTTTGTTTCAAAATCGTTTTTTTTGCTGTGACTGTGTGAATTCCCTTGCTAGTTTAGTGGCTCCCCCCCCCCCGCCCCCCTTTTTTTTCACCCCTATTCTTAGTAAAAAGACTACATAGACCTTTCAGAGTGTGGTTTTAGGAGACTGTTTTTGAATCTGTTTTGTTGATTTAAATTGTGCTTACAAGCTGTCTGCCCCCCTGTCTTTTTTGCCTTAAAAAGCCCGATTTTTAGAGTGTGCACCCAGAACTATTGCAGTGTTTGTCTCTTAAACAATCTCCCTCTTACCTGAAAAGTAGACTCTGCTAGCTTGAAAGTGTGGATTCAGCCTGTCTGTATCCAAGGAGATACTGAATAGAGCACCATTAGCCTCCCCCAGGCCCCAGGGACTGGACTTAGCTGATTGGCTCCCTGAATCTCTGCTGCACCTGAGGCCCGCCCCCCCCCAACCTGCTCTGGCTCCTTAAGTTTGTGGAGGGAAGGCCAAAGACAGGCACCTCCATTTTGTGTTCCTCTGTGCATTCTCTCCTGTGTCCTGATACAGCCCAGTGTTCAAGGATTGCAAAGAGACCTAGGTAAGGAGCCCAAAGATATTTTCTAGTCAAATAGTATTAATTGTTCAAACAGTGTTTGTTTTACTGTGGACTCTCTGTGTTTTTCAGGCAGCTTGGCCTCTTTTAAAGTGGTGTTTGTTTCAAAATCGTTTTTTTGCTGTGACTGTGTGAATTCCCTTGCTAGTTTAGTGGCTCCCCCCCCCCCCTGCCCCCCTTTTTTTTCACCCCTATTCTTAGTAAAAAGACTACATAGACCTTTCAGAGTGTGGTTTTAGGAGACTGTTTTTGAATCTGTTTGTGTGATTTAAATTGTGCTTACAAGCTGTCTGCCCCCCTGTCTTTTTTGCCTTAAAAAGACCGATTTTTAGAGTGTGCGCCCAGAACTATTGCAGTGTTTGTCTCTTAAACAATCTCCCCCTTACCTGAAAAGTAGACTCTGCTAGCTTGAAAGTGTGGATTCAGCCTGTCTGTATCCAAGGAGATACTGAATAGAGCACCATTAGCCTCCCCCAGGCCCCAGGGACTGGACTTAGCTGATTGGCTCCCTGAATCTCTGCTGCACCTGAGGCCCGCCCCCCCCCACCTGGTCTGGCTCCTTAAGTTTGTGGAGGGAAGGCCAAAGACAGGCACCTCCATTTTGTGTTCCTCTGTGCATTCTCTCCTGTGTCCTGATACAGCCCAGTGTTCAAGGATTGCAAAGAGACCTAGGTAAGGAGCCCAAAGATATTTTCTAGTCAAATAGTATTAATTGTTCAAACAGTGTTTGTTTTACTGTGGACTCTCTGTGTTTTTCAGGCAGCTTGGCCTCTTTTAAAGTGGTGTTTGTTTCAAAATCGTTTTTTTGCTGTGAGTGTGTGAATTCCCTTGCTAGTTTAGTGGCTCTCCCCCCCCCCCCCCTGCCCCCCTTTTTTTCACCCCTATTCTTAGTAAAAAGACTACATAGACCTTTCAGAGTGTGGTTTTAGGAGACTGTTTTTGAATCTGTTTGTGTGATTTAAATTGTGCTTACAAGCTGTCTGCCCCCCTGTCTTTTTTGCCTTAAAAAGCCCGATTTTTAGAGTGTGCGCCCAGAACTATTGCAGTGTTTGTCTCTTAAACAATCTCCCCCTTACCTGAAAAGTAGACTCTGCTAGTTTGAAAGTGTGGATTCAGCCTGTCTGTATCCAAGGAGATACTGAATAGAGCACCAGTAGCCCCCCCAGGCCCCAGGGACTGGACTTAGCTGATTGGCTCCCTGAGTCTCTGCTGCACCTGAGGCCCGCCCCCCCCCACCTGCTCTGGCTCCTTAAGTTTGTGTAGGGAAGGCCAAAGACAGGCACCTCCATTTTGTGTTCCTCTGTGCATTCTCTCCTGTGTCCTGATACAGCCCAGTGTTCAAGGATTGCAAAGAGACCTAGGTAAGGAGCCCAAAGATATTTTCTAGTCAAATAGTATTAATTGTTCAAACAGTGTTTGTTTTACTGTGGACTCTCTGTGTTTTTCAGGCAGCTTGGCCTCTTTTAAAGTGGTGTTTGTTTCAAAATCGTTTTTTTGCTGTGACTGTGTGAATTCCCTTGCTAGTTTAGTGGCTCCCCCCCCCCCCCCTGCCCCCCTTTTTTTTCACCCCTATTCTTAGTAAAAAGACTACATAGACCTTTCAGAGTGTGGTTTTAGGAGACTGTTTTTGAATCTGTTTGTGTGATTTAAATTGTGCTTACAAGCTGTCTGCCCCCCTGTCTTTTTTGCCTTAAAAAGACCGATTTTTAGAGTGTGCGCCCAGAACTATTGCAGTGTTTGTCTCTTAAACAATCTCCCCCTTACCTGAAAAGTAGACTCTGCTAGCTTGAAAGTGTGGATTCAGCCTGTCTGTATCCAAGGAGATACTGAATAGAGCACCATTAGCCTCCCCCAGGCCCCAGGGACTGGACTTAGCTGATTGGCTCCCTGAATCTCTGCTGCACCTGAGGCCCGCCCCCCCCCACCTGGTCTGGCTCCTTAAGTTTGTGGAGGGAAGGCCAAAGACAGGCACCTCCATTTTGTGTTCCTCTGTGCATTCTCTCCTGTGTCCTGATACAGCCCAGTGTTCAAGGATTGCAAAGAGACCTAGGTAAGGAGCCCAAAGATATTTTCTAGTCAAATAGTATTAATTGTTCAAACAGTGTTTGTTTTACTGTGGACTCTCTGTGTTTTTCAGGCAGCTTGGCCTCTTTTAAAGTGGTGTTTGTTTCAAAATCGTTTTTTTGCTGTGACTGTGTGAATTCCCTTGCTAGTTTAGTGGCTCCCCCCCCCCGCCCCCCTTTTTTTCACCCCTATTCTTAGTAAAAAGACTACATAGACCTTTCAGAGTGTGGTTTTAGGAGACTGTTTTTGAATCTGTTTGTGTGATTTAAATTGTGCTTACAAGCTGTCTGCCCCCCTGTCTTTTTTGCCTTAAAAAGCCCGATTTTTAGAGTGTGCGCCCAGAACTATTGCAGTGTTTGTCTCTTAAACAATCTCCCCCTTACCTGAAAAGTAGACTCTGCTAGCTTGAAAGTGTGGATTCAGCCTGTCTGTATCCAAGGAGATACTGAATAGAACACCAGTAGGCCCCCCAGGCCCCAGGGACTGGACTTAGCTGATTGGCTCCCTGAGTCTCTGCTGCGCCTGAGGCCCGCCCCCCCCCCCACCTGCTCTGGCTCCTTAAGTTTGTGGAGGGAAGGCCAAAGACAGGCACCTCCATTTTGTGTTCCTCTGTGCATTCTCTCCTGTGTCCTGATACAGCCCAGTGTTCAAGGATTGCAAAGAGACCTAGGTAAGGAGCCCAAAGATATTTTCTAGTCAAATAGTATTAATTGTTCAAACAGTGTTTGTTTTACTGTGGACTCTCTGTGTTTTTCAGGCAGCTTGGCCTCTTTTAAAGTGGTGTTTGTTTCAAAATCGTTTTTTTGCTGTGACTGTGTGAATTCCCTTGCTAGTTTAGAGGCTCCCCCCCCCTTGCCCCCCTTTTTTTTCACCCCTATTCTTAGTAAAAAGACTACATAGACCTTTCAGAGTGTGGTTTTAGGAGACTGTTTTTGAATCTGTTTGTGTGATTTAAATTGTGCTTACAAGCTGTCTGCCCCCCTGTCTTTTTTGCCTTAAAAAGCCCGATTTTTAGAGTGTGCGCCTAGAACTATTGCAGTGTTTGTCTCTTAAACAATCTCCCCCTTACCTGAAAAGTAGACTCTGCTAGCTTGAAAGTGTGGATTCAGCCTGTCTGTATCCAAGGAGATACTGAATAGAGCACCATTAGCCTCCCCCAGGCCCCAGGGACTGGACTTAGCTGATTGGCTCCCTGAATCTCTGCTGCACCTGAGGCCCGCCCCCCCCCACCTGCTCTGGCTCCTTAAGTTTGTGGAGGGAAGGCCAAAGACAGGCACCTCCATTTTGTGTTCCTCTGTGCATTCTCTCCTGTGTCCTGATACAGCCCAGTGTTCAAGGATTGCAAAGAGACCTAGGTAAGGAGCCCAAAGATATTTTCTAGTCAAATAGTATTAATTGTTCAAACAGTGTTTGTTTTACTGTGGACTCTCTGTGTTTTTCAGGCAGCTTGGCCTCTTTTAAAGTGGTGTTTGTTTCAAAATAGTTTTTTTGCTGTGACTGTGTGAATTCCCTTGCTAGTTTAGTGGCTCCCCCCCCCTGCCCCCCTTTTTTTCACCCCTATTCTTAGTAAAAAGACTACATAGACCTTTCAGAGTGTGGTTTTAGGAGACTGTTTTTGAATCTGTTTGTGTGATTTAAATTGTGCTTACAAGCTGTCTGCCCCCCTGTCTTTTTTGCCTTAAAAAGACCGATTTTTAGAGTGTGCGCCCAGAACTATTGCAGTGTTTGTCTCTTAAACAATCTCCCCCTTACCTGAAAAGTAGACTCTGCTAGCTTGAAAGTTTGGATTCAGCCTGTCTGTATCCAAGGAGATACTGAATAGAGCACCATTAGCCTCCCCCAGGCCCCAGGGACTGGACTTAGCTGATTGGCTCCCTGAATCTCTGCTGCACCTGAGGCCCGCCCCCCCCCCACCTGCTCTGGCTCCTTAAGTTTGTGGAGGGAAGGCCAAAGACAGGCACCTCCATTTTGTGTTCCTCTGTGCATTCTCTCCTGTGTCCTGATACAGCCCAGTGTTCAAGGATTGCAAAGAGACCTAGGTAAGGAGCCCAAAGATATTTTCTAGTCAAATAGTATTAATTGTTCAAACAGTGTTTGTTTTACTGTGGACTCTCTGTGTTTTTTAGGCAGCTTGGCCTCTTTTAAAGTGGTGTTTGTTTCAAAATCGTTTTTTTGCTGTGACTGTGTGAATTCCCTTGCTAGTTTAGTGGCTCCCCCCCCCCCCGCCCCCCTTTTTTTCACCCCTATTCTTAGTAAAAAGACTACATAGACCTTTCAGAGTGTGGTTTTAGGAGACTGTTTTTGAATCGGTTTGTGTGATTTAAATTGTGCTTACAAGCTGTCTGCCCCCCTGTCTTTTTTGCCTTAAAAAGCCCGATTTTTAGAGTGTGCGCCCAGAACTATTGCAGTGTTTGTCTCTTAAACAATCTCCCCCTTACCTGAAAAGTAGACTCTGCTAGCTTGAAAGTGTGGATTCAGCCTGTCTGTATCCAAGGAGATACTGAATAGAACACCAGTAGCCCCCCCAGGCCCCAGGGACTGGACTTAGCTGATTGGCTCCCTGAGTCTCTGCTGCACCTGAGGCCCGCCCCCCCCCCCCACCTGCTCTGGCTCCTTAAGTTTGTGGAGGGAAGGCCAAAGACAGGCACCTCCATTTTGTGTTCCTCTGTGCATTCTCTCCTGTGTCCTGATACAGCCCAGTGTTCAAGGATTGCAAAGAGAACTAGGTAAGGAGCCCAAAGATATTTTCTAGTCAAATAGTATTAATTGTTCAAACAGTGTTTGTTTTACTGTGGACTCTCTGTGTTTTTCAGGCAGCTTGGCCTCTTTTAAAGTGGTGTTTGTTTCAAAATAGTTTTTTTGCTGTGACTGTGTGAATTCCCTTGCTAGTTTAGTGGCTCCCCCCCCCCCCCCCCCTGCCCCCCTTTTTTTCACCCC
The DNA here is from genome assembly GCF_031143425.1 of Pleurodeles waltl. NCBI lineage: Eukaryota > Metazoa > Chordata > Amphibia > Caudata > Salamandridae > Pleurodeles > Pleurodeles waltl. The sequence continues at coordinate 56,695,042 of NC_090439.1, read as the reverse complement.
TATTCTTAGTAAAAAGACTACATAGACCTTTCAGAGTGTGGTTTTAGGAGACTGTTTTTGAATCTGTTTGTGTGATTTAAATTGTGCTTACAAGCTGTCTGCCCCCCTGTCTTTTTTGCCTTAAAAGCCCGATTTTTAGAGTGTGCGCCCAGAACTATTGCAGTGTTTGTCTCTTAAACAATCTCCCCCTTACCTGAAAAGTAGACTCTGCTAGCTTGAAAGTGTGGATTCAGCCTGTCTGTATCCAAGGAGATACTGAATAGAGCACCAGTAGCCCCCCCAGGCCCCAGGGACTGGACTTAGCTGATTGGCTCCCTGAGTCTCTGCTGCACCTGAGGCCCGCCCCCCCCCCCCCACCTGCTCTGGCTCCTTAAGTTTGTGGAGGGAAGGCCAAAGACAGGCACCTCCATTTTGTGTTCCTCTGTGCATTCTCTCCTGTGTCCTGATACAGCCCAGTGTTCAAGGATTGCAAAGAGACCTAGGTAAGGAGCCCAAAGATATTTTCTAGTCAAATAGTATTAATTGTTCAAACAGTGTTTGTTTTACTGTGGACTCTCTGTGTTTTTCAGGCAGCTTGGCCTCTTTTAAAGTGGTGTTTGTTTCAAAATCGTTTTTTTGCTGTGACTGTGTGAATTCCCTTGCTAGTTTAGTGGCTCCCCCGCCCCCCCTGCCCCCCCTGCCCCCCTTTTTTTTCACCCCTATTCTTAGTAAAAAGACTACATAGACCTTTCAGAGTGTGGTTTTAGGAGACTGTTTTTGAATCTGTTTGTGTGATTTAAATTGTGCTTACAAGCTGTCTGCCCCCCTGTCTTTTTTGCCTTAAAAAGCCCGATTTTTAGAGTGTGCGCCCAGAACTATTGCAGTGTTTGTCTCTTAAACAATCTCCCCCTTACCTGAAAAGTAGACTCTGCTAGCTTGAAAGTGTGGATTCAGCCTGTCTGTATCCAAGGAGATACTGAATAGAGCACCAGTAGCCCCCCCAGGCCCCAGGGACTGGACTTAGCTGATTGGCTCCCTGAGTCTCTGCTGCACCTGAGGCCCGGCCCCCCCCCCCCCCCACCTGCTCTGGCTCCTTAAGTTTGTGGAGGGAAGGCCAAAGACAGGCACCTCCATTTTGTGTTCCTCTGTGCATTCTCTCCTGTGTCCTGATACAGCCCAGTGTTCAAGGATTGCAAAGAGACCTAGGTAAGGAGCCCAAAGATATTTTCTAGTCAAATAGTATTAATTGTTCAAACAGTGTTTGTTTTACTGTGGACTCTCTGTGTTTTTCAGGCAGCTTGGCCTCTTTTAAAGTGGTGTTTCTTTCAAAATCGTTTTTTTGCTGTGACTGTGTGAATTCCCTTGCTAGTTTAGTGGCTCCCCCCCCCCCTGCCCCCCTTTTTTTTCACCCCTATTCTTAGTAAAAAGACTACATAGACCTTTCAGAGTGTGGTTTTAGGAGACTGTTTTTGAATCTGTTTGTGTGATTTAAATTGTGCTTACAAGCTGTCTGCCCCCCTGTCTTTTTTGCCCTAAAAAGCCCGATTTTTAGAGTGTGCGCCCAGAACTATTGCAGTGTTTGTCTCTTAAACAATCTCCCCCTTACCTGAAAAGTAGACTCTGCTAGCTTGAAAGTGTGGATTCAGCCTGTCTGTATCCAAGGAGATACTGAATAGAGCACCATTAGCCTCCCCCAGGCCCCAGGGACTGGACTTAGCTGATTGGCTCCCTGAATCTCTGCTGCACCTGAGGCCCGCCCCCCCCCACCTGCTCTGGCTCCTTAAGTTTGTGGAGGGAAGGCCAAAGACAGGCACCTCCATTTTGTGTTCCTCTGTGCATTCTCTCCTGTGTCCTGATACAGCCCAGTGTTCAAGGATTGCAAAGAGACCTAGGTAAGGAGCCCAAAGATATTTTCTAGTCAAATAGTATTAATTGTTCAAACAGTGTTTGTTTTACTGTGGACTCTCTGTGTTTTTCAGGCAGCTTGGCCTCTTTTAAAGTGGTGTTTGTTTCAAAATCGTTTTTTTGCTGTGACTGTGTGAATTCCCTTGCTAGTTTAGTGGCTCCCCCCCCCCCGCCCCCCTTTTTTTCACCCCTATTCTTAGTAAAAAGACTACATAGACCTTTCAGAGTGTGGTTTTAGGAGACTGTTTTTGAATCTGTTTGTGTGATTTAAATTGTGCTTACAAGCTGTCTGCCCCCCTGTCTTTTTTGCCTTAAAAAGCCCGATTTTTAGAGTGTGCGCCCAGAACTATTGCAGTGTTTGTCTCTTAAACAATCTCCCCCTTACCTGAAAAGTAGACTCTGCTAGCTTGAAAGTGTGGATTCAGCCTGTCTGTATCCAAGGAGATACTGAATAGAGCACCATTAGCCTCCCCCAGGCCCCAGGGACTGGACTTAGCTGATTGGCTCCCTGAATCTCTGCTGCACCTGAGGCCCGCCCCCCCCCCACCTGCTCTGGCTCCTTAAGTTTGTGGAGGGAAGGCCAGAGACAGGCACCTCCATTTTGTGTTCCTCTGTGCATTCTCTCCTGTGTCCTGATACAGCCCAGTGTTCAAGGATTGCAAAGAGACCTAGGTAAGGAGCCCAAAGATATTTTCTAGTCAAATAGTATTAATTGTTCAAACAGTGTTTGTTTTACTGTGGACTCTCTGTGTTTTTCAGGCAGCTTGGCCTCTTTTAAAGTGGTGTTTGTTTCAAAATCGTTTTTTTGCTGTGACTGTGTGAATTCCCTTGCTAGTTTAGTGGCTCCCCCCCCCCCCCCGCCCCCCTTTTTTTCACCCCTATTCTTAGTAAAAAGACTACATAGACCTTTCAGAGTGTGGTTTTAGGAGACTGTTTTTGAATCTGTTTGTGTGATTTAAATTGTGCTTACAAGCTGTCTGCCCCCCTGTCTTTTTTGCCTTAAAAAGCCCGATTTTTAGAGTGTGCGCCCAGAACTATTGCAGTGTTTGTCTCTTAAACAATCTCCCCCTTACCTGAAAAGTAGACTCTGCTAGCTTGAAAGTGTGGATTCAGCCTGTCTGTATCCAAGGAGATACTGAATAGAGCACCAGTAGCCCCCCCAGGCCCCAGGGACTGGACTTAGCTGATTGGCTCCCTGAGTCTCTGCTGCACCTGAGGCCCGCCCCCCCCCCACCTGCTCTGGCTCCTTAAGTTTGTGGAGGGAAGGCCAAAGACAGGCACCTCCATTTTGTGTTCCTCTGTGCATTCTCTCCTGTGTCCTGATACAGCCCAGTGTTCAAGGATTGCAAAGAGACCTAGGTAAGGAGCCCAAAGATATTTTCTAGTCAAATAGTATTAATTGTTCAAACAGTGTTTGTTTTACTGTGGACTCTCTGTGTTTTTCAGGCAGCTTGGCCTCTTTTAAAGTGGTGTTTGTTTCAAAATCGTTTTTTTGCTGTGACTGTGTGAATTCCCTTGCTAGTTTAGTGGCTCCCCCCGCCCCTGCCCCCCTTTTTTTCACCCCTATTCTTAGTAAAAAGACTACATAGACCTTTCAGAGTGTGGTTTTAGGAGACTGTTTTTGAATCTGTTTGTGTGATTTAAATTGTGCTTACAAGCTGTCTGCCCCCCTGTCTTTTTTGCCTTAAAAAGCCCGATTTTTAGAGTGTGCGCCCAGAACTATTGCAGTGTTTGTCTCTTAAACAATCTCCCCCTTACCTGAAAAGTAGACTCTGCTAGCTTGAAAGTGTGGATTCAGCCTGTCTGTATCCAAGGAGATACTGAATAGAGCACCATTAGCCTCCCCCAGGCCCCAGGGACTGGACTTAGCTGATTGGCTCCCAGAATCTCTGCTGCACCTGAGGCCCGCCCCCCCCCACCTGCTCTGGCTCCTTAAGTTTGTGGAGGGAAGGCCAAAGACAGGCACCTCCATTTTGTGTTCCTCTGTGCATTCTCTCCTGTGTCCTGATACAGCCCAGTGTTCAAGGATTGCAAAGAGACCTAGGTAAGGAGCCCAAAGATATTTTCTAGTCAAATAGTATTAATTGTTCAAACAGTGTTTGTTTTACTGTGGACTCTCTGTGTTTTTCAGGCAGCTTGGCCTCTTTTAAAGTGGTGTTTGTTTCAAAATCGTTTTTTTGCTGTGACTGTGTGAATTCCCTTGCTAGTTTAGTGGCTCCCCCCCCCCCTTCCCCCCTTTTTTTCACCCCTATTCTTAGTAAAAAGACTACATAGACCTTTCAGAGTGTGGTTTTAGGAGACTGTTTATGAATCTGTTTGTGTGATTTAAATTGTGCTTACAAGCTGTCTGCCCCCCTGTCTTTTTTGCCTTAAAAAGCCCGATTTTTAGAGTGTGCGCCCAGAACTATTGCAGTGTTTGTCTCTTAAACAATCTCCCCCTTACCTGAAAAGTAGACTCTGCTAGCTTGAAAGTGTGGATTCAGCCTGTCTGTATCCAAGGAGATACTGAATAGAGCACCAGTAGCCCCCCCAGGCCCCAGGGACTGGACTTAGCTGATTGGCTCCCTGAGTCTCTGCTGCACCTGAGGCCCGCCCCCCCCCCCCCCACCTGCTTTGGCTCCTTAAGTTTGTGGAGGGAAGGCCAAAGACAGGCACCTCCATTTTTTTTTCCTCTGTGCATTCTCTCCTGTGTCCTGATACAGCCCAGTGTTTAAGGATTGCAAAGAGACCTAGGTAAGGAGCCCAAAGATATTTTCTAGTCAAATAGTATTAATTGTTCAAACAGTGTTTGTTTTACTGTGGACTCTCTGTGTTTTTCAGGCAGCTTGGCCTCTTTTAAAGTGGTGTTTGTTTCAAAATCGTTTTTTTGCTGTGACTGTGTGAATTCCCTTGCTAGTTTAGAGGCTCCCCCCCCCCCCTTGCCCCCCTTTTTTTTCACCCCTATTCTTAGTAAAAAGACTACATAGACCTTTCAGAGTGTGGTTTTAGGAGACTGTTTTTGAATCTGTTTGTGTGATTTAAATTGTGCTTACAAGCTGTCTGCCCCCCTGTCTTTTTTGCCTTAAAAAGCCCGATTTTTAGAGTGTGCGCCGAGAACTATTTCAGTGTTTGTCTCTTAAACAATCTCCCCCTTACCTGAAAAGTAGACTCTGCTAGCTTGAAAGTGTGGATTCAGCCTGTCTGTATCCAAGGAGATACTGAATAGAGCACCATTAGCCTCCCCCAGGCCCCAGGGACTGGACTTAGCTGATTGGCTCCCTGAATCTCTGCTGCACCTGAGGCCCGCCCCCCCCCAACCTGCTCTGGCTCCTTAAGTTTGTGGAGGGAAGGCCAAAGACAGGCACCTCCATTTTGTGTTCCTCTGTGCATTCTCTCCTGTGTCCTGATACAGCCCAGTGTTCAAGGATTGCAAAGAGACCTAGGTAAGGAGCCCAAAGATATTTTCTAGTCAAATAGTATTAATTGTTCAAACAGTGTTTGTTTTACTGTGGACTCTCTTTGTTTTTCAGGCAGCTTGGCCTCTTTTAAAGTGGTGTTTGTTTCAAAATCGTTTTTTTGCTGTGACTGTGTGAATTCCCTTGCTAGTTTAGTGGCTCCCCCCCCGCCCCCCTTTTTTTCACCCCTATTCTTAGTAAAAAGACTACATAGACCTTTCAGAGTGTAGTTTTAGGAGACTGTTTTTGAATCTGTTTGTGTCAATTAAATTGTGCTTACAAGCTGTCTGCCCCCCTGTCTTTTTTGCCTTAAAAAGCCCGATTTTTAGAGTGTGCACCCAGAACTATTGCAGTGTTTGTCTCTTAAACAATCTCCCTCTTACCTGAAAAGTAGACTCTGCTAGCTTGAAAGTGTGGATTCAGCCTGTCTGTATCCAAGGAGATACTGAATAGAGCACCATTAGCCTCCCCCAGGCCCCAGGGACTGGACTTAGCTGATTGGCTCCCTGAATCTCTGCTGCACCTGAGGCCCGCCCCCCCCCCAACCTGCTCTGGCTCCTTAAGTTTGTGGAGGGAAGGCCAAAGACAGGCACCTCCATTTTGTGTTCCTCTGTGCATTCTCTCCTGTGTCCTGATACAGCCCAGTGTTCAAGGATTGCAAAGAGACCTAGGTAAGGAGCCCAAAGATATTTTCTAGTCAAATAGTATTAATTGTTCAAACAGTGTTTGTTTTACTGTGGACTCTCTGTGTTTTTCAGGCAGCTTGGCCTCTTTTAAAGTGGTGTTTGTTTCAAAATCGTTTTTTTGCTGTGACTGTGTGAATTCCCTTGCTAGTTTAGTGGCTCCCCCCCCCGCCCCCCTTTTTTTCACCCCTATTCTTAGTAAAAAGACTACATAGACCTTTCAGAGTGTAGTTTTAGGAGACTGTTTTTGAATCTGTTTGTGTGATTTAAATTGTGCTTACAAGCTGTCTGCCCCCCTGTCTTTTTTGCCTTAAAAAGCCCGATTTTTAGAGTGTGCACCCAGAACTATTGCAGTGTTTGTCTCTTAAACAATCTCCCTCTTACCTGAAAAGTAGACTCTGCTAGCTTGAAAGTGTGGATTCAGCCTGTCTGTATCCAAGGAGATACTGAATAGAGCACCAGTAGCCCCCCCAGGCCCCAGGGACTGGACTTAGCTGATTGGCTCCCTGAGTCTCTGCTGCACCTGAGCCCCCCCCCCCCCCCCCCACCTGCTCTGGCTCCTTAAGTTTGTGGAGGGAAGGCCAAAGACAGGCACCTCCATTTTGTGTTCCTCTGTGCATTCTCTCCTGTGTCCTGATACAGCCCAGTGTTCAAGGATTGCAAAGAGACCTAGGTAAGGAGCCCAAAGATATTTTCTAGTCAAATAGTATTAATTGTTCAAACAGTGTTTGTTTTACTGTGGACTCTCTGTGTTTTTCAGGCAGCTTGGCCTCTTTTAAAGTGGTGTTTGTTTCAAAATCGTTTTTTTGCTGTGACTGTGTGAATTCCCTTGCTAGTTTAGTGGCTCCCCCCCCCCTGCCCCCCTTTTTTTCACCCCTATTCTTAGTAAAAAGACTACATAGACCTTTCAGAGTGTGGTTTTAGGAGACTGTTTTTGAATCTGTTTGTGTGATTTAAATTGTGCTTACAAGCTGTCTGCCCCCCTGTCTTTTTTGCCTTAAAAAGACCGATTTTTAGAGTGTGCGCCCAGAACTATTGCAGTGTTTGTCTCTTAAACAATCTCCCCCTTACCTGAAAAGTAGACTCTGCTAGCTTGAAAGTGTGGATTCAGCCTGTCTGTATCCAAGGAGATACTGAATAGAGCACCAGTAGCCCCCCCAGGCCCCAGGGACTGGACTTAGCTGATTGGCTCCCTGAGTCTCTGCTGCACCTGAGGCCCGCCTCCCCCCCCCCCACCTGCTCTGGCTCCTTAAGTTTGTGGAGGGAAGGCCAAAGACAGGCACCTCCATTTTGTGTTCCTCTGTGCATTCTCTCCTGTGTCCTGATACAGCCCAGTGTTCAAGGATTGCAAAGAGACCTAGGTAAGGAGCCCAAAGATATTTTCTAGTCAAATAGTATTAATTGTTCAAACAGTGTTTGTTTTACTGTGGACTCTCTGTGTTTTTCAGGCAGCTTGGCCTCTTTTAAAGTGGTGTTTGTTTCAAAATCGTTTTTTTTGCTGTGACTGTGTGAATTCCCTTGCTAGTTTAGTGGCTCCCCCCCCCCTGCCCCCCTTTTTTTTCACCCCTATTCTTAGTAAAAAGACTACATAGACCTTTCAGAGTGTGGTTTTAGGAGACTGTTTTTGAATCTGTTTTGTTGATTTAAATTGTGCTTACAAGCTGTCTGCCCCCCTGTCTTTTTTGCCCTAAAAAGCCCGATTTTTAGAGTGTGCGCCCAGAACTATTGCAGTGTTTGTCTCTTAAACAATCTCCCCCTTACCTGAAAAGTAGACTCTGCTAGCTTGAAAGTGTGGATTCAGCCTGTCTGTATCCAAGGAGATACTGAATAGAGCACCATTAGCCTCCCCCAGGCCCCAGGGACTGGACTTAGCTGATTGGCTCCCTGAATCTCTGCTGCACCTGAGGCCCGCCCCCCCCACCTGCTCTGGCTCCTTAAGTTTGTGGAGGGAAGGCCAAAGACAGGCACCTCCATTTTGTGTTCCTCTGTGCATTCTCTCCTGTGTCCTGATACAGCCCAGTGTTCAAGGATTGCAAAGAGACCTAGGTAAGGAGCCCAAAGATATTTTCTAGTCAAATAGTATTAATTGTTCAAACAGTGTTTGTTTTACTGTGGACTCTCTGTGTTTTTCAGGCAGCTTGGCCTCTTTTAAAGTGGTGTTTGTTTCAAAATCGTTTTTTTGCTGTGACTGTGTGAATTCCCTTGCTAGTTTAGTGGCTCCCCCCCCCCCCCACCCCCCTTTTTTTCACCCCTATTCTTAGTAAAAAGACTACATAGACCTTTCAGAGTGTGGTTTTAGGAGACTGTTTTTGAATCTGTTTGTGTGATTTAAATTGTGCTTACAAGCTGTCTGCCCCCCTGTCTTTTTTGCCTTAAAAAGCCCGATTTTTAGAGTGTGCGCCCAGAACTATTGCAGTGTTTGTCTCTTAAACAATCTCCCCCTTACCTGAAAAGTAGACTCTGCTAGCTTGAAAGTGTGGATTCAGCCTGTCTGTATCCAAGGAGATACTGAATAGAGCACCAGTAGCCCCCCCAGGCCCCAGGGACTGGACTTAGCTGATTGGCTCCCTGAGTCTCTGCTGCACCTGAGGCCCGTCCCCCCCCCCCCCCACCTGCTCTGGCTCCTTAAGTTTGTGGAGGGAAGGCCAAAGACAGGCACCTCCATTTTGTGTTCCTCTGTGCATTCTCTCCTGTGTCCTGATACAGCCCAGTGTTCAAGGATTGCAAAGAGACCTAGGTAAGGAGCCCAAAGATATTTTCTAGTCAAATAGTATTAATTGTTCAAACAGTGTTTGTTTTACTGTGGACTCTCTGTGTTTTTCAGGCAGCTTGGCCTCTTTTAAAGTGGTGTTTGTTTCAAAATCGTTTTTTTGCTGTGACTGTGTGAATTCCCTTGCTAGTTTAGTGGCTCCCCCCCCCCCGCCCCCCTTTTTTTTCACCCCTATTCTTAGTAAAAAGACTACATAGACCTTTCAGAGTGTGGTTTTAGGAGACTGTTTTTGAATCTGTTTGTGTGATTTAAATTGTGCTTACAAGCTGTCTGCCCCCCTGTCTTTTTTGCCTTAAAAAGACCGATTTTTAGAGTGTGCGCCCAGAACTATTGCAGTGTTTGTCTCTTAAACAATCTCCCCTTACCTGAAAAGTAGACTCTGCTAGCTTGAAAGTGTGGATTCAGCCTGTCTGTATCCAAGGAGATACTGAATAGAGCACCATTAGCCTCCCCCAGGCCCCAGGGACTGGACTTAGCTGATTGGCTCCCAGAATCTCTGCTGCACCTGAGGCCCGCCCCCCCCCACCTGCTCTGGCTCCTTAAGTTTGTGGAGGGAAGGCCAAAGACAGGCACCTCCATTTTGTGTTCCTCTGTGCATTCTCTCCTGTGTCCTGATACAGCCCAGTGTTCAAGGATTGCAAAGAGACCTAGGTAAGGAGCCCAAAGATATTTTCTAGTCAAATAGTATTAATTGTTCAAACAGTGTTTGTTTTACTGTGGACTCTCTGTGTTTTTCAGGCAGCTTGGCCTCTTTTAAAGTGGTGTTTGTTTCAAAATCGTTTTTTTGCTGTGACTGTGTGAATTCCCTTGCTAGTTTAGTGGCTCCCCCCCCCCCCGCCCCCCTTTTTTTTCACCCCTATTCTTAGTAAAAAGACTACATAGACCTTTCAGAGTGTGGTTTTAGGAGACTGTTTTTGAATCTGTTTGTGTGATTTAAATTGTGCTTACAAGCTGTCTGCCCCCCTGTCTTTTTTGCCTTAAAAAGACCGATTTTTAGAGTGTGCGCCCAGAACTATTGCAGTGTTTGTCTCTTAAACAATCTCCCCTTACCTGAAAAGTAGACTCTGCTAGCTTGAAAGTGTGGATTCAGCCTGTCTGTATCCAAGGAGATACTGAATAGAGCACCATTAGCCTCCCCCAGGCCCCAGGGACTGGACTTAGCTGATTGGCTCCCAGAATCTCTGCTGCACATGAGGCCAGCCCCCCCCCACCTGCTCTGGCTCCTTAAGTTTGTGGAGGGAAGGCCAAAGACAGGCACCTCCATTTTGTGTTCCTCTGTGCATTCTCTCCTGTGTCCTGATACAGCCCAGTGTTCAAGGATTGCAAAGAGACCTAGGTAAGGAGCCCAAAGATATTTTCTAGTCAAATAGTATTAATTGTTCAAACAGTGTTTGTTTTACTGTGGACTCTCTGTGTTTTTCAGGCAGCTTGGCCTCTTTTAAAGTGGTGTTTGTTTCAAAATCGTTTTTTTGCTGTGACTGTGTGAATTCCCTTGCTAGTTTAGTGGCTCCCCCCCCCCCTGCCCCCCTTTTTTTCACCCCTATTCTTAGTAAAAAGACTACATAGACCTTTCAGAGTGTGGTTTTAGGAGACTGTTTTTGAATCTGTTTGTGTGATTTAAATTGTGCTTACAAGCTGTCTGCCCCCCTGTCTTTTTTGCCTTAAAAAGCCCGATTTTTAGAGTGTGCGCCCAGAACTATTGCAGTGTTTGTCTCTTAAACAATCTCCCCCTTACCTGAAAAGTAGACTCTGCTAGCTTGAAAGTGTGGATTCAGCCTGTCTGTATCCAAGGAGATACTGAATAGAGCACCAGTAGCCACCCCAGGCCCCAGGGACTGGACTTAGCTGATTGGCTCCCTGAGTCTCTGCTGCACCTGAGGCCCGCCCCCCCCCCCACCTGCTCTGGCTCCTTAAGTTTGTGTAGGGAAGGCCAAAGACAGGCACCTCCATTTTGTGTTCCTCTGTGCATTCTCTCCTGTGTCCTGATACAGCCCAGTGTTCAAGGATTGCAAAGAGACCTAGGTAAGGAGCCCAAAGATATTTTCTAGTCAAATAGTATTAATTGTTCAAACAGTGTTTGTTTTACTGTGGACTCTCTGTGTTTTTCAGGCAGCTTGGCCTCTTTTAAAGTGGTGTTTGTTTCAAAATCGTTTTTTTGCTGTGACTGTGTGAATTCCCTTGCTAGTTTAGTGGCTCCCCCCCCCCCTGCCCCCCTTTTTTTTCACCCCTATTCTTAGTAAAAAGACTACATAGACCTTTCAGAGTGTGGTTTTAGGAGACTGTTTTTGAATCTGTTTGTGTGATTTAAATTGTGCTTACAAGCTGTCTGCCCCCCTGTCTTTTTTGCCTTAAAAAGACCGATTTTTAGAGTGTGCGCCCAGAACTATTGCAGTGTTTGTCTCTTAAACAATCTCCCCCTTACCTGAAAAGTAGACTCTGCTAGCTTGAAAGTGTGGATTCAGCCTGTCTGTATCCAAGGAGATACTGAATAGAGCACCATTAGCCTCCCCCAGGCCCCAGGGACTGGACTTAGCTGATTGGCTCCCTGAATCTCTGCTGCACCTGAGGCCCGCCCCCCCCCCACCTGCTCTGGCTCCTTAAGTTTGTGGAGGGAAGGCCAAAGACAGGCACCTCCATTTTGTGTTCCTCTGTGCATTCTCTCCTGTGTCCTGATACAGCCCAGTGTTCAAGGATTGCAAAGAGACCTAGGTAAGGAGCCCAAAGATATTTTCTAGTCAAATAGTATTAATTGTTCAAACAGTGTTTGTTTTACTGTGGACTCTGTGTTTTTCAGGCAGCTTGGCCTCTTTTAAAGTGGTGTTTGTTTCAAAATCGTTTTTTTGCTGTGACTGTGTGAATTCCCTTGCTAGTTTAGTGGCTCCCCCCCCCCCCCTGCCCCCCTTTTTTTCACCCCTATTCTTAGTAAAAAGACTACATAGACCTTTCAGAGTGTGGTTTTAGGAGACTGTTTTTGAATCTGTTTGTGTGATTTAAATTGTGCTTACAAGCTGTCTGCCCCCCTGTCTTTTTTGCCTTAAAAAGCCCGATTTTTAGAGTGTGCGCCCAGAACTATTGCAGTGTTTGTCTCTTAAACAATCTCCCCCTTACCTGAAAAGTAGACTCTGCTAGCTTGAAAGTGTGGATTCAGCCTGTCTGTATCCAAGGAGATACTGAATAGAGCACCAGTAGCCCCCCCAGGCCCCAGGGACTGGACTTAGCTGATTGCCTCCCTGAGTCTCTGCTGCACCTGAGGCCCGCCCCCCCCCACCTGCTCTGGCTCCTTAAGTTTGTGGAGGGAAGGCCAAAGACAGGCACCTCCATTTTGTGTTCCTCTGTGCATTCTCTCCTGTGTCCTGATACAGCCCAGTGTTCAAGGATTGCAAAGAGACCTAGGTAAGGAGCCCAAAGATATTTTCTAGTCAAATAGTATTAATTGTTCAAACAGTGTTTGTTTTACTGTGGACTCTCTGTGTTTTTCAGGCAGCTTGGCCTCTTTTAAAGTGGTGTTTGTTTCAAAATCGTTTTTTTGCTGTGACTGTGTGAATTCCCTTGCTAGTTTAGTGGCTCCCCCCCCCCCCCCGCCCCCCTTTTTTTTCACCCCTATTCTTAGTAAAAAGACTACATAGACCTTTCAGAGTGTGGTTTTAGGAGACTGTTTTTGAATCTGTTTGTGTGATTTAAATTGTGCTTACAAGCTGTCTGCCCCCCTGTCTTTTTTGCCTTAAAAAGACCGATTTTTAGAGTGTGCGCCCAGAACTATTGCAGTGTTTGTCTCTTAAACAATCTCCCCTTACCTGAAAAGTAGACTCTGCTAGCTTGAAAGTGTGGATTCAGCCTGTCTGTATCCAAGGAGATACTGAATAGAGCACCATTAGCCTCCCCCAGGCCCCAGGGACTGGACTTAGCTGATTGGCTCCCAGAATCTCTGCTGCACATGAGGCCAGCCCCCCCCCACCTGCTCTGGCTCCTTAAGTTTGTGGAGGGAAGGCCAAAGACAGGCACCTCCATTTTGTGTTCCTCTGTGCATTCTCTCCTGTGTCCTGATACAGCCCAGTGTTCAAGGATTGCAAAGAGACCTAGGTAAGGAGCCCAAAGATATTTTCTAGTCAAATAGTATTAATTGTTCAAACAGTGTTTGTTTTACTGTGGACTCTCTGTGTTTTTCAGGCAGCTTGGCCTCTTTTAAAGTGGTGTTTGTTTCAAAATCGTTTTTTTGCTGTGACTGTGTGAATTCCCTTGCTAGTTTAGTGGCTCCCCCCCCCCCTGCCCCCCTTTTTTTCACCCCTATTCTTAGTAAAAAGACTACATAGACCTTTCAGAGTGTGGTTTTAGGAGACTGTTTTTGAATCTGTTTGTGTGATTTAAATTGTGCTTACAAGCTGTCTGCCCCCCTGTCTTTTTTGCCTTAAAAAGCCCGATTTTTAGAGTGTGCGCCCAGAACTATTGCAGTGTTTGTCTCTTAAACAATCTCCCCCTTACCTGAAAAGTAGACTCTGCTAGCTTGAAAGTGTGGATTCAGCCTGTCTGTATCCAAGGAGATACTGAATAGAGCACCAGTAGCCACCCCAGGCCCCAGGGACTGGACTTAGCTGATTGGCTCCCTGAGTCTCTGCTGCACCTGAGGCCCGCCCCCCCCCCACCTGCTCTGGCTCCTTAAGTTTGTGTAGGGAAGGCCAAAGACAGGCACCTCCATTTTGTGTTCCTCTGTGCATTCTCTCCTGTGTCCTGATACAGCCCAGTGTTCAAGGATTGCAAAGAGACCTAGGTAAGGAGCCCAAAGATATTTTCTAGTCAAATAGTATTAATTGTTCAAACAGTGTTTGTTTTACTGTGGACTCTCTGTGTTTTTCAGGCAGCTTGGCCTCTTTTAAAGTGGTGTTTGTTTCAAAATCGTTTTTTTGCTGTGACTGTGTGAATTCCCTTGCTAGTTTAGTGGCTCCCCCCCCCCCTGCCCCCCTTTTTTTTCACCCCTATTCTTAGTAAAAAGACTACATAGACCTTTCAGAGTGTGGTTTTAGGAGACTGTTTTTGAATCTGTTTGTGTGATTTAAATTGTGCTTACAAGCTGTCTGCCCCCCTGTCTTTTTTGCCTTAAAAAGACCGATTTTTAGAGTGTGCGCCCAGAACTATTGCAGTGTTTGTCTCTTAAACAATCTCCCCCTTACCTGAAAAGTAGACTCTGCTAGCTTGAAAGTGTGGATTCAGCCTGTCTGTATCCAAGGAGATACTGAATAGAGCACCATTAGCCTCCCCCAGGCCCCAGGGACTGGACTTAGCTGATTGGCTCCCTGAATCTCTGCTGCACCTGAGGCCCGCCCCCCCCCCCACCTGCTCTGGCTCCTTAAGTTTGTGGAGGGAAGGCCAAAGACAGGCACCTCCATTTTGTGTTCCTCTGTGCATTCTCTCCTGTGTCCTGATACAGCCCAGTGTTCAAGGATTGCAAAGAGACCTAGGTAAGGAGCCCAAAGATATTTTCTAGTCAAATAGTATTAATTGTTCAAACAGTGTTTGTTTTACTGTGGACTCTCTGTGTTTTTCAGGCAGCTTGGCCTCTTTTAAAGTGGTGTTTGTTTCAAAATCGTTTTTTTGCTGTGACTGTGTGAATTCCCTTGCTAGTTTAGTGGCTCCCCCCCCCCCTGCCCCCCTTTTTTTCACCCCTATTCTTAGTAAAAAGACTACATAGACCTTTCAGAGTGTGGTTTTAGGAGACTGTTTTTGAATCTGTTTGTGTGATTTAAATTGTGCTTACAAGCTGTCTGCCCCCCTGTCTTTTTTGCCTTAAAAAGCCCGATTTTTAGAGTGTGCGCCCAGAACTATTGCAGTGTTTGTCTCTTAAACAATCTCCCCCTTACCTGAAAAGTAGACTCTGCTAGCTTGAAAGTGTGGATTCAGCCTGTCTGTATCCAAGGAGATACTGAATAGAGCACCAGTAGCCCCCCCAGGCCCCAGGGACTGGACTTAGCTGATTGGCTCCCTGAGTCTCTGCTGCACCTGAGGCCCGCCCCCCCCCCCACCTGCTCTGGCTCCTTAAGTTTGTGGAGGGAAGGCCAAAGACAGGCACCTCCATTTTGTGTTCCTCTGTGCATTCTCTCCTGTGTCCTGATACAGCCCAGTGTTCAAGGATTGCAAAGAGACCTAGGTAAGGAGCCCAAAGATATTTTCTAGTCAAATAGTATTAATTGTTCAAACAGTGTTTGTTTTACTGTGGACTCTGTGTTTTTCAGGCAGCTTGGCCTCTTTTAAAGTGGTGTTTGTTTCAAAATCGTTTTTTTGCTGTGACTGTGTGAATTCCCTTGCTAGTTTAGTGGCTCCCCCCCCCCCCCCCTGCCCCCCTTTTTTTTCACCCCTATTCTTAGTAAAAAGACTACATAGACCTTTCAGAGTCTGGTTTTAGGAGACTGTTTTTGAATCTGTTTGTGTGATTTAAATTGTGCTTACAAGCTGTCTGCCCCACTGTCTTTTTTGCCTTAAAAAGCCCGATTTTTAGAGTGTGCGCCCAGAACTATTGCAGTGTTTGTCTCTTAAACAATCTCCCCCTTACCTGAAAAGTAGACTCTGCTAGCTTGAAAGTGTGGATTCAGCCTGTCTGTATCCAAGGAGATACTGAATAGAGCACCAGTAGCCCCCCCAGGCCCCAGGGACTGGACTTAGCTGATTGGCTCCCTGAGTCTCTGCTGCACCTGAGGCCCGCCCCCCCCCCCACCTGCTCTGGCTCCTTAAGTTTGTGGAGGGAAGGCCAAAGACAGGCGCCTCCATTTTGTGTTCCTCTGTGCATTCTCTCCTGTGTCCTGATACAGCCCAGTGTTCAAGGATTGCAAAGAGACCTAGGTAAGGAGCCCAAAGATATTTTCTAGTCAAATAGTATTAATTGTTCAAACAGTGTTTGTTTTACTGTGGACTCTCTGTGTTTTTCAGGCAGCTTGGCCTCTTTTAAAGTGGTGTTTGTTTCAAAATCGTTTTTTTGCTGTGACTGTGTGAATTCCCTTGCTAGTTTAGTGGCTCCCCCCCCCCGCCCCCCTTTTTTTCACCCCTATTCTTAGTAAAAAGACTACATAGACCTTTCAGAGTGTGGTTTTAGGAGACTGTTTTTGAATCTGTTTGTGTGATTTAAATTGTGCTTACAAGCTGTCTGCCCCCCTGTCTTTTTTGCCTTAAAAAGCCCGATTTTTAGAGTGTGCGCCCAGAACTATTGCAGTGTTTGTCTCTTAAACAATCTCCCCCTTACCTGAAAAGTAGACTCTGCTAGCTTGAAAGTGTGGATTCAGCCTGTCTGTATCCAAGGAGATACTGAATAGAGCACCAGTAGCCCCCCCAGGCCCCAGGGACTGGACTTAGCTGATTGGCTCCCTGAGTCTCTGCTGCACCTGAGGCCCGTCCCCCCCCCCCCACCTGCTCTGGCTCCTTAAGTTTGTGGAGGGAAGGCCAAAGACAGGCACCTCCATTTTGTGTTCCTCTGTGCATTCTCTCCTGTGTCCTGATACAGCCCAGTGTTTAAGGATTGCAAAGAGACCTAGGTAAGGAGCCCAAAGAAATTTTCTAGTCAAATAGTATTAATTGTTCAAGCAGTGTTTGTTTTACTGTGGACTCTCTGTGTTTTTCAGGCAGCTTGGCCTCTTTTAAAGTGGTGTTTGTTTCAAAATCGTTTTTTTGCTGTGACTGTGTGAATTCCCTTGCTAGTTTAGTGGCTCCCCCCCCCCCTGCCCCCCTTTTTTTTCACCCCTATTCTTAGTAAAAAGACTACATAGACCTTTCAGAGTGTGGTTTTAGGAGACTGTTTTTGAATCTGTTTGTGTGATTTAAATTGTGCTTACAAGCTGTCTGCCCCCCTGTCTTTTTTGCCTTAAAAAGCCCGATTTTTAGAGTGTGCGCCCAGAACTATTGCAGTGTTTGTCTCTTAAACAATCTCCCCCTTACCTGAAAAGTAGACTCTGCTAGCTTGAAAGTGTGGATTCAGCCTGTCTGTATCCAAGGAGATACTGAATAGAGCACCAGTAGCCCCCCCAGGCCCCAGGGACTGGACTTAGCTGATTGGCTCCCTGAGTCTCTGCTGCACCTGAGGCCCGCCCCCCCCCCACCTGCTCTGGCTCCTTAAGTTTGTGGAGGGAAGGCCAAAGACAGGCACCTCCATTTTGTGTTCCTCTGTGCATTCTCTCCTGTGTCCTGATACAGCCCAGTGTTCAAGGATTGCAAAGAGACCTAGGTAAGGAGCCCAAAGATATTTTCTAGTCAAATAGTATTAATTGTTCAAACAGTGTTTGTTTTACTGTGGACTCTGTGTTTTTCAGGCAGCTTGGCCTCTTTTAAAGTGGTGTTTGTTTCAAAATCGTTTTTTTGCTGTGACTGTGTGAATTCCCTTGCTAGTTTAGTGGCTCCCCCCCCCCCCGCCCCCCTTTTTTTCACCCCTATTCTTAGTAAAAAGACTACATAGACCTTTCAGAGTGTGGTTTTAGGAGACTGTTTTTGAATCTGTTTGTGTGATTTAAATTGTGCTTACAAGCTGTCTGCCCCCCTGTCTTTTTTGCCTTAAAAAGCCCGATTTTTAGAGTGTGCGCCCAGAACTATTGCAGTGTTTGTCTCTTAAACAATCTCCCCCTTACCTGAAAAGTAGACTCTGCTAGCTTGAAAGTGTGGATTCAGCCTGTCTGTATCCAAGGAGATACTGAATAGAGCACCATTAGCCTCCCCCAGGCCCCAGGGACTGGACTTAGCTGATTGGCTCCCAGAATCTCTGCTGCACCTGAGGCCAGCCCCCCCCACCTGCTCTGGCTCCTTAAGTTTGTGGAGGGAAGGCCAAAGACAGGCACCTCCATTTTGTGTTCCTCTGTGCATTCTCTCCTGTGTCCTGATACAGCCCAGTGTTCAAGGATTGCAAAGAGACCTAGGTAAGGAGCCCAAAGATATTTTCTAGTCAAATAGTATTAATTGTTCAAACAGTGTTTGTTTTACTGTGGACTCTCTGTGTTTTTCAGGCAGCTTGGCCTCTTTTAAAGTGGTGTTTGTTTCAAAATCGTTTTTTTGCTGTGACTGTGTGAATTCCCTTGCTAGTTTAGTGGCTCCCCCCCCCCCCCTGCCCCCCTTTTTTTCACCCCTATTCTTAGTAAAAAGACTACATAGACCTTTCAGAGTGTGGTTTTAGGAGACTGTTTTTGAATCTGTTTGTGTGATTTAAATTGTGCTTACAAGCTGTCTGCCCCCCTGTCTTTTTTGCCTTAAAAAGCCCGATTTTTAGAGTGTGCGCCCAGAACTATTGCAGTGTTTGTCTCTTAAACAATCTCCCCCTTACCTGAAAAGTAGACTCTGCTAGCTTGAAAGTGTGGATTCAGCCTGTCTGTATCCAAGGAGATACTGAATAGAGCACCAGTAGCCCCCCCAGGCCCCAGGGACTGGACTTAGCTGATTGGCTCCCTGAGTCTCTGCTGCACCTGAGGCCCGCCCCCCCCCCACCTGCTCTGGCTCCTTAAGTTTGTGTAGGGAAGGCCAAAGACAGGCACCTCCATTTTGTGTTCCTCTGTGCATTCTCTCCTGTGTCCTGATACAGCCCAGTGTTCAAGGATTGCAAAGAGACCTAGGTAAGGAGCCCAAAGATATTTTCTAGTCAAATAGTATTAATTGTTCAAACAGTGTTTGTTTTACTGTGGACTCTCTGTGTTTTTCAGGCAGCTTGGCCTCTTTTAAAGTGGTGTTTGTTTCAAAATCGTTTTTTTGCTGTGACTGTGTGAATTCCCTTGCTAGTTTAGTGGCTCCCCCCCCCCCCCCTGCCCCCCTTTTTTTTCACCCCTATTCTTAGTAAAAAGACTACATAGACCTTTCAGAGTGTGGTTTTAGGAGACTGTTTTTGAATCTGTTTGTGTGATTTAAATTGTGCTTACAAGCTGTCTGCCCCCCTGTCTTTTTTGCCTTAAAAAGACCGATTTTTAGAGTGTGCGCCCAGAACTATTGCAGTGTTTGTCTCTTAAACAATCTCCCCCTTACCTGAAAAGTAGACTCTGCTAGCTTGAAAGTGTGGATTCAGCCTGTCTGTATCCAAGGAGATACTGAATAGAGCACCATTAGCCTCCCCCAGGCCCCAGGGACTGGACTTAGCTGATTGGCTCCCTGAATCTCTGCTGCACCTGAGGCCCGCCCCCCCCCACCTGCTCTGGCTCCTTAAGTTTGTGGAGGGAAGGCCAAAGACAGGCACCTCCATTTTGTGTTCCTCTGTGCATTCTCTCCTGTGTCCTGATACAGCCCAGTGTTCAAGGATTGCAAAGAGACCTAGGTAAGGAGCCCAAAGATATTTTCTAGTCAAATAGTATTAATTGTTCAAACAGTGTTTGTTTTACTGTGGACTCTCTGTGTTTTTCAGGCAGCTTGGCCTCTTTTAAAGTGGTGTTTGTTTCAAAATCGTTTTTTTGCTGTGACTGTGTGAATTCCCTTGCTAGTTTAGTGGCTCCCCCCCCCCCTGCCCCCTTTTTTTCACCCCTATTCTTAGTAAAAAGACTACATAGACCTTTCAGAGTGTGGTTTTAGGAGACTGTTTTTGAATCTGTTTGTGTGATTTAAATTGTGCTTACAAGCTGTCTGCCCCCCTGTCTTTGTTGCCTTAAAAAGCCCGATTTTTAGAGTGTGCGCCCAGAACTATTGCAGTGTTTGTCTCTTAAACAATCTCCCCCTTACCTGAAAAGTAGACTCTGCTAGCTTGAAAGTGTGGATTCAGCCTGTCTGTATCCAAGGAGATACTGAATAGAACACCAGTAGCCCCCCCAGGCCCCAGGGACTGGACTTAGCTGATTGGCTCCCTGAGTCTCTGCTGCACCTGAGGCCCGCCCCCCCCCCCCCACCTGCTCTGGCTCCTTAAGTTTGTGGAGGGAAGGCCAAAGACAGGCACCTCCATTTTGTGTTCCTCTGTGCATTCTCTCCTGTGTCCTGATACAGCCCAGTGTTCAAGGATTGCAAAGAGACCTAGGTAAGGAGCCCAAAGATATTTTCTAGTCAAATAGTATTAATTGTTCAAACAGTGTTTGTTTTACTGTGGACTCTCTGTGTTTTTCAGGCAGCTTGGCCTCTTTTAAAGTGGTGTTTGTTTCAAAATCGTTTTTTTGCTGTGACTGTGTGAATTCCCTTGCTAGTTTAGAGGCTCCCCCCCCCCCTTGCCCCCCTTTTTTTTCACCCCTATTCTTAGTAAAAAGACTACATAGACCTTTCAGAGTGTGGTTTTAGGAGACTGTTTTTGAATCTGTTTGTGTGATTTAAATTGTGCTTACAAGCTGTCTGCCCCCCTGTCTTTTTTGCCTTAAAAAGCCCGATTTTTAGAGTGTGCGCCCAGAACTATTGCAGTGTTTGTCTCTTAAACAATCTCCCCCTTACCTGAAAAGTAGACTCTGCTAGCTTGAAAGTGTGGATTCAGCCTGTCTGTATCCAAGGAGATACTGAATAGAGCACCATTAGCCTCCCCCAGGCCCCAGGGACTGGACTTAGCTGATTGGCTCCCTGAATCTCTGCTGCACCTGAGGCCCGCCCCCCCCCACCTGCTCTGGCTCCTTAAGTTTGTGGAGGGAAGGCCAAAGACAGGCACCTCCATTTTGTGTTCCTCTGTGCATTCTCTCCTGTGTCCTGATACAGCCCAGTGTTCAAGGATTGCAAAGAGACCTAGGTAAGGAGCCCAAAGATATTTTCTAGTCAAATAGTATTAATTGTTCAAACAGTGTTTGTTTTACTGTGGACTCTCTGTGTTTTTCAGGCAGCTTGGCCTCTTTTAAAGTGGTGTTTGTTTCAAAATAGTTTTTTTGCTGTGACTGTGTGAATTCCCTTGCTAGTTTAGTGGCTCCCCCCCCCCCCCTGCCCCCCTTTTTTTCACCCCTATTCTTAGTAAAAAGACTACATAGACCTTTCAGAGTGTGGTTTTAGGAGACTGTTTTTGAATCTGTTTGTGTGATTTAAATTGTGCTTACAAGCTGTCTGCCCCCCTGTCTTTTTTGCCTTAAAAGCCCGATTTTTAGAGTGTGCGCCCAGAACTATTGCAGTGTTTGTCTCTTAAACAATCTCCCCCTTACCTGAAAAGTAGACTCTGCTAGCTTGAAAGTGTGGATTCAGCCTGTCTGTATCCAAGGAGATACTGAATAGAGCACCAGTAGCCCCCCCAGGCCCCAGGGACTGGACTTAGCTGATTGGCTCCCTGAGTCTCTGCTGCACCTGAGGCCCGCCCCCCCCCCACCTGCTCTGGCTCCTTAAGTTTGTGGAGGGAAGGCCAAAGACAGGCACCTCCATTTTGTGTTCCTCTGTGCATTCTCTCCTGTGTCCTGATACAGCCCAGTGTTCAAGGATTGCAAAGAGACCTAGGTAAGGAGCCCAAAGATATTTTCTAGTCAAATAGTATTAATTGTTCAAACAGTGTTTGTTTTACTGTGGACTCTCTGTGTTTTTCAGGCAGCTTGGCCTCTTTTAAAGTGGTGTTTGTTTCAAAATCGTTTTTTTGCTGTGACTGTGTGAATTCCCTTGCTAGTTTAGTGGCTCCCCCGCCCCCCCTGCCCCCCCTGCCCCCCTTTTTTTTCACCCCTATTCTTAGTAAAAAGACTACATAGACCTTTCAGAGTGTGGTTTTAGGAGACTGTTTTTGAATCTGTTTGTGTGATTTAAATTGTGCTTACAAGCTGTCTGCCCCCCTGTCTTTTTTGCCTTAAAAAGCCCGATTTTTAGAGTGTGCGCCCAGAACTATTGCAGTGTTTGTCTCTTAAACAATCTCCCCCTTACCTGAAAAGTAGACTCTGCTAGCTTGAAAGTGTGGATTCAGCCTGTCTGTATCCAAGGAGATACTGAATAGAGCACCATTAGCCTCCCCCAGGCCCCAGGGACTGGACTTAGCTGATTGGCTCCCAGAATCTCTGCTGCACCTGAGGCCAGCCCCCCCCCACCTGCTCTGGCTCCTTAAGTTTGTGGAGGGAAGGCCAAAGACAGGCACCTCCATTTTGTGTTCCTCTGTGCATTCTCTCCTGTGTCCTGATACAGCCCAGTGTTCAAGGATTGCAAAGAGACCTAGGTAAGGAGCCCAAAGATATTTTCTAGTCAAATAGTATTAATTGTTCAAACAGTGTTTGTTTTACTGTGGACTCTCTGTGTTTTTCAGGCAGCTTGACCTCTTTTAAAGTGGTGTTTGTTTCAAAATCGTTTTTTTGCTGTGACTGTGTGAATTCCCTTGCTAGTTTAGTGGCTCCCCCCCCCCCCCTGCCCCCCTTTTTTTCACCCCTATTCCTAGTAAAAAGACTACATAGACCTTTCAGAGTGTGGTTTTAGGAGACTGTTTTTGAATCTGTTTGTGTGATTTAAATTGTGCTTACAAGCTGTCTGCCCCCCTGTCTTTTTTGCCTTAAAAAGCCCGATTTTTAGAGTGTGCGCCCAGAACTATTGCAGTGTTTGTCTCTTAAACAATCTCCCCCTTACCTGAAAAGTAGACTCTGCTAGCTTGAAAGTGTGGATTCAGCCTGTCTGTATCCAAGGAGATACTGAATAGAGCACCAGTAGCCCCCCCAGGCCCCAGGGACTGGACTTAGCTGATTGGCTCCCTGAGTCTCTGCTGCACCTGAGGCCCGCCCCCCCCCCCACCTGCTCTGGCTCCTTAAGTTTGTGTAGGGAAGGCCAAAGACAGGCACCTCCATTTTGTGTTCCTCTGTGCATTCTCTCCTGTGTCCTGATACAGCCCAGTGTTCAAGGATTGCAAAGAGACCTAGGTAAGGAGCCCAAAGATATTTTCTAGTCAAATAGTATTAATTGTTCAAACAGTGTTTGTTTTACTGTGGACTCTCTGTGTTTTTCAGGCAGCTTGGCCTCTTTTAAAGTGGTGTTTGTTTCAAAATCGTTTTTTTGCTGTGACTGTGTGAATTCCCTTGCTAGTTTAGTGGCTCCCCCCCCCCCCCCCCTGCCCCCCTTTTTTTTCACCCCTATTCTTAGTAAAAAGACTACATAGACCTTTCAGAGTGTGGTTTTAGGAGACTGTTTTTGAATCTGTTTGTGTGATTTAAATTGTGCTTACAAGCTGTCTGCCCCCCTGTCTTTTTTGCCTTAAAAAGACCGATTTTTAGAGTGTGCGCCCAGAACTATTGCAGTGTTTGTCTCTTAAACAATCTCCCCCTTACCTGAAAAGTAGACTCTGCTAGCTTGAAAGTGTGGATTCAGCCTGTCTGTATCCAAGGAGATACTGAATAGAGCACCATTAGCCTCCCCCAGGCCCCAGGGACTGGACTTAGCTGATTGGCTCCCTGAATCTCTGCTGCACCTGAGGCCCGCCCCCCCCACCTGCTCTGGCTCCTTAAGTTTGTGGAGGGAAGGCCAAAGACAGGCACCTCCATTTTGTGTTCCTCTGTGCATTCTCTCCTGTGTCCTGATACAGCCCAGTGTTCAAGGATTGCAAAGAGACCTAGGTAAGGAGCCCAAAGATATTTTCTAGTCAAATAGTATTAATTGTTCAAACAGTGTTTGTTTTACTGTGGACTCTCTGTGTTTTTCAGGCAGCTTGGCCTCTTTTAAAGTGGTGTTTGTTTCAAAATCGTTTTTTTGCTGTGACTGTGTGAATTCCCTTGCTAGTTTAGTGGCTCCCCCCCCCCCCCTGCCCCCCTTTTTTTCACCCCTATTCTTAGTAAAAAGACTACATAGACCTTTCAGAGTGTGGTTTTAGGAGACTGTTTTTGAATCTGTTTGTGTGATTTAAATTGTGCTTACAAGCTGTCTGCCCCCCTGTCTTTGTTGCCTTAAAAAGCCCGATTTTTAGAGTGTGCGCCCAGAACTATTGCAGTGTTTGTCTCTTAAACAATCTCCCCCTTACCTGAAAAGTAGACTCTGCTAGCTTGAAAGTGTGGATTCAGCCTGTCTGTATCCAAGGAGATACTGAATAGAACACCAGTAGCCCCCCCAGGCCCCAGGGACTGGACTTAGCTGATTGGCTCCCTGAGTCTCTGCTGCACCTGAGGCCCGCCCCCCCCCCCCCACCTGCTCTGGCTCCTTAAGTTTGTGGAGGGAAGGCCAAAGACAGGCACCTCCATTTTGTGTTCCTCTGTGCATTCTCTCCTGTGTCCTGATACAGCCCAGTGTTCAAGGATTGCAAAGAGACCTAGGTAAGGAGCCCAAAGATATTTTCTAGTCAAATAGTATTAATTGTTCAAACAGTGTTTGTTTTACTGTGGACTCTCTGTGTTTTTCAGGCAGCTTGGCCTCTTTTAAAGTGGTGTTTGTTTCAAAATCGTTTTTTTGCTGTGACTGTGTGAATTCCCTTGCTAGTTTAGAGGCTCCCCCCCCCCCCTTGCCCCCCTTTTTTTTCACCCCTATTCTTAGTAAAAAGACTACATAGACCTTTCAGAGTGTGGTTTTAGGAGACTGTTTTTGAATCTGTTTGTGTGATTTAAATTGTGCTTACAAGCTGTCTGCCCCCCTGTCTTTTTTGCCTTAAAAAGCCCGATTTTTAGAGTGTGCGCCCAGAACTATTGCAGTGTTTGTCTCTTAAACAATCTCCCCCTTACCTGAAAAGTAGACTCTGCTAGCTTGAAAGTGTGGATTCAGCCTGTCTGTATCCAAGGAGATACTGAATAGAGCACCATTAGCCTCCCCCAGGCCCCAGGGACTGGACTTAGCTGATTGGCTCCCTGAATCTCTGCTGCACCTGAGGCCCGCCCCCCCCCACCTGCTCTGGCTCCTTAAGTTTGTGGAGGGAAGGCCAAAGACAGGCACCTCCATTTTGTGTTCCTCTGTGCATTCTCTCCTGTGTCCTGATACAGCCCAGTGTTCAAGGATTGCAAAGAGACCTAGGTAAGGAGCCCAAAGATATTTTCTAGTCAAATAGTATTAATTGTTCAAACAGTGTTTGTTTTACTGTGGACTCTCTGTGTTTTTCAGGCAGCTTGGCCTCTTTTAAAGTGGTGTTTGTTTCAAAATAGTTTTTTTGCTGTGACTGTGTGAATTCCCTTGCTAGTTTAGTGGCTCCCCCCCCCCCTGCCCCCCTTTTTTTCACCCCTATTCTTAGTAAAAAGACTACATAGACCTTTCAGAGTGTGGTTTTAGGAGACTGTTTTTGAATCTGTTTGTGTGATTTAAATTGTGCTTACAAGCTGTCTGCCCCCCTGTCTTTTTTGCCTTAAAAGCCCGATTTTTAGAGTGTGCGCCCAGAACTATTGCAGTGTTTGTCTCTTAAACAATCTCCCCCTTACCTGAAAAGTAGACTCTGCTAGCTTGAAAGTGTGGATTCAGCCTGTCTGTATCCAAGGAGATACTGAATAGAGCACCAGTAGCCCCCCCAGGCCCCAGGGACTGGACTTAGCTGATTGGCTCCCTGAGTCTCTGCTGCACCTGAGGCCCGCCCCCCCCCCCCACCTGCTCTGGCTCCTTAAGTTTGTGGAGGGAAGGCCAAAGACAGGCACCTCCATTTTGTGTTCCTCTGTGCATTCTCTCCTGTGTCCTGATACAGCCCAGTGTTCAAGGATTGCAAAGAGACCTAGGTAAGGAGCCCAAAGATATTTTCTAGTCAAATAGTATTAATTGTTCAAACAGTGTTTGTTTTACTGTGGACTCTCTGTGTTTTTCAGGCAGCTTGGCCTCTTTTAAAGTGGTGTTTGTTTCAAAATCGTTTTTTTGCTGTGACTGTGTGAATTCCCTTGCTAGTTTAGTGGCTCCCCCGCCCCCCCTGCCCCCCCTGCCCCCCTTTTTTTTCACCCCTATTCTTAGTAAAAAGACTACATAGACCTTTCAGAGTGTGGTTTTAGGAGACTGTTTTTGAATCTGTTTGTGTGATTTAAATTGTGCTTACAAGCTGTCTGCCCCCCTGTCTTTTTTGCCTTAAAAAGCCCGATTTTTAGAGTGTGCGCCCAGAACTATTGCAGTGTTTGTCTCTTAAACAATCTCCCCCTTACCTGAAAAGTAGACTCTGCTAGCTTGAAAGTGTGGATTCAGCCTGTCTGTATCCAAGGAGATACTGAATAGAGCACCAGTAGCCCCCCCAGGCCCCAGGGACTGGACTTAGCTGATTGGCTCCCTGAGTCTCTGCTGCACCTGAGGCCCGTCCCCCCCCCCCACCTGCTCTGGCTCCTTAAGTTTGTGGAGGGAAGGCCAAAGACAGGCACCTCCATTTTGTGTTCCTCTGTGCATTCTCTCCTGTGTCCTGATACAGCCCAGTGTTTAAGGATTGCAAAGAGACCTAGGTAAGGAGCCCAAAGAAATTTTCTAGTCAAATAGTATTAATTGTTCAAGCAGTGTTTGTTTTACTGTGGACTCTCTGTGTTTTTCAGGCAGCTTGGCCTCTTTTAAAGTGGTGTTTGTTTCAAAATCGTTTTTTTGCTGTGACTGTGTGAATTCCCTTGCTAGTTTAGTGGCTCCCCCCCCCCCCCCGCCCCCCTTTTTTTCACCCCTATTCTTAGTAAAAAGACTACATAGACCTTTCAGAGTGTGGTTTTAGGAGACTGTTTTTGAATCTGTTTGTGTGATTTAAATTGTGCTTACAAGCTGTCTGCCCCCCTGTCTTTGTTGCCTTAAAAAGCCCGATTTTTAGAGTGTGCGCCCAGAACTATTGCAGTGTTTGTCTCTTAAACAATCTCCCCCTTACCTGAAAAGTAGACTCTGCTAGCTTGAAAGTGTGGATTCAGCCTGTCTGTATCCAAGGAGATACTGAATAGAACACCAGTAGCCCCCCCAGGCCCCAGGGACTGGACTTAGCTGATTGGCTCCCTGAGTCTCTGCTGCACCTGAGGCCCGCCCCCCCCCCCCCCCACCTGCTCTGGCTCCTTAAGTTTGTGGAGGGAAGGCCAAAGACAGGAACCTCCATTTTGTGTTCCTCTGTGCATTCTCTCCTGTGTCCTGATACAGCCCAGTGTTCAAGGATTGCAAAGAGACCTAGGTAAGGAGCCCAAAGATATTTTCTAGTCAAATAGTATTAATTGTTCAAACAGTGTTTGTTTTACTGTGGACTCTCTGTGTTTTTCAGGCAGCTTGGCCTCTTTTAAAGTGGTGTTTGTTTCAAAATCGTTTTTTTGCTGTGACTGTGTGAATTCCCTTGCTAGTTTAGAGGCTCCCCCCCCCCCCTTGCCCCCCTTTTTTTTCACCCCTATTCTTAGTAAAAAGACTACATAGACCTTTCAGAGTGTGGTTTTAGGAGACTGTTTTTGAATCTGTTTGTGTGATTTAAATTGTGCTTACAAGCTGTCTGCCCCCCTGTCTTTTTTGCCTTAAAAAGCCCGATTTTTAGAGTGTGCGCCCAGAACTATTGCAGTGTTTGTCTCTTAAACAATCTCCCCCTTACCTGAAAAGTAGACTCTGCTAGCTTGAAAGTGTGGATTCAGCCTGTCTGTATCCAAGGAGATACTGAATAGAGCACCATTAGCCTCCCCCAGGCCCCAGGGACTGGACTTAGCTGATTGGCTCCCTGAATCTCTGCTGCACCTGAGGCCCGCCCCCCCCCCACCTGCTCTGGCTCCTTAAGTTTGTGGAGGGAAGGCCAAAGACAGGCACCTCCATTTTGTGTTCCTCTGTGCATTCTCTCCTGTGTCCTGATACAGCCCAGTGTTCAAGGATTGCAAAGAGACCTAGGTAAGGAGCCCAAAGATATTTTCTAGTCAAATAGTATTAATTGTTCAAACAGTGTTTGTTTTACTGTGGACTCTCTGTGTTTTTCAGGCAGCTTGGCCTCTTTTAAAGTGGTGTTTGTTTCAAAATAGTTTTTTTGCTGTGACTGTGTGAATTCCCTTGCTAGTTTAGTGGCTCCCCCCCCCCCCCCTGCCCCCCTTTTTTTCACCCCTATTCTTAGTAAAAAGACTACATAGACCTTTCAGAGTGTGGTTTTAGGAGACTGTTTTTGAATCTGTTTGTGTGATTTAAATTGTGCTTACAAGCTGTCTGCCCCCCTGTCTTTTTTGCCTTAAAAGCCCGATTTTTAGAGTGTGCGCCCAGAAGTATTGCAGTGTTTGTCTCTTAAACAATCTCCCCCTTACCTGAAAAGTAGACTCTGCTAGCTTGAAAGTGTGGATTCAGCCTGTCTGTATCCAAGGAGATACTGAATAGAGCACCAGTAGCCCCCCCAGGCCCCAGGGACTGGACTTAGCTGATTGGCTCCCTGAGTCTCTGCTGCACCTGAGGCCCGCCCCCCCCCCCCACCTGCTCTGGCTCCTTAAGTTTGTGGAGGGAAGGCCAAAGACAGGCACCTCCATTTTGTGTTCCTCTGTGCATTCTCTCCTGTGTCCTGATACAGCCCAGTGTTCAAGGATTGCAAAGAGACCTAGGTAAGGAGCCCAAAGATATTTTCTAGTCAAATAGTATTAATTGTTCAAACAGTGTTTGTTTTACTGTGGACTCTCTGTGTTTTTCAGGCAGCTTGGCCTCTTTTAAAGTGGTGTTTGTTTCAAAATCGTTTTTTTGCTGTGACTGTGTGAATTCCCTTGCTAGTTTAGTGGCTCCCCCGCCCCCCCTGCCCCCCCTGCCCCCCTTTTTTTTCACCCCTATTCTTAGTAAAAAGACTACATAGACCTTTCAGAGTGTGGTTTTAGGAGACTGTTTTTGAATCTGTTTGTGTGATTTAAATTGTGCTTACAAGCTGTCTGCCCCCCTGTCTTTTTTGCCTTAAAAAGCCCGATTTTTAGAGTGTGCGCCCAGAACTATTGCAGTGTTTGTCTCTTAAACAATCTCCCCCTTACCTGAAAAGTAGACTCTGCTAGCTTGAAAGTGTGGATTCAGCCTGTCTGTATCCAAGGAGATACTGAATAGAGCTCCATTAGCCTCCCCCAGGCCCCAGGGACTGGACTTAGCTGATTGGCTCCCTGAATCTCTGCTGCACCTGAGGCCCGCCCCCCCCCCCCACCTGCTCTGGCTCCTTAAGTTTGTGGAGGGAAGGCCAAAGACAGGCACCTCCATTTTGTGTTCCTCTGTGCATTCTCTCCTGTGTCCTGATACAGCCCAGTGTTCAAGGATTGCAAAGAGACCTAGGTAAGGAGCCCAAAGATATTTTCTAGTCAAATAGTATTAATTGTTCAAACAGTGTTTGTTTTACTGTGGACTCTCTGTGTTTTTCAGGCAGCTTGGCCTCTTTTAAAGTGGTGTTTGTTTCAAAATCGTTTTTTTGCTGTGACTGTGTGAATTCCCTTGCTAGTTTAGTGGCTCCCCCCCCCCCCCCCTGCCTCCCTTTTTTTCACCCCTATTCTTAGTAAAAAGACTACATAGACCTTTCAGAGTGTGGTTTTAGGAGACTGTTTTTGAATCTGTTTGTGTGATTTAAATTGTGCTTACAAGCTGTCTGCCCCCCTGTCTTTTTTGCCTTAAAAAGCCCGATTTTTAGAGTGTGCGCCCAGAACTATTGCAGTGTTTGTCTCTTAAACAATCTCCCCCTTACCTGAAAAGTAGACTCTGCTAGCTTGAAAGTGTGGATTCAGCCTGTCTGTATCCAAGGAGATACTGAATAGAGCACCAGTAGCCCCCCCAGGCCCCAGGGACTGGACTTAGCTGATTGGCTCCCTGAGTCTCTGCTGCACCTGAGGCCCGCCCCCCCCCACCTGCTCTGGCTCCTTAAGTTTGTGGAGGGAAGGCCAAAGACAGGCACCTCCATTTTGTGTTCCTCTGTGCATTCTCTCCTGTGTCCTGATACAGCCCAGTGTTCAAGGATTGCAAAGAGACCTAGGTAAGGAGCCCAAAGATATTTTCTAGTCAAATAGTATTAATTGTTCAAACAGTGTTTGTTTTACTGTGGACTCTCTGTGTTTTTCAGGCAGCTTGGCCTCTTTTAAAGTGGTGTTTGTTTCAAAATCGTTTTTTTGCTGTGACTGTGTGAATTCCCTTGCTAGTTTAGTGGCTCCCCCCCCCTGCCCCCCTTTTTTTCACCCCTATTCTTAGTAAAAAGACTACATAGACCTTTCAGAGTGTGGTTTTAGGAGACTGTTTTTGAATCTGTTTGTGTGATTTAAATTGTGCTTACAAGCTGTCTGCCCCCCTGTCTTTTTTGCCTTAAAAAGCCCGATTTTTAGAGTGTGCGCCCAGAACTATTGCAGTGTTTGTCTCTTAAACAATCTCCCCCTTACCTGAAAAGTAGACTCTGCTAGCTTGAAAGTGTGGATTCAGCCTGTCTGTATCCAAGGAGATACTGAATAGAGCACCATTAGCCTCCCCCAGGCCCCAGGGACTGGACTTAGCTGATTGGCTCCCAGAATCTCTGCTGCACCTGAGGCCCGCCCCCCCCCACCTGCTCTGGCTCCTAAAGTTTGTGGAGGGAAGGCCAAAGACAGGCACCTCCATTTTGTGTTCCTCTGTGCATTCTCTCCTGTGTCCTGATACAGCCCAGTGTTCAAGGATTGCAAAGAGACCTAGGTAAGGAGCCCAAAGATATTTTCTAGTCAAATAGTATTAATTGTTCAAACAGTGTTTGTTTTACTGTGGACTCTCTGTGTTTTTCAGGCAGCTTGGCCTCTTTTAAAGTGGTGTTTGTTTCAAAATCGTTTTTTTGCTGTGACTGTGTGAATTCCCTTGCTAGTTTAGTGGCTCCCCCGCCCCCCCTGCCCCCCCTGCCCCCCTTTTTTTTCACCCCTATTCTTAGTAAAAAGACTACATAGACCTTTCAGAGTGTGGTTTTAGGAGACTGTTTTTGAATCTGTTTGTGTGATTTAAATTGTGCTTACAAGCTGTCTGCCCCCCTGTCTTTTTTGCCTTAAAAGCCCGATTTTTAGAGTGTGCGCCCAGAACTATTGCAGTGTTTGTCTCTTAAACAATCTCCCCCTTACCTGAAAAGTAGACTCTGCTAGCTTGAAAGTGTGGATTCAGCCTGTCTGTATCCAAGGAGATACTGAATAGAGCACCAGTAGCCCCCCCAGGCCCCAGGGACTGGACTTAGCTGATTGGCTCCCTGAGTCTCTGCTGCACCTGAGGCCCGCCCCCCCCCCCCACCTGCTCTGGCTCCTTAAGTTTGTGGAGGGAAGGCCAAAGACAGGCACCTCCATTTTGTGTTCCTCTGTGCATTCTCTCCTGTGTCCTGATACAGCCCAGTGTTCAAGGATTGCAAAGAGACCTAGGTAAGGAGCCCAAAGATATTTTCTAGTCAAATAGTATTAATTGTTCAAACAGTGTTTGTTTTACTGTGGACTCTCTGTGTTTTTCAGGCAGCTTGGCCTCTTTTAAAGTGGTGTTTGTTTCAAAATCGTTTTTTTGCTGTGACTGTGTGAATTCCCTTGCTAGTTTAGTGGCTCCCCCGCCCCCCCTGCCCCCCCTGCCCCCCTTTTTTTTCACCCCTATTCTTAGTAAAAAGACTACATAGACCTTTCAGAGTGTGGTTTTAGGAGACTGTTTTTGAATCTG
The DNA here is from genome assembly GCF_031143425.1 of Pleurodeles waltl. Classification (NCBI taxonomy): domain Eukaryota; kingdom Metazoa; phylum Chordata; class Amphibia; order Caudata; family Salamandridae; genus Pleurodeles; species Pleurodeles waltl. The sequence goes on along the minus strand of NC_090439.1, from coordinate 56,663,993 downwards.
TTTGTGTGATTTAAATTGTGCTTACAAGCTGTCTGCCCCCCTGTCTTTTTTGCCTTAAAAAGCCCGATTTTTAGAGTGTGCGCCCAGAACTATTGCAGTGTTTGTCTCTTAAACAATCTCCCCCTTACCTGAAAAGTAGACTCTGCTAGCTTGAAAGTGTGGATTCAGCCTGTCTGTATCCAAGGAGATACTGAATAGAGCTCCATTAGCCTCCCCCAGGCCCCAGGGACTGGACTTAGCTGATTGGCTCCCTGAATCTCTGCTGCACCTGAGGCCCGCCCCCCCCCCCACCTGCTCTGGCTCCTTAAGTTTGTGGAGGGAAGGCCAAAGACAGGCACCTCCATTTTGTGTTCCTCTGTGCATTCTCTCCTGTGTCCTGATACAGCCCAGTGTTCAAGGATTGCAAAGAGACCTAGGTAAGGAGCCCAAAGATATTTTCTAGTCAAATAGTATTAATTGTTCAAACAGTGTTTGTTTTACTGTGGACTCTCTGTGTTTTTCAGGCAGCTTGGCCTCTTTTAAAGTGGTGTTTGTTTCAAAATCGTTTTTTTGCTGTGACTGTGTGAATTCCCTTGCTAGTTTAGTGGCTCCCCCCCCCCCCCCCCCTGCCTCCCTTTTTTTCACCCCTATTCTTAGTAAAAAGACTACATAGACCTTTCAGAGTGTGGTTTTAGGAGACTGTTTTTGAATCTGTTTGTGTGATTTAAATTGTGCTTACAAGCTGTCTGCCCCCCTGTCTTTTTTGCCTTAAAAAGCCCGATTTTTAGAGTGTGCGCCCAGAACTATTGCAGTGTTTGTCTCTTAAACAATCTCCCCCTTACCTGAAAAGTAGACTCTGCTAGCTTGAAAGTGTGGATTCAGCCTGTCTGTATCCAAGGAGATACTGAATAGAGCACCAGTAGCCCCCCCAGGCCCCAGGGACTGGACTTAGCTGATTGGCTCCCTGAGTCTCTGCTGCACCTGAGGCCCGCCCCCCCCCACCTGCTCTGGCTCCTTAAGTTTGTGGAGGGAAGGCCAAAGACAGGCACCTCCATTTTGTGTTCCTCTGTGCATTCTCTCCTGTGTCCTGATACAGCCCAGTGTTCAAGGATTGCAAAGAGACCTAGGTAAGGAGCCCAAAGATATTTTCTAGTCAAATAGTATTAATTGTTCAAACAGTGTTTGTTTTACTGTGGACTCTCTGTGTTTTTCAGGCAGCTTGGCCTCTTTTAAAGTGGTGTTTGTTTCAAAATCGTTTTTTTGCTGTGACTGTGTGAATTCCCTTGCTAGTTTAGTGGCTCCCCCCCCCCTGCCCCCCTTTTTTTCACCCCTATTCTTAGTAAAAAGACTACATAGACCTTTCAGAGTGTGGTTTTAGGAGACTGTTTTTGAATCTGTTTGTGTGATTTAAATTGTGCTTACAAGCTGTCTGCCCCCCTGTCTTTTTTGCCTTAAAAAGCCCGATTTTTAGAGTGTGCGCCCAGAACTATTGCAGTGTTTGTCTCTTAAACAATCTCCCCCTTACCTGAAAAGTAGACTCTGCTAGCTTGAAAGTGTGGATTCAGCCTGTCTGTATCCAAGGAGATACTGAATAGAGCACCATTAGCCTCCCCCAGGCCCCAGGGACTGGACTTAGCTGATTGGCTCCCAGAATCTCTGCTGCACCTGAGGCCCGCCCCCCCCCACCTGCTCTGGCTCCTAAAGTTTGTGGAGGGAAGGCCAAAGACAGGCACCTCCATTTTGTGTTCCTCTGTGCATTCTCTCCTGTGTCCTGATACAGCCCAGTGTTCAAGGATTGCAAAGAGACCTAGGTAAGGAGCCCAAAGATATTTTCTAGTCAAATAGTATTAATTGTTCAAACAGTGTTTGTTTTACTGTGGACTCTCTGTGTTTTTCAGGCAGCTTGGCCTCTTTTAAAGTGGTGTTTGTTTCAAAATCGTTTTTTTGCTGTGACTGTGTGAATTCCCTTGCTAGTTTAGTGGCTCCCCCCCCCCCCTGCCCCCCTTTTTTTCACCCCTATTCTTAGTAAAAAGACTACATAGACCTTTCAGAGTGTGGTTTTAGGAGACTGTTTTTGAATCTGTTTGTGTGATTTAAATTGTGCTTACAAGCTGTCTGCCCCCCTGTCTTTTTTGCCTTAAAAAGCCCGATTTTTAGAGTGTGCGCCCAGAACTATTGCAGTGTTTGTCTCTTAAACAATCTCCCCCTTACCTGAAAAGTAGACTCTGCTAGCTTGAAAGTGTGGATTCAGCCTGTCTGTATCCAAGGAGATACTGAATAGAGCACCATTAGCCTCCCCCAGGCCCCAGGGACTGGACTTAGCTGATTGGCTCCCTGAATCTCTGCTGCACCTGAGGCCCGCCCCCCCCCACCTGCTCTGGCTCCTTAAGTTTGTGGAGGGAAGGCCAGAGACAGGCACCTCCATTTTGTGTTCCTCTGTGCATTCTCTCCTGTGTCCTGATACAGCCCAGTGTTCAAGGATTGCAAAGAGACCTAGGTAAGGAGCCCAAAGATATTTTCTAGTCAAATAGTATTAATTGTTCAAACAGTGTTTGTTTTACTGTGGACTCTCTGTGTTTTTCAGGCAGCTTGGCCTCTTTTAAAGTGGTGTTTGTTTCAAAATCGTTTTTTTTGCTGTGACTGTGTGAATTCCCTTGCTAGTTTAGTGGCTCCCCCCCCCCCCCCGCCCCCCTTTTTTTTCACCCCTATTCTTAGTAAAAAGACTACATAGACCTTTCAGAGTGTGGTTTTAGGAGACTGTTTTTGAATCTGTTTGTGTGATTTAAATTGTGCTTACAAGCTGTCTGCCCCCCTGTCTTTTTTGCCTTAAAAAGCCCGATTTTTAGAGTGTGCGCCCAGAACTATTGCAGTGTTTGTCTCTTAAACAATCTCCCCCTTACCTGAAAAGTAGACTCTGCTAGCTTGAAAGTGTGGATTCAGCCTGTCTGTATCCAAGGAGATACTGAATAGAGCACCAGTAGCCCCCCCAGGCCCCAGGGACTGGACTTAGCTGATTGGCTCCCTGAGTCTCTGCTGCACCTGAGGCCCGCCCCCCCCCCCACCTGCTCTGGCTCCTTAAGTTTGTGGAGGGAAGGCCAAAGACAGGCACCTCCATTTTGTGTTCCTCTGTGCATTCTCTCCTGTGTCCTGATACAGCCCAGTGTTCAAGGATTGCAAAGAGACCTAGGTAAGGAGCCCAAAGATATTTTCTAGTCAAATAGTATTAATTGTTCAAACAGTGTTTGTTTTACTGTGGACTCTCTGTGTTTTTCAGGCAGCTTGGCCTCTTTTAAAGTGGTGTTTGTTTCAAAATCGTTTTTTTGCTGTGACTGTGTGAATTCCCTTGCTAGTTTAGTGGCTCCCCCGCCCCCCCTGCCCCCCCTGCCCCCCTTTTTTTTCACCCCTATTCTTAGTAAAAAGACTACATAGACCTTTCAGAGTGTGGTTTTAGGAGACTGTTTTTGAATCTGTTTGTGTGATTTAAATTGTGCTTACAAGCTGTCTGCCCCCCTGTCTTTTTTGCCTTAAAAAGCCCGATTTTTAGAGTGTGCGCCCAGAACTATTGCAGTGTTTGTCTCTTAAACAATCTCCCCCTTACCTGAAAAGTAGACTCTGCTAGCTTGAAAGTGTGGATTCAGCCTGTCTGTATCCAAGGAGATACTGAATAGAGCTCCATTAGCCTCCCCCAGGCCCCAGGGACTGGACTTAGCTGATTGGCTCCCTGAATCTCTGCTGCACCTGAGGCCCGCCCCCCCCCCACCTGCTCTGGCTCCTTAAGTTTGTGGAGGGAAGGCCAAAGACAGGCACCTCCATTTTGTGTTCCTCTGTGCATTCTCTCCTGTGTCCTGATACAGCCCAGTGTTCAAGGATTGCAAAGAGACCTAGGTAAGGAGCCCAAAGATATTTTCTAGTCAAATAGTATTAATTGTTCAAACAGTGTTTGTTTTACTGTGGACTCTCTGTGTTTTTCAGGCAGCTTGGCCTCTTTTAAAGTGGTGTTTGTTTCAAAATCGTTTTTTTGCTGTGACTGTGTGAATTCCCTTGCTAGTTTAGTGGCTCCCCCCCCCCCCCCCTGCCTCCCTTTTTTTCACCCCTATTCTTAGTAAAAAGACTACATAGACCTTTCAGAGTGTGGTTTTAGGAGACTGTTTTTGAATCTGTTTGTGTGATTTAAATTGTGCTTACAAGCTGTCTGCCCCCCTGTCTTTTTTGCCTTAAAAAGCCCGATTTTTAGAGTGTGCGCCCAGAACTATTGCAGTGTTTGTCTCTTAAACAATCTCCCCCTTACCTGAAAAGTAGACTCTGCTAGCTTGAAAGTGTGGATTCAGCCTGTCTGTATCCAAGGAGATACTGAATAGAGCACCAGTAGCCCCCCCAGGCCCCAGGGACTGGACTTAGCTGATTGGCTCCCTGAGTCTCTGCTGCACCTGAGGCCCGCCCCCCCCCCACCTGCTCTGGCTCCTTAAGTTTGTGGAGGGAAGGCCAAAGACAGGCACCTCCATTTTGTGTTCCTCTGTGCATTCTCTCCTGTGTCCTGATACAGCCCAGTGTTCAAGGATTGCAAAGAGACCTAGGTAAGGAGCCCAAAGATATTTTCTAGTCAAATAGTATTAATTGTTCAAACAGTGTTTGTTTTACTGTGGACTCTCTGTGTTTTTCAGGCAGCTTGGCCTCTTTTAAAGTGGTGTTTGTTTCAAAATCGTTTTTTTGCTGTGACTGTGTGAATTCCCTTGCTAGTTTAGTGGCTCCCCCCCCCCCCCTGCCCCCCTTTTTTTTCACCCCTATTCTTAGTAAAAAGACTACATAGACCTTTCAGAGTGTGGTTTTAGGAGACTGTTTTTGAATCTGTTTGTGTGATTTAAATTGTGCTTACAAGCTGTCTGCCCCCCTGTCTTTTTTGCCTTAAAAAGACCGATTTTTAGAGTGTGCGCCCAGAACTATTGCAGTGTTTGTCTCTTAAACAATCTCCCCCTTACCTGAAAAGTAGACTCTGCTAGCTTGAAAGTGTGGATTCAGCCTGTCTGTATCCAAGGAGATACTGAATAGAGCACCATTAGCCTCCCCCAGGCCCCAGGGACTGGACTTAGCTGATTGGCTCCCTGAATCTCTGCTGCACCTGAGGCCCGCCCCCCCCCACCTGCTCTGGCTCCTTAAGTTTGTGGAGGGAAGGCCAAAGACAGGCACCTCCATTTTGTGTTCCTCTGTGCATTCTCTCCTGTGTCCTGATACAGCCCAGTGTTCAAGGATTGCAAAGAGACCTAGGTAAGGAGCCCAAAGATATTTTCTAGTCAAATAGTATTAATTGTTCAAACAGTGTTTGTTTTACTGTGGACTCTCTGTGTTTTTCAGGCAGCTTGGCCTCTTTTAAAGTGGTGTTTGTTTCAAAATCGTTTTTTTGCTGTGACTGTGTGAATTCCCTTGCTAGTTTAGTGGCTCCCCCCCCCCCTGCCCCCCTTTTTTTCACCCCTATTCTTAGTAAAAAGACTACATAGACCTTTCAGAGTGTGGTTTTAGGAGACTGTTTTTGAATCTGTTTGTGTGATTTAAATTGTGCTTACAAGCTGTCTGCCCCCCTGTCTTTTTTGCCTTAAAAAGCCCGATTTTTAGAGTGTGCGCCCAGAACTATTGCAGTGTTTGTCTCTTAAACAATCTCCCCCTTACCTGAAAAGTAGACTCTGCTAGCTTGAAAGTGTGGATTCAGCCTGTCTGTATCCAAGGAGATACTGAATAGAACACCAGTAGCCCCCCCAGGCCCCAGGGACTGGACTTAGCTGATTGGCTCCCTGAGTCTCTGCTGCACCTGAGGCCCGCCCACCCCCCCCCACCTGCTCTGGCTCCTTAAGTTTGTGGAGGGAAGGCCAAAGACAGGCACCTCCATTTTGTGTTCCTCTGTGCATTCTCTCCTGTGTCCTGATACAGCCCAGTGTTCAAGGATTGCAAAGAGACCTAGGTAAGGAGCCCAAAGATATTTTCTAGTCAAATAGTATTAATTGTTCAAACAGTGTTTGTTTTACTGTGGACTCTCTGTGTTTTTCAGGCAGCTTGGCCTCTTTTAAAGTGGTGTTTGTTTCAAAATCGTTTTTTTGCTGTGACTGTGTGAATTCCCTTGCTAGTTTAGTGGCTCCCCCCCCCCCCCCTGCCCCTCTTTTTTTCACCCCTAGTCTTAGTAAAAAGACTACATAGACCTTTGAGAGTGTGGTTTTAGGAGACTGTTTTTGAATCTGTTTGTGTGATTTAAATTGTGCTTACAAGCTGTCTGCCCCCCCTGTCTTTTTTGCCTTAAAAAGCCCGATTTTTAGAGTGTGCGCCCAGAACTATTGCAGTGTTTGTCTCTTAAACAATCTCCCCCTTACCTGAAAAGTAGACTCTGCTAGCTTGAAAGTGTGGATTCAGCCTGTCTGTATCCAAGGAGATACTGAATAGAGCACCAGTAGCCCCCCCAGGCCCCAGGGACTGGACTTAGCTGATTGGCTCCCTGAGTCTCTGCTGCACCTGAGGCCCGCCCCCCCCCCCCCACCTGCTCTGGCTCCTTAAGTTTGTGGAGGGAAGGCCAAAGACAGGCACCTCCATTTTGTGTTCCTCTGTGCATTCTCTCCTGTGTCCTGATACAGCCCAGTGTTCAAGGATTGCAAAGAGACTTAGGTAAGGAGCCCAAAGATATTTTCTAGTCAAATAGTATTAATTGTTCAAACAGTGTTTGTTTTACTGTGGACTCTCTGTGTTTTTCAGGCAGCTTGGCCTCTTTTAAAGTGGTGTTTCTTTCAAAATCGTTTTTTTTGCTGTGACTGTGTGAATTCCCTTGCTAGTTTAGTGGCTCCCCCCCCCCTGCCCCCCTTTTTTTCACCCCTATTCTTAGTAAAAAGACTACATAGACCTTTCAGAGTGTGGTTTTAGGAGACTGTTTTTGAATCTGTTTGTGTGATTTAAATTGTGCTTACAAGCTGTCTGCCCCCCTGTCTTTTTTGCCTTAAAAAGACCGATTTTTAGAGTGTGCGCCCAGAACTATTGCAGTGTTTGTCTCTTAAACAATCTCCCCCTTACCTGAAAAGTAGACTCTGCTAGCTTGAAAGTGTGGATTCAGCCTGTCTGTATCCAAGGAGATACTGAATAGAGCACCAGTAGCCCCCCCAGGCCCCAGGGACTGGACTTAGCTGATTGGCTCCCTGAGTCTCTGCTGCACCTGAGGCCCGCCTCCCCCCCCCCACCTGCTCTGGCTCCTTAAGTTTGTGGAGGGAAGGCCAAAGACAGGCACCTCCATTTTGTGTTCCTCTGTGCATTCTCTCCTGTGTCCTGATACAGCCCAGTGTTCAAGGATTGCAAAGAGACCTAGGTAAGGAGCCCAAAGATATTTTCTAGTCAAATAGTATTAATTGTTCAAACAGTGTTTGTTTTACTGTGGACTCTCTGTGTTTTTCAGGCAGCTTGGCCTCTTTTAAAGTGGTGTTTGTTTCAAAATCGTTTTTTTTGCTGTGACTGTGTGAATTCCCTTGCTAGTTTAGTGGCTCCCCCCCCCCCCCTGCCCCCCTTTTTTTTCACCCCTATTCTTAGTAAAAAGACTACATAGACCTTTCAGAGTGTGGTTTTAGGAGACTGTTTTTGAATCTGTTTTGTTGATTTAAATTGTGCTTACAAGCTGTCTGCCCCCCTGTCTTTTTTGCCCTAAAAAGCCCGATTTTTAGAGTGTGCGCCCAGAACAATTGCAGTGTTTGTCTCTTAAACAATCTCCCCCTTACCTGAAAAGTAGACTCTGCTAGCTTGAAAGTGTGGATTCAGCCTGTCTGTATCCAAGGAGATACTGAATAGAGCACCATTAGCCTCCCCCAGGCCCCAGGGACTGGACTTAGCTGATTGGCTCCCTGAATCTCTGCTGCACCTGAGGCCCGCCCCCCCCACCTGCTCTGGCTCCTTAAGTTTGTGGAGGGAAGGCCAAAGACAGGCACCTCCATTTTGTGTTCCTCTGTGCATTCTCTCCTGTGTCCTGATACAGCCCAGTGTTCAAGGATTGCAAAGAGACCTAGGTAAGGAGCCCAAAGATATTTTCTAGTCAAATAGTATTAATTGTTCAAACAGTGTTTGTTTTACTGTGGACTCTCTGTGTTTTTCAGGCAGCTTGGCCTCTTTTAAAGTGGTGTTTGTTTCAAAATCGTTTTTTTGCTGTGACTGTGTGAATTCCCTTGCTAGTTTAGTGGCTCCCCCCCCCCCCTACCCCCCTTTTTTTCACCCCTATTCTTAGTAAAAAGACTACATAGACCTTTCAGAGTGTGGTTTTAGGAGACTGTTTTTGAATCTGTTTGTGTGATTTAAATTGTGCTTACAAGCTGTCTGCCCCCCTGTCTTTTTTGCCTTAAAAAGCCCGATTTTTAGAGTGTGCGCCCAGAACTATTGCAGTGTTTGTCTCTTAAACAATCTCCCCCTTACCTGAAAAGTAGACTCTGCTAGCTTGAAAGTGTGGATTCAGCCTGTCTGTATCCAAGGAGATACTGAATAGAGCACCAGTAGCCCCCCCAGGCCCCAGGGACTGGACTTAGCTGATTGGCTCCCTGAGTCTCTGCTGCACCTGAGGCCCGTCCCCCCCCCCCCACCTGCTCTGGCTCCTTAAGTTTGTGGAGGGAAGGCCAAAGACAGGCACCTCCATTTTGTGTTCCTCTGTGCATTCTCTCCTGTGTCCTGATACAGCCCAGTGTTTAAGGATTGCAAAGAGACCTAGGTAAGGAGCCCAAAGAAATTTTCTAGTCAAATAGTATTAATTGTTCAAGCAGTGTTTGTTTTACTGTGGACTCTCTGTGTTTTTCAGGCAGCTTGGCCTCTTTTAAAGTGGTGTTTGTTTCAAAATCGTTTTTTTGCTGTGACTGTGTGAATTCCCTTGCTAGTTTAGTGGCTCCCCCCCCCCCTGCCCCCCTTTTTTTTCACCCCTATTCTTAGTAAAAAGACTACATAGACCTTTCAGAGTGTGGTTTTAGGAGACTGTTTTTGAATCTGTTTGTGTGATTTAAATTGTGCTTACAAGCTGTCTGCCCCCCTGTCTTTTTTGCCTTAAAAAGCCCGATTTTTAGAGTGTGCGCCCAGAACTATTGCAGTGTTTGTCTCTTAAACAATCTCCCCCTTACCTGAAAAGTAGACTCTGCTAGCTTGAAAGTGTGGATTCAGCCTGTCTGTATCCAAGGAGATACTGAATAGAGCACCAGTAGCCCCCCCAGGCCCCAGGGACTGGACTTAGCTGATTGGCTCCCTGAGTCTCTGCTGCACCTGAGGCCCGCCCCCCCCCCCCACCTGCTCTGGCTCCTTAAGTTTGTGGAAGGAAGGCCAAAGACAGGCACCTCCATTTTGTGTTCCTCTGTGCATTCTCTCCTGTGTCCTGATACAGCCCAGTGTTCAAGGATTGCAAAGAGACCTAGGTAAGGAGCCCAAAGATATTTTCTAGTCAAATAGTATTAATTGTTCAAACAGTGTTTGTTTTACTGTGGACTCTCTGTGTTTTTCAGGCAGCTTGACCTCTTTTAAAGTGGTGTTTGTTTCAAAATCGTTTTTTTGCTGTGACTGTGTGAATTCCCTTGCTAGTTTAGTGGCTCCCCCCCCCCCCCCCTGCCCCCCTTTTTTTCACCCCTATTCTTAGTAAAAAGACTACATAGACCTTTCAGAGTGTGGTTTTAGGAGACTGTTTTTGAATCTGTTTGTGTGATTTAAATTGTGCTTACAAGCTGTCTGCCCCCCTGTCTTTTTTGCCTTAAAAAGCCCGATTTTTAGAGTGTGCGCCCAGAACTATTGCAGTGTTTGTCTCTTAAACAATCTCCCCCTTACCTGAAAAGTAGACTCTGCTAGCTTGAAAGTGTGGATTCAGCCTGTCTGTATCCAAGGAGATACTGAATAGAGCACCAGTAGCCCCCCCAGGCCCCAGGGACTGGACTTAGCTGATTGGCTCCCTGAGTCTCTGCTGCACCTGAGGCCCGCCCCCCCCCCCACCTGGTCTGGCTCCTTAAGTTTGTGTAGGGAAGGCCAAAGACAGGCACCTCCATTTTGTGTTCCTCTGTGCATTCTCTCCTGTGTCCTGATACAGCCCAGTGTTCAAGGATTGCAAAGAGACCTAGGTAAGGAGCCCAAAGATATTTTCTAGTCAAATAGTATTAATTGTTCAAACAGTGTTTGTTTTACTGTGGACTCTCTGTGTTTTTCAGGCAGCTTGACCTCTTTTAAAGTGGTGTTTGTTTCAAAATCGTTTTTTTGCTGTGACTGTGTGAATTCCCTTGCTAGTTTAGTGGCTCCCCCCCCCCCCCGCCCCCCTTTTTTTCACCCCTATTCTTAGTAAAAAGACTACATAGACCTTTCAGAGTGTGGTTTTAGGAGACTGTTTTTGAATCTGTTTGTGTGATTTAAATTGTGCTTACAAGCTGTCTGCCCCCCTGTCTTTTTTGCCTTAAAAAGCCCGATTTTTAGAGTGTGCGCCCAGAACTATTGCAGTGTTTGTCTCTTAAACAATCTCCCCCTTACCTGAAAAGTAGACTCTGCTAGCTTGAAAGTGTGGATTCAGCCTGTCTGTATCCAAGGAGATACTGAATAGAGCACCAGTAGCCCCCCCAGGCCCCAGGGACTGGACTTAGCTGATTGGCTCCCTGAGTCTCTGCTGCACCTGAGGCCCGCCCCCCCCCCCCACCTGGTCTGGCTCCTTAAGTTTGTGTAGGGAAGGCCAAAGACAGGCACCTCCATTTTGTGTTCCTCTGTGCATTCTCTCCTGTGTCCTGATACAGCCCAGTGTTCAAGGATTGCAAAGAGACCTAGGTAAGGAGCCCAAAGATATTTTCTAGTCAAATAGTATTAATTGTTCAAACAGTGTTTGTTTTACTGTGGACTCTCTGTGTTTTTCAGGCAGCTTGACCTCTTTTAAAGTGGTGTTTGTTTCAAAATCGTTTTTTTGCTGTGACTGTGTGAATTCCCTTGCTAGTTTAGTGGCTCCCCCCCCCCCCCCGCCCCCCTTTTTTTCACCCCTATTCTTAGTAAAAAGACTACATAGACCTTTCAGAGTGTGGTTTTAGGAGACTGTTTTTGAATCTGTTTGTGTGATTTAAATTGTGCTTACAAGCTGTCTGCCCCCCTGTCTTTTTTGCCTTAAAAAGCCCGATTTTTAGAGTGTGCGCCCAGAACTATTGCAGTGTTTGTCTCTTAAACAATCTCCCCCTTACCTGAAAAGTAGACTCTGCTAGCTTGAAAGTGTGGATTCAGCCTGTCTGTATCCAAGGAGATACTGAATAGAGCACCAGTAGCCCCCCCAGGCCCCAGGGACTGGACTTAGCTGATTGGCTCCCTGAGTCTCTGCTGCACCTGAGGCCCGCCCCCCCCCCCCCCCCCCCCCCACCTGCTCTGGCTCCTTAAGTTTGTGCAGGGAAGGCCAAAGACAGGCACCTCCATTTTGTGTTCCTCTGTGCATTCTCTCCTGTGTCCTGATACAGCCCAGTGTTCAAGGATTGCAAAGAGACCTAGGTAAGGAGCCCAAAGATATTTTCTAGTCAAATAGTATTAATTGTTCAAACAGTGTTTGTTTTACTGTGGACTCTCTGTGTTTTTCAGGCAGCTTGGCCTCTTTTAAAGTGGTGTTTGTTTCAAAATCGTTTTTTTGCTGTGACTGTGTGAATTCCCTTGCTAGTTTAGAGGCTCCCCCCCCCCCTTGCCCCCCTTTTTTTTCACCCCTATTCTTAGTAAAAAGACTACATAGACCTTTCAGAGTGTGGTTTTAGGAGACTGTTTTTGAATCTGTTTGTGTGATTTAAATTGTGCTTACAAGCTGTCTGCCCCCCTGTCTTTTTTGCCTTAAAAAGCCCGATTTTTAGAGTGTGCGCCCAGAACTATTGCAGTGTTTGTCTCTTAAACAATCTCCCCCTTACCTGAAAAGTAGACTCTGCTAGCTTGAAAGTGTGGATTCAGCCTGTCTGTATCCAAGGAGATACTGAATAGAGCACCATTAGCCTCCCCCAGGCCCCAGGGACTGGACTTAGCTGATTGGCTCCCTGAATCTCTGCTGCACCTGAGGCCCGCCCCCCCCCCCCACCTGCTCTGGCTCCTTAAGTTTGTGGAGGGAAGGCCAAAGACAGGCACCTCCATTTTGTGTTCCTCTGTGCATTCTCTCCTGTGTCCTGATACAGCCCAGTGTTCAAGGATTGCAAAGAGACCTAGGTAAGGAGCCCAAAGATATTTTCTAGTCAAATAGTATTAATTGTTCAAACAGTGTTTGTTTTACTGTGGACTCTCTGTGTTTTTCAGGCAGCTTGGCCTCTTTTAAAGTGGTGTTTGTTTCAAAATCGTTTTTTTGCTGTGACTGTGTGAATTCCCTTGCTAGTTTAGTGGCTCCCCCCCCCCCTACCCCCCTTTTTTTCACCCCTATTCTTAGTAAAAAGACTACATAGACCTTTCAGAGTGTGGTTTTAGGAGACTGTTTTTGAATCTGTTTGTGTGATTTAAATTGTGCTTACAAGCTGTCTGCCCCCCTGTCTTTTTTGCCTTAAAAAGCCCGATTTTTAGAGTGTGCGCCCAGAACTATTGCAGTGTTTGTCTCTTAAACAATCTCCCCCTTACCTGAAAAGTAGACTCTGCTAGCTTGAAAGTGTGGATTCAGCCTGTCTGTATCCAAGGAGATACTGAATAGAGCACCAGTAGCCCCCCCAGGCCCCAGGGACTGGACTTAGCTGATTGGCTCCCTGAGTCTCTGCTGCACCTGAGGCCCGTCCCCCCCCCCCCACCTGCTCTGGCTCCTTAAGTTTGTGGAGGGAAGGCCAAAGACAGGCACCTCCATTTTGTGTTCCTCTGTGCATTCTCTCCTGTGTCCTGATACAGCCCAGTGTTTAAGGATTGCAAAGAGACCTAGGTAAGGAGCCCAAAGAAATTTTCTAGTCAAATAGTATTAATTGTTCAAGCAGTGTTTGTTTTACTGTGGACTCTCTGTGTTTTTCAGGCAGCTTGGCCTCTTTTAAAGTGGTGTTTGTTTCAAAATCGTTTTTTTGCTGTGACTGTGTGAATTCCCTTGCTAGTTTAGTGGCTCCCCCCCCCCTGCCCCCCTTTTTTTTCACCCCTATTCTTAGTAAAAAGACTACATAGACCTTTCAGAGTGTGGTTTTAGGAGACTGTTTTTGAATCTGTTTGTGTGATTTAAATTGTGCTTACAAGCTGTCTGCCCCCTGTCTTTTTTGCCTTAAAAAGCCCGATTTTTAGAGTGTGCGCCCAGAACTATTGCAGTGTTTGTCTCTTAAACAATCTCCCCCTTACCTGAAAAGTAGACTCTGCTAGCTTGAAAGTGTGGATTCAGCCTGTCTGTATCCAAGGAGATACTGAATAGAGCACCAGTAGCCCCCCCAGGCCCCAGGGACTGGACTTAGCTGATTGGCTCCCTGAGTCTCTGCTGCACCTGAGGCCCGCCCCCCCCCCCCCACCTGCTCTGGCTCCTTAAGTTTGTGGAAGGAAGGCCAAAGACAGGCACCTCCATTTTGTGTTCCTCTGTGCATTCTCTCCTGTGTCCTGATACAGCCCAGTGTTCAAGGATTGCAAAGAGACCTAGGTAAGGAGCCCAAAGATATTTTCTAGTCAAATAGTATTAATTGTTCAAACAGTGTTTGTTTTACTGTGGACTCTCTGTGTTTTTCAGGCAGCTTGACCTCTTTTAAAGTGGTGTTTGTTTCAAAATCGTTTTTTTGCTGTGACTGTGTGAATTCCCTTGCTAGTTTAGTGGCTCCCCCCCCCCCCCCTGCCCCCCTTTTTTTCACCCCTATTCTTAGTAAAAAGACTACATAGACCTTTCAGAGTGTGGTTTTAGGAGACTGTTTTTGAATCTGTTTGTGTGATTTAAATTGTGCTTACAAGCTGTCTGCCCCCCTGTCTTTTTTGCCTTAAAAAGCCCGATTTTTAGAGTGTGCGCCCAGAACTATTGCAGTGTTTGTCTCTTAAACAATCTCCCCCTTACCTGAAAAGTAGACTCTGCTAGCTTGAAAGTGTGGATTCAGCCTGTCTGTATCCAAGGAGATACTGAATAGAGCACCAGTAGCCCCCCCAGGCCCCAGGGACTGGACTTAGCTGATTGGCTCCCTGAGTCTCTGCTGCACCTGAGGCCCGCCCCCCCCCCACCTGCTCTGGCTCCTTAAGTTTGTGTAGGGAAGGCCAAAGACAGGCACCTCCATTTTGTGTTCCTCTGTGCATTCTCTCCTGTGTCCTGATACAGCCCAGTGTTCAAGGATTGCAAAGAGACCTAGGTAAGGAGCCCAAAGATATTTTCTAGTCAAATAGTATTAATTGTTCAAACAGTGTTTGTTTTACTGTGGACTCTCTGTGTTTTTCAGGCAGCTTGGCCTCTTTTAAAGTGGTGTTTGTTTCAAAATCGTTTTTTTGCTGTGACTGTGTGAATTCCCTTGCTAGTTTAGTGGCTCCCCCCCCCCCTGCCCCCCTTTTTTTTCACCCCTATTCTTAGTAAAAAGACTACATAGACCTTTCAGAGTGTGGTTTTAGGAGACTGTTTTTGAATCTGTTTGTGTGATTTAAATTGTGCTTACAAGCTGTCTGCCCCCCTGTCTTTTTTGCCTTAAAAAGACCGATTTTTAGAGTGTGCGCCCAGAACTATTGCAGTGTTTGTCTCTTAAACAATCTCCCCCTTACCTGAAAAGTAGACTCTGCTAGCTTGAAAGTGTGGATTCAGCCTGTCTGTATCCAAGGAGATACTGAATAGAGCACCATTAGCCTCCCCCAGGCCCCAGGGACTGGACTTAGCTGATTGGCTCCCTGAATCTCTGCTGCACCTGAGGCCCGCCCCCCCCCACCTGCTCTGGCTCCTTAAGTTTGTGGAGGGAAGGCCAAAGACAGGCACCTCCATTTTGTGTTCCTCTGTGCATTCTCTCCTGTGTCCTGATACAGCCCAGTGTTCAAGGATTGCAAAGAGACCTAGGTAAGGAGCCCAAAGATATTTTCTAGTCAAATAGTATTAATTGTTCAAACAGTGTTTGTTTTACTGTGGACTCTCTGTGTTTTTCAGGCAGCTTGGCCTCTTTTAAAGTGGTGTTTGTTTCAAAATCGTTTTTTTGCTGTGACTGTGTGAATTCCCTTGCTAGTTTAGTGGCTCCCCCCCCCCCTGCCCCCCTTTTTTTCACCCCTATTCTTAGTAAAAAGACTACATAGACCTTTCAGAGTGTGGTTTTAGGAGACTGTTTTTGAATCTGTTTGTGTGATTTAAATTGTGCTTACAAGCTGTCTGCCCCCCTGTCTTTGTTGCCTTAAAAAGCCCGATTTTTAGAGTGTGCGCCCAGAACTATTGCAGTGTTTGTCTCTTAAACAATCTCCCCCTTACCTGAAAAGTAGACTCTGCTAGCTTGAAAGTGTGGATTCAGCCTGTCTGTATCCAAGGAGATACTGAATAGAACACCAGTAGCCCCCCCAGGCCCCAGGGACTGGACTTAGCTGATTGGCTCCCTGAGTCTCTGCTGCACCTGAGGCCCGCCCCCCCCCCCCCCCCACCTGCTCTGGCTCCTTAAGTTTGTGGAGGGAAGGCCAAAGACAGGCACCTCCATTTTGTGTTCCTCTGTGCATTCTCTCCTGTGTCCTGATACAGCCCAGTGTTCAAGGATTGCAAAGAGACCTAGGTAAGGAGCCCAAAGATATTTTCTAGTCAAATAGTATTAATTGTTCAAACAGTGTTTGTTTTACTGTGGACTCTCTGTGTTTTTCAGGCAGCTTGGCCTCTTTTAAAGTGGTGTTTGTTTCAAAATCGTTTTTTTGCTGTGACTGTGTGAATTCCCTTGCTAGTTTAGAGGCTCCCCCCCCCCTTGCCCCCCTTTTTTTTCACCCCTATTCTTAGTAAAAAGACTACATAGACCTTTCAGAGTGTGGTTTTAGGAGACTGTTTTTGAATCTGTTTGTGTGATTTAAATTGTGCTTACAAGCTGTCTGCCCCCCTGTCTTTTTTGCCTTAAAAAGCCCGATTTTTAGAGTGTGCGCCCAGAACTATTGCAGTGTTTGTCTCTTAAACAATCTCCCCCTTACCTGAAAAGTAGACTCTGCTAGCTTGAAAGTGTGGATTCAGCCTGTCTGTATCCAAGGAGATACTGAATAGAGCACCATTAGCCTCCCCCAGGCCCCAGGGACTGGACTTAGCTGATTGGCTCCCAGAATCTCTGCTGCACCTGAGGCCAGCCCCCCCCCCACCTGCTCTGGCTCCTTAAGTTTGTGGAGGGAAGGCCAAAGACAGGCACCTCCATTTTGTGTTCCTCTGTGCATTCTCTCCTGTGTCCTGATACAGCCCAGTGTTCAAGGATTGCAAAGAGACCTAGGTAAGGAGCCCAAAGATATTTTCTAGTCAAATAGTATTAATTGTTCAAACAGTGTTTGTTTTACTGTGGACTCTCTGTGTTTTTCAGGCAGCTTGACCTCTTTTAAAGTGGTGTTTGTTTCAAAATCGTTTTTTTGCTGTGACTGTGTGAATTCCCTTGCTAGTTTAGTGGCTCCCCCCCCCCCTGCCCCCCCTTTTTTCACCCCTATTCTTAGTAAAAAGACTACATAGACCTTTCAGAGTGTGGTTTTAGGAGACTGTTTTTGAATCTGTTTGTGTGATTTAAATTGTGCTTACAAGCTGTCTGCCCCCCTGTCTTTTTTGCCTTAAAAAGCCCGATTTTTAGAGTGTGCGCCCAGAACTATTGCAGTGTTTGTCTCTTAAACAATCTCCCCCTTACCTGAAAAGTAGACTCTGCTAGCTTGAAAGTGTGGATTCAGCCTGTCTGTATCCAAGGAGATACTGAATAGAGCACCAGTAGCCCCCCCAGGCCCCAGGGACTGGACTTAGCTGATTGGCTCCCTGAGTCTCTGCTGCACCTGAGGCCCGCCCCCCCCCCACCTGCTCTGGCTCCTTAAGTTTGTGTAGGGAAGGCCAAAGACAGGCACCTCCATTTTGTGTTCCTCTGTGCATTCTCTCCTGTGTCCTGATACAGCCCAGTGTTCAAGGATTGCAAAGAGACCTAGGTAAGGAGCCCAAAGATATTTTCTAGTCAAATAGTATTAATTGTTCAAACAGTGTTTGTTTTACTGTGGACTCTCTGTGTTTTTCAGGCAGCTTGGCCTCTTTTAAAGTGGTGTTTGTTTCAAAATCGTTTTTTTGCTGTGACTGTGTGAATTCCCTTGCTAGTTTAGTGGCTCCCCCCCCCCCCCTGCCCCCCTTTTTTTTCACCCCTATTCTTAGTAAAAAGACTACATAGACCTTTCAGAGTGTGGTTTTAGGAGACTGTTTTTGAATCTGTTTGTGTGATTTAAATTGTGCTTACAAGCTGTCTGCCCCCCTGTCTTTTTTGCCTTAAAAAGACCGATTTTTAGAGTGTGCGCCCAGAACTATTGCAGTGTTTGTCTCTTAAACAATCTCCCCCTTACCTGAAAAGTAGACTCTGCTAGCTTGAAAGTGTGGATTCAGCCTGTCTGTATCCAAGGAGATACTGAATAGAGCACCATTAGCCTCCCCCAGGCCCCAGGGACTGGACTTAGCTGATTGGCTCCCTGAATCTCTGCTGCACCTGAGGCCCGCCCCCCCCCACCTGCTCTGGCTCCTTAAGTTTGTGGAGGGAAGGCCAAAGACAGGCACCTCCATTTTGTGTTCCTCTGTGCATTCTCTCCTGTGTCCTGATACAGCCCAGTGTTCAAGGATTGCAAAGAGACCTAGGTAAGGAGCCCAAAGATATTTTCTAGTCAAATAGTATTAATTGTTCAAACAGTGTTTGTTTTACTGTGGACTCTCTGTGTTTTTCAGGCAGCTTGGCCTCTTTTAAAGTGGTGTTTGTTTCAAAATCGTTTTTTTGCTGTGACTGTGTGAATTCCCTTGCTAGTTTAGTGGCTCCCCCCCCCCCTGCCCCCCTTTTTTTCACCCCTATTCTTAGTAAAAAGACTACATAGACCTTTCAGAGTGTGGTTTTAGGAGACTGTTTTTGAATCTGTTTGTGTGATTTAAATTGTGCTTACAAGCTGTCTGCCCCCCTGTCTTTGTTGCCTTAAAAAGCCCGATTTTTAGAGTGTGCGCCCAGAACTATTGCAGTGTTTGTCTCTTAAACAATCTCCCCCTTACCTGAAAAGTAGACTCTGCTAGCTTGAAAGTGTGGATTCAGCCTGTCTGTATCCAAGGAGATACTGAATAGAACACCAGTAGCCCCCCCAGGCCCCAGGGACTGGACTTAGCTGATTGGCTCCCTGAGTCTCTGCTGCACCTGAGGCCCGCCCCCCCCCCCCCACCTGCTCTGGCTCCTTAAGTTTGTGGAGGGAAGGCCAAAGACAGGCACCTCCATTTTGTGTTCCTCTGTGCATTCTCTCCTGTGTCCTGATACAGCCCAGTGTTCAAGGATTGCAAAGAGACCTAGGTAAGGAGCCCAAAGATATTTTCTAGTCAAATAGTATTAATTGTTCAAACAGTGTTTGTTTTACTGTGGACTCTCTGTGTTTTTCAGGCAGCTTGGCCTCTTTTAAAGTGGTGTTTGTTTCAAAATCGTTTTTTTGCTGTGACTGTGTGAATTCCCTTGCTAGTTTAGAGGCTCCCCCCCCCCTTGCCCCCCTTTTTTTTCACCCCTATTCTTAGTAAAAAGACTACATAGACCTTTCAGAGTGTGGTTTTAGGAGACTGTTTTTGAATCTGTTTGTGTGATTTAAATTGTGCTTACAAGCTGTCTGCCCCCCTGTCTTTTTTGCCTTAAAAAGCCCGATTTTTAGAGTGTGCGCCCAGAACTATTGCAGTGTTTGTCTCTTAAACAATCTCCCCCTTACCTGAAAAGTAGACTCTGCTAGCTTGAAAGTGTGGATTCAGCCTGTCTGTATCCAAGGAGATACTGAATAGAGCACCATTAGCCTCCCCCAGGCCCCAGGGACTGGACTTAGCTGATTGGCTCCCTGAATCTCTGCTGCACCTGAGGCCCGCCCCCCCCCATCTGCTCTGGCTCCTTAAGTTTGTGGAGGGAAGGCCAAAGACAGGCACCTCCATTTTGTGTTCCTCTGTGCATTCTCTCCTGTGTCCTGATACAGCCCAGTGTTCAAGGATTGCAAAGAGACCTAGGTAAGGAGCCCAAAGATATTTTCTAGTCAAATAGTATTAATTGTTCAAACAGTGTTTGTTTTACTGTGGACTCTCTGTGTTTTTCAGGCAGCTTGGCCTCTTTTAAAGTGGTGTTTGTTTCAAAATAGTTTTTTTGCTGTGACTGTGTGAATTCCCTTGCTAGTTTAGTGGCTCCCCCCCCCCCTGCCCCCCTTTTTTTCACCCCTATTCTTAGTAAAAAGACTACATAGACCTTTCAGAGTGTGGTTTTAGGAGACTGTTTTTGAATCTGTTTGTGTGATTTAAATTGTGCTTACAAGCTGTCTGCCCCCCTGTCTTTTTTGCCTTAAAAGCCCGATTTTTAGAGTGTGCGCCCAGAACTATTGCAGTGCTTGTCTCTTAAACAATCTCCCCCTTACCTGAAAAGTAGACTCTGCTAGCTTGAAAGTGTGGATTCAGCCTGTCTGTATCCAAGGAGATACTGAATAGAGCACCAGTAGCCCCCCCAGGCCCCAGGGACTGGACTTAGCTGATTGGCTCCCTGAGTCTCTGCTGCACCTGAGGCCCGCCCCCCCCCCCACCTGCTCTGGCTCCTTAAGTTTGTGGAGGGAAGGCCAAAGACAGGCACCTCCATTTTGTGTTCCTCTGTGCATTCTCTCCTGTGTCCTGATACAGCCCAGTGTTCAAGGATTGCAAAGAGACCTAGGTAAGGAGCCCAAAGATATTTTCTAGTCAAATAGTATTAATTGTTCAAACAGTGTTTGTTTTACTGTGGACTCTCTGTGTTTTTCAGGCAGCTTGGCCTCTTTTAAAGTGGTGTTTGTTTCAAAATCGTTTTTTTGCTGTGACTGTGTGAATTCCCTTGCTAGTTTAGTGGCTCCCCCGCCCCCCCTGCCCCCCCTGCCCCCCTTTTTTTTCACCCCTATTCTTAGTAAAAAGACTACATAGACCTTTCAGAGTGTGGTTTTAGGAGACTGTTTTTGAATCTGTTTGTGTGATTTAAATTGTGCTTACAAGCTGTCTGCCCCCCTGTCTTTTTTGCCTTAAAAAGCCCGATTTTTAGAGTGTGCGCCCAGAACTATTGCAGTGTTTGTCTCTTAAACAATCTCCCCCTTACCTGAAAAGTAGACTCTGCTAGCTTGAAAGTGTGGATTCAGCCTGTCTGTATCCAAGGAGATACTGAATAGAGCACCATTAGCCTCCCCCAGGCCCCAGGGACTGGACTTAGCTGATTGGCTCCCTGAATCTCTGCTGCACCTGAGGCCCGCCCCCCCCCCACCTGCTCTGGCTCCTTAAGTTTGTGGAGGGAAGGCCAAAGACAGGCACCTCCATTTTGTGTTCCTCTGTGCATTCTCTCCTGTGTCCTGATACAGCCCAGTGTTCAAGGATTGCAAAGAGACCTAGGTAAGGAGCCCAAAGATATTTTCTAGTCAAATAGTATTAATTGTTCAAACAGTGTTTGTTTTACTGTGGACTCTCTGTGTTTTTCAGGCAGCTTGGCCTCTTTTAAAGTGGTGTTTGTTTCAAAATCGTTTTTTTGCTGTGACTGTGTGAATTCCCTTGCTAGTTTAGTGGCTCCCCCCCCCCCCCTGCCCCTCTTTTTTTCACCCCTAGTCTTAGTAAAAAGACTACATAGACCTTTGAGAGTGTGGTTTTAGGAGACTGTTTTTGAATCTGTTTGTGTGATTTAAATTGTGCTTACAAGCTGTCTGCCCCCCTGTCTTTTTTGCCTTAAAAAGCCAGATTTTTAGAGTGTGCGCCCAGAACTATTGCAGTGTTTGTCTCTTAAACAATCTCCCCCTTACCTGAAAAGTAGACTCTGCTAGCTTGAAAGTGTGGATTCAGCCTGTCTGTATCCAAGGAGATACTGAATAGAGCACCAGTAGCCCCCCCAGGCCCCAGGGACTGGACTTAGCTGATTGGCTCCCTGAGTCTCTGCTGCACCTGAGGCCCGCCCCCCCCCCACCTGCTCTGGCTCCTTAAGTTTGTGGAGGGAAGGCCAAAGACAGGCACCTCCATTTTGTGTTCCTCTGTGCATTCTCTCCTGTGTCCTGATACAGCCCAGTGTTCAAGGATTGCAAAGAGACTTAGGTAAGGAGCCCAAAGATATTTTCTAGTCAAATAGTATTAATTGTTCAAACAGTGTTTGTTTTACTGTGGACTCTCTGTGTTTTTCAGGCAGCTTGGCCTCTTTTAAAGTGGTGTTTCTTTCAAAATCGTTTTTTTGCTGTGACTGTGTGAATTCCCTTGCTAGTTTAGTGGCTCCCCCCCCCCTGCCCCCCTTTTTTTCACCCCTATTCTTAGTAAAAAGACTACATAGACCTTTCAGAGTGTGGTTTTAGGAGACTGTTTTTGAATCTGTTTGTGTGATTTAAATTGTGCTTACAAGCTGTCTGCCCCCCTGTCTTTTTTGCCTTAAAAAGCCCGATTTTTAGAGTGTGCGCCCAGAACTATTGCAGTGTTTGTCTCTTAAACAATCTCCCCCTTACCTGAAAAGTAGACTCTGCTAGCTTGAAAGTGTGGATTCAGCCTGTCTGTATCCAAGGAGATACTGAATAGAGCACCAGTAGCCCCCCCAGGCCCCAGGGACTGGACTTAGCTGATTGGCTCCCTGAGTCTCTGCTGCACCTGAGGCCCGCCTCCCCCCCCCCCCCACCTGCTCTGGCTCCTTAAGTTTGTGGAGGGAAGGCCAAAGACAGGCACCTCCATTTTGTGTTCCTCTGTGCATTCTCTCCTGTGTCCTGATACAGCCCAGTGTTCAAGGATTGCAAAGAGACCTAGGTAAGGAGCCCAAAGATATTTTCTAGTCAAATAGTATTAATTGTTCAAACAGTGTTTGTTTTACTGTGGACTCTCTGTGTTTTTCAGGCAGCTTGGCCTCTTTTAAAGTGGTGTTTGTTTCAAAATCGTTTTTTTTGCTGTGACTGTGTGAATTCCCTTGCTAGTTTAGTGGCTCCCCCCCCCCCCTGCCCCCCTTTTTTTTCACCCCTATTCTTAGTAAAAAGACTACATAGACCTTTCAGAGTGTGGTTTTAGGAGACTGTTTTTGAATCTGTTTTGTTGATTTAAATTGTGCTTACAAGCTGTCTGCCCCCCTGTCTTTTTTGCCCTAAAAAGCCCGATTTTTAGAGTGTGCGCCCAGAACTATTGCAGTGTTTGTCTCTTAAACAATCTCCCCCTTACCTGAAAAGTAGACTCTGCTAGCTTGAAAGTGTGGATTCAGCCTGTCTGTATCCAAGGAGATACTGAATAGAGCACCATTAGCCTCCCCCAGGCCCCAGGGACTGGACTTAGCTGATTGGCTCCCTGAATCTCTGCTGCACCTGAGGCCCGCCCCCCCCACCTGCTCTGGCTCCTTAAGTTTGTGGAGGGAAGGCCAAAGACAGGCACCTCCATTTTGTGTTCCTCTGTGCATTCTCTCCTGTGTCCTGATACAGCCCAGTGTTCAAGGATTGCAAAGAGACCTAGGTAAGGAGCCCAAAGATATTTTCTAGTCAAATAGTATTAATTGTTCAAACAGTGTTTGTTTTACTGTGGACTCTCTGTGTTTTTCAGGCAGCTTGGCCTCTTTTAAAGTGGTGTTTGTTTCAAAATCGTTTTTTTGCTGTGACTGTGTGAATTCCCTTGCTAGTTTAGTGGCTCCCCCCCCCCCCTACCCCCCTTTTTTTCACCCCTATTCTTAGTAAAAAGACTACATAGACCTTTCAGAGTGTGGTTTTAGGAGACTGTTTTTGAATCTGTTTGTGTGATTTAAATTGTGCTTACAAGCTGTCTGCCCCCCTGTCTTTTTTGCCTTAAAAAGCCCGATTTTTAGAGTGTGCGCCCAGAACTATTGCAGTGTTTGTCTCTTAAACAATCTCCCCCTTACCTGAAAAGTAGACTCTGCTAGCTTGAAAGTGTGGATTCAGCCTGTCTGTATCCAAGGAGATACTGAATAGAGCACCAGTAGCCCCCCCAGGCCCCAGGGACTGGACTTAGCTGATTGGCTCCCTGAGTCTCTGCTGCACCTGAGACCCGCCCCCCCCCCCCACCTGCTCTGGCTCCTTAAGTTTGTGGAGGGAAGGCCAAAGACAGGCACCTCCATTTTGTGTTCCTCTGTGCATTCTCTCCTGTGTCCTGATACAGCCCAGTGTTCAAGGATTGCAAAGAGACCTAGGTAAGGAGCCCAAAGATATTTTCTAGTCAAATAGTATTAATTGTTCAAACAGTGTTTGTTTTACTGTGGACTCTCTGTGTTTTTCAGGCAGCTTGACCTCTTTTAAAGTGGTGTTTGTTTCAAAATCGTTTTTTTGCTGTGACTGTGTGAATTCCCTTGCTAGTTTAGTGGCTCCCCCCCCCCCGCCCCCCTTTTTTTCACCCCTATTCTTAGTAAAAAGACTACATAGACCTTTCAGAGTGTGGTTTTAGGAGACTGTTTTTGAATCTGTTTGTGTGATTTAAATTGTGCTTACAAGCTGTCTGCCCCCCTGTCTTTTTTGCCTTAAAAAGCCCGATTTTTAGAGTGTGCGCCCAGAACTATTGCAGTGTTTGTCTCTTAAACAATCTCCCCCTTACCTGAAAAGTAGACTCTGCTAGCTTGAAAGTGTGGATTCAGCCTGTCTGTATCCAAGGAGATACTGAATAGAGCACCAGTAGCCCCCCCAGGCCCCAGGGACTGGACTTAGCTGATTGGCTCCCTGAGTCTCTGCTGCACCTGAGGCCCGCCCCCCCCCCACCTGGTCTGGCTCCTTAAGTTTGTGTAGGGAAGGCCAAAGACAGGCACCTCCATTTTGTGTTCCTCTGTGCATTCTCTCCTGTGTCCTGATACAGCCCAGTGTTCAAGGATTGCAAAGAGACCTAGGTAAGGAGCCCAAAGATATTTTCTAGTCAAATAGTATTAATTGTTCAAACAGTGTTTGTTTTACTGTGGACTCTCTGTGTTTTTCAGGCAGCTTGGCCTCTTTTAAAGTGGTGTTTGTTTCAAAATCGTTTTTTTGCTGTGACTGTGTGAATTCCCTTGCTAGTTTAGTGGCTCCCCCCCCCCCTGCCCCCCTTTTTTTTCACCCCTATTCTTAGTAAAAAGACTACATAGACCTTTCAGAGTGTGGTTTTAGGAGACTGTTTTTGAATCTGTTTGTGTGATTTAAATTGTGCTTACAAGCTGTCTGCCCCCCTGTCTTTTTTGCCTTAAAAAGACCGATTTTTAGAGTGTGCGCCCAGAACTATTGCAGTGTTTGTCTCTTAAACAATCTCCCCCTTACCTGAAAAGTAGACTCTGCTAGCTTGAAAGTGTGGATTCAGCCTGTCTGTATCCAAGGAGATACTGAATAGAGCACCATTAGCCTCCCCCAGGCCCCAGGGACTGGACTTAGCTGATTGGCTCCCTGAATCTCTGCTGCACCTGAGGCCCGCCCCCCCCCCCACCTGCTCTGGCTCCTTAAGTTTGTGGAGGAAAGGCCAAAGACAGGCACCTCCATTTTGTGTTCCTCTGTGCATTCTCTCCTGTGTCCTGATACAGCCCAGTGTTCAAGGATTGCAAAGAGACCTAGGTAAGGAGCCCAAAGATATTTTCTAGTCAAATAGTATTAATTGTTCAAACAGTGTTTGTTTTACTGTGGACTCTCTGTGTTTTTCAGGCAGCTTGGCCTCTTTTAAAGTGGTGTTTGTTTCAAAATCGTTTTTTTGCTGTGACTGTGTGAATTCCCTTGCTAGTTTAGAGGCTCCCCCCCCCCCCTGCCCCCCTTTTTTTCACCCCTATTCTTAGTAAAAAGACTACATAGACCTTTCAGAGTGTGGTTTTAGGAGACTGTTTTTGAATCTGTTTGTGTGATTTAAATTGTGCTTACAAGCTGTCTGCCCCCCTGTCTTTGTTGCCTTAAAAAGCCCGATTTTTAGAGTGTGCGCCCAGAACTATTGCAGTGTTTGTCTCTTAAACAATCTCCCCCTTACCTGAAAAGTAGACTCTGCTAGCTTGAAAGTGTGGATTCAGCCTGTCTGTATCCAAGGAGATACTGAATAGAACACCAGTAGCCCCCCCAGGCCCCAGGGGACTGGACTTAGCTGATTGGCTCCCTGAGTCTCTGCTGCACCTGAGGCCCGCCCCCCCCCCCCCACCTGCTCTGGCTCCTTAAGTTTGTGGAGGGAAGGCCAAAGACAGGCACCTCCATTTTGTGTTCCTCTGTGCATTCTCTCCTGTGTCCTGATACAGCCCAGTGTTCAAGGATTGCAAAGAGACCTAGGTAAGGAGCCCAAAGATATTTTCTAGTCAAATAGTATTAATTGTTCAAACAGTGTTTGTTTTTACTGTGGACTCTCTGTTTTTCAGGCAGCTTGGCCTCTTTTAAAGTGGTGTTTGTTTCAAATCGTTTTTTTGCTGTGACTGTGTGAATTCCCTTGCTAGTTTAGAGGCTCCCCCCCCCCCTTGCCCCCCTTTTTTTTCACCCCTATTCTTAGTAAAAAGACTACATAGACCTTTCAGAGTGTGGTTTTAGGAGACTGTTTTTGAATCTGTTTGTGTGATTTAAATTGTGCTTACAAGCTGTCTGCCCCCCTGTCTTTTTTGCCTTAAAAAGCCCGATTTTTAGAGTGTGCGCCCAGAACTATTGCAGTGTTTGTCTCTTAAACAATCTCCCCCTTACCTGAAAAGTAGACTCTGCTAGCTTGAAAGTGTGGATTCAGCCTGTCTGTATCCAAGGAGATACTGAATAGAGCACCATTAGCCTCCCCCAGGCCCCAGGGACTGGACTTAGCTGATTGGCTCCCTGAATCTCTGCTGCACCTGAGGCCCGCCCCCCCCCACCTGCTCTGGCTCCTTAAGTTTGTGGAGGGAAGGCCAAAGACAGGCACCTCCATTTTGTGTTCCTCTGTGCATTCTCTCCTGTGTCCTGATACAGCCCAGTGTTCAAGGATTGCAAAGAGACCTAGGTAAGGAGCCCAAAGATATTTTCTAGTCAATAGTATTAATTGTTCAAACAGTGTTTGTTTTACTGTGGACTCTCTGTGTTTTTCAGGCAGCTTGGCCTCTTTTAAAGTGGTGTTTGTTTCAAAATAGTTTTTTTGCTGTGACTGTGTGAATTCCCTTGCTAGTTTAGTGGCTCCCCCCCCCCCCTCCCCCCTTTTTTTCACCCCTATTCTTAGTAAAAAGACTACATAGACCTTTCAGAGTGTGGTTTTAGGAGACTGTTTTTGAATCTGTTTGTGTGATTTAAATTGTGCTTACAAGCTGTCTGCCCCCCTGTCTTTTTTGCCTTAAAAGCCCGATTTTTAGAGTGTGCGCCCAGAACTATTGCAGTGTTTGTCTCTTAAACAATCTCCCCCTTACCTGAAAAGTAGACTCTGCTAGCTTGAAAGTGTGGATTCAGCCTGTCTGTATCCAAGGAGATACTGAATAGAGCACCAGTAGCCCCCCCAGGCCCCAGGGACTGGACTTAGCTGATTGGCTCCCTGAGTCTCTGCTGCACCTGAGGCCGCCCCCCCCCCCCCCACCTGCTCTGGCTCCTTAAGTTTGTGGAGGGAAGGCCAAAGACAGGCACCTCCATTTTGTGTTCCTCTGTGCATTCTCTCCTGTGTCCTGATACAGCCCAGTGTTCAAGGATTGCAAAGAGACCTAGGTAAGGAGCCCAAAGATATTTTCTAGTCAAATAGTATTAATTGTTCAAACAGTGTTTGTTTTACTGTGGACTCTCTGTGTTTTTCAGGCAGCTTGGCCTCTTTTAAAGTGGTGTTTGTTTCAAAATCGTTTTTTTGCTGTGACTGTGTGAATTCCCTTGCTAGTTTAGTGGCTCCCCCGCCCCCCCTGCCCCCCCTGCCCCCCTTTTTTTTCACCCCTATTCTTAGTAAAAAGACTACATAGACCTTTCAGAGTGTGGTTTTAGGAGACTGTTTTTGAATCTGTTTGTGTGATTTAAATTGTGCTTACAAGCTGTCTGCCCCCCTGTCTTTTTTGCCTTAAAAAGCCCGATTTTTAGAGTGTGCGCCCAGAACTATTGCAGTGTTTGTCTCTTAAACAATCTCCCCCTTACCTGAAAAGTAGACTCTGCTAGCTTGAAAGTGTGGATTCAGCCTGTCTGTATCCAAGGAGATACTGAATAGAGCACCATTAGCCTCCCCCAGGCCCCAGGGACTGGACTTAGCTGATTGGCTCCCTGAATCTCTGCTGCACCTGAGGCCCGCCCCCCCCCCCCCCCACCTGCTCTGGCTCCTTAAGTTTGTGGAGGGAAGGCCAAAGACAGGCACCTCCATTTTGTGTTCCTCTGTGCATTCTCTCCTGTGTCCTGATACAGCCCAGTGTTCAAGGATTGCAAAGAGACCTAGGTAAGGAGCCCAAAGATATTTTCTAGTCAAATAGTATTAATTGTTCAAACAGTGTTTGTTTTACTGTGGACTCTCTGTGTTTTTTCAGGCAGCTTGGCCTCTTTTAAAGTGGTGTTTGTTTCAAAATCGTTTTTTTTGCTGTGACTGTGTGAATTCCCTTGCTAGTTAGTGGCTCCCCCCCCCCCTGCCCCTCTTTTTTTCACCCCTAGTCTTAGTAAAAAGACTACATAGACCTTTGAGAGTGTGGTTTTAGGAGACTGTTTTTGATCTGTTTGTGTGATTTAAATTGTGCTTACAAGCTGTCTGCCCCCCTGTCTTTTTTGCCTTAAAAAGCCCGATTTTTAGAGTGTGCGCCCAGAACTATTGCAGTGTTTGTCTCTTAAACAATCTCCCCCTTACCTGAAAAGTAGACTCTGCTAGCTTGAAAGTGTGGATTCAGCCTGTCTGTATCCAAGGAGATACTGAATAGAGCACCATTAGCCTCCCCCAGGCCCCAGGGACTGGACTTAGCTGATTGGCTCCCTGAATCTCTGCTGCACCTGAGGCCCGCCCCCCCCCCCCACCTGCTCTGGCTCCTTAAGTTTGTGGAGGGAAGGCCAAAGACAGGCACCTCCATTTTGTGTTCCTCTGTGCATTCTCTCCTGTGTCCTGATACAGCCCAGTGTTCAAGGATTGCAAAGAGACCTAGGTAAGGAGCCCAAAGATATTTTCTAGTCAAATAGTATTAATTGTTCAAACAGTGTTTGTTTTACTGTGGACTCTCTGTGTTTTTCAGGCAGCTTGGCCTCTTTTAAAGTGGTGTTTGTTTCAAAATCGTTTTTTTTGCTGTGACTGTGTGAATTCCCTTGCTAGTTTAGTGGCTCCCCCCCCCCCTGCCCCTCTTTTTTTCACCCCTAGTCTTAGTAAAAAGACTACATAGACCTTTGAGAGTGTGGTTTTAGGAGACTGTTTTTGAATCTGTTTGTGTGATTTAAATTGTGCTTACAAGCTGTCTGCCCCCCCTGTCTTTTTTGCCTTAAAAAGCCCGATTTTTAGAGTGTGCGCCCAGAACTATTGCAGTGTTTGTCTCTTAAACAATCTCCCCCTTACCTGAAAAGTAGACTCTGCTAGCTTGAAAGTGTGGATTCAGCCTGTCTGTATCCAAGGAGATACTGAATAGAGCACCAGTAGCCCCCCCAGGCCCCAGGGACTGGACTTAGCTGATTGGCTCCCTGAGTCTCTGCTGCACCTGAGGCCCGCCCCCCCCCCCCACCTGCTCTGGCTCCTTAAGTTTGTGGAGGGAAGGCCAAAGACAGGCACCTCCATTTTGTGTTCCTCTGTGCATTCTCTCCTGTGTCCTGATACAGCCCAGTGTTCAAGGATTGCAAAGAGACCTAGGTAAGGAGCCCAAAGATATTTTCTAGTCAAATAGTATTAATTGTTCAAACAGTGTTTGTTTTACTGTGGACTCTCTGTGTTTTTCAGGCAGCTTGGCCTCTTTTAAAGTGGTGTTTCTTTCAAAATCGTTTTTTTGCTGTGACTGTGTGAATTCCCTTGCTAGTTTAGTGGCTCCCCCCCTGCCCCCCCTTTTTTTTCACCCCTATTCTTAGTAAAAAGACTACATAGACCTTTCAGAGTGTGGTTTTAGGAGACTGTTTTTGAATCTGTTTGTGTGATTTAAATTGTGCTTACAAGCTGTCTGCCCCCCTGTCTTTTTTGCCCTAAAAAGCCCGATTTTTAGAGTGTGCGCCCAGAACTATTGCAGTGTTTGTCTCTTAAACAATCTCCCCCTTACCTGAAAAGTAGACTCTGCTAGCTTGAAAGTGTGGATTCAGCCTGTCTGTATCCAAGGAGATACTGAATAGAGCACCATTAGCCTCCCCCAGGCCCCAGGGACTGGACTTAGCTGATTGGCTCCCTGAATCTCTGCTGCACCTGAGGCCCCGCCCCCCCCACCTGCTCTGGCTCCTTAAGTTTGTGGAGGGAAGGGCCAAAGACAGGCACCTCCATTTTGTGTTCCTCTGTGCATTCTCTCCTGTGTCCTGATACAGCCCAGTGTTCAAGGATTGCAAAGAGACCTAGGTAAGGAGCCCAAAGATATTTTCTAGTCAAATAGTATTAATTGTTCAAACAGTGTTTGTTTTACTGTGGACTCTGTGTTTTTCAGGCAGCTTGGCCTCTTTTAAAGTGGTGTTTGTTTCAAAATCGTTTTTTTGCTGTGACTGTGTGAATTCCCTTGCTAGTTTAGTGGCTCCCCCCCCCCCCCCTGCCCCCCTTTTTTTCACCCCTATTCTTAGTAAAAAGACTACATAGACCTTTCAGAGTGTGGTTTTAGGAGACTGTTTTTGAATCTGTTTGTGGTGATTTAAATTGTGCTTACAAGCTGTCTGCCCCCCTGTCTTTTTTGCCTTAAAAAGCCCGATTTTTAGAGTGTGCGCCCAGAACTATTGCAGTGTTTGTCTCTTAAACAATCTCCCCCCTTACCTGAAAAGTAGACTCTGCTAGCTTGAAAGTGTGGATTCAGCCTGTCTGTATCCAAGGAGATACTGAATAGAGCACCATAGCCTCCCCCAGGCCCCAGGGACTGGACTTAGCTGATTGGCTCCCTGAATCTCTGCTGCACCTGAGGCCCGCCCCCCCCCCACCTGCTCTGGCTCCTTAAGTTTGTGGAGGGAAGGCCAGAGACAGGCACCTCCATTTTGTGTTCCTCTGTGCATTCTCTCCTGTGTCCTGATACAGCCCAGTGTTCAAGGATTGCAAAGAGACCTAGGTAAGGAGCCCAAAGATATTTTCTAGTCAAATAGTATTAATTGTTCAAACAGTGTTTGTTTTACTGTGGACTCTCTGTGTTTTTCAGACAGCTTGGCCTCTTTTAAAGTGGTATTTGTTTCAAAATCGTTTTTTTGCTGTGACTGTGTGATTCCCTTGCTAGTTTAGTGGCTCCCCCCCCCCCCCCCTGCCTCCCTTTTTTTCACCCCTATTCTTAGTAAAAAGACTACATAGACCTTTCAGAGTGTGGTTTAGGAGACTGTTTTTGAATCTGTTTGTGTGATTTAAATTGTGCTTACAAGCTGTCTGCCCCCCTGTCTTTTTGCCTTAAAAAGCCCGATTTTTAGAGTGTGCGCCCAGAACTATTGCAGTGTTTGTCTCTTAAACAATCTCCCCCTTACCTGAAAAGTAGACTCTGCTAGCTTGAAAGTGTGGATTCAGCCTGTCTGTATCCAAGGAGATACTGAATAGAGCACCAGTAGCCCCCCCAGGCCCCAGGGACTGGACTTAGCTGATTGGCTCCCTGAGTCTCTGCTGCACCTGAGGCCCGCCCCCCCCCCCCCCCACCTGCTCTGGCTCCTTAAGTTTGTGGAGGGAAGGCCAAAGACAGGCACCTCCATTTTGTGTTCCTCTGTGCATTCTCTCCTGTGTCCTGATACAGCCCAGTGTTCAAGGATTGCAAAGAGACCTAGGTAAGGAGCCCAAAGATATTTTCTAGTCAAATAGTATTAATTGTTCAAACAGTGTTTGTTTTACTGTGGACTCTCTGTGTTTTCAGGCAGCTTGGCCTCTTTTAAAGTGGTGTTTGTTTCAAAATCGTTTTTTTGCTGTGACTGTGTGATTCCCTTGCTAGTTTAGTGGGCTCCCCCCCCCCCCCCCTGCCTCCCTTTTTTCACCCCTATTCTTAGTAAAAAGACTACATAGACCTTTCAGAGTGTGGTTTTAGGAGACTGTTTTTGAATCTGTTTGTGTGATTTAAATTGTGCTTACAAGCTGTCTGCCCCCCTGTCTTTTTTTGCCTTAAAAAGCCCGATTTTTAGAGTGTGCGCCCAGAACTATTGCAGTGTTTGTCTCTTAAACAATCTCCCCCTTACCTGAAAAGTAGACTCTGCTAGCTTGAAAGTGTGGATTCAGCCTGTCTGTATCCAAGGAGATACTGAATAGAGCACCAGTAGCCCCCCCAGGCCCCAGGGACTGGACTTAGCTGATTGGCTCCCTGAGTCTCTGCTGCACCTGAGGCCCGCCCCCCCCCCAACCTGCTCTGGCTCCTTAAGTTTGTGGAGGGAAGGCCAAAGACAGGCACCTCCATTTTGTGTTCCTCTGTGCATTCTCTCCTGTGTCCTGATACAGCCCAGTGTTCAAGGATTGCAAAGAGACCTAGGTAAGGAGCCCAAAGATATTTTCTAGTCAAATAGTATTAATTGTTCAAACAGTGTTTGTTTTACTGTGGACTCTCTGTGTTTTTCAGGCAGCTTGGCCTCTTTTAAAGTGGTGTTTGTTTCAAAATCGTTTTTTTGCTGTGACTGTGTGAATTCCCTTGCTAGTTTAGTGGCTCCCCCCCCCCCTACCCCCCCTTTTTTTCACCCCCTATTCTTAGTAAAAAGACTACATAGACCTTTCAGAGTGTGGTTTTAGGAGACTGTTTTTGAATCTGTTTGTGTGATTAAATTGTGCTTACAAGCTGTCTGCCCCCCTGTCTTTTTTGCCTTAAAAAGCCCGATTTTTAGAGTGTGCGCCCAGAACTATTGCAGTGTTTGTCTCTTAAACAATCTCCCCCCTTACCTGAAAAGTAGACTCTGCTAGCTTGAAAGTGTGGATTCAGCCTGTCTGTATCCAAGGAGATACTGAATAGAGCACCATTAGCCTCCCCCAGGCCCCAGGGACTGGACTTAGCTGATTGGCTCCCAGAATCTCTGCTGCACCTGAGGCCCGCCCCCCCCCCACCTGCTCTGGCTCCTTAAGTTTGTGGAGGGAAGGCCAAAGACAGGCACCTCCATTTTGTGTTCCTCTGTGCATTCTCTCCTGTGTCCTGATACAGCCCAGTGTTCAAGGATTGCAAAGAGACCTAGGTAAGGAGCCCAAAGATATTTTCTAGTCAAATAGTATTAATTGTTCAAACAGTGTTTGTTTTACTGTGGACTCTCTGTGTTTTTCAGGCAGCTTGGCCTCTTTTAAAGTGGTGTTTGTTTCAAAATCGTTTTTTTGCTGTGACTGTGTGAATTCCCTTGCTAGTTTAGTGGCTCCCCCCCCCCCCGCCCCCCCTTTTTTTCACCCCTATTCTTAGTAAAAAGACTACATAGACCTTTCAGAGTGTGGTTTTAGGAGACTGTTTTTGAATCTGTTTGTGTGATTTAAATTGTGCTTACAAGCTGTCTGCCCCCCTGTCTTTTTTGCCTTAAAAAGCCCGATTTTTAGAGTGTGCGCCCAGAACTATTGCAGTGTTTGTCTCTTAAACAATCTCCCCCCTTACCTGAAAAGTAGACTCTGCTAGCTTGAAAGTGTGGATTCAGCCTGTCTGTATCCAAGGAGATACTGAATAGAGCACCAGTAGCCCCCCCAGGCCCCAGGGACTGGACTTAGCTGATTGGCTCCCTGAGTCTCTGCTGCACCTGAGGCCCGCCCCCCCCCCCCACCTGCTCTGGCTCCTTAAGTTTGTGGAGGAAGGCCAAAGACAGGCACCTCCATTTTGTGTTCCTCTGTGCATTCTCTCCTGTGTCCTGATACAGCCCAGTGTTCAAGGATTGCAAAGAGACCTAGGTAAGGAGCCCAAAGATATTTTCTAGTCAAATAGTATTAATTGTTCAAACAGTGTTGTTTTACTGTGGACTCTCTGTGTTTTTCAGGCAGCTTGGCCTCTTTTAAAGTGGTGTTTGTTTCAAAATCGTTTTTTTGCTGTGACTGTGTGAATTCCCTTGCTAGTTTAGTGGCTCCCCCCCCCCCCCCCCTGCCTCCCTTTTTTTCACCCCTATTCTTAGTAAAAAGACTACATAGACCTTTCAGAGTGTGGTTTTAGGAGACTGTTTTTGAATCTGTTTGTGTGATTTAAATTGTGCTTACAAGCTGTCTGCCCCCCCTGTCTTTTTTGCCTTAAAAAGCCCGATTTTTAGAGTGTGCGCCCAGAACTATTGCAGTGTTTGTCTCTTAAACAATCTCCCCCTTACCTGAAAAGTAGACTCTGCTAGCTTGAAAGTGTGGATTCAGCCTGTCTGTATCCAAGGAGATACTGAATAGAGCACCATTAGCCTCCCCCAGGCCCCAGGGACTGGACTTAGCTGATTGGCTCCCAGAATCTCTGCTGCACCTGAGGCCCCGCCCCCCCCCCACCTGCTCTGGCTCCTTAAGTTTGTGGAGGGAAGGCCAAAGACAGGCACCTCCATTTTGTGTTCCTCTGTGCATTCTCTCCTGTGTCCTGATACAGCCCAGTGTTCAAGGATTGCAAAGAGACCTAGGTAAGGAGCCCAAAGATATTTTCTAGTCAAATAGTATTAATTGTTCAAACAGTGTTTGTTTTACTGTGGACTCTCTGTGTTTTTCAGGCAGCTTGGCCTCTTTTAAAGTGGTGTTTGTTTCAAAATCGTTTTTTTGCTGTGACTGTGTGAATTCCCTTGC